>NC_138373.1:40255115-40333140 GCF_054177405.1 Leptonychotes weddellii | reverse complement strand
CTTTGGAGTTTCCCCGGCATCCCCGCAGTTTGTTAAACAGAGGGCTTGCTGGTTGCAAAACTTCTCTGGCTGTTTTCGTTCCCTTTTTGGTGGAAACCTCTATTTGGTAACAGAACCCGTTTCTTGACAGGTTTTGTGTTACAGACGAGGTCTTGCTCCACCCTCGGAGCCTCTCCTTTGGGAACGCTGTTGCATTTCTTAGGCTATGGAAGGGCCACAAAGACTCTGGATGCAAGAACTAAAACCTGACTTTTGAAATGAGGTAGAGGGCTTTGGACGGGAGTTTTATTTGGATAGCCTGCTTCTTGGAAATGCTGCTCGTCTTTCTTGGGATAGGCTAAAAACACTTTGATGTCTAACCTCAGGGACTTGCAAACAGCCCGGGCCAAGCACCGGACGGGGCTTCATGGGGTACGAAGACCCCCCACCCCACACACCACACACACACACACACACACACACACACACACACACCACACAGACCATGAGCAGCGCTCTCATGCAGGTTAAGCTGTCTCCCGTGTGGTCTCCCCCGAAGACTTCTCAAAATCTGTGCTACTGTGAAATTTTTCTTCACAGCTCATCAGAATTGTGCATGTGGATGTTTCAGACCATGTCTTGGGGTTCAGCTCTTACAAGGCAAGAAAGACAACGCTTTCCTGGCTTCTGCCTAATCTCCCTGTCTGAACTGAAAGGCCTTCACTCACTCACTGGGGAGTATTTTCTTTCCCTCCTTCGGTGGTGGTGACAGCAACGGGCGACAGGGTCTGTCGGGGAAGAATTTGCCATCTCAGGCCAGGCTGACCACACCTTTGGAGTTACCAGGGCCTCTTCCCCACCCAGATCTGCTGTCTTGGCTGAGTCAGCCCAGGGAAAGTTCCAGGGCCGGTGGAAGGGCCCAAGCTGGCTGGCCTGGCCCAGGGCGCCGCGGGGCTGGGAGGTAAGGCATCGTTAGATGTGTGGGCTCTCTGCAGTCCACAGGGGGTGGTTCCCACTGGAGTAGTCATCTCCCCATTCTGGGGGTCATCTGACATCCCAGCAGTGCTTTCTGGAGAAAGAAGCCTCCAGAAGAACCAGCCAGATGTGCCAGCAGGCTGGGTGGACCCAAACACCATCCCCTGTGCAGACCTCCTGCTTTGCTCTTGCGTGTCGGAGTCTGGAGGGGGCTGAGCGGGACAGAGACAGGCTGAGAAGAGCGGGCACTCAGAGGCTCGAGGCCTCAGCCGGCAGGACCCCGTGCCTCCGAGGCCAACGCTCAGACACCCTCCCCACGAGTGCGTGAAGCACAGGAGCCCTCCCCTCTGGAGCCCTCCACAGGGATTCTTCCCTCTGACGACTCTTCCTCCTCCTCTGTGGGCACCCGACCCTCCGCCCACCTGCTGAACTGTCCCCCACGGGGCAGGCCCCTGCCCCCGTAGCTAAGGATATCACAGAGCACAGAAGCAGCGACATGATTTACGGGGCCCGTCCTTCATAATTCAGAAACCATTCAGAATTTCAGGGTAGTGACAGCAGAGGACTGCACCGAGCAGCATCAAGCCCAGACACCCCCAGAATGGCAGAGGGGGCTTTTCATCACCTTACTTGGCTGCCGACCTTCCTCCGACGGCGAGGACGTCTCTAGCTGGGAGGCGCTTGACAGCTCAGGCAGCACCCTTGCCGTGAACGCCGACTCTGGCCGGACTCTGTGCTCGGCATTCAGCTGCGAGGTGGCTGCACTCGGTGGGGAGGTGGGGGACAAACGGGTCAGGCGATATCATCAGGTATGTGCAGAGGCCATGGAGATGCTGCGAGGGTTCTGGAGGATGGAGAGAAGGTAGCTGATCTGACAAGGAGGATAGGGAATGCGAGTCAGCCTTCCTTGAGGGTTAGACGTCAGAACTGAGTTTATAGGGCTGGGTGGGAAGTGGTCACACAAAGTGCCCCTCTGTGCCCCTGTGCCTTCCTCCGTGCTGTCCCTTCAGCCCGGGAACAGCAAACCCAGGCCTGCCCGCCTCCTCCCCACCCATCGCGTCCGCCTGGAGGCTGCTCCGTACGCAAGGCTCCTCCTCCACGTTTCCAGAGCACGTCTCCATCCATCCCTCATGCCACCATTTGTGTTCTGATCTTCACCTTTGTGTCCCCTAGAGCCCAGCATGCACGCGTGCACGCACGCACATATGTTCGACAGTGTTGGCCGAAGGAGTGGCGCATCGCCTGGGCACAAGTCTGGTTTGACCCTGAACTTCATTCTTTAGAAGTGCTATGTCCGGAACAGGGAGAGGTGACCCCCATCACCACCGGCATTGGTCAAACTTGGCTGGGGTCCAGGGACGCGTCACCGCAAGGGATTGATGAAAGCTGAAATGTGTCAAGAGCGAGGGGGCCAGACGTGCGTCATCTAAACACACTCTTGAAAGGGTTAGTGCTGCTTGTCCCGGACAGGAGAGGTTGCCAGCTCTTTGAAGTACTGAGTAGGGGGAAGCCGGGGCCTCTAATTTTCTGGTGCTCTAGAATCTCTCTAGAACGTAGACGGGAGGAAGAAAGGGGCCAGTGTGCGAAGTTGCAAAGAGGCACATTTCAGACCCAATAAGGAAACGCTGTCTAAGGATAAAAATTATCCAACCGTTGGACAATTGGCCTTGAACTCCCCACAATGGGCACATCCCAAGGAGATGCAAAGGAGTCACCTCCCCAGGATGTCGTCACCTTTAGGCCTTGGGTCCTGGATGGGAGATTAGGCCAGAGAGCGTCTAAGATGGTGTGCGGTTCTAAGGCCCTGCCCGTGTAAGAGTTCGTCTCCACCTCGGGCCCGGTGGTAGGAAAGCCACGTTGCGTCCAAGCCTGGAGACAGAGAGGATGCACCCCAGACTTCACTGGGCCTCATCATGCCGACTCTGGTCCTTGGGAGTGTCGAGGTTGGGAGTGACGAGCCAGGCTTCTGACACCAACGGCGAGTCCCAAGTCTGTGGACTGCCTTTCCCTACGCTGAGGGGATTGCCTCTCCCCCTCGCCTTCCTTGTTTGGGTCTTCTCCAGAACCCAGGGCATATGACTCAGCGCACTACTCAGAGGGCCCAGGAGAAAGCCAGCTCTGGCCGGGTCCCCGCAGCCCTCCTGGGACTCAGGGTAAGAAAACAGTCTGTGGGTCCCTCCGACCTCCCTTTGGGGGCATATTTGCCAGGACTGTTGTCATGGACTACCACAGGCTGGATGCTTTAAGCAGTAGACAATTATAAATCTCATCTGGAGGCCAGAAGTCAGAGGTCCAGCTGTGGACAGCCCTGGCTTCTCCCAAGGCTGGTCTCCTTGGTGAACAGAACCTGTCTTCTCCCTGTGTGTGCACATGGTTGTCCCTGTGTCCGCAAATATCCCCTTCTTATAAGGACATCAGTAATACTGGATTGGGGCCCACACTAATGGCCTTGTTTTAACTTGATCGCCTCAATAGAGACCCTATCTCCAAATAAGCTTACATTCTGAGGTTCTGGGGGAGGTCAAGACTCCACCATACGAATTTCGGGGGGACATAACTCAACCTCTAAGGGAGGACTTGTGTCTTTTCTGATTGCCCATCACCTGCACCCCATGATATGAGTTTGGGTGGGAGATAGAGCCCTCCTTCCACAAAGAGGCTGAGAGGCCCAGACATGGCCCAGCCGCTCTGTATCGATGACAAGGCTTAGGCCCAGCTTTGGCCGGAGAGACACCTGCATGGGATGGTCTACTGTCCCAAACATGTGGCCAGGGCAGAGTTCTCTCCTGCTGATGGTGGCCACCTCCACTTGCTAGGGACCGCAGCACCCTGTGCCTGTACTCACAGCCAGCACCAGGGCAAGAGGGGCTCTGGGTGGTGGGGAATTTTGACAATCCCCCTCTGCAGTCCCCTAACCTCTGACCCAGGGGATCTCATGGCTCCCGTGCTTCTCGATACCATTTAAGGTCTTTCTTTTCTCTGGGTCCCGTCTGCCCAAATTCTGCCCAGCTTGCTCCGAGAAGTTTCTCATCAGTGGTAGGAAGGATGGAGCTTCGGAGCCAGTCAGACCCAGGTTCAAACTCTAATTTACTAGACTGTGTGACTTTTGGGGAAGTTATTTAAACTTTTTTTTTTTTTAAAGATTTTATTTATTTATTTGACAGAGAGAGACACAGCGAGAGAGGGAACACAAGCAGGGAGAGTGGGAGAGGGAGAAGCAGGCTTCCCGTGGAGCAGGGAGCCGGATGCGGGCCTCGATCCCAGGACCCTGCGATCACGACCTGAGCCAAAGGCAGACGCTTAACAACTGAGCCACCCAGGAGCCCCTATTTAAACTATTGAGGTCTCAATCTTCCCTTCTCTAAAATGGGCTAATAGATGTAGCTGCCACACCCACCCGTTCTGAGGATGAAATGAGCTAGTGCAGCACAGGGTGGGCATCTCACAGGGTCCTGGTCCCCGGGGAGGTGTGGAAGCATGCCCTCAGGGAGAGCTGTCCTTCTATCATGGGAAAGCCCTCCAAACTAGAGTCTGCAGGGCACACAACGGCCAGGAGATGAGACCAGCTCGGTGGGGACGAAGCGGGGGTAAGCTTCGCACATGGCTGGTGGGCTTGCACGGACTTTTTCCACGGCGATGCTCAGTTTCCCCAGCCCTGCGGGGCAGCACCATGTGCTGAGCTGAGACAGCCTGGGCCCTCCCAACATTTAGCCTTCAGTCTCCCTGCCCCCCAGCACCCAGCTCCTGGCAGGAGGGCCCGGGAAGGGCTCTACCTTGCCACCTCTGGGTGGGGCCAGCCTCCTGCCTGACACCCACCAGAACAGGATGGTGGGAGGTCTGCAGGTGGGCTGCACCCAGAGCTTTCTTAGAGATCATTTGCGTGTTTGCTTGTGCTTTGTTTTTTGGTGGAGAAACACACCCTGGATCCCCATGGCTTCCATTCATCCTGGGGCAGTCTACCTCATGCATGAGTTTTCATTTTAAATTTCTCCAACAAGAACAACAGAGTCATTTTTAGCTGGCTGGTTCGGGGAGCCTTTGAACAGGCCCCTGGAATCCGTGAGGATCAACAGGAGCCAACAGGGCTGGGCTGTGTTTGACTTAAAATTGGAAACACAGGAGGCAGAGGAGGAGCTTTATATCCTCTGGGAGGTCCAGGAGCCCCGAGCACTGATTTATGAGCGGCTTGGCGAAATCCTATGGTAATATTTATAAATTCCTTCCCCGGGGCTGGATGGAATGTTCTTCTGAGCTGCAGTGAGATAGCACCTTTTTGGGGGATGAAGGGAGGTTAAGTCCAATTATTCAATGACAGGGAATGTGGGTGAGGAGCCGCTGCCGAGATGTCTTCTCCCCAGAGACTCGGGGAAGGAAGCTGATCTGCAGGCCTCCTTACACCCTCAGGGACCCACTCCAGTCAAGGAACTTTCGGGGGCTCCTCCCTGGTGCTCCAGCCCCCAGGCTTCCCCCTGCCCTACTCCGCAAGGCCAGGGACCTACCCCTGCTGACTGTGGTGACCACATTTCACCAACATTTACCTCGGTGTCAGGGGACAAGACAGGTTCTGGCTGCGTGGAAGAAGAACGGGAAAGCAGATGGAGGGCGCTGAAGACAGACACAGGTGTCCTGGGAGGGGCCTGAGTCCCGAGACTGACATGTGACCGGACACCCACAGTCAGAGCCACGCCCGGCACGGAGGTCGCCGCCGTGAGGGGCCTGCGTGCATGCCAGGCACGATGAAAGGCTTGCACACCCACTGTGAGTTTTGGACCCACCAGCCAAGGCAGGGGATTCCACCGAATCCCAGAGCACCTGCCCAGCAGCGTCCGCCTCAGGCCTGGCTCCCTGTCCTTAACCTCGCAGGGGGGCAGAGGGGCTGAGCCATGTGGCCAAGCTGGCCGATGGCCTTGCTTGGATGAGAAGGACAACAGCAAATGCTTTTTAAAAATTGAGTTCAGGAAAGTAAAACCAAAGGGAAGGGAGGGGAGGGCACATATTCAACCCTGTGGGCCCACCTTGCCCTTAGCGCCTCAGGTTTCCCACCTGTGAGGAGAACCCCGTTTCTTAGGGACCTACGTCCGAGGGCTCCCAGAGGCCTGTTTCCTACCTGCTCAGCTCCCGACAGAAGTGGTGGAGATGGCAGGCAGTGGTCTGAGGAGCTGTCCTGACTCTGGGGGCGGCGGGGAGCTTGGCACCCTCTTTCCAACCTGCTGGCCCCCTCATCCACAGCCCAGCTCTGGGAACACCGAAAGGAGAGGCTTGTCAGGAGGCCTTTCAACAGCACCCTAGCTCCCTAGCTCCTGCCCTGGCCCAAGGACTTTCCATGAAAGACGCTAAAGCCTATTAAACTGCAGGCTGGGTGGGTCCGGCAGGATGCCTACAGTAATTATAAGATCTGCATCGACTAAATCATGGGGAGGCTGGGTGGAAGGCGCAAGAAGACACCTCATCCCTTTCTATCTGAGTGTCAGCAGGCAAATAGGGCCCCGCACTTGCAGGGGCTTCCGAGGCTGACACCAGGAAAGCAGGGGTTAAACGCCCACTCTCCAGCCGGGGAGGAGGGGACCTCAGAACCCAGCCCCTCCTTACCTGGTTCTTTGCTTCCTGGTCCCATGAAAAACACTGAGCCGGAATCCTTTTGTCCCTGGGGGTGACGTCAGTGTTTCCTTTGGCAGGTGGGACCGTCATGCATGTCTGAACCTTTGAGGTGACAACTCACTCGGCTCTTCTGCACAAGGCCCCCAAGGGAGCTGCGTCCACGACATCTGGACGCTCCGTCCCTGCGCATGCAGAGGGGCTGCTTGCTAACTCTCCACCTGTAGGTGTTTAGCTTAGCTCAAACAGGCTCAGCCTGCAAGGGCCTGCGGTCAGAGCACCGCTGTCCGATTCCACACCCGGGGGCGGGGGGAGGGCTCCACAGCTGCACCGCATGGGGGGGCGGGGTTCTGTCCAAGACCCTGCCTCGGCGTCCCCTCAGCCCCCGCCCTCTTGGACTGAGGGGTGGAAGTACGTGGCCAGGCCTCACAGAGTGTTAGAGCTGAAGGGGGTTCCTAAAGGTGAATGCAAGAGTAGGTGTTACTTACTAAGCACCTACTGCATGCCGGGCACGTTACGATGATCTCTGATCGTCTCGCAAATGCTCGAGAGAGGCACTGATACAGTCATCAGTCACCGTGGAGGCCAAGGGGCTGTGGAGAGGCCGCTCGGGGCAGTCAAGGGCGCAGACCCGTGTGCAATCCCAGCCCTGTCCCTTTCCAGCTGGGGGGCATCGCGCTGATTTCGTGAGCTCCGCCTGTCTCAGCTTCCTCATTTGTGAGATGGGGAAGCTTCCCACAGCAACCACGGCACAGGGTGGTAGTGAGCTAGTGTGCACCACGGTGCCTCACGCCAGGTGGGGGGGTGGGGGGCGGCTGTTCTCTTTAAGAAGCGCTCCTGGAGCTCGGCAGCCAGCAACAGTCCCAAGGCCGGAAATCCCAGTCTGTCCAGCCCCAGTGCCCGTGTTCCTCGTCTTACACGTCAGGATGCACGCGTGCGGGGGAGGCGGGTGTGGGGACCAAGGACCTAGCCAAGATCAGCCAGCGGGTGTGTGACCATCACCGGGCTGGCAGCCATCTGTCACCAGCCCCAGGAGAGCGCCCACCGCACAAAACACTGCCTCCCTTTGGCACTGAGGTAACCTCTGCGGGGTCCCTTTGACCTCGGGGGAATGCCGGCAAATGCAGGAATAACCATGTCAGTGGCTTTGACGTCACACGTGCTGGACGGGCAGTTCGCACCCTCCTGTCGCCGCCCCTATTCCTGTCACCCCAGAGTGATGGAAACGGGCGACCAGGTGCCTTCCCACCTGTAATCCGCTCGGCGCTCCGGGGGCCCGACTGACTTCCCCATTTTATTTGAAATAAACGTTGAAGATTTACCTTCTGTAGGCTTCTCTCTTTTCACTCTGCTCTCCAACGCAAGGTTTCGTGGCCTTTGCAAAAAGCATGAAAATGGAGATCCCGCCTCATCTAAACCCCAGACGCAACGAGGATCATTTCAGCGGGAAGCAGAACAAAAGGAGACGTGACAGGGATGCAAGCATTTTATTATTCCCCTGTGCTTCCTTCTCCCTCCCGCTCAGATTTCCCTCCGTGAAGCTGAACACACACGTGTTACAATTAACCCCAGTTTTACTCCCAGCTGCAAAGGACGAATCACAGACAAGCAAGCGCCCCGTGGAAAGGGGGTGACGTTTCTCGGGGAAGCCTGATCGCAAGTGTCAACATCTCCAGCAGCCCCTCACCTAGGCCGGTTCCCTCCCACCCGCCCCAGTGAGCGGCAGATGGAGCCAGGGAGGCTCCGGAACCGCTCCCTGGAGCTGGGGGCTCCCGCGGCCCCGCCCCAGTGCTGAGCGCCTTCCAGGGGTCAAGCCAAGGGCTCTATGATGTCACCCTCCCCAGTGGCCAGTGGGACTCGCACTGGTCCTCTGCCCACTGTCCATGCAGAGCAATGTCACTGCTGCTACTGACAGGCAGAAGCACCTGGCGTTTGCTGGGCTGGGGGTGGCCCGTGTCACCTGGCTGGGAAGAGGGAAAAGGGGACAAAGGGAGGCGCACAAAGGTGGGCAGAGTCACCTGGAACGGAGAAGCGGCAGAGCCCACAGGGGCCCGAGGGACGCAGGGAGCAAGGCCGGCCCCAGGTTCCCACAGCGCCAGGCCCGGCCCCTCACTTGGACACCAGCATGTGGACGAACTCCTCGTAGTTCACCTGCCCGTCCCCGTCCACGTCGGCGACCCGGATCATCTCGTCCACCTCCTTGTCACTCAGCTTCTCCCCTAGCCTGGTCATCACGTGCCGCAGCTCGGCCGCGCTCACCAGGCCGTTGCCGTCCTTGTCAAAGACGCGGAAGGCCTCGCGGATCTGCTCCTCGCTGTCCCTGCCCCTCAGCTGCCTGGCCATCATGCCCAGGAACTCGGGGAAGTCCACGGAGCCATTGCCGTCGCGGTCGATCTCGCCCACCATGTCCCGCAGCTCGGCCTCCGTGGGGTTCTGGCCCAGGGAGCGCATGACGGTGCCCAGCTCCCGGGTGGTGATGACACCGTCCCCGTCCTTGTCGAACAGGCAGAAGGCCTCCTTGAACTCGGCCACCTGTTCCTCGCTCAGCTGGTCGGCCATGGAGGGCGGGCGGCGGCTGGCTCTGGTGGCGGCCGGCAGGGCTGCAGGACAGGTGGCGGTGTGTGGGGCACCCGCTGGCTGGCCGTCTGGCCCGGGCTTGACTGGCGGGCGCTTAAGAAGGAACAGGGCTCTCGCTCACATGCAGACTCCCCGCCCTGCGTTTGCCCCAGGCCGGGCGCTGTTGGAACAGGAGTCCGGCACCAGGAATGAGGCCGGCCGAGGGTTGAGCTGACGCCAGCGCCGGGGTGTGTGTGTGTGTGTGTGGTGTGTGTGTGTGTGTGTGTGTGTGTGTACGGCTCTCCGCCCACTGCACTGGGAGCCGGCAGGAACCCCCGTGAGGACACCCACAGGGAGGGCGGCCTGCCCAGTCCGCCAGAGACTGGTCCGGGCCATTCCTTCTGGAATTGTCTCTGTCCTGTCTTCAGACCCCACGCTCCCGAGAACAGCCAGCTTCCCTTCAGTGGAGGTTCAGAGCAGGATGAAAAGCAGAAGTTGCCTTTGCCTGAAGGGAACTTCCTCCCCGTGTCTTTGCTTTCCAAAGCCTGAAAGCCTCTGGGTTCCCAAGAGGGTTTACAGAGAAGGAACAAGGTTTTCTTCTTCAGGGGGAAGCACTGTCTTATCTTCAGAAGAAACATGAATGGAGACAGATTTCCTCCTACTCATGCATTCCTACATGTGTATTGAGGGCCTACTCTGTTCAGGGACTGTTCTAGAAGCTGGGACTAGAGCCACAAATCAGACAGGCAACTCCCAGTCCTCCAGAAGCTTCTCTTCCCTCTGCGAGATGGCTAGCTAGCAAGTAAACTAACAGGTGAGATACTTGGATATTGTGACAAAAACCATGAAGGAGATTGAAATCGCTTCCACAGTAGATGGTCAGGGAAGGCTTCCTCGGGGCGGCAAGTGAGGGTGACCTGAGGGGAGAAGGTGCTGTCCAGGCAGGGAGGCTGAGTAGGCTCAAGCCTACGGGTAGCAGAGGGCTTGGCATGGTCAAGGGACAGAGAGGTGGCCGGTGTGGCTGCAGCCTGATGGATAGGGGGAGACGAGGACATGAGGAAGGTGCAGGCTTGGGAAGAGGCGGTGGGGGATTCACGTTTTACTCTCTGATTGACAGCAAGATATGCAAAGGCAGGTCTGGAAATCTGGACCCCTCATTTTGGGGTAGCAGAGCAGAAGAAAGGGGTGTTTTTAAGAGGAGATATTCTTAAGAAGGCAAAGTATGATACTCACTGAGCACAGACTCCTGCTCCCAACTCCAGGGAAGCCTGGGAAAATGACCACCCCCTGAGTGAGAAAAGGTGGCTTTGCCTGTGGGAATCCATGAAAATTCAAACTGGGAGAGACCCTGGAGAACCACAATACTGCAGGAGAAGGACAAAGCTGGACTTCGAGACTCGCTGTAAGCCCACAGTAACCAAGATGGCGCCGTTGCCCAAGATCTATTCTTGGGATGGATGGAACAGAAGCATAGAGGGCCAGAAAGAGACCCACACAATACAGTCGACTGATCTTGGACAGAGGAACAATAAGAGGGAGAAAAAATAGTCTTCTCAACAAATGATGCTGAAACAATGGGACATCCATGGGCAAACAGTGAATCTAGACACAGACCTTACACCCTTCCCAAAAAGTAACTCAAATGGATCACAGACAAAATGTAAAATGCAAAACTGTAAAACTCGCAGATGATGACATAGAAAGTCTGAACGACCTTGGGCTTGGCAATGATACCAGCTCATCCAGTTTGGGTCTGGGTTGGGTTTAGATAGGACATCCAAGGCATAATCCATAAGAGAAAGAATTGATAAACTGGATGTTATGGTCTGAATGTGTCCCCCCAAACTTCATAAGCCAAAATCTCACCCCCAAAGGGATGTATACATGAGATCATACAAGCGCAGTAGCAGGAAACAGAAGATGAGACACCAGACAAAGGCGTGGAAGTGGCACGGCGTCCTGGAGAACCAGGGACTAGCAGCACGGGAGAGTGTGTGCCTGGGACGGTCCCCCTGATGGGCCCGTGCGGTCTGGTCTTGCTTCCTGCCTACTTCACCCGCAAGGGGGTACGTGGCCAGCAGGTGTCTGCAGGTTTCTGGATTATGGCGTCGTGGCCCCAACATCCAGCCCTCGCCCTAAGCGTGTTCTTCAAAAAGGCACATTGAAAGAGAGCTCACTAAAGGATTTTAAACAGAGCTACTCATGACTCACAAAGGAGAGTGCTGGGATGGGCTACAATGTGGCGCCTCGCTAGTTAGGAAACCAGCACTTAGTTCACGGGCTTCCGCAGCCTTCCCCAGGCATACAGTTTTGATCTTAGGACCCATCTAAACATTTAAAGTGATTGAGGACCCCAAAGAGCTTTCGTTTGTGTGGGCTACATCTATCAATATTTACTGGATTTGAAATTACAGCTGGAAAACGTTAAATATTGAAATGTATTTTTCTATATTTATTTGCAACTTAAAAAAAACAAATAAAAAACTCATATTAACATAAATAATATCGTTTTATAAAAATAATTATAGTTCTAAAACAAACAAAAATAGGAGATGAGTGGCACGTAATAAAAATAATTTTGCACGTCTCTCCCTCTGTCCTGTTTTGTAGGAGCAGGTCTGCAGATGGGGGGCAGATTTGGGGGCAGATGCTTTGATTTGAAGTGTGGGATAACCCAGCTTCACACAGACATGCAGGTGGAAAAGGAGAGAACATGCAAGTGACTCTCTCAGAGACTGGTGGATGTTCTTCTTTGATACTGTATCAAAACTGGGCAAGTGGTGGTTTCTCAAAGGTTAGCTGTAGTGTGGAATCTGAAACTATGTCAGTGAACCTTTTTGTATGTCACATTAAAATCCACTGGTCACTCACGTGCTTTGTGATTTTGTCACGCGATGCATTGGTCATTTGGACAATATTGGTTCACCGAGTTCTGCAGATCTTCCGCATGCTGAACCATTGCAAATATAATTTAAAAAGTCACATTCATTCATATCGCCACCAATCCTATTAGAAAAGTAGCAGAAAGTCTCAAGCTCACAGGGGCACATACGAAATTTCCAAAATTCTGATTTTCATTTGAAAGCGCAACTATTATCACTGACAGCAAATATTGTCGGTTGTCTTTCTTGAAGCGACAGGCTCACTTCATCCATTTTTGAGAAAGTGCCAAATACCCAGGCTGAGCAACAACACTTGTCATATCAGCTATTCTTTCCAAAAAAAAAAGGCAGTCCATAAACAAGGCTCACCCCATTACTCACGGACTCACATGGTGCTTTTCCTATGGCAACCACTGTTTCTCCATGTTCAGCAGCATATTAAAGATACGCATGCAAGGGTGGAGATTTAATAAAATAATTTCACTACTCCAGAAACATTCTTAAGTGAAACTGGCTTTTTTTTTTTTTTCAACTGAGACTCTGGCAGCGAAGAATATAATGATTGTTAGTACAGGAGCCTCGATGCCTGGTGATTTTATGCACCATTGCTTTGGTCTTGGTGCAAGATGTCAACACAGTGAAAAAGGCAAATAATGTTTTGGTATTATTAGGAGAATCGTTTTGACCTCCCAGGCCCCCTGAAAGGGTACTGGGGGCACCCTTCCCCTACATGGATCCTTGGAACACTCTTGGAAGACCACACTGGTGGAGTATTGAGAACCAAGTCTGAACCGAGTATAGTACTCCCCGGGCTGGAGGTGAGAGATACCGAGGACACTGGAATCTTGGCAGGGACAGTGTTGGCCCTACAGAATACAGTATTAATGAAGACCCCAATCCACCCCAATCATTCATGAAGACACCCATCAACGGGACTGCCTGCTACAGCTGCTTCCTTTGAAGAGTAGAGGACCCAAGGTACATTCTTCTATCTGAATTGGTGTCATGGTAGTTTTTTTTTTTTAAAGATTTTATTTATTTATTTGACAGAGAGAGACACAGCGAGAGAGGGAACACAAGCAGGGGGAGTGGAAGAGGGAGAAGCAGGCTTCCCGGGGAGCAGGGAGCCCGATGCGGGGCTCGATCCCAGGACCCTGGGATCACGACCCGAGCCTAAGGCAGACGCTTAATGACTGAGCCACCCAGGCGCCCCATGGTAGTTTTTGTTAAAAAGAGTTCACGAAGCACCCTCGGGGATCTGCCTCTGCTACCCGGGGCTCTGAAGATACACATCAGGATTCCCCACTCTTGTCACTCCTCCCATGCCTGTGCCCTGTGAGAATACCTATGGCTGAGAGTGGCCCTGAGAACTTCTCTCTTACTCTGGATTAAGCCATTCACCAGCCCTAACAGTTGCTCATCGACCAGCCCCCAGTAAGAATAGAAACACCTTGTCTTAGTGTGTTCAGGCCGCTACAACCAAATGCAACAAACTTGGGTGGCTTCCAGACTTGGTGCATGACCCAGTTCTCGGAGTGACTTTTGGTCAGTCTTGTGTGAATCATCCAGATTCCTCCAGGGCTGTCCTGGGCTGGGCACTGGGCGGGAGTGGAGTTTGAGCTCAGGGAGGAGACTGTTGCTCTGGATCCGAGCTGTGAGCTGTTTGATTGAAATCTGATAAGTAACCAAGTGACATCATGGTTTAGGAGGCTGGTGTGGGACGTGAACACCCTTTCCGGCGTTTGCAGGGCACCGTGTGTTACCTCCTGCTGGGTCATAAAGGGAAGGAGTGGTTCGAGTTTATGATTGGAGGCCTCACCTGCAGAATGAAGGTCACTGAGTCCAGGGGAAGCAAACAAGAGACTGTTTGGAGAGTTTCTTGGATCTTCTTGGGTCAGTGTGTCCTCAAGTCAGCGCCCACTGCTTTTACCCAGCAGCAGGCTTATGAGAGCAGCCTCCAGGGAAGCCCCCGGTCCACCCCGTGCCAAGCCCCCCTGCTGGGTATCTTCAAGCTCCTTAGCAGCTCGACTGCTGAGGCCAGTGCCTCCGGGGACTTTGAGCACCTTGCTCAGCACATGTACGCAAGATGCAACAGCAGGGACACAAAGTGACTTGTATTTAATTACTGACAGCCACTTTGACTAAATCGGGATGAAATGATTACCCCCCAAAAAAGCAAAGTAGTACAAAGTCCCACAATAAAGATAGCCAAACACATTAAAAATCTCTTCCCAGACTTCCTGTTTTCCTGGGAAAAGGGCAAAAAAAATTTTTTTTATGACACCTGCTGGGATTGGTGACTTAGCTCAGGTCACTCACCGTGCTCACTGGTGCCTCCCCTGAACTTCTGGGCAGGTGAAGGGGTCCTGCACTGGCCTTGGGGAAGGCAGGGTGGAGGAGGGCAGAGCGGGGTTCTGGAAGGACTCCTTTGTGTGACCCGCCGGCCTTTCAAATTTGATATTTGATGTGTTTTCTAAGTTTTTAAATTTTTATTAAAAAAAAATTTTTTTATATTTGATGTTTTGAAAAAAATTGATCAACAGAAAATATTAAACGAGGTGATGTGCTGAGGGGCTAGAACTACATTGAATGAATCTTTTGGTACCCAGCTCCATTTGATCACTGGCTAAGTGGGTTACTTTAAGCCCCCGCAACCACAGGGGTGTGGTAATTACCTTCCAGAGGACAAGCTGCTCTTCCCTGAGGGGTACAGAGCTCCCTAAGAGGCAGGAAGAGCGTTTGTTCTAAGTTCCAAGCCTTTGAAGCTTATGGTTGTGATGAAAACCTTTTCATTTGATGCAGAAAGCCAGGTGTGTGCGAGCTTGTGTTTGCACGGGGCTCAGGAGTCCACATGAGGACATGTGAGCCTGTTGCGGAGCATGTGAGGTGTGGAGAAAGCAGGAGCATTTGGAGTACGGGCTCCGCGCCTGGGTAAGCGATTTGAAAGGGGCAAAGAGGTTCAGCAAAGGGCAGAACTCCCTTTGGAGGTCATTCACCCAGTGGCTTTAGACTAGCTCGTTGAATCCCTTGGAGTCTGCAAAGTCCTTCCAGAGATGCGTGGTGAGCGAGAGAAGGTGACACGGAGGGCCCGGGGTGCCTGGCCTCCTTCCTCCCCCCACTGCCGACCGGGAAAGCTCTGCTTTTAACTGCTTCATATGTGTTGGGCAAGTTGCAACTCTCATGGCTCAGGGTCCTCATCTGTAAAATGGGTACAACAGGAGCATAGGGCACCACAGATTAATACATGCGGCGGTTCAGAACGGTGGCTGGAACAGTCAGAGCTCAATAAAGATTAACAATCACTTACCGTCCCAGGAAGATTTCATTTGAAAAATGACTTCAAGGACATCATAACCCATCAAACTTAAAGTCTTTACCCAGGACTGGGCAACTATTTAGTAAGCCGCCAAAATGGGCCTAGCAGGAGGGTCTCCTGGCTCTTTGAGCTGCGAGGAACAGGGCCTGAGGGCCATCGCCACTTACTAAGGCCATCTCTCATCAGCCTCAAGCCCCTGGAAGGCAGGGAGAGTGTTCTGTTCATCGGAGACTCTCCGAATCCCGCACAGCCCCAGCATATAACAGGCATTCGAGAAACATCTGCTGAAGGGACGATGAAGGCTTTGACCAAGGCCAGCTGGGTGGGGTAGAACGTAGGTTTTCTGGGAAGCAGAAGGTGGTGGAAGGCTTGGTCCCAGGAGTAGTGCCTCATGTGTGGTGGGGGGATGGGGCAGGAGGGCTCATGACACGACTGCCATCGACCACAGGGGTCCAGCATCTCAGAGCGAACAAGGACTCTCAAGGTCCCGACTCAGAGCGTCACCGACGTCGAACCCGGTGGCGTTTCTGTGTATGCATTTCTACATTTGTATGAGGAAGAGAACGGACAGCTCCTGACCTCATCTCTGAAGGAATATGGAGGTGACCCAAAGCACCTCACCCAGGACCAAGCGTTGCATGCCGGAGGAGGCCAAATCTGGTGACTTGGAGAAGGGAAGGGACGGCCCTAGGAAAGGAGCCTTGATCAGGATGAGGAAAGGAGCCTTGATCAGGACGAGGAAAGGGCAGAGGGAGTGGGTGTGGTGTGGCCCAAGGGAACCCCATGGGAAGTCTAAGAGCAAAGGAAGGAGGGATTTGGGAGTGCTCAGTTCTGAGATTTCCCCCCGTGGGGTGCTCGAGGGTGGGCCATGGGAGAGCTCACACGAGGTGGGGCATGAGCCCAGCATAGGGTCTGCCCCGGGGGCCTGACATCCCACCCCTTAACTTCCCCTGAGCCCTACACTTCCTTTGCATCGAGCTTACTCTGAGTTCTTGGCAAAGAAGGGGTAGAAGCCGTTGCGAAGACGCCCACAGAGATCAGCATCTGCACTGTCCGTGTGCACCGGGTGGCACCAGAAAGCTGTCCCTCTGCCTGCCGGAGCCTGGCGCGTCTCTATGGGCAGCTCTGGGGAGCAGTGGCTTTGGCTCCCTGAGAAGTCGGGGTCTCAGCAGCACCTGACCCCCAGACCTGACAGGGCGGAGGACCCTGCGAAGGAGGGCACTGCGCGGGCGCTGTTCCCATACTGGGAAGGAGATGGCAGATGCATGACGTGGGGAGGGCTGGGTGGGGCCCTTCATGTGGGCCCCGTGCTGCTCGGTCCACCGCCCCAACTCCTTTCCAGAATCAAACAGGGAGTTGCAAAACTATGGCCTCTGTCTCCCATCTATGTATCTATCATCTATCTATTATCTATCAATCATCTATCATCTACTATCTTTCTATTATCTGTGTATCTGTCTGTCTGTCTGTCTAGTATACCTGGAGGAAGGAATTTCAAATGCATCATAGGGAAAATGCTATGTAGCTTGGGGAAACAAACACACAAAATGACCATGAACGCAAATACTGAGAACTGGTTCACGACACTTTAGTTCTCAAAGAAGGTGTTTCATGGTAAATGATGACAGCTTGGAATACACTCAAGAAAGGGACATGGGCCAGTATAAAGGCAGCATGTATGTGCAAGAAAAAAAAGAGAGTAATGTGTAAAAAAGCCAGACATCTGCTCTCTGATCGTGCACGGAATAGAGTCAGGCCAGAGAGTGCAGCCCATGTGCTGGGAGGGGCACGGGGAGAGGGAGCAGAGCTCCCGCGGGAAAGTAGAAGGTTACTAACACTGCAGTTAGAGGGGGTGGGGTGGAGAGGAAGCTCTGCTCTCTTTTCAAGATTCGAGATGGGGTGGCTGGGTGATAGACACTGGGGAGGGTATGTGCTATGGTGAGTGCTGTGAATTGTGCAAGACTGTTGAATCTCAGATCTGTACCTCTGAAACAAATAATGCAATATATGTTAAGAAAAAAAAGAAGAAGAAGAAGGAGATAGCAGGAAGGGAAGAATGAAGGGGGGGAATCGGAGGGGGAGATGAACCATGAGAAACGATGGACTCTGAAAAACAAACTGAGGGTTCTAGAGGGGAGTGGGGTAGGAGGATGGGTTGGCCCGGTGATGGGTATTAAAGAGGGCATGTTCTGCATGGAGCACTGGGTGTTATGCACAAACAATGAATCATGGAACACTACATCAAAAACTAATGATGCAATGTATGGTGATTAACATAACAATAAAAATTAAAAAAAAAAGATGCGAGAAAGTAGTCAGATATCCTAAAAAAAATGTGAAGAAAGCTCTTAAGGGAAGAGTTAAAGTCTAGAGATCTTTAAAAAACAAATCATTGTTGGGGATGCCTGAGCGTCTGCCTTCGGCTCAGGTCATGATCCCAGGGTCCTAGGATGGAGCCCTGCGTCTGGCTCCTTGCTCAGCGGGGGAGCCTGCTTCTCCCTCGGCCCCTCCCCCTGCTCGTGTTCTCTCCTTCTCTCTGACAAATAAATAAATAAAATCTTAAAAAAAAACCCACACAAATCATTGTTCCACATGTTAATGGGGAGCACAGACATTAAAACACACAGATGAAGAACCTGGAATAAAAGTAGGGGGAAATATTAAAGCCCCAATAAAGAGATGGGCGTAGCCACAGATGAGGTTACCGAGGGATAGAGAAAGTCAAGCAAGAACCAGGGCAGCTTGTCCCAGAACATTCCAGAGAATAGGAGGATAATGGTGGACTTGGGTAAATACAGTTTAGCGGAGGTGATGCTGAAGGCTGACTGCAAATGAGGACTTCTCGAGAAACCGTTTCCAAGGATTTCACAAAAGTGCACAGAGGATCTGCTACGTACCAAGCACATTAGCTGAGTTATCCTATTTAAAATGCAAAACTGGGGCACCTGGGTGACTTGGTCGGTTAAGTGTCCAACTCTTGATTTCCGTTCAGGTCATTGATCTCAGGGTCGTGGGATGGAGTCCCGCATCGGGCTCTGCTCCGGGTGTGGAGTCTGCTTGAGATTCTCTCTCCTTCTCACTCTCAAAAAAAACCCCAAAACAACAACAACAACAACAACAAAACCCCCCAGAGATATAGATATATATATACACACATATATAATATATAATATATATAATATGATATAATAATATATATATATATATAATGCAAAGCTGACTGCCATCAGGTAAGGGGGCTGCCGAAGCCAGGCAGCTGGTGGGAGGCAGGGCGCCCACTGAGCTGCTACCTCCTTCTGGAACATCCTGCGGCCTTCCCCACCTTCCTGCCCTGTTCCCTCCGGGGCGCGGCTGCCTGGGGGAGCCCTGACTGCTGGCTCTGCCGGGCCACGACGGTTGCTCGAGCCCCGTGTGGCTGCCCTCAGTGGAGTAGGAGGGTAGCTGAAGGCCTGAGACACGGGGACAGGCGCCCCCGAGGAAGGGAACCTGCGTTCCAGGTCCCGGCTCTGCCGCGAATGAGTTGTGCGCCGTGTCTGAGACTCACTCGCTTCATCTGTAAGATAGGAACCATCCCCTGGGCGACTACACGGGTCACACATCGGAGCCCTTGGCAGGTGAGCCAGTGTGGCGCGGTCAGACGGGGCGGTGGCCACCTGGCGTGATGGAGCCCTGCTAGATACCCCGTCACCAAGGGCGGTGGGAATACCGGGGGCCCGGGGGATGAGAGGCCCACCTCTCCCCGCTGAAACTGGCCCATCAGGGACCGTCCACTAGGGGATGACGGAGCCTTTCCGGGCAGGGGTCACGGGGAGCCACCCCCTCCCCCAGGGGTGTGTCACCGTGGCCCTGCCCGGGTTGGGCAACGAGCTTGCCGGGTGGGGGTGGGGCGGGTCCTGCTCACCCGGTTCCAGGCTCTGACCTGGTTTAAGCCGCTGCCCTCCGTCTGTGCCCCGCCAGAGCTCCCAGGACAGGCATGGAGGGGACCGAGTCCCCATCCTCAGTTTCGTGAGGCTCAGGGTCCCGCGGCCACAGGCAGCACCCTGCGTCCCGCCCTGAAAATATGAAAGGTCCTCGTGCCAGGGTTGGCCTGCAAACAGGGGCGAGGGGGGCATGGGGGCAGGCCGGCCACAGGCCTCAGTCCTGCGGGAAGGAACTGTGTGTGGGAGCAAAATAAACCTGCTTGTGCCCATCTTCCCGGCTGTTCCCAGTCTGTGCTTGCTGTTAAACTGACTTATCTCTGAGGCCTACTCTCTCCCAGAACTCAGTCCATGGCCCGCACCCCACGGCCTGGTCCCCAACCACGCCTCGGATACATCATGTCAGCTGCCAAACAGGCCAACGGAGCACATCTAGGATGTCCGCCCATGCCGCCGTCAGCAGCGGTCGGACAGACAGACGTTTGTATCTCCTGAAGCCAAGCGTGGGGATCCCTGGTCTTAGGGAATGTGACACACGACGTTACCTTCGACTGCACTATTACGGCTTGGGGGGGTCAAATATCTTCCCCCATGCCTGCTCAGGACCCACATATTCTACACTTTGCTCCTTGAAGGGGCCAAGAGTCTCCCTAACCGTGATTATTTAACACAGAGCCGACTTCCCCGACTTGCTAAAGGCTTCCCAGGTGACACTCAGTGACACCAAATTTGCAACTTGGAAAAAAAAAATTCAACACCTGATCAAGTCCTGGGCAAGCTTGAGAAGCTGCCAAGACAGTCCCTCAGACAGTCCCTGGGTCTAAGAGGAAGGGGAGAGAGAACCCCACAGAGGGGCCCACACACGCCCTGAGGATGCAGGTGGGGGGGCCCAGGCCTCCTCCAGGGCAGAAACCCAGGATTTTAAATTTGATTCCGCCAAGTGTGATTTTCTTAATTCCCTTCTTAGAAATGAAACCTTTGTGAGGTCTCAGATTGTGAAGAAAATAAATGAGTCATTCCAGAAACAGGAGCGGAATAAACGCCCTTTCAAGCGATGGCTGATCTCTTACACACACACACACGCACACGCACTGACCACCTCTTTCATCTGTTCCTTCTCTTGCTAGTTGCCCGCTTTCCTGCATCTCGGCACCTCCCCACCGTTAATGGCCCAGACCTGTGATCGTGCTCCTATAATCCCAGGATGGCTTTGCCTACGCGACATGTTGCCAGATTTCTCAGACGAACCAAGGCGGCCACACTCGCCCTCTTCACAAGCAGCCTGGGCCGATACACATCTCTTCGTGTCGTCTCTGGTAATAGAGCGTCCAGTGAACATTTGCCAGCCAGATTGCAGATAAAATGATACCTCATCATCAATTTAAATTGTATGTCTCCGTCTCCTGCCCAATTGTAGAGTTTCTCAGTGTTGGCCATTTGGGTTTGCTTTTCTGTGAGCTGGCTTCACACACAGCTAGCCTGTTTCTATTTTATTATGTGTGTTTTCTTTAAATTAAGAGCTGACTTCATTCATACATAAAATCATTGGTCTACCGATCATTTCCTCCCAGATCTGTCCCTTTTTTTTTTTAGCTTAAACAATATAGAATTTTTTTTTTTTTACAATATAGAATTTTATTTCATAAATATGAAGGAAGTCCACAGGAGAGCAGTCTGATGTGACAAGGCATCTTCAGAACATTCAGGACCCAGGGCTCTCTAGCTCTGTCTGTACTTCTTTACCACCTCCTGACCCAAGGCGGCGGGGCAAAGGCCTCGCTTCAAACTCGAATTCTGCACAGCAGAATTCTGGAAAACAGTGGAGAAAGTCAATCTCCTCTCTTCCCAGAGGCTGCCCACAATTCGTTTGCTTACATCGTTTTGGCCAGAAACTATTCACATAATTATACTAGAGCAAGGGAAGTTGGAAATTTATTCTTGGACGTCTCCAGATGGCCACGTTTCCTGGGAGAAATATGAGTTTCATGGTGTTCGTATTACTTTTAGGGAAGAACAGCTGTTAGTGTGAACGGCTTTGTCTTTGCCACGAAATCCCAAAGAAGCTGTTTGCGTTCTCAGCACGACTGAGGCTTCAAATGAGATATTTAATCTCTTCTTCTAAGTTCTGACACTAAAAATATATTAACAGAAGAGATGCCAACTCTTCTTCCTTGACAGTCACTTTTTGTCACTCACAGAACAGCGCGTTTTTGACGTAGTCAGTATTATTTTTAACATAGTCTTTCATAACTTCGGCGTTTCCAGAATTATTTAAATGTATTTCTGCTATCCCACCTCTGACTTGGGCCCACCGCACCCCTCCCTGTCTGCTGGCATTTCGTTAGCTAGATCTAAACTCCCTGAAGGCTGCCTGTGTTCACGGCCGTTAACATGAGTGCAATACCACGCTGTTTATGTTCTCCTGTGATAGGTGGATTATTTCTCTGTGTCCTGGTGCTTCTGACAAAATGGTGAAGAAGCCATAATTAGCTTCTGGCAACCTCTCCGTTTTGGGGGTCCCTTCTTCCCTCTCTTGTTACCACCTGTCTCTCCAGGGACCTAGAGACCCTGCTCTTCCCACCTCATATCCTGGCACCCCACTGTCCCCCCAGACTCCCCCTCAAGCCCTAGCAGCTGTGCGCCCCCTTCCTACCACACCCTGGTTCTGCACCTGCCCCCAGAGATCCCAAAAGCCAGTCCCTGGTCTGGTGCCTGACCATGATGGAGCGTTCACCTACCCACCGAGAGAGGAGTTCATATAAACTTGCCAACTGTTTTTTCTCTAGAAGGTCCATTCTTAATTCTTCAGTGGGTGGTGGGTAAAGGAAAAGGTCATTTTTAAAAATGCCCTTACCCGGGCAAGATAAAATGTGGGCAGTCATGTAGTTTCAGTTATGAGTGTGGATGTGTGTGTGTTCAAGCCAGCAAAGGAGAGCAAGAAAGGTACATCCAATATTATCAGGTTCTGTGGGGCAGGAGGTTGTCACAAACACTCTGGAATGTTCTGCTCGGCAACACAGGACCTTATGACCCACTTTGTGTGGGCATTTCCACAGTGGGGAGGGCATGTTTGTACAGAGACCCTATTACCCTCTTGCCTGGCTCTCCTCAGGGCAAACGGAAAGGTGGAGGAGTGGAGGGACGGTGCAAAACTGTTGTGAGCTCTCCCAGGGAACCCCAGTGGGCAGGGAGGGGGATCCCGCGGCCAGCACTTTGGGAGTGCTGTGACCTAATTCACTCCCTCTGAGCAGTGCATCGGATGCGTGGGTGCACCCCAGTCACTCCTCTGGTCTGCAGCCATGTCTTGGGGCTGCCCCTCCCTCATTTCTTGCCAGATGGATGGACCCAGCAGCGCCTGGAGCAGAGATGGGGGACAGTGCTGAGGCAGGTGCATCTGCGGGAATGAATACCTGCTCTGAGCCAGTGTTCAGGCAACAGCAACCCTGAGGCTTTAGGACCTCGTCCCGAACCTAGAGATCTAGTAGAAGCATCAGGCACCGCCATCAGAGCAACTCATTTATTACTGCTTTTTTAATTTTTTTTTAAGATTTTATTTTTATTTATTTGTCAGAGAGAGAGAGAGAGAGAGAAAGGGAACACAAGCAGGGGGAGTGGGAGAGGGAGAAGCAGGCTTCCCGCCGAGCAGGGAGCCCGATGCGGGGCTCGATCCCAGGACCCTGGGATCATGACCTGAGCCGAAGCCAGATGCTCAATGACTGAGCCACCCAGGCGCCCATTTTTTTTTTTTTTTAGAGAGAGAGAGAGAGAGAGAGCATGCGCACCAGCGAGGGAGGAACAGAGGGAGAGGGAGAGAGAGAATCTGAAGCAGACTCCGTGCTGAGCGTAGAGCCTGACTCGGGGCTCAATCTCACAACCCTGAGATTGTGACCTGAGCCGAAACCAAGAGTCGGACGCTTAACCGACTGAGCCACCCAGATGCCCTGATTTATGACTGTTTTTACATTAAAGTTGCTGATTTACAATTTGGTCAACTCTTTTTTTCCCTGACAACTTTGGTTCTACCTTGTTACGTCAATACGAGCCGTGAAATGAAGCCTGGGACCATGGAGTGTAACGCCGACTGCAGACAGGGGGTGGGGAGCATCAGCTGCAGGAACTGCAGCAAACTCGGACCGTCCAGGGCATGGCACACACACCTGCTCCCATCCCCATGGGCAGGGCTACGCCACGACAAGACCAACGGTCCCATTTCTCACCTCTCACCACTGGAGCTACGGTCCACCTCACTTTGTCCGGAACGGAGGGGAACAGAACAGATGATGCGTCTTAGAAAGATTTCCAGCACAGATGGTTAAAGTTAAAATGCTTAGTGTTTGAAGGGATACAGTTCCGTTCTCTGGAAAAATACCCTACTCAAAGTATTTCTCGCGCAAAGTCCCAGATAGCAAGAACGTCACTGTCACTGAGGCTGCCTATGTGGGTGGACGGCGCGTGGGGAGCGATGTGCATCCTGCCAAGCTCCCAGGTGTGTCACTGAAAAAAAAGAGCGGGAAGGACGGCTCTTGCCAACCTCCTGGCAAGTCTGGGCAAACTGTGGGCACTGACGACACAGCAGCCCCCTCCAACAAGCAGTGCTGAGTGCAGAGCGATCGGACTCCAACCCCGCTCCTGTGAACACAAGGCCCATGACGGCAGGGCCTCTGCCCTTTTCCAGGTGACCCGCTGGGAGCCCAAGAATCATGCCTTTGCTTGGACAAGGATCTAAAATGGAAAGACGAGGAGCACCCGGGTGGCTCAGTGGGTTAAATGTCTGACTCTTGATTTCAGCTCAGGTCATGATCTCAGGGTTGTGGAGTCGAGCCCCGTGTCAGGCTCCACGCTCTGCTTGAAATTCTCTCTCTCCTCTCTCTGTGCCCCTCCTTCCTGCACATGCGCGCGCTCTCTCTTTCTCTAAAATAAATATATAAATCTTTTTTAAAAAGTAAGAATAAAATGGAAAGGTGATCCCCGACTTCTGAGCCTTCAACATGTGAGCGTCTCCTGTGGAATGATGGTAACCTCCCAAACTCACTCAACACCCGGGAGCACCTGCTCCATGGCGGGCACTAGGAGCGGGAACGCTGAGCAAGACGGACACTGTCCCTAGCATCGGTGAAACCAGGTGTTCGCTCGGCCTCAGACTTTCTGAGAACTGGGAACAGCCACCCTGGCTCTGCTTCCAGGCTGTCTGTCCTTTGATCTGCAAGCAGATGCCTGCAGGAACCCGAAGCCTGAGGAGGTGCCCCGCAGAGAGCTGGCGGCTGGGTGAGGGGAGGATGGCAGCCGAGCTCCTGTTGACCCTGTGCCTGAGCCGTCTGGAGCTAGCGCCTTTCCTGCAGCCACGTCGGTCCCCCCCCCCCCCCCCCCGTAAGGCAGGGATGGTGTTCTCTCTACGGTGAAGTCACCTGCCTCAGGCTACACGGCCTGTGACTTGGGAGGCCAGGGCAACGCCCCACAGCTGCCCGGTTCCAAGGCCGCATTGCTCCACGGAGTGTGACTTGTGTTTCGGGTTCTGGGCACAGCAGGGACTCGGGGGGGGGGGTGCCCTGTCGGCAGCACAGTGGCTCACCATTTCTCCTGCTCACGACTCACAGAAGGCCGGAGCAAGGGCGGGTTCTGGGAGCTGGCTCTGGAAGCTCCGTGTGCAGACAGCCTCACGGGACACATAGGGGTCCCCCTACAGCAGCTCCAGGCAAGCTGGGGGGAGGCGCCAACCCCAAAGACTGGCTCAGGTGGGAGAGACTAGCAGGTTCCCGCAAGTCTGAGGAGCCAGAGGAGGCCCCCAAACCTGTCTTACTGGTTTCTCACCAGTACTTGGCCCACAAAGCCAACAGGGAAGGGAGGGCTGAGTGTGTTCCTGTTCCTGGGGAAGCCCTGGGCTGGCTTCGCCATCCGTTCTGAAGGCCTGAGCAGGAGGCCAGCCACCTCGCACGCCGGTGCCCAGCACACACACACACACACTCACGCACACTCACGCACACTCATGCACACACATGCACGCACGAACACTCAGGGCTACTGCAGGAGCAGTGGGGAGTAAGGACTCCCTGGGGCAGCGGGGCCTGCTGCCTGTGGGGACGGCCTCTGGGACCCCTCCTGCCAGGGGTGCGGGGGGAGGCTGCTTCCTCCCTGTTGCCTCCTGAACCCAGGGCACCCTCTTTGCCTCCAGGACTGCAGCTGCTCTCACTGGGAGAAGTCCGAGTATCCCTGGCAGCAGGGTCAGGGAGATAAACTGAGAGGGGCCGGAGAGGGAGGGGGTCCTGGGCAGGAGAGCTGACCTCCGACAGGTGACCCCAGGAAGGCCCCCGGCTTTCTCCAGCCACACTGCTGGTCTCTGCTCTGCTTGGCCACATCCTCTCTGTTCTTGTTGGCTCAAGGGGCTCCTTTCTCAGCCAACCTGGGTCCCCCCGCCACTCAGCTGTGGTTCTTCTGTGCCCCTCGGTAGGCAGCCTTTCCTGGTCTCCCTCACACTCAGCTGGGGGGAGACAGACACCCCACAGGCTGATGTGGGGCATTCTTCTCACTTGTCTTCCTGTGCACGCTTCTTACTCGGCCACAGGGCTCAGCGGTGGGGCGCCGAGCAAGTGACCATCTCTCAGCCTCAGACTCATCCCTGATGGACACCCTTGTCCCAACACACAGGGAGCCTGGCGAGAGGTGCGGCCCCATGAGGACACACCTGTGGATGTGAGGTGTCCCCAGCTCCCTCCTGCTCCTTCCAAAGAGATGGGCCGGGGCTCTACACCGGGGCTGCAGAGGAAGAAGGGGGCTTCATCAAGCTGGATTAGGTTTTGGTGACGCATGCCGTGTTGCTCCCCCCCTTCCCAGCCCTGAGTTCAACTCTCAGACGCCCCGTGCTGTTTGTTGGTCACTTGGGAGCAGCGATCCCTGACGCTGGCCCCGTGCAGCTGACTGGCCGCTTATCTGTTGCGGCAGGAGGCCTGGTGGGGAGGGTGAGGGAGGCATTTCCATATGGATTCACGTTCTGAGAAGAGAACACGCCGTATTAGAGAGGAAGCGGGGTCCAAAATGGCAGGCCGAGGGTGGGGAGGTACTCACCAGAACTGTGGCTCCTTCCGCAGTTACTGGGTGCCCGTGGGCATAGGTCTGTCCCTCCCGAGACTCCATCTGTCCATGGGGAGAGTGAGCGACAATCTTTCTCACCTTCCGGTCCCCTGAGGATACTCGCTAGATGCTCTTTCTACATACAAGCCTCTGCCCTGTGCGGAACTGCGTTGTTGAGGCTGATGTCCAAGAGCTGACTAATGTGTCAGAGCCTTGGACTGTTTGATGTGACTAGAATCTCCAGGCAGACGAGTTTAGTTTATCAGTCCAATCAAGAAAGGTATAATAACAAAATTGAGACTGAGGTCCTCCTTTTCTTGAGTGTTGGTTCACATCAAACACAAACCAGCTTGCTACCAGAGATGAGGTTTATCTAGAATAATGATGCCTCCCGTTGACCAAAGATGCTTTGATCTTTGATCTCAAGTGCCCTGATCATATATGGCAGACGTATTATCCCATTTTATAGATGATGATATTGAGACCCAAGTTAAGCTTCCAAATCCGCAACGGAGCTAGAACCAAGAGGTTTAGTCTCCCGATAGCATTCGAAAAGTTCTTCATTGTTTATGATGCATCATCTAATACCAAGGGAAACTAAGAAAATGTTAAGCATCTTGGATTTTTAATCACAAGTCCTGCTAATAAGGTAAGAAGAAAATGTAAAATATAGATTTATATCTTCAAATATCCTTAAGAGCAGGTCTTCATTGTCAGGAGCCCCAACCATCCCGGGTCACATGCGGAAGCAGGAGCATCCCAGGTAGACCACGTTCTGCACATGATACCAGCTGTCGGTTTCACTGATGGCTCAATGCTTATTGAGGTCTCTGTACTATTCCGGTGCCAAGATGAAACAGCAATCCTTGGTCAAGACATCTTTGCAAAAGAGGTTAGACAACTGGAACATTTCCCTTTGTGTCTCTCTCTCCATCCGGGTCCCCTGACTCGGGGTGGGCTGGGGGGCAGGTGTTTGCCCGGCTGCACTCTAGGGAAGGTGAGACTCCTCAGTCTGTCTGAGGGGCTGAACCAGAGAGACCTGGAATTTATACATTTCCTTGGGAGAGTGAAGGAGTTCATTCCATACACAGAGGCACAGGTGGGTGGAAATCCTGGGAATGTGTAGGGACCAAGAGGAGATCTGCTTGAGAAAGACACCATAGAGACTCCGGTGCAAATGTCCCTTCAGAGGCTTGGGTCTCACTTGCTAAGGACTTGGGAATAGTCCCCAAGGGGTTGAGGTCTTGGTCTAAACTCTGCTACTCAGAGCAGTGGGCAGAGATGATTTCCTTCGAGAGAACGCAGGAGCCTGGGGGCCACGCATTCCCCAGCATCCCCACAGCTCTCGGGCACGACCCCACACTCCTCCCCTGTGTCCCCATGCAGAAGCTTGAACCTGACAATGGAATGGGATCAGAGGAATCACGGAGCTCGAGGAGAGGTATTCTGAGGGGACAGGAAGCCTTTTCCTCATCCCCCGAAATCACACTTGGAATATTCGTGTCATAAACAGCACCACCGGGGGGGCCAGGTTCTGTGTGCGCCCAGGCCCCTTGCTTGCTTGAGGCTGCAGGCAGTGGGCCGCATCTTCCACCTACAGATCTGTCGACCGCCCTGGGCTGGGGATTTAATGATGCCCATGGGTCCACCCTGGTAGAATTCCATGCAGTTCTACCACATCCATCCCCACCGGTCTGCCCTGTGGGATGAGAGCTGGGCAGTAGCCTGAAAGGAGCACAGACAGGAGGGCCGGATAGTCCCCCTCTCCTCCAGGACCTGCCGTGGCCACCGAGGGAGGCTCCCTTTCCCTTCCCGCCATGGTCTGTGTGAGAAGCTTCCAAGGTGGCTTGTATCTGCCATGGGGTCCTGGGGAAGCTGACAGGCCTCTGACGGCCCCCACGCTGGCTCCCCCCAGCTTCTCCTGGGCAGGCCCTGCCACTCCAATTCCGGCATTTCTGGTCTGCCGCTTGTCTGTCCCTCCCTGGGAGGAGGATTTTGCCCAAGGACATGCGGAGGGTGGAGAGCCTTTCCCCTCCCTCTGCTCCAATTGTAGAAAAGGAGGGGGTTCCCATCCCAGGGCAAGGCTGCCACGGGAGCTCTGCCCTCACACAGACTTGGCTGCCTGTCTCGGTCACCGGTCCCCAGCTCTGACGTGAGCCCTTTGAGCTGGTCGGCAGCTCCGTGACGGGTGTGAGTGACATGGCCAAGCAGCTGTCTGAAGAGCAGGTGGCCGAGTTCAAGGCGGCTTTCTCCAGATTTGACAAGAACGGCGATGGCACCGTCAACACCCAGGAGCTGGGTGCCGTGATGCAGGCCCTGGGCAAGGATCTGTCGGAGGCCGAGCTGAAGGAGCTCATCGCCCAGGTGGACACGGATGGTGACAGTGTCATCAGCTTCCAGGAGTTCCTGGCAGAGGTGGTCAAGAGGATGAAGTCCTGGGGCAGTGAGCAGGACATGCAGGAGGTCTTCTGCACCTTCGACCTGGATGGCAACGGCCGCATCAGTGTGGACGAGCTCAAGCAGGCCATGGCCAAGCTGGGCCAGACGCTGTCCCAGGAGGAACTAGATGCCATGATCCAGGAGGCCGACACAGACAAGGATGGGCAGGTGGACTACAAGGAGTTCCTGCGCATCCTCTCCCAGAAGTGAGGCCTGGCCCTGGCCTGTCTCCTGCCTGACTCTGGTCCTCATGCCTTCTCGGGGCCCCTGCTTTTGTGGCGGGGACGTCAAGGGGAAGTCTGGGTGGTGGATGGGAGATTACCTGTTGGTGGGAAAGCCTGGCCTCTCCTGGGCCTGGGTTCTGTGCTCTCTGCCCGGCGAGGCCTTAGAGCTGCTCCTGCAGAGAGATGGGGAGCCCCCTGCCTCACTGGGCGGTCGTGAGGAAACCCAAAGCAATGTGGTGGTTGAAATAAAAGGAATGTGAACTCCAAGGTTGGTGTGTGCTGGTGCTTGAATGTTTGGTTGGAAAGTGGAAAATCAAAGGCTCCAGACGGTGGTATTTGGGTTTCTTTTGCACCTCTGCCCCTTTCCCTGTGCCCGAGTGGGAGAACCGACCTGGGTAGGCCAGACGGTTCTCCTCCAGCGTCTCCCGGATGCCTGAGGAGAACAGGTGCGGGACGGGTGTGTCGGGCTGGGAGAGGACACAAGAGGCACGTTTCTTTGGCTCAAGGTTCTGCCTGAGCTCCTGGGTCCAGACCGGAGGCTGGAGGCCGGAGCCTGGGACTGAGACACTCTCTACACCACAAACAAAGTTACCATCCTTTGCAGCATCCTCGTCCTCTGCTGCCTCCAACCCCATTCAAACTGGGGTTTGTGGCATTGCAGTGTGGTTCCCCAAAATCAGACCCACTGGAGGCTGCTCGTCACAGTTTTCAAGGCTCCCTTCCTTGTCCTGGTTCTCAGAGATGGCTTAATCCAAGGTCACCCTGCACGGGAGGAAACCGAGGCCAAGGATGGTGTCGGATTGAAATCCCAGGGCTGTAGGGGAGGCAGAACAAGCCTGGGGCCTTAGGATTCGGAAAACACACATGGTTTTCCAGCATAGTCTTCAACCAGCTGTGCGGCCCTGGGTGTCCTGTGATGGTGGGCTTCTGCTTCCACCTTCGTGAAATGAGTTTTTCTTTTGCTTTTGGCGGTGACTGACTTTATCTTTTCCTAGTTGTGCCAAGTCAGTGGTTCTCAGCTAAGGGTGGGGAGACAGAGCCAGCTTCCCTGGGGGGTTATTGCAAAATACCAGCGCCCGCCCTTTCCCGCCTGCCCCTCATTCCGGCGCGGGTGGGGGTGAGTGGCAGAGCCTGTCCAGCTAAACCCCAGTGTGGGGGGCAGGGCCAGGTCACCAAGGGGGGGCTGTGGCTCAGATGAGGTCTTTCTGTTTTCTTCTCTCCCATTGGACATTGTCGGTGGGTCATTCCAGTCTCCCATGACCCTCACATGCTGCTGTCTCCTTCTTCCCAGCCCTGTCCTCAGACTGAGTCCCCAAGTACGGCCAGGCCCCCTCCAAAGCCTAGCAGGTGTCAGACACAGCCTGGCAGCTCCTGCCCGGGGTTGAGGGCTGGGAGGCCCGGTGGGCTGGGCGGGGGGCGGGCTCTGAGGCAGGGAAGGAGTCTCATATCCCCTGAGGTTCTGAGGGAGGCAGGGGATGGGCCAGGGAGCAAGATGACAGAAGTGTGGGATCTGGGGGAGGTTCGGATGTGGCAATAAAGAGATGGGACAAAGGCAGCAAACAGACCTGGTGTGGTGACGGAAGGAGCGGCAGAAATACTCTCTGGGTCCAGGACGGGGGTGGTTCTCTCCAGAAAGTCCCTGTCCCCTTCCAGACGTAGTCACAGAGGTCTGAGTTTCTAAATGAGTGAGTCCTAAATGCCAAGCTGGCCCAAGGTGAAGGTTTCCAGGCTCTGTGTGGAAACAGGAAAAATAAAGAATTTTTCGACTAGCCTAAATGTATGCCGTGTTTAAAATTCTGAGAACACGCTCTTTCTGTATTTTCCATATTAAATGTCCTTTCTTCCATGAAGCCACCGTGATGGCAGGGGATACTTTCGTGGGATTTTTTTTTCATGTTCTTACTCGGAAAAATGAAGAGTCCTTACAAAGTGCCCCAAATGAATGTGGGTATTTCACTGTCCCACAGCCCCAGACATCTGAGAACTGCTGCTGGAGTGGATGGAGTATAAAGTCGATTTTCTTTCTTTAAAAAAAAAAAACACCTTTTCTTCCCCGACTTTGAAGAAATATGTGGCTCATGCATGGGAATAGTAAACTCCCACTGTCAACAGTGAGCGCACGTTCAGGACTGGTGTTTGCATGGGAGCGGGGGCCCAGGGGCCAGGAGGCCGTCCATCGACGCCTTCCTGCGGCACTCCGCAAGCTGGCTGCAAGCTACGGGGCCGTTCTGATCTCCGTGTTTTCGTATGTCTACGGCGTGCTCTGCTCAACGTCATGTACGCGGCACTAGAAAGATTGGAACTGGCAGAGGGAAGGGGAGAAATGAGGCCCTGGCAGCCCCAGGGGGCTAGGAGATGGGGCATCTGAGGCTGTTCACTCAGGAGCTGTTCCTGAAAAGGGTGTGCTGGGCCACAGGGCAGGAACAGAGCAGCAGAAACCTCTCTTTATCTGTTGCCCCAGGAGGACAAACGGGGAATCTGAGGGTCTGGGAAAGGAAGTGACTCACTTCAGGTCTCCAGTGAGAGACAGATGTGTGTGGACTTTGAGGCTTCAGAGGCTGCCCCCTCTAGCAGTGCCTCATCCCCCACCCCCCCGCAGTCTTCCACCCCGAGACCCTGGTGGCCCTGCCCCAAGGAGGAAGGACCCCTTGGGCATGGGGGGTCTGGTGGAGAGAGTTGGTCAGGAGCCACAGGGTGGAGAATCTTCTGGAAGGCGACAATCCTAGTGACCTTCTCGCTGCACCTGGCACCTGGGAGATAAACAGAAACAGCCTCAGCAGTGACTCCAAATCTCCTGGAGGACTTTCGAGGGTGGGGTCCAAGTTCGGGAAGCTACCCTGCCCCAATCTAGAGCTCTGGGGAGGACTGGAAGGAGCGCGAGAAGCGTCCCCAGAGCCAACACAGCTCGAGGTGACTTCAGGGAAAGTCAGTTCTCTGAAAATCAGTTTGCCAAGACTGATTCTGCCAATGGCTGATTTGCTGGTTATTTCCCAATTTACAAAAAAAAAAAAAAAAAAAAAAAATTTGTAAAAACACTTTATGAGGATTACAGAGATTCATATTGGAAGAGATGGTTTAAGACCTTTTTGAGTATTTCTCTGGAGTTTTCCTCACCCGGTTGAAAGTTTTAGCTTTGTTGTGTTGTTCTGGCTTGGTCATTTATCTTAGTCAGTTCACCTGAACCTCTCACCCCACCACCCGACTAAGATGAACGTTCTCTGCGTTCTGTTCTTGGTTTGCTCTTGTGTTTGTTTTCGTCCATTGAGTCTATGATTTGGAGGAAGGAGAACGGAGTCATTTAGAGATGGAGTAGAGCAAGACTCCAGTGTCAAGGATCTTGTGGACTATAGATCAGGCAGGTCTCTCTCTTCTAACAGATTTTCAGTAGAGCCTGTTGCTTTAATTCACAGATGTATAAACTGGCTCAGTGAGACAGATTTTGCATGTGTTCTAGGTGTATTTGGTAAAGGCTCGGTGTCTGAAATAGGAATCACCCACGAAACTGACATTTAGCTGAGCAGAACTAAACTGATAAGTCTACTGGGGGAAACCAGCTTTGGTGAAAGCAAAACTAATCTGAACTGAAGCAAAATTCTCGCCAAATCCTTCAAGATATTAATCAGGACATTGATTTTAGATGAATTACTCTACTTCCAGTCAAAACAGATATTTCAAATTCCATGTACTAAGTAATACATTTTCTTCATTGAATTGCCCCTGGATTTTTAAAAATCCTAATTTATATCTATTTCTGGCAGGCATTTCTTTTAAGGTCCATATCAAAAGACTGCTCCTTCAGGAAGCCTTCCAGAACAGGGTGGTGGATCCTCCACACACACATTGGAATGACTGACTTTCTCTTTGTACCATTCTCATCCAAGTGCATCTTATATTATAGCTCCTTGTGAATAAGGGCTAGTCTTCTTCCTCAGAACCCCAAATAATAATATAAACTCATCCACATTCACACTGGATCGTGAACTCCTTGAGCGCAAGATGTGTGGACCCCAGGAGTGTGGCTGATCGATCGCAAACCCTCCCCACATCGCTCTGGATGCTGGGTGACCGGGCGGGGTCCTTCCCCCACGAGGCCTCACCTCTACTCCCAAGCGATGGTTTCCACGGTGCCCACTGGATTGAGGGGGGGGTCTCTGCAATGTCTACTCAACAGGAAGAGAAAAGACCCGGAGTGACTGAGCGAGAGGGCACCTCTCTGCTGCCCCATCCTCTATGCACAGGATATAAAATTCCAGCAGTCCTGGATTAGCCAGGGTGCCCCAGAGACACAGCACCGATGGGACGTGTAGAGGGTTGTAAGAGGAGTTTTATTATAGGAATTGGCTCACGTGATTATGGTGGCCCAGAAGTCCCACAATCCACGGGGTCATTCAGCCTGAGTCCAGAAGCCCAAGATCCAGGGGGCCCATGTCCCAGCTCAAGAGCAGGGAGCAAATTCACCCTTCTTCCACCTTTTTGTTCTATCCGAGCCCTGGATGGGCTGGTTGGTGCCCCCTACACTGGGGAGGGCCACCTGCTTTCACCAACTCCCCTCATACACACCCAGAAACAACATTTTACCAGCCATCTGGGTGTCCCTCGGTCCAGCCAAGTTACCAAAAACAAACCGTCACAAGCTCACTCGCTCCCGGTATGGAAACAGGGAGGGTCCAGGCCATGTATGTCATAGGACAGAGATGTAGATGTCAGGCCATTGTACCAGTTTTTAGGATTTCAGATCAATGCTCTTCACAGGGCACCATCCCCTCTGCCACCCAGGGTACAGGGCTTGTATGGTCCAGATTCTCAGGAAAAAAATCTAGATAGGACACCTCGTCCCATTTTTCTCTGTAAACTAGTCCAGGTTTGAGTTTGAGGGTCCACAGTGAGGCTGCCATACCCCTCATTCACTGGGACTGCTCGGTTACCCTCTGAGGGAGCAGGGCCGGCCTCTCCCAGCCACCACCCACCCACACAGGAGCTCCCCTGCTCCTCCTGCCCTTCTCTCTGGTTTTACTCTTTCTGGGAAAGCACCCAGACGTTCCATTCTGCAAGCTCCTTCTTGCTCATCTACACTTGTTTACCATCTTAGGGTGCTCTCATCTACTGCAGATGGCCCTCATGCCCAAGGCACTGGCACCCGCTTTGCATCTCACCTCTACTGGTCCAGCCTGTGCCTGCCCTTTTTTTTTTTTTAATTGTATTTATTTATTTGACACACAGAGAGAGAACACAAGCAGGGGGAGCAGTAGGCAGAGGGAGAGGGAGAAGCAGGCTCCCTGCTGAGCAAGGAGCCCGAAATCATGACCTGAGCTGAATGTAGACGCTTAACCGACTGAGCCACCCAGGCGCCCCTGCACCTGCCCTTTGCTGAAACCCAGCAATTCCTCCCTCAACCAAACGATTGATGTACCCGAGAGCTGCTGAAAAAGGCCATGCATGGATCCCCCAGTGTTCTGACCTCCAGATGGTCTGAGGAGACCCTGATGTTCAGACCCCTCAGTTGGTCTGGGGGGCCCTGATGATCTGAACCCCAATTGGTCCAGGGGTCCCCCAGTGTTCTGACCCCGCAGTTGGTCTGGGGACACCCTGATGGTCTGACTCCCAGTTGGTCTAGGGGCTCTGATGTTCTGACCCTCAGTTGGTCTGGGGGCCCCCCCAGTGTTCTGACCCCTCAGTTGGTCTGGGGGACCCTGGTGTTCTGACCCTCCAGTTGGTCTGAGGGGACCTGATGTTTTGACCCCCCAGTTGGCCTGGGGAGACCCTGATGTTTTGACCCCCAGTTGGTCGGGGGGATACCCTGATGATCTGACCCTCCAGTTGGCCTAGGGACTCCCCAGTGTTCTGACCTCCCCAGCTGGTCTGGCAGACCCCGATGTTCTGACCCCCCTGTTGGTCCAGGACCTCAGGCTTGACCATCTATTTTATGCTCCCAAGTGCTTATGTGGCGGAGATTGAGAAGCCAAGAGTAACTGCTCCAGCCTGTCCCTGGAAACCATGACTCTACCAGGTGCCCACACCCCCAACTCTTCCTTTGCTCCACTGGGGCAGATGGGCACGGCCTGTGGAGAGGAATCCGGGGGAGTAGGCACTCGTCTCTACAGGTCTCCACGGTGGGAGGCTGCTGGTTGCACAAGTCAAGTCTGAGTCACTCTGTTTGGGAACAGATGGTGCTCTGCTTGGTGACCTGCCAGCCCCAATACCCACCCTGCCACCCAGAGGCGTAGGGTGCCAGGAACTTCACCAGTCTCCTGGGGGAGCCGTGTTTCCCTGCACCCAGAGCGTTGTGGTCGTGACAGCCTGCTGGCGGCTGCAGTGATGTCCATCCATCCGTCCATTCATTCATTCTGCAGTGTCCTCTTGAGCCACCCACCTTATTATGGGTCTGTGAGGACATGGAGGGAAATGTCACACCGGCCTCTGCCCTCTAAGGGAGGTGAGATGTAGGTGTGAACAACCACATGCAAAGACAGTGGGTGGCAGGTGCCTCATCAATGGATTCCAGTGTCATGAGTGTGCACAGCGAAGGGTAGAGACTCAGAGGTGGTGTCGGGCTGGGCATGGGAGGTGGGGGAAGCGTCCAACAGGTGGGAGAACGTTCTTGGCAGAGGAACTGTGAGACTAGAAGTGGGGACAGTGGGGACGTGCCATGCCCTTTGGGGGCATCCCACTGCCTGGGAGCCAGGGGAGACCCTGGAGCCCTGTGACGGATGGCCTCGACTGTTAGGAGTTTGGAATTCCTTTCAAGTATCCCAGTGGAGGCATTTCCCAGCTCTGTGACCTTGGACAAGTCAGTTATAGCCTCTGCCTCAGTTTCCTTGTAAAATGGGGGGAAATAATATCTCTGTCGAGGTTGCTGTGAGGCCTAAGTGAGTCATGTGGAGAGAGGGCCAGCAGCGGAGTCCAGAACAGCTTGTTTTAGATAAGTAGCATAATCCACGCATTATTAGTGCATTGGTTTTTTTCCAGAAGATCAAATGGAGACTTGCTGAAGGTTTTTAATCAGAGGAGGTATATGGTCACATCGGTGCTCTTGGAAGGTTATTTCTCAGTGGCATGCAGGATAAACCAGAGCGGGGGTGCCAGGGTCCCCGAGGAGGCTAATTTGACACGCTGAGCCTGAGCTGATAAGGGAAGGGGGCAGGAGGGCAGAGGGGAGCCCCAGCTGCTGGTGAACCGCAGAGCAAGGGCAGGGCTTCGGGTGGGGCTGACTCTGTGTCCACCTGAGCCTTAGGGAAGTCTGGGGCAGGGAGGAGGGGGCCGGCAGGGAGAAGGCTGTGCGCTCAGCCACACCAGGGCGGGACCATGCCTGGACCACGCCGGCTCAGGAGCTACCCCTGTTCTTGCTGCTGTCGGAGGACCAACTACCGTTGGACGCGTGAGGCCTCTTGCCATGCCAAATGGCGAAAACACATTCAGTTCTCAGAATCCTGGAGCCACAGGGAGCCTGAGAGCCTCAGGCTCTGGTAGGAACAGGGCAGAGTGCACTGCTTATCAAAGTCCTGGGGCCTGCCCAGCCTCCAGAAATGGAGGGGAGAAAAGCTCAGGACCCCCTCCAGCCAGTTCTGTGGGGGCCAAGAGGTAGAAGTGTCCCCAGGGCTTTCTGTCCACACACCTCCCTGCAGGAGAGGGCCTTACCCTGATAAGGAAAGTCTGTGTCCTAAGATGGCTGACCGAGCCGGCGGGAGAGCCCCAGTCCTCGCCATGGGGCTCTTCCGGGTTCCTCTCCCTGCCCCGCTTCGCACACGCGCCAAGAGTGCCCAGTATGCGGAAGTAGATGTGTATAAATTGCCCCCCTTTGTTTGTGCTCGGGGCTCAGACCTTTGGAGACCGCTCTCCTCTGAGCCCTCCGGTGTTAAATAAACCTGTCCTCCAAGATCTCCGGGTGCCGCTTGGTTCTTCCGTCGGGCGATCCAGTCCAGGTTCTGTAACAACCCCAACCCCAAAATGCTCAGTTGTGGGGAGGGGGACTTCGGGGCTACTTCAGGCACCTGTCCCAGGAACGGGGGGAGGAGGGGAGCAGAAGGGGAGGGGAAGGAGGCATGCACGTGGAACTGGGGCCACTCCTGGAGCCCGCTCTCGTGGGGACGGCTGTGTAAGAGGCTCTGTGATTCCTTCCTCCTCTGTCTCCCTCCTCTTGGCTCTTCTTTCAACAAACTTGTGTAGAGCATGATTATTCCAGGCACAATGGTAGGTGTTGGTGATCAAGAAAATGCCCACCTTGACAGCACTCTCCACTGGGGACAGGGACACAGGCAGGAGTGCCCACTGGGGGACTTGTCACGACATGGGTCTTGGGACTGACCCTGCCACACGGGGATAGAGGCCGCCAGACAGGACATCTCAGCTGGGCCTTGCTGCTGGCCCCTGGGTGGCCTTGTAGACCCCTGGGGGGTGGGCACTCGGGGCTCAGGGCAGAGCTCTGGGTTCACTGGGGATGGCTGCAGAGTACCCCGCTTCAGGCATCTTCTCTGCCTGTCTTTCTGCTTGGAGGCAGATCCACGCCTTTGAGAAGGGCCCTCCGCGGCCAGACTGCTTGCCTGCAGGGAGAAGGATGGGCTGCCCGAATGGCCACATAATCCTCTCTTCTCTGTGCCATTGGAATTCTGGAATTTTTCTCTGTAAGGAGGAAACTCCTTCCCTGTGACATTACCTTGGGTGCCACCTCCCTTCCGTTGCTGGCCCCGAGAAAGGAGCAGGGGCAGCGTGGTGGGTGGGGGCCGAGACAGCGGGGCACTGGGGGGCATCAGGGACAGGCTACGAGGAAGGCAGTCTGCTGCGGCCTTAGGGACTTGGCTTCAGCTGTTCTTCTTGTCACTGGGGTCTCAGCATAAACGTCAGCCCCTTGGAGAGGCCACCTGGCCACTGGTCATGCCTCATCGTGGGACCGGCTTTGACTCTGAAGAGCACCACCATCTGATACTCTCCCCATCCCGCTCAACCAGAACATGAGCTTCACAACGGCTGGACTCTGTCTTGCTCATTGTTGGTCTCCCAGCCCTGGATTCAATTTTGTAGGAAGGAGGAGCATGCAGATGGCCATCCTTTTCAGCTCTGGGCACCTCCCTTTTAAACGAAGGGGTGGAGACAGGCTGGGACCCGTCCAGAGAAGAATGACCTAGAAGACCCCACGCGCGGGCATGTTTGCCGCGGAGGCTGCAGGGGGCTGCTGGACCTGGAGTAGCCCCTGCTGAATCCCTGAGGAGCATCTCCCCCAGGCCAGGGACTCAGACCTGCTCCAAGTGGCCCCAGGGCTAAACTCAGGGCTGGGAGTGGGGGTTGCAGGGGCTGGCCTCTGGCTCAGCTGGACAGTGCTCCTCCAAGTGGGGCTTCCCCAGGCTACGCTGTTGCTCGCGAGGTGGTGGGTGGAAGAATTCGGGCAGATGCTGGGAAGACTTTGGGAAGGGGTTGTGGAGGGGATTCCTCCATCCTCCCGAGGGCTTGGCTGCGTGGATGTTCCTCCCTTTTCTGTGGTTCAGTGGTTCCCTAACTTCCCAAGACGGGTCTAAAGATCCTTGTTTTATTGGAAGTAATGAGATGGACGGCAGGTCGGTGTCCTCCCCGCCATCCCCCACCCCCGCCCCCGCCCCGAAACTTAACAACCCCTGCCTTTTCCTCAGGGAAATAGACCCTGCAACAGACGGGGGTGGGGGGCGCACGTGAAATGGGGCAAAGACTGGAGGGAGTCCTGGTGTCTCAGGCCACCCAGTTTGAGGTGATTTGTCACAGCCGTCCTAGGGAGGGCAAGCGGGTGGGTCAAAGCTGTCAGCTACTCACAGAGGCGTAGAGAAGGGGGTGCAGGGGCTCTTGTGGGCATCTTCAGTGCAGAGGGTGGTGCCGGTTCTGTGGCTACGCGGGGTCTGATGGGCTCCCCACATCATGATCAGCACCAATTGGGAAAACAAAAGAAGCGCTGGTCAGCAATCTCAGTTCGTGTGCTAAAAAACACAATTTGGGAATAAGGGCTCCTGGGTAGAAAAGGGTTTGGCTGGAGGCTCCTAAAAGCCCTCGGGCTGTGAGGCAGCTCGGAGGGCACACAGGGCTCCCCAGGCCTCGGGGGCGGTCAGCAGGGAGGACCCGGGAGAAGGGTGGGGACGTGGGCCCCCCATAGGGGCCCATCTGGAGCCCAGCCTCACCTGCTGCTTTCCCAGCAGACTGGGCGAGCCTTGGGGTAGAGCTGGCTGGTTTCAGGAAGGACTAGAGCAGCAGATGGCTGCTCAAGTCAGCAGTCAGCAGGGGCCAGCCCTGCTCTCCCCAGGCACTCTCCCCAGGCCAGGCTGGGATGGGGCAGGACGGGTGAGGTGGTGCTCGGCACGAGCACTGTGCTCTGTAACTGGGACTCAGTTGCCCTCTGGGGCTCCAGCAAAGATGAGGACTGGGGCCGTGGTCCTTGAGGGCAGAGAAGGCAGGAGAGTGCCTGCCACCCACCGCCAGGACAGGAGGCCTGGGAGGGACGTGTGTGTGCAGGGGAGGGACGGGCTGGGAGCCTCAAGGTGGAGGAGACCGGCCTTTAACAGACCAGACTTTCCTTCACCTCCCTGTGCTCTCTCCTTTTTCCCACACCAGGTGCTCCGGCCACCTTCACTGGTGGCCCTGGAGAGCTCAGCTTTTGAGTTCTAGAAGGAACAGGCAGTATACATAGTGAGCCTTGACACCAACCGTGCGTGGGGTGGGCAGCAGTGGGGAAGGGAGTGATGCTGACCTTGGCACTGACCTTGTGTTTGATCTTGGGCACGGTCTCTTGGCCCTGGGTTTTCTGTTTGCAAATCAGGGGGTAGCGATGCCTCTTTCTCTGCAGATTCGGTCAAGTTGTTGTTAGCATGGAGACCACTTTGGACCTGCTAACCTTCGGAGCAGGGGCAGCTTCAAGAGACCAGGGCGTGTATGCGTCTTCCTCAGGCTTGGGGGTCCCTGCAGAGCTGGTCAGAGCCCAAGGGCTGTGGGACCCAGGCCTGCCACGGTGACTTCTCTTTACTTCTACAGCTTTGGGTGGAGCTTGAACCGTCCACGGGGCTGCTCTGCTTCCTTCTCTGGGTTTTCCATGAGGCCGAAGGGGATTTCCTGTCAGGAACCACCATGGTATCTCTCAGGGCCAGTGGGGAGAAATGTTGGAAGCAGAGCCCGTTATCTCTCCCCAAACAATGCTGGTCCCTTGTTCTGTGCGCTGGCAAAAAAAAAAAAAAAAGGGAAAAAAAAGTCTTTTCAGGCGTGCACTTTTAGGCCAGAGGATTGTATTTGTGCGTATGTTATGATTATCACAGGGGCTTACAGCAAACTGCTAGGAAGGAAAGTGGGGGGTGGGGGTGGGGAGAAACAGAAAAATAAATAATTCAACTGGTCGCTCTGAAAGGGACCCCAAAGATCTCTGAACTCACTGATGGTCAAAGTTTGGGTCCTGACCTCTGATGGTTCCTGAGATGACTTTAGGATGTAAAATGACAAATATCACAAAGGTGAGAGCAGACCTCCCTTTAGTATCTAGGCAGGATTTGTTAATATAATTTTGTTTTCAGAACGCTGATTGTTACTGTTTCCTCCTATTTGTAGCAAAGGAAGCTGGTTTTCTATTTAATAATCAGGACATAAAGGGATCTTTTAGAATAAATACAGAACCTGCCGATGGAAACATATCCAGCAGAGAAGCATGCAAACAACGCCAGCTCGTGTTGGTGACTCTCAGAGCAGGGACCCTCTGGAAATACAGGGGTGACCAAGCCCCCCGCCCTCGTACATGGAGGATGGGACCCAGGCCACAGAGCGCTGGGCCTGACTGGGGTCCCCGAGGATACGGGCACAGGTGTGGGTGGGGGACACGAAGTAGAAAGAGCAGGGGAGACGGGGAGAGGATATCACCTGCAAAGATGCCCAGGGAGAAGCGAGGGCTCAGGACCCAAGCCGGAGGCCAAAATCTGGCCACCACCACGGAGGGGACCTTGTAAAGACACAGCTTCAAAAAAATCTTCTGATTTGTTTCATCAGAGGTTTTGAAAAATTCCTGGAGGCCTCAACACTTTTGTTTTTGCTCATCAAGAAAAGCCCCGGAGCCACTTTTGGTCTCGGGACCGGTGGCTGTCCTCGTGCCCAGCGCCCGGCAGGCAGAGCCCCGGGAAGCCGAGAACGTTTGTGTGCGTCCAGCCCAGGAGCACCAGAGAACGAACATGTGCTCCAGTGAGGTCAGGACGGATGCACGTCCAGCCCGGGCTCCCAGGACGGACGGACCTGTGGCAGACACGCTCGGGCTCTGCAGTCAGGGCCTCCGGCCAATCACTTCTGGAAGCTTCCGGCATACAGGGCAGTGCAGACAGGTGCCAGGGGGGCGCGCTGTGCCCAGGATCGCCCTCCAGGGCGGCCCTGTCTGCGTCTTGTCCTCCCGCGGGCCTCCCAGCACACACACAAGCTCGGCTTTCCGAGGCTGGCAGTCCACACCGGTCCGGAGCAGCCCTCCTCTGGAGCCTGGAGCAGTACAAGGACCTCTCTTTCCTATCATCCCAGGTGGTGGCCATCCTGCACAGGCTGGGGGTGAGGTGGGAAGGTGCATGGTGGAGTCTGGGGGTCCCCCATTTCCCCCCAGGTAAAACGTGGCGACAATTGCTGGGAGGCCGACTCCACCCAGCCTGGACATTGAGCTGGCTCCTCAGTGAAATGCAAGAGCTTACAGAATGTGGGAAGGACAAGCCATGGGGGCCTGCGGCTTGGGGCGGGGGGGACAACTCCCTCTGAGACTCAGGATCGCCAGATGACAGGAGCCTACCCCTGGCCCAGCATCCCCCAGGCCTGCGCTCAGCTGATGAAGGAACATTTCTGAACACAGCAAGCTCTGGCCTGGAGGGGTGCGGGAGGTGGGGGCCAGGGGGTCAGTGTGAAGTGGGGGTGCGGGGCACGGCCAGCCTTGAAGCCAGTCAAGGTGGTTACGGTGCAGGAAAGGGGCCCTGACTGAGGCCGTTCCAGGCCTGAAGGCTTTCCTTTCCCACGCTGTTTTAGCAAAGCTGCTGGGGAACGTGCCTTAAGTGAAGTTCACGGAAGCTCCCTGCCATTTCCGTGGCCCCCACGCACTTCAGCAGGGAAACCATTTAAAAATAAAATCCCGTGCAGAGGTCCACAGAGGCGAGTGGCTACTGGTTAGTATGCACTTATCCCATCGGCTCAGCTCTATAAGCTGTGCTGTGGAGGAACGGCCACCCGGCCTTGTCCCAGATAATCTTACAGCGGCGCCCGGCAGACGCGCTGCCCGGGCCTCCAGGCTCGATGACAGCCCTGTGCCTGCCACTCCGAGCTCGTCCGGGACCGTGACTTCGATTGGCGGCAAATATTTGAAGTCCCCATTTGTTATCTCCGTCCGTGGCATCTTGACACGTCCAACACGTGTGTCCCCGTTACAGTCCCTTTGGGGGGATGCTCAGCTGCTGAGGGTCACCGCCAGTCTCTCTGAGAGGTCTGCCAGGCTCCCTAAAGCGAATTTCCAGAATACCTAGCCCATGAGTTTAGATCAGGCCACTCCAGCCCCTATCCCGACAATCAACCACTCTGGCCGTTTCCTCGGATGCTGTAGCAGATAGAAGCTTGGTTACATTACGAAAACAAAGTTTATAAGCAGGAGTGAGGCACTGAGGCATGTGGGGCTCACAGAACTACAGCTGGGATGAACACACAGCAATTGCAGGCTCCTAGCAGCCACCACCATGTCCCTGACGTCTGAACCAGAGCCTGGGCCTGGTGGCACCCACGTCACGGCCATTGTGCTAAGTGTCACCTGGTTCCACATTTCTTGGCTGATGGAGGCTGCCATGCAGGAGCCCCTGCAGAATCGAGGGCTCCAGTTGTGTGACTCAGTCTCCCCAGCTTGGTGACCACACGCAGCGATGGTCTCCGGGCCTTCCAAGCCAAGGCCGGCGGCAGGCAGGACTCAGGACAGCCCACGATGATGCCCTTCTACCACCGTTAGGGAGCTCCCTCTAACCCCAGCAAGCACACGGGGAGACTGGTGATCTGGGGCTGAAGAGGGGCCCGAGGAAGGCCTCCCTCTCCACGGGGAGGCCACCTTACAGTCTGTCCACAGGCCAGGCCCAGCTGCTCCCTGGACCCCGAGCGGGAGTCTACAGGGCCCTGGACGCGTAGCAAGGCGTGGTGGGGGAGCTGGGCCGGGCGCTGTCTGATCCCTCCCGGGCTCCCCTGCCTGGCCCAGGACCTGCCTCAGGACCCTTGCTCCTGACTTTCTCTGGGACTCTGGCCTTGGGCTTGGTGCACTGGTGACTCCATGTCAGGCACTGGGCTTCCCCTCCCCCTGCCACCCAGGTGTCCTGACCAGCCCACCACCACAGCGTCAGCTCCCGGGAGGCTCAGAATCTGGTCTGGGAGCTGGTGGTGCTGAGGTTTCCTGCGTGAGCAGACGAGGCTCACGCCTTGGCTCTGCCTTTGGACACACTTGAGCAAACCTTCAGACGCTGTCAGTCACGAGGAATAAAGAAAAGGACAAGTCATGTTTCAGGTGCTGGAAAGGCATTGTCCTCAGGCCTGGGAAATCAGGGCCACTGCTCTGGGCTCCTTACTTTGGAGGCCACTGGGGCGTCTCCCCCGCTCGCCGCCCAGGAGGTCAGGACTCTTCTGGGCCAAGTGGCCATGCCAGCCGGAGGCCCGCCCGCTTCTAGATCACATTCCTGGTGAAACATGGAGTTCCCTCCCAGATGACCCTGCACCCACATTCAGGGCCTGTCTGCTTCTGGCCTGGGGACTGGATCGCTGCCGTTCACACCCCTTGGTCCAAGGAGCGGTGGTTTGTGGGGAGAGGGGGTGTGGGTGTGGGCTGGGTGAGTGTGAGGGCCCTCTCGGCGCAGGATGGGGCTGCGCAGGAAGCAAAGGGGACAGACTGCAGGCTGGAGGCCGGCAGGAACAGTGGGGTGGGTTCTACACACGTGCTGGGCACCCAAGAAATAAACGGTTGTTCTCCATGGTTGTGTTACTGAACCAGGCTGCTCGTGAGTCTGACAAGTCTGGTGCTGTTGTTCTGCATCTAGGAATGGCATCCACGTGGGAGAGAGAGGTGGGGGAAGGTAGGCAGAGAGGGAGGAGAAGATGAGAGAGAGAGAGAGCGAGAGAGCGGGCCCCTCCACCTGCTGGGGGGAGTGCCGCCAGAAGCCGAGCGAGCTGGGGTCAGAGACGCCAGGCCCAGCTTTCAGCGCGGCGGAGGCTCTCCAGCGGAACGGGGTTGACCAGTCAGTCCCTGGCTGTAAGACCAAGTGTGATTGGGTAAGACCGGGGCAGTCAGGGTCAGCCTATTCGCTCTGTCCCCTGGGATGCAGGATTCAGGGAGAGAGGGCAGCAGGCCCCAGGGCTCAGACCATAGCCACGCCTGCTCAGTGTTTGTGTGACCTACGCCTCTGTTCTGGGCCCCAGGAGATGGGCCTTGGTTTCTCTTCCTGATATTTACTTCTTACTTGTTCCATCTGGCTGGGTCCAAATCCCAGGGCGCCAATGAGCTCCCGCAGGCCTGATCCCCCATGATTCTCCCTGCCATAGCTACAACCCAGCTGAGCTTTTAGGGCTTGTGTGAGTTACCTGTTGCTGCCTAACAAATGGTATGAAACCCTCGTGGCTCAAAACAATCATAAACACGAATTGTCTGTTTTCTCTGGGAGCAACCTAGCTAGTGGTTCTGACTCAGCACTGTTCATGAGGCTGAAGTCAGGAAGCCAGTGGGTGAGGCTTGATTGCATGTTGGAGGGTCTGCCCCCAGGAGACCCCCAGAAGCTGGGCAAACGGGTGCAGGCCGTGGGCAAGAGGCTCTGCTTCCCGGGGCCTCTCCACAGTTCTGCTCGAGCGTCTGGACGGCAGGGTGCCTGGCTTCCTCCAGAGCGAGTGACCCGAGACGCAGCAAGCCAGAAGGGGCTCGGAAGTCATACGCGGTCACATCCATCTTACTCTGTTGGTGGTGCAGACCAGCGGTGCTGCGTTGTGGGAAGTGACCTGGGACGGTGTGAATTCCAGGAGGCGGGGCTCATCAGGGGCCCTCTGGAGGGCCCACCCAGGTCTGAGAGTCTGGGAGTCTCCTTGACTTGCTAACACAGAGCTGAAATAACTTCGCCATTCTGGTCCATTCAGCAAACCCGTTCAATGCACATTCTCTGTGTCAGGAGAAGTGGTAGTTCCCGGGGACACCAAGACCCAACAAACTCACAGACTGGTGGGGAAGGCGATGCTCAAGCTGGAAAGTGTTGTGTGTCACAGGGCAGTGACGCTTACCTGAGCGGGCGGGTGGGGACACATTGGGGTAGTCAGAGAAGGCTGTCTAGCATAGGGAAGGCCAGCTAGGTCCTGAGGGATGAGGAGGAGGCCTCCAGGCAGAGGCAGGGAGAGAGGAGAGAGGACTAGCGTTCCAGGTGGGCAGACCGTGTGTGTGACAAGTACAGACCCCGAGCTGCCTGGGGGGGCTCAGCTCTGCCCAGTGAGGATGTCACTTCTCCCACGTGCTCTGATTTCGGAACCTTCCAGAACCAATGGAAAGTTCCGCATCCTTTGAATGGGCTGTTTTCAAGGTAGGCAGATGCCCAGGTTGCACTTGTCTGTTACTGCAACAAAGAACCTCGTTGGAAAGTTCTGGGAGATTAAGCCTGGAGGAGGTGGCTATGAGTTAGAACAGCAGAGAATGACAGAAATAGTTTCCATCGGTGGAAAAGACTGCTTCATGCTCCTTGCCTGGAGGCAAACATGATTTCGGGGTTTCAGGGGCCCCTCCCCAGTTGCTCAGATTTACGGTGTGCAGGGGTGTGTATCTGCCATTTCCTCTGTTTTGGAAAAGGGCGCTACCCCCTGGGATGAGCACGCATGCAGGGGTCTGAAGGAACACACGTGACGACAGGCCTGCCCATATCCTGACAGTTTAAAGCCTGTGCTCAGTTTCCACCCACATCTGCTACCCCATAAAATGCATCATGCCTTTGATGGTATGGAAAAGTAATACGCTAGCTATTTATTTATACGTGTGGTTTGTGAGGTTTGCCCTGTGGTCGGCTTCATTGCCATCTGCCTCGGATTACGTATTCCTTTGGGGCAGAGACTTTGTGCTAAGCCCCTCCCTCGTGTCCTGTCCCTGGAGAGGGACTGCATGGGAGCATCTGAGACAGAGGACAGGGGAGGCAGTGGGGGGCTCCAGCCCCACCCTATGCTTTGCTCCCCCCGTATCTTCAGAGTTGATGGGGGTATCACCTGCCCACAGTCCCCCACAGCATGCTCTGCCCCTCCCCCAGTCATCACAGATTCCACATGTTTCTTGGGCAGTTGGGTGGGGAGCTGAGGGCTGAGCTCACACCTGGAAATCGCCCAAGTTAAAGAGAACACATGCAGGCCGGCAAGGGCTGGGTGTGCTGGGGGGCTGGGGAGGAGTCTGCCAGGGAGAAGACAGACAAGGTCAGTGCTTGATGGTTGGCAAAGGGAGGTGATGTCAGGCAACACTCTTTTCCAGCCCTGGAGCGGTTTCCAGGAGTGGAGGGAGGCCTGGCGCCAACCTCACGTTCAACTGACAGTAGCAGTTTGAACTGCTGGGAGTGGGGCCTGGAGGGACAGAGTACATCCAACCGGCCAGCGGAGGGGTGCATGCAGCCTGGCCCCCCATGAGCTCACCCTCAACCCTACTGGGGTGAGCGCCAGGGCTGCACAAAGCCTTGGGTGGGGTCGTGGTAGATGGAGGACAGGCCTGCTTCCTTTGCCCACCAGAGGCAGAGGAGGGAAGGGAGGGGTGCAGAGGAGGGAGGGGAAGTGTGTAGAGGCCTCTGCCCCACGTTGGTGGACCCCAGGTTAGCTGGAAACAGAGTCCAGCTCCAATCCCAGACTCAACTGGGGTAGGACAAACCAAGTTCGGAGCTCCCCTCCCCACCCAGGTGGGGTGTTGCTGCTGACTCTGCTACCTTCCGTCCCGGCTAGCTTTTTCCCCTGCGAGTGGAGGACTGGCCTCAGTCACCTTCACGCCCTAGCTTCTGACGCTTCTGGACTTGGAGGTGCGCTGCTCTGGGCGGCTGGGCCTGGTGTTAGAACCTGAGATCCTGGCCTCCGGACACAGAATTTCCCTAAACAGGTGTGGTTTGAGAGCGACAGCTTGTGGCCCAGACACCCAGACACACAGGTCCCTTTTCTCTTTGTGGAGCATTTACATCCGATGTCTTAGAATATCTACAGCAGTATTCCAATTTTGGTCTCTGTAGATAGGACTTGAAAGATATATATTCCTAATTGCACATCTTTTTCCTGGGCCTGGGTAATTTTTTTTCCCCCCAAAATAGACTTTTTAAGTGCAGCTTTAGGTCCACAACTAAATTAGGTGGAAAGTGTGGATTTCTCATTACTCTCTGCTTCCTTACACCCACGGCCTCCCCTACCATCAACATCCCCCACCAGAGTGGGACAACAGTGAACCTACACTGTCACATCACGCACAGTCCACAGCTGACATTCGAGCTCACTCTTGGTGTTGCACATTCTATGGGTTTGGACGAACGTACAATGACATGTTTCTACCCTTAAAGTATCCCACATATGCTGCCCTAAAAATCCTGTCCCCCACCCCCACCCTCTGGCAACCAGATCCCTACTGTCTCCTTAGTTCTGCCTTTTCCAGAGTGTCATAAGGTTGGAATCCTACAGTATGGAGCCTTTTCAGATTGGCTTCTTTCTCTTAGTAATATGCATTTAAGATCCTTCCATGTTTTTTCGGGGCTTGATAGCTCATTTATTTTTAAGCTAGAATATCTTATTTAGGTCTAAATGCACCATAGTCTACTTATTCATCACCAAGAAGAGCGTCTTGGTTGTTTCAAACTTTTGGCAATTATGAGTAAACCTGCTGTAAGCATCCATGTGCATTACTGTGTGGGCATAAATCTTTGGGTAAATACCAGAGCATGACTGCTGGACCGTATGGTGGGTTTTGTAGTTTGTAGTCTGGTAAGAGACTGCCAAATGGTCTTCCAAAATGGCCACACCACTTTGTGTTCCAGCAGCAATGAATGTGCGTCTGGGGTTGCCGGTGGTATGGATCTCACCATTCCAACAGGCTGTAGTGGAATCTTGCTGTTTGAACGTTTACTCCCCTAAGGCTGCATGATGTGGAGTATCTTTTCCTGTGCTTGTTATCTGTTAACTTCTCAGGTGAGGTGTCTGTTTAACTAGTTTGTTCATTTTCTTATTGTAAAGTTTTAAGTTTTGTTGTTGTTGTTTGTTTTTGGTATATTTTGGCTAATAGTCCTTTATCAGATGTGACTTTCATAAATATTTTCTCCTAGTCTAAATTTAGAGTCTTCTCATTCCCTCGAGGCAATTTTTTTTTTTATATTTTCTTGATTTTCCAAATTGAGAATCCATACCATGTGTCCCTAAACAAAGTCCTGGTCAGGACAGAGTTGAGCAGATTTAACTTGGGATCCATAGATAGGTTTGGGGAATATCCCTGACCCCCCTAATTTGTGTGGATGTGTATATACATACATACATTCTCTGGGGGGAGAGGGCCCATAGCTTGTATTGGAGTCTCAAAGTACTCATGATCTAACTAAGATCACATACCCCTGGACCTGAGGAACCACTTACATCTGAGACATCCTCAGACTTGCGGTTGGTTCTGGAGTTGTTCAAATATACAGGCAAAAATCAAAATTCCTTTGGATCTAGGAAATTCTGGAGTCCTCTGAAGTGAGGGAGATTTTCTTTGATAGGACACTCCCCTCAGGGGAAATAGGTTCAATGGACAAAGATACTTATTCTTTCATAGGTATTCTTGAATGCAGGTTAAGAAAAGCCCAAGGAGGTTGAGATATCATGTACTTTGAATCCCTTGGACTTCTAAACACAATGAAGACCAATTTCATCTCTAGGGACAGGCAGGAATTTTAACTGATGAGTATGATGAAGACAAACTGTAAGACATCTACTTTATCTGCATCTCAGTTACCAAGATTGACAGATGGGCTTAAGCCTTCCTCAACTAGGCATTTGCTGGTTTGCAAAATTAATTTACTAATATTACAGTTAGTTATATACATATTGAATAACCAAGTACTGGGCTAGATCTGCATATTGAGAGAAGCATTAAACAGAGAGTAGACCCAGCTGCACAAAAGTAACTGGTCACCTGAGTCAGTTGAGGAAATGTCAGTCTCAACAGATTCGAGGGTGACTGAATGACACTGGATTCCCGCTGACTGCTAGAGTTAATTTGGGTGGGTGCCTTGGTTTCCCCATACCACCTTGTATGCACACATTCTGAGTTTAAAAAGACCTTCCCAAACAGAGACTAACTTTGCTCAAAATATATAAGCACACTCACTGAAAGAAGTTAGAAAAGAAAAAAAAAAAAAAAAAAGAAAAAGAAAAGAAAAATCAGACTTACTTCAACAGAGCCTGAGTAGTTTAAGGCAAACTGAGAAGTTAATAGATAGAAGCTGATAATTACTGCATATCATTTACATAATGGCTATCGGCTGGATCCATGATCACGATGTGCTGACCCACAGGAGTTCACTGTATCAGAATTACTAGGAGGGAGCATTTACAAATACAAATGATCAGCCCTCACTCTTACCACCCCTTCTCCCCAAGATCCTGAATCAGTGAAATGGGTATTTGTATGGGGAGGAGTTAGGGGGCAGGCCCACTTACCTTTTTTTAAAATTTTTTATTTTTTTAAAGATTTTATTTATTTATTTGACAGAGAGAAACACAGCAAGAGCAGGAACACAAGCAGGGGGAGTGGGAGAGGGAGAAGCAGGCTTCCCGCTGAGCAGGGAGCCTGATGCGGGGCTTGATCCCAGGACTCTGGGATCATGACCTGAGCCAAAGGCAGACGCTTAATGACTGAGCCACCCAGGCGCCCCTTTTTTTTTCTTTTTTAAAAGCATCGCTGGTGATTCTGATGCCTGAACTGGTTTGAGAACTACTGGCTAGATCATCAAATGCTCTCAAATATAGATGCAATTTATGAAGTGTTCATTCCATGTAATTATTCAGTTTCTGGGTCTTATTTTCTCCCTTGTGTAAACCAAAGGAAGATACAGAATTTGATAAAAAAATCATTCCATTAATAGCATCTGAACTTGTTTCTGTAACTTCAGAAGCTGATCAAGGTAATTCTGGAAGGAATATTCTATATAATATCTCTAGAAATGATCAGAAATCATGCTTTCTGACTTTTCAGATCACAACTGTTGGTGTAACCTACACTTTTGACTTTGCATTTCCAAACTTGGAAATCTGAGATAGTTAAATTAAAATCTGAAATGAATGAGGATGCTTTGCTACGAGCTTTACTATTATATCCAGAAAGTTGCCACATGTTCAGCTGTCTTTAATCCAATAGCTGATTATACTGTATTCTAAATGGTGTAAGAAGATTCACAAAACTTGTCCTTATAATTCAGTCTTTCCCTTACTCATCAATGAATTTCAAGGGTTTATTTATGATTTTTAAAAACTTTTGTGAGGCTTGCCATTACCTCCTCTGCTGAACTAGCACATCCTGGCAAATGTCCCCCAACATCCACCAGCCAAGAAACCTTTAAGGGTGATTATGTGTGTGCTTTTTTTTTTTAATTGTATAATTCATTTATACAGAGAAATCATTTGGATTATCTATTTACAGTCTTTTTCAATTTTCATTTCCACTGGCCAGATATAGTTCACATAATAGTCAACATTTACTTGAGCTGATCACCAATATAGATCTGCCATGACACAGGGCTTTAGTCTTCCCTCCTTAAATACTATGTCCTCATTTGAACAGAAACATTTTACAGTAAGATTCATCAGTCTTCTTTCCCTCTTGTGAATAAATCCACCAAAACTGATCTAATATGGTCAAATTTTCAACACATTTCATTGTTTCCTTTCAAACCCATAAACCAAGGCAAATAAAAGTCACTTCCCCCAAGCCTTCTACGACTTACTACACACCCTCAAGTTTAGCTTTTACTATCTCCTTTCACGTTCTGGTGCAACCAGACATTTTTACTTTAAGACAAAACTACTCTCTTAGGCCCTCTTTTTTTTTGTGTGTGTTTTTTTCTATACTTATTACCAGTCAATTGCCTTCCCTCTTGTTTTTCAGACAACACTAAAACTTTCAACAAAAACCTTACGGCATTTTTCTTTCAGTAGTCCAGAATACACAGAGTCATTTCATGTGTATTCACCACTCTGACATGCTACACTTTAAAAACTGCAATTTTCTTAATTGGCTCAAAAACAGTATGGCTTGGTTTCACTTGGTAAAGTTAATATGATTTAAAAAAAAAGAGATATATATATATATATATATACACACACACACATACATACACATTTTTAATCAAAGAAGAAAAATACTTTAAAGACATGCCAATTTGAAAAGGCAAAGGCATCGAAGTAAAAAAATAAAAGCAGATACTAAAAACTACTTTACAAATTAAAAAAATTAAATAATTGGCAGGTTAAATGGATGAAAAACGAGGAATGTGCAGTGAAAAACAAATATAAGGCATTCCAGTTGATAAAATGGAAAACTTACTAAGTTTTATGCTTTGTTCTCCAAGGACTTTATGTTTCAGTGTTAAGTTCTGAAATCATAAGCATATATTGCATGATGATTTTAGGTGCCAATACTACAATTTCAAATTCTGCACACAAAGTTTATCAGAAAAACACTGGTAAAATCCCAGTATTTGCAAAACTTTAGTTTTTGGCAAATATTTTAAATATCACAATTGGTTGGTATTAGAAAGTCATAATGAATGCAGAAAAAAGAGAACATCCATTTCATAAATATTTCATCTGATTAAAAATACCAGGCTTGCATGTTCTAAATAATCTGGGGAAAACATCTTAAAAAAAAAAAAGGCTACAGTATAACAGTAATCTGCATGTATCTTTAGCTGCCATTTAAAAAAAAAGGAACCACCACCAAAACCAACCAAAAACATAGAAAATGTTAAGACTGGTATTAAGTAGCCCTGCAATGCTCCCACGCTCACATTACAAGAAAAAACAAACTGTACACATGTATAAATAAACAGTCTCTCCACCAGTTAATACACAGAACTTCCTTTATACCAGAGTCTCTTTCCGTTTGCCACTGCACTGGGCTTTGTCTCTTGCTTTTCGGAAGCTAGACTGTGTTTGGTGAAACTTCACACTCTTCGTGTCACCTGCCGTGTGCACTGGGGAGCCGCATTCTGAAGCGTCTCCAGCAACTGGGACCTGAGTCCCACCAGACGCCGTGGACGCCCTTCTCAGGGCTCGGACGTTCCCGGCAGAGGGGTCGTTCTCCTCGCACTCCTCGTGGAGCTCTGGCAAACCCTGCAGCTCGGCCGGGCTGGCAGCCTGCTGGAAGGGAGCAATGGCAGTGCGGATGCAGCTGAACCACTGCTGTTTGTGGAACACGTCATTGGCCTGCAGGGTGTGGGACTGGCCTGGAGAGGGGTCTTGGAAGCGAACTCTAAAGATATTTTTAGCTAGAAGAACGAAAAATGTAAAAAAGGCTTTTTATAGAGTTTATTGTAAAATAAAGTCAGCATACTATCCTAATGTGGGCGGGGGTGTTTTCATCCCAGGCCCATCTATCAGGCAGATACATTCAATAAGGCCTACCCGTTACGTGTTAGATGCACCTGCTGGTGTCAGAGCACCAAAGCGCCTGACAGCTGTTTCAGGGAGTGGACCAGGTACAGGACAACGGAACCCATTTCATTTACAGTTTTTTGTGTAGGGACAGAATTCTTAAAGATTAAAACTAAATTCACTTAGGTTCTGAGTTTCTGTTTATGTAAACTACTTTAAAGCTTATATTTTTACCTTTATCTGAGTTGCTGAAAGCCCCTCGAAAGGACCCTCCCATCCTCACATCTCCATCCTGCAGGTCTTCCAAGACCAGCTCTTGGACAGGGATTGGCTGCCGATAAACCTGGTAGGAGTGACGCTCATTTCGTGTAACAGGCCGAGTCAAAACCAAAATGTCTTGAAACAGGAATATGTAAAGTTTCTGGAGAAACAAGAAACAAATACGTCCTAAATGTGAAACTTTGTGATTTTAAGTGATTGAAGTCATCCTTACAAATGACCTCATAAAGACCATGATTTCAAGGCCATGCGTGTTCTACCTGGAGAGCTTTTCTAATCTCAGACTATATAAAACCTGTTTTTATCAGTGTGTAACATTAGATTAAGCAGCAGCTGAGTAAACGCTAGGCACCACAAAGACCTACCAGTAGTAACATGTCTGTCTGGGAACACCAGTATTGTATACCATAGCTTTCTAACAAAATAAGGATTAAAAAAATGCAAGCTGCTAAAAATGTTAATGGTTCTATTTTGTCCCATACAAATGTAAGCCTTTATAGGACAATCAGGCTTCAAGATAGAAATCAGAGATGTCAGGTTTCAACGTTTTCCAAAAAGAACCTCAACTTATAAATAGAGCTTCTGGGGCGGGGGGGGGGGAAATAGGTGATGGGGGTGAAAGACAGCACTTGTGATGAGCACCGGTGATGTATGGAATTGTTGAATCACTATATCGTACACCTAAAACTAATATCACACTGTATGTTAACAAACAGGAATTAAAATAAAAACTTAAAAAAAAATTGCGCTTCTTTCTAAAAAGCACCCAATGAAACAAAAATACCATTCCATGGGGTGCCTGGGTGGCTCAGGTCATGATTTCAGGGTCATGAGATCGAGCCCTACATCTGGCTCCAAACTGGGCATGGAGCCTGCTTGGGATTCTCTCTCTCTCTCCCTCTCTCTCTGCCTCTCCCCCAGCTCACGTGCTCTCTGTCTCAAATAAATAAATCTTAAAAAAAAAAAATTCCATGCTTACATTTAGTTCTAGCAGATACTTTTATAATTAATATTTAAAAAATAAGTTTGCTTTCATTCAATCTACTGTAAAAATTGGTTAGTAGTGCTAAAAGCTACTTCCATTACTATAAACTTCGAAAAATTTTTTGGAGGACACGCTTTTTAATTATGAAACTAATAATTTATTTAGAAAGGAACCCCTAGCCAAACAAGTTGATTTATGCTTCAAAACTAAAAAATAAAGTATAAACCATTTTCTACCAAGACATTTAAGTCTTTCTGTCACAAAAGAAACCAAAGTTTGCTTTATCAAAGCTGTTAACATAAAATAAAAACCAGTAACCTTTCACTGTGTGATGAATTTATTTTAAAACCTGCTTCATGACTTATGCAGAAAAAATTAAACAAGGTAGGAAGATGAAAGTAATAGCTCACTTCATATTAGTGTGAAAATACACTCACATGTCCATTTTTATTTTTCAGCTCCCCATGGCAGAGCAATACTTTGCTTGCTTCAATTCTAGGATCCTTTTGCTTTTCATCTAGATACTCCAGTTTGTCAATGTAATACTGGCATTCTGATTCACCTTTCTTCAAGTTGATATCAGAGAGAACTCCTTGTATTATCAGTATCTAAAAATTATCAAGAAATCAATGAGGCATTTTCAGCAGGGCTGTTTCCCTGTAGGGCTAAAACATGATATTAAAATTACAGGATTTTAAAAGCTTGAAGGGACTGGGGCGTGTGGGTGGCTCAGTCGTTAAGCGTCTGCCTTTGACTCAGGTCATGATCCCAGGGTCCTGGGATCGAACCCCGCATTGGGCTCCCTGTGCACTGGGAAGCCTGCTTCTCCCTCTCCCACTCCCCGCCCCTGCTTGTGTTCCCTCTCTCGCTATCTCTCTCTGTCAAATAAATAAATAAAAGTTTGAAGGGACTCTAGAAATCAGATAATTCAGTCAGTCCCTTCATTTTACAGATGAAGAAACAGCCTCAGCCAAATTGGGTGACTTGCCTGAAGTCACACAGCTAGCTAGTGGAAGAGATCAGATATTAGAATCTAGTCTTTTGATTACAATATAAATATAAAATGCATTACGTCTCTATTGCTTAGTGCACTAGCATATTGGGTACTTCACACAACAGAACGTTTCACCATGCTGCACTATGCGTAAGATTTGAGAGTATCACTGTATACCTTTCTAAGGCAAGCTAATATACAAACTTGAAAAATGTACGAATAATTTACTGGACTTACAGCTTCCTCCAGAGGCTGAACATCAGGGTGGTCTTTTGGAGTGTGTCTAAGAATTTCTTTTAACAGTAAAGGGTATTTGACCAGGCGACTTCGAGGAATATCTAGGAAGCTCCAAAGATCTAGTTTTCGACTGAAGGGAGACTCAAGACATCGCTGGAGGAAGTCTTGGACTCGTGGATCCTGTTTCTTTTGATCAAGAAGAGCTTTGGCTGCCAGCTGGTTACTACAGTAGCCTTTGTAAGCATTCAAGCCTGGCAACTGAAGAATAATAAGAGAAAACATGGTATGATATGTGTTTTTGTGAAAACAAACACAAAACTTACAGCTAATTCTGAAAGTTTAAACAAGCTGTGAAAATTTCCTTGCAGATGATAACAGGGGTAGGGTAGTGTTCTGAGCCAACATCAGAATGTCCTTTTCTAATTTCCCTATAATTTGACTAAATCCAACTAAAGACCCATGACTTCTACTTTCTCCCAGCCTCAGTTAGATGCTAGTCTTCTATATTCTCAGGGCACTTGAGTTCCTCTACCACGGTCATCACCAACCTTGAGACTGCTTATGTACTTGATTATCCTCTCACTAGATTATCAATGTGGAGACGTCTTTCACCACTGAATCCCCCGTGGTCCCTCCTAGAAAAGCACCGAGCATCTAGCAGGCACTCAAATGTTAACTAAGGGAACAAAACACATAATGTGGGAATTCTGTCTAAAGAGGAATATATTTTTAAAACAAATAAATCCCTATCATTCATGAAGTATTTTTTTAAACACTGTAACTTCTTACAGCTATATAATTTTGTTCAGTTTTAATGCCTTGTTTATCTGTTTTTAGAATTTAGTTACTAGATCAAATAGATCTGCTATTCAACACAAATGACGAGTATGGCATATATGTATAAAACTATCTGGTGTAAGCAACTCACTACATACCCAGTTCACAAGAATGTGACCAATTTGCTCCACTGTTCCACCAGGTTTGGTCGCTTCTCCTATTCTTGTCAACAAATCTGAAATGCAAAAAGGCAGGAATACCAATAACAAATTTATTTAAAAAAATAATTCAGCACTAAATTAGAAGTTTAGATTCAAAAAAACTTGTGTTGGGGCACCTGGGTGGCTCACTCGGTTAAGCATCTGACTCTTGATTTCAGCTCAGATCATGATGGCAGGGTCGTGAGATCAAGCCCCATGTCGGGCTCTGCCCCGGGCATGGAGCCTGCTTGAGATTCTCTCTCCCTCTCCCACTGCCCCTTCCCACCCCCCCGGCTTGCCCTCTCTTAAACAACAACAACAACAACACTAATTTCTGTTAATGCTGTTCAGATACTAATGAAAATTAAATAGCATATCTTACCTTCATGGAGAGGTATGTAAGCGTCCAAATCACCAAATATATGGGTGAGTTCCTCTTCTGACATAATAGACAGCTTTAACATAGGGTCATGGTAGGCCTATCAGAAGGGGAGAAGTATGTCACCCAAAAAGATCAAGCAAATAAAACATGATGAGAGACCTTCCTTGAATGCAAACATGACTAACTATATAAAAGCTAAGCGTGGATTCTATTTGTTATACATAAAAGAAGCTAAAGTATGTGTTAATACCCAAACAGATTCTCTTACTGATACTCATATTTGAAGAGATTTAAAGCCATATAGAAGTTTATAACTTGTGAAATATAATTTTTTAAAACTAGGGCATGTGATAAAAAGTTATTTACTGACCTTTCTTGCAAGCTTGAGATCCTCAATTAAATCCTGTTCACCTCGGGACATTTCATATATTGCCTAAAAAGAAAAAAAAGATCCAGCAAACATTATAGGTCATTCCTTCCTTTGAGAAAGGAAAATTATATGCAATTGATATTTATCATTAATTATTTAACTGACATTTTGAAGAGTGTTTTTTAAAGTGATTCCGTCTGAAAACTGTAATTCAAAATGGAGTCTCAAATAAGAGGTTGCCATGTTTTACAACTTTACTCCATTAGAGTTAACTCTGATGACCACAATTCATTACAATGTGTTGTGGATTACCACTGAGATATTAAAATGCTGCTGATTTTTGCCTCAGGCATTAGTCTGCTATTCTTCTGACAAAACATGTTTTAAAAAACAGGGACAATTTTTTTTTTTAGTATAAGCCAATACATATGGCCTTGCTACTGAATGCCAGCTTACCTCCTGACGTTTGATTTCTTTGGTAGTTAAAGACTCTTTCATACTGACATCTAACATCTCTGACCACAGGACACTGCTTCTCCTTTTGGCAGGTGTTGGAACTGTGGATCTGCTTGATGACTTCTGGGCAGAAGCCGGGGATCTGCTGTCACCACGAAGGGTAAATGACTTAAAATAAAATAAAAAAATAAAAAAAAAAGAAAGAAAAAGAAAGAAAAAAGAGGTGAACAAAAGAGAGATTCAAAGGATATAGTAATTATTCCTTTTTCTTAAAAAAATAGACAAATTAAAAACGAAGTTCTGAGAATTTCTCAACACATAAGACAATCATTTGTCCAAGCTTCAATCTAACATTCTAAAATATTTATCAGCCAAAATTATGTTTTTGGGAATAAAAACTATCTAAAACTCTGCTTTGATAGAAGATGTAACTTAATATTATGTATTTATATAAATATAAATACTGTTCTAGTAAAAATATTCCTTACTAGCATGTTAAAAAAAACTTTGTTTATAGTGTAAAACTGTTTGTACAGCTCAAAGGAAAATACAAATTTTAGGCTTCTGTAAAAAGCCCCCTTACTACGTTACTCACCTTCCAGCCCCATCCCTTGCTTACCTGAATTGTTTGACCAAAGCGTCGGACTGCTCCATTTCTTACAGGAGAGATCAAATTTGCCAAGGATGTGACCCGAGCGAGAGGTCGAACTCTTTTATTGCTCGGCTCCTATAAAAACAAAAACAGGTTACACTAAATGTGTGTTTAGGTGTAGTGGTTTCAAACAAGTTTGGACAAAGTTGAACAATCTCAAAAACCAATATTGGTACATTATAAAATAGAGAAACATGACACTCTGAAAATGAATGTTGTCCTTTATTGTTAAAATACTAAGAACCCTATTGAGTAACAGTAAATTATTAAAAAAATTAATGGTATGAGAAAGACCAGCTGAATATCACTTTGAGAACAGAACAAATATTATCACTACACAGAAGAGAAACTAAAATGAAAACAAAGACATTAGATTCCAGAATCCTATATAACTTTTTAGTTTAATATAGAGTCACTTTTAAAAAGTACCTGATTATTATGAAAAATTTCAAACATACACAAAAATGAAAAATAGCATAATGGATCCCATGGACTTATCACTCAGCTTCAGTAGTTTTTGGTGTGAGAATGTTTCATCTATTTTAAAGCAAATCCCAGACATCGTATCATTTCATTCTTAAGTACTTCAATTAGAGAATAGCTTTTAAATGAACATATCTGCCACTGGAACGGGCCAACTCTGAAGGCAGAGCATCCCTGTCAAGGGAGGTATTTAAGCACAGGCAGGACAGGGTTAGGCGAGAACTCGGGCTCTGGGATCAGACTGACTGGGCCCAAATCCTGGTTCTAGCACTTGCTAGGGAATATCCTGGGCCTCAGTCTTCTCATCTGTAAAATGCGGTTAATATTAGACCTTCTCTTATAAAGTTGTTATGAAGATTAAATAAGATACTTTTAAGTGGCTTGAACAATGCCTGCAACACACTAAGTTTCTGCTATTACTAACATTCTTAGAAATATTTCCACTTACTACATAAACACTGGGATTTATGAATAATTAGGTTCTCTCTCAAACATTTAATTTGTTAACTTAAAGGAAAAATGTATACAAGTTGAGAAGAAATAGTTATTCTACACATATTGTCTCAAAAATAATAGGTTAGTAAACACATCACTTAAACATTCAAGGATCTCAAAACTTTACACATCACATTATTCTAATTTTACTGCTAGGGAAATGGAGGTATAGCATTAGGTGACTCCTACAGCTACTGAAATAAAGAATATCAGGTCTGTCTTTTACATGTCTAAGGAATATATTTATTTGTATTTGGTGCTTTTGACAACTGTGGCATACTTGACAAAATAATTCTGATAATTCAGAAGGATATATAATTAAAAATCACCTTAAAAATAAAATAAAGATAACACGTAAAAATAAAATTACCATTTAAAAATGACAGATGAAACATTTTTTCTAAAAATTCTTTGATATGACTAATGTCATATAAAAAAGTAAGGTGTGAGAAAATGGAGTAAAAATCATCCCCTTAGTATAATTTAAGAATAAAATGGCTGAAAGAGTTACAATTCTCTGGAAAGAACCTTCCATGATTTGAATCTTCAATGACGCAAGGCCTATTACAGCTCCTAAAGGTACACATTCCTATCAGAAGGGAATGTGACTTACTAAGTAAAGAGACTGGGCAGATAACCAGCTCAGGTCTTTGAAGGCCTTAAGAGGTAGAGTTGTAGATCAACTCTCTCCCACCAAAATAATTAACCCCGAAGTAAAACTTTGAATATAAAACCACTAATATGCAAATGTTAAATGAACTAAAAAAGAAACCTTCAAGATATGTAGTAAAATGACACACTGTGTGGCCAAGGACATGTGCAGATGCCTTTACAACATACATCTGTGCAAGACTGAAGCGACACATGCATGGGCAGAAGGTCTGGCAGAAGGCATTCCTTTCTATTTAGTAAAGACAGTACAAAGAGTCTTCTGTTTGAGTGGAGATAGAATTACCTCCTCACAAAGTAAGATATGCCAACGCTAACTAGAAACAAAGCAGTTGTCAGAAAGTTCTGTTCTACTTTTTGGAAACAGAGGTTAATTCCTCTTCCCTGTTTAAAACATAACAAAGTTGACTTCCTAATAAGTCACAAGATGAATCATTTCAACTTAAAACATCTTTGGAAATGTGCTCTTCCCAGTGAACTTGAAAAGTTAGTTTGGATGGGAGGAAAAGATTTTTGGATCTATTTTATTATATTAAATCAGGTTAATGATAAAAAATTCTTATCTTTATAGCATCAGTTACTGTTCAACTACTGATTTCCTGGTAACTCAAAATTATGTGATGTTTAAAGTTAAAACTACAGAATTTAGATTTAGATAGTTAAATGTTAAATATATCTAAAACATCTTTCTGAAATTAATATGGATTTTGTTTCTGCAGTCCATTTAGGGTGGCAGGATATTTACACTGAGCAGTATTTGGTGGTTAAGTATGTTCTACAGTCTTTTAGAAAGCCATCTATCTCCCATCTTCACAAAGGATATGGCAGTCTTAGGAGTTTATCTAATCTAAACGGCCTTGGTAAGAGCTCCCGGCTAGCTCAGTCACTAGAGCACGAGACTCTTCAAATGCCCTGTAAGTAAGTGCAGTACTAAATCAGGAAATGGGGGGGGTGGGGGGTGGATACCTCTGTACTTTTCACACATGTTTTTGGGGATCCAAAAGTAAAGGCCCTACTTACTGCCTTTACTAAAAGGATATATGTGATGAATGTTTAGGAGACAGAACACAAACTTTCAGCATATGTATTTCAAGAGTATGAAAAATTTTAATAACTTAAAAAGTGACTGAAATGTAAAGCTGAAGATGGTTCACTTCTAACCTTAGGATACACATACAGTATTTGAGAAAAAATATCACACAGAGGAAACTTCTGTGGCAAAGTGATATGGATTAGGCAGTCATCTATTATATTATAGGGTCACCTTAAAGGTTGGGACAAAAATTTCTTTTAAAACACAGGTTAGGATTCCGCGTATGTAAGCTATAACCAAAAGGAGTTTTTCTTTAGAGATCCAGATGAATCATCTGGATGATCTTGGTTTGGTTATTAAGAACCTAAACATTTGCACTGTCACAAAACTATTTCAAAGACAAAGTTTTTCGAGAACTGGTGTTACACCCACACCTGCCACTTTGCACACACAGGAAGCAGGTACAGTGTTTGGAGGTGAGGAAGGGAGAGAGGGGTAGAAGTCTACCTCTCTTACCACTTAAAATAAGGCTTACAAAATGGTTTTGTTGCTGCTGTTGTTTCTGTTCTGGAGTCCTGTTAACAGTGTCATGGTGAATACAAAAAGCTTGGAGAGCAGTGCAGATGGTGAAACTATATACTCTCCTCAAAAGATACTCTGGACATCTATGAGAATAAATAAGGAATACCAACAAGTTTTCCATACACCAGAACTTTCTCCTGTAGCCAATCTTTCACCAGGGCCAAAGTTCACAGAGATGGAAAAATACCCCAATACCTCTAACATAAATTTATTTTGTTTGTTTAGGTTAGGTTTTAACCAGACTACCTAGTTTAGCCAGGCAATCACATGCATTATTTTAGGGTATCTGCTTTTAGACCAACTTTTTAATCAATTTATTTTACTAATCCAGTTGTAAACAGAAAATTGTTAAGATGGATTTTAAGTCTTTTACTGGGATGTATCTTGCACATAAAAACAAAAGCACGGAAAAACTGTTGTGAACGCAGGTTTTTTTTGGTAAGAACTTTTTTGCTACTAATGACGTCACGAAAGAGGGTAGGCTAGGAGGGTCTCTTCTATAGTCAACCAAATCAAGACACTTAAAAAAAAAGAAAAAAAGAAAGAAAAGAAAGAAAGGAAGGAAGGAAGAAAGAAAGAAAAGAAAGAAAGAAAGAAAGAAGGAAAGAAGGAAAGAAAGAAAGATAGAAAGAAAAGAAAGAAGGAAAGAAAGAAAGAAAGAAAGAAAGAAAGAAAGAAAGACCGACCAGTATAGGGGCGCCTCGCTGCCTGAGTCAGTAGAACATGCGACTCTTGATCCTGGGGTTGTGAGTTTGAGCCCCACACTGGGTACAGAGTTAGTAGTTAGTTAGTTAGTTAGTTAGTTAAATAAATAAATAAATAGTAGTTAAAAAGAAAAAAAAAAAAAACCCCAGTATATATTTGGGCTTATTTGTTTGGGTTACTGGATACATAATCTTCTCTCTTTAGCAAGAACTTTAAAATAAGAAAAAAGAAAAAACATTTATAAAAAGATAAGAGTTACGATTACATAGGATTTCTTCCCTTTCTACTTAGTAATAGAAATAGTCAAATTTAGTCATTTATTTAAGGCTGTTATTGCTACTACTAAGAACCTGACAACATTCCCAGTGTTTTAAATCTTTGGAATAAAGGTATGCCAGAAACATGGCCAATGCCTGATACCAACCAAAAAAGACTAGTTCCTGATGGTCCAAAAGATGATCAGTTTCAATATTTACACTGATGACCATGTATGACTTGCCCTACTCAAAGGAAATGCTTACACATTTTGAGAAAACTGAAACATAAAAGCAAAAGCCAAAACCAAACAGAAAAACAAAAACCAAAGTTAAACTATACCAAATGAAAGCATAACTCCTAAAGATGGCATTATTTTAACAACCAGAAGGTGTGTGTATGTACGATACAGGGCTTTACTGAGGTATACAACAGGCTGCACATATTGAAAATGTATAATTAGGTAAGTTTTGATACAAGTATATAGCCACAAAACTATCACCACAATCAAGATAAGAAGTATATAGTTAATTGAACACAGGAACACTATTTCTGTCCCCTAGGTGATAATGTAGTATGTACCCTAGGGTAAGCAGTACAAATAGAATATCCATATAGTATTAAATCAACTGTCAAAATTAAATAAAATGGCACAAAAATCACTTGACTTATTTTGATAAGTGTTCATAAAGACTTTTAAAAACCATAATGACTTTAGAAAATTAAAGCAAGGAGGGGAGAATTAATCTAAATAATGGTTCGGTGGTTTAAATATTTTAACATATTTTCCTTTACAAAAAAAAAAGTTGCACAAAATAAACTTATTAGATGTGGAAAGAAAAATAAAAACAAGCACTAGGTCTGATAGCATTTTAGTTGCCATTTGTTCACTAGTGTGAACTTGGAAGGAAGGGATTCTTATTTTCCTTTTACCCCGTAAGGCAGTTCCTCAGACTAGGTAATATAAGTGCAAGTTAAAAAGAACAATGTATTAAGCATCAGAAATGTGACCAATTTAACCAAATTTAGCAGCATACACATTTAAAATCTGTGTACACTCAAGCTATGCTATGTATAAACCTGTCCATACAGTAGTTCCTAAACCTCTACAATAGAGGCAGACACATTTCAAACCTGCATAGAAATCAAAAGTCCTACATTTTAACACGCAGTGAGATAAAAAGTTAAGTTTAAAATCATCCTGTTAATAAACTGAAAAATCTTCAAAGTTCCGTGGAATCAGAAAACCTTCCTTTGGTCTTACCTCTTGTTCTCTGAAAGACTGATTATTAACGTCCAGGACTCGTATAGTCCTCTTGATGGGCAGGAGACCTCCAATCTCGTCATGAGCCACCATGCTTCCCCCAGTGCGCCCGCAAACCCTCACAGTCGTTGGGAGCCGAGCACGCCCTACAGCGAGGCACTACCGGCAGGCAGGCTTCCCCTCCAGCGCCCGGCCCCCCGGGCAGCCATCGGCCCCTGCCTCTCCCTCGCGCCGGGCCGACTGCTCTGCGGCAGCGGCGCGATCCACCCAGACCTCGGGGCTCCGGGGGCGGGGCCTGCGGACACGTGACCGCGCTTAACTGACACCCGCACATCGAGGCTTCTCCCTTGCCTCCTGCAGGAGAAAGCTCTTTCTAAGAGGTTTGGAATTTCTACAGCAACTCAAGGCTCAAGGAAACCTTAGGTTAATGTAAGGCTTTTCCTGGCTTAAAAAGCATTCCGGAAGGGAAACTAATTGCTTATCTAGGTTACCTACTCCGGTACTCCGCCACAGACAGGGATACTTTTTCTCTAAAACCCTATCACCTAGAAAGGAATTCAGTGGCGGAAACTTGACAACTTCAAGTAAGAAAGCTCTAAGTCAGATAACCAAAGAAAAGCCTGATTACTCAGGAACCTTTTAGTGCGAGCATATTCACCACCGTGAGAGCATCTAGGCCCTTACTCCGCCCTTGGGACCGACCGGCAGAGCGGGCACCGCGGGCACACTTCAGGTCACCCCGTTGGTCAGGTGGCTCTCCCACAGGGCTGTGGGGCAAGAACTGCGCTACCTCAGATTTCAACGTCAGCACTGCTCAGACTGAGAGGCACATATCTTTCCTGTATGCTTTAAAAACTTGCTATCTGACACCATAAATACAAAAAAGGTGATTTCGAATAATGGGATCCTGCTCTATTCTGAAATGACTCATCTTGATAGAGTCCTAAAAGAGTCAAAAGGCCTTATTTAAAAGGTAACTTGCGGGACGCCTGGGTGGCTCAGTCGGTTAAGCGGCTGCCTTCGGCCCAGGTCATGATCCCAGGGTCCTGGGATCGAGTCCCACATCGGGCTCCTTGCTCAGCAGGGAACCTGCTTCTCCCTCTCTCTCCCTCTGCTTGTGCTCTCTCTGTCAAATAAATAAAATCTTTAAAAAAAAAAAATAAAAAAAAATAAAAGGTAACTTGCACTTGACAGGTAGAGAAATGAGGTCCACAGAGGTAAAGTAACTTGCCCCAAGTTACGCATTAGGGACAGTCTCTAAACTCTTTCTTTGGAAAAGCACCACTCATGTTGGTTTGATAGGCCTGCTAAGAAGCAGACTTTCTTCCTCAACAGAATGTACTATATTCTATTTTGAAAGGTAGGATTTATCTTCACTATATACTACTATGAATGATATGATGCCAGTAATTTGCAAAAAAATTTCTATTCTCAGGATTTATTAGGATCAGAGAAATCTGAAAAATCTATGTAGGAGGCACTATTCTAGATACTGTGGATGATATAAAAAATAGATTTCATATTTGCTCCTAAAGTGCTAACAGACCATTATGTAAAAGGAGGCTACACAAAGAGATAACTCATAAAAGACAGCTTTTGAAAATTCCCAAGTTGTACAGCTAGCTAGTAAGTGCCACAGGAGTTCAGGAGGAGAAGCAGCTTCTAGCAGTCTTCTGAGCAGAGATGGGGCTGGAAAAGATGCTAGAGAAGACACTGTAAGATGTTATTTGAGTGGTGCCTGGAAGGCCATGTTATGTTCTTCATAGGCCCAAGTAAGGGAAAACTGCAAGGATTTCCCAGAAGAGCATGAAGGAGTAAGCTCACAGATTGTGGTCATGGGCTGTGGGTAGACAGATGAGCAGAGGATTTTATTGAGCCCATGAGAGATAACAGAAGTTATGTTGTAAGCTGATCTATCAGATGGTTTGAAAGATGACTGGGAATATAATGCAAAAATCACAATCAGTTATCAAGAAGTTGGCCTAAGGTAGGGTCAGTGGGAAAGGAAAAGGATATATGCAAGGGGCAACACACTGAGAAGTCAAAGATGCCTACAATTTTAAAGTTAGGAGAGGTAACTGTTAATACATATAAAGAAATAAGGAAGAATGAGCTTTGAAAGAGACTTCTGAGTTTCATTTTTAGATCTACTGAGGTGGTGGAAGAACATGAAAATGAAAATACTGAGCTAGAACTTGGAGATGCTGGACAAGGACTTGAAAGAAGCCAGAGGGCAGATTTAGACTGGGGAGTCATATACATGGGGATCAGAGTGGAAACTAGGAGTGAATGAGATGCTTGGGAGAGAAAATCTGGACAAAAAGAACAAGGGTCCAAGGATCTAACTTTGGAGAGAGGCCAAGGGAGAAAGATTTTTGCAAAAGGAATAGTCAGCAGAAAAGAAACATAGCAAGATGCCAGGGAAGAAAAGGTGTTAATTACAGCAAAAAGATTAAGAAGGGTAAGAAAAGATGCAGGGACTTAGTGATTACAAGTTTAATGAGGACCTGGAGTGTGCTAGTTCAGTGGAATAAAGACAGAAGATAAACTAAGGAGGCTGAAGAGTGAATAGAGCAGAATAAATAGCACAGACTATTTAAAATGACAATCTACAAAACAATTTACTAAGGTTTGCAGGACAGTGTAACTTCTTACAGGAAGCGTCAATGCTGCTTCTCTATAAATACCAATGTATTTTGTATTCAAGATGATGATAATTAATCTTTTTGCTCTGAGACTTTTTTTTTTTTTTTTAAGGATTTTATTTATTTATTTGAGAGACAGAGAGTGAGAGAGCAAGCGAGAGAGCGCGCGCACAAGCGGGGAGGGATGGAGAGGGAGAAGCAAACTCCCCTGGAGCCCGATGTAGGGCTCGATCCCAGGACTCTGGGATCATGACCTGAGCTGAAGGCGGACACTTAACCGACTGAGCCACCCAGGCACCCCAACTGCTCTGAGACTTTTAAAAAAAAAATAATGGTGATTGGTTATATCTCATCATCTATCCTTTATTACCTGACCACACCTGATCACACATATGTGGATATGTTTGGCCTTAAGGATGGCTGACTATGTGCAGAATATACAGCAGTAAAGTGGAAGTACCTTAGAGATCATCGGAGCCAGTTCCTTAATTTACAGATAAGAACACTGACCTGCTAAGCCCTCAAAAAGAGGCGAGGCTAGAACCCAGGAGACTGGTTTAGTTTCATTGGTTCAAAATGGTGCAAGTGAGGCCAATACTTGATGGCCACTGAGCTTCATAAGGGAATACAGGCGTTACACTCAGGGAGAGTAGGGAAGAAGCTGCTAGGGTGATCTCATGGGTCTGTTACCTGACATCTCTATCTCTTTCCACTGTTTTTCTATTTAATTCTGAAAGAGGTAAGGCCAAGGAGAAGGGATTTCTCTCATTTCTCTCCTTTAGCTGAGGGCCCAAGAGGTAGAGAGACAAGTCTTATAAATGTAAAAGCTGAAAGCCTACAGGAGCCACATAGGGTTTAATGGTGATAGTCACAGCACAAAAATCCCAACTCACCAACCCTAAAATCTTCATTTCATTTTGAACGTTCAGGGTTGTGGTCCAAATATAATTTAGACAACTGTAGATAGCATCTAAAAAAGCAAAAATGAACACAGGATGTTCAATGAGCACCCTGAGTGATGAGCCTGAAAGGATCTTGACACCAAGAATGCTCCATAAAATCAGAGGGCTGAACAGGTCCTTTGAGGTCATTAACTCATCCTCCTCTGTTTTCTTAGGAGGAAACTGAAGAACATCAGTGAAAAAAGAAAAGGAAAATTTGTGTCCTTACCCTGTGCTAGGAGTCTCATGCGTGTTACTTAGCCAGCTTTATGAAGTATGTTATTAGGACCATCTTACAGATGGAGGAAGCTGGGACTCAGACAGTGTAAGAAACAAGTCCAAAGCTGCAGAGTTAATCAGTGGCTGGACAGGCTTGAGTCTGGTCTACCAACTCCTGTTACAGCACAGCCCCCAGGTGAGACGGGAAATGCACCGCCGTTAGCATGTTCAGTGCACGCTTGGTGCACAGCTGGTGCAGGCCGGCCTTCTGTGAGTTGGGTCTCCTGGTCCCAGCTAGTGTTTGTGAAATAAATGGGAACACTTTACAGAGCAGGAAATCATAAAAAAGTTGAGAGATTATTTGCCTTATAGCCTTTTTGTAACAAGGCAGTTAAGTAAAAAGATAATAAAATAGTTCCTGCTGCTTCAGTTTTAGAGGAGATCCTAATTCAATTGCTTAATGTTATTCACAGCTTATTAGAGCATGACTTATAAATATTACAAATCGTATAACTGAAGCACAGATTGGTTAAGTATCTTTTCTTTGTGTAGAAAATCTAGAATTTATAAACTTAAAAACTGAGTTTTCTAGGAATAATAATAAAGCTCTGTAAAAGATACCAGATTTGGGGAAAATATGGGTTTCCAAAGACCAGTTATAGTTATAACCTCTGTTCTTCTGCTTGTATGGAGTCTTCAATGCTTTCTTTCCTAAAATACAAAGATGATAAAGAGAACATTGCTTCCCTTCTATAGAGGAAGGCTACCAACCTTTTTTCCTCCTTTTAAGGTGAAATCAGAATTCTGGAATTTAGACAAACTAGAGCTAAAGAATAATCATTACTTTTTCTGGTCTGGATATTATTTGTTTTTATTTACTTTTGTCTGGGATCATAAGCAACTGGAAATTAGGCGAGGAAAGCCCTATTATGGGAAAGAGAACAAAATCTAAGCTCTCTGCTGCCCTCTGCAGGTAATATTGTGAAATGCAATTGCCAACCTGCTTTTTCTCAGCTTTGTAATTTTGTTTATAAGGACCTTATGTAGATGACTACATAAACAATCTTAATCTGCAGAGAAATATGGATAACAGTACAATCTGTTTCTTCAGCCCTTGTGTAGCTCTCATGTTTTCTATTACTAAATTAAACATGTTTAAAAATCATGTAAGTGTATGAAAAGTTGCCACAGTTCACAAGAAGTATTTTAAGGGCTTTTTCTATATACAAGAAAACTATGTTCTACTTTAAGACTCTAGAATTTGGGGTGCCTGGGTGGCTCAGTCCATTATCTGTCTGCCTTCAGCTTCGCTCCAGCTTGGCTCCCTGCTCAGTGGGGGGTCTGCTTCTCCCTCACCCTCTCCCTCTGCCCCTCCTCCCTGCCTGTGTTCTCAAATAAATGAATAAATCTTAAAAAAAAAACAAACCTCTAGAATTTAAGATTACAAATAACTACTATGTATCTCACTAAAAATAGCTCAGTTTAAAAGAGAATTTTAAATCTTACTAAAAAAGCACTGATTCAAATATGAACAAAATGAAACTTCTAAAACACCAGAGTTCCAAATTTATTTAGTAACTAGTTAAAAACAACAAAAAGGTGGGGCACCTGGGTGACTCAGTGGGTTAAGTGTCCGATTCTTGGTTCCGGCTCAGGTCATGATCTCCTGGTTGGGAGATGGAGCCCCGCTGGCTCTGTGCTCAGCGGGGCTCAGTGGGGAGTCTTCACTCCCTTCCCCACCATAAATAAATAAATCTTTAAAACAACAAAAAGGCAGTTACATTTGGACTAAATGAATATGAAAGAAATTGGTAATGAAGTTATGTGTAGATTTGAATTTTAAAAAATCTTCTGGATTAAACATTTGACTATCTCCAAGCTTTACTAAGAGCTTGGTTTGGAAAAAGATCAATTTGGATCTTTATACTATTAGCAAGACTATAAACAGAATACCTGACAGGCTAAGAAGTCTGGTATTAACAAAACCACGGTTCTTTTTGCAATAATAATACAAACAGCAAATAAAATGGGGTACTGGTACTATTAGTGGTGACTTTTATCTCAAGTACATAGGATAGCAAGTAACTTCCAGTATAATATAAGATCGCTTAGGCTTGTATAACAGGATGTTGAGTGGGATTTTCCTCGTTTGCCCCTGAAACTCAGCTAAGGCCCAAACCTGAAGACAAATGGTCCTGTGTCCTGTGCCCAGCCTCCTGTTTCCTCAGCCCATTTTTACTTCAGTCATTGCTCCAGCAACCAGCTGTACTAGGTCGCTCTTGCTTTCCACTCTGGGCTTCTTGAATACTGGAATGTGGCATTTACACAGGTACCTGGTAGTGTGAGAAATAAACACTCCATGGGGTAGCCATTGACTAATGGAGCACAGGGGCTGGTGGATAAAAGCTCCCTCTTCAGTCCCTTCACAAGACAATTCTGCAGTATATCTTACATGGCTCTTCAGAAGGTTCCAGCAAAAATAAGCCTCAGTTGCCCAGTGGTGACCAGCTTAAATGCAGACACTTGGTATTAGCTGCCTCCTTCTGTTTCAATTCCCCATTCCCTGGGACCATACCTCAAAACAGACTGTCAATGAGCTCACGTCTCAGGCTGATTTCTGGAAGGAACCTGGCTAGGACACTGAAACTGAGCTTGGCCCTGGAGACTATAGACACACAGAATGAGATTCTGGAACTGGGTCCCTCATTGGAAAAATGGTGTTAGGTCTATAGTTACTGATCGGTACGGATGGAGTGAAACAATGGCTCATACAGCGGTTGTGGCACATGAACAACATAGGGGGTTGATAGCAACTGCAAAGGTTGTAGAGTTGGCTGGCTTCTGTTAATTGCTTTAAAAGCTTTGAAAAAGCAGCTGGTAATTTTCATAATGTTCTCAGAGTCATTATGGCAGCAAGGGCCAAGTGGGAGCCCCTGAAATTCTAGCCCCTACACTGGAGCCAGGATAATAAATAGAAGCAATATTGCACACCAAGGGAAAATACAGAGATAGTCATCAAAATTACAGCAGGCAGGAGTGATAGTCTCCACCCCATTTCCATTCAATTAATCTACAGGCCTCCTACAATGAGATGGACTGTGATGGCTAACAGTGGACTACTGTAAACTTAACTCAAGTGGTAGGCTTAATCTCAGCTATTGGGCAAGATGTAGATCCTTTATTGGAACAGATCAAGACATCCTCTAGCATTTGGTATATGGCTATTGATCTGGTCTGTGTGTTCTTTTCAATTCCCATTAGTGAAGAAGATCAAAAGTAGTTAGCTTTTACTGTGGGAAGGACAGCACTTTCTATCTCATATCCTGAGACTGTTAACTTTTCTGTTCTGTCAGAGTCCTAAAGGACGTTGCGATCCACAGAACATCATGTTAGTCCAGTAAACTGATGACATCAGTCAAACAGGACTTGGTGAGCAGGAAATGGCAAGTATTCTGGACACCCTAGGAAGTCAAATGTATGCCATGAAAATTCTGGGGCTGCCACATCAGAAAAGTTTTAATAGGTCCAATGGCCTGATGCTTTCTGAGATCTCTCCTCCAAGGTAAAGAACAGTTGTTGTACCTGCATTCCCTAGCACTAGAAGGGGCACAGCACTAGGTAGGACTTTACCTGTATTTGGAAATTCTGCTCTGACCCATTAATGGAGTCATCTCAAATGCACAGTTTTGAGTGGAATCCAGAGCAGAAGTCTCTGTAGCAGGTCTAGGCTGTGGTGCAAGCTGTCATACTGCTCAGACTATGTGACCTAGCATATTTGCTAGAGGTCTCTATGGTAGACAAAGAGGCCGTGTGATGTCTCTGGCAAAGCCAGGAAAAGAATTGCAATGCAGGTCCCTAGGGTTCTGAAGCTAGGCTATGCTTTCCATGGCAGGAAACAGCCTGCTGATTTCTGGAAGGAACCCGGCTATAGCTATAGCAGCCCTACTGAAGACTGAGGACCTGCCCACGGGACATCATGTGACTAATGCAATCAGAGCTGTCCAAAATGAACAGGGTCAAGCCTGCCAAGTCACAAGTTTGGGCAGGTACAGTGGCAACCTATTATATGATGGAAATGGTCTATTTGGAATTCGGCCTGAATAAGACCAAAGGGCATAAGTAAATTACATAAAGAGATGTCCCCAACTGTCCCAGTACTCTGATAGTAGCCCTTCAATTCTTCATTTGGTGGTGGGAGTGGGGGTGGTTCTTGGTAACCAACTGATAGAGGAGAAAAACTTGCCCTAATTCCTGGGTAGATTAGCTTCATCTGTTGTTATGAGCACTATTGTGGACCCCCCTACCGTACTGCAGTGCCATTTAGGGATAATCCTAAAGGAGAGTGGTACAGGGAAACAATTCCAGCAGGCAGAGCTGCAGGCAGTCGTCCAATTTATACGGGGGGAGAAAGGGCATGAAGTACAGATATATACAGGCTCCTGAGAAGTGATGAATAGCTTGGCTAACTGCTCAGGGACTTGGAAGGAGCAAGATTAAAAAAAAAAAAAAAAAAAGGCTGAGAGGATTTTTGGAAAAGAGGCATATAAATGGATGTATGGATTGTGCACAACGTGGGAGGATCTTTGTCTCCTGTTATCAAGAGTACAAAGGTACTAGTGCCTCAGAGGCACTAGATAAAAACAATGATTTATCCTGTGCATATCGACAAGTCTCTCTCCTAAATCACCACAGCACTTCTGGAAGAGCCCCACAAAAAGTGGCTGTAGCACAGGTATGAAGGGTATGTGTGGGTCCCCCAGCAGGGGCCCTCTTTTACCAAGACTGACCTAACCACTGCCACTGATGAATGCCGCACCTGCCAGGAGTTGAGAAATGATGTTGAAATCCAGCCATATAGTCCCATTCCCTGGGCAGACTTGGTGGCTAGTTGAGTACATCAGACCCTACTTCTACAGTGGGCAGTGATTCACCCCTGCTACAGTGGCCATCTCCACTGGACGCTGAATTTCCTTCTCGATCTTCAGGGCCCCTGCCAACACCATCATCTAAGGGCTTGCACAGTGCCTGCTCTACTTGCATGAGATCCTACACAACTACATAACACTGCCTCAGACTTCAGGACCCATTTTATAGCAAAGGAGTTACAACAATGGAAAGATAATCACTTGATCCACTGGTTCTTCCATATTCCCCATTATCCAGAAACAGACAGCTTAACAGAATGATGGCATTGTTTATTGAAGATGTAGGTATTGCAGCAGCTCGCGGTTAAAATTCTGCAGTGTTGGAACACTGTCCTTCAGAATGTGATACATGTGAAACAGCCTATATATGGTGCTTTGTCCTCAATAGCCATCATACTTGGTCCTAAGAATCAAGGGGTGTTAGAATTGGTCCCTCTCATCATCACTCCCAGATGTGGTGTTTCCCAGGTACAACCTGACTCTGTAGTCACCAAGACTCAAAAAAGGTAAACAAACTAGGGGCTCAGACCCCTCAAGGACAAAGGTGGGGCAAGTAACTCAGACCCACTGAAGTGGTGGCCAAGGGTGAAGGAAATCTATTCCAGTGGTAGAGGAGGAAGATGTTCATCAGTTATGGCTCTGGGTAGCAGCAGACAGCGTGGCTTGTTCCTCTGTGTCAGAACATGCAGAGATGGCAGCTGGCCACGACGCAGAGGCCTCTGTGACAGGTGGGATTTAAAGGAGTATATGAGCACATCTCTACAGTGAGTGTACAGTATCAAACAGCATTGGTATCCTCCTCCTCCTCACATTCCCTACCGCTACCCTTTGATTAGTTGCACTACAAATCACTCTTTCTGCCCTAGGGCTTCTTGAATGTACAACCTACAAATATGAGGGTATATATATCCTACAGGGAATCTGGACCAACAGGGGATGGGGCCAGTAGAGGAAACTGCTCCTCCTCTGCCTGTGAGGATGCTCTATAGGACTCCTCAGAGGCCCAGCTGCCAAGTCAACAACTTGTCCTGGAACATATTTTTCCTCCTTTTCCTAGTCCCTTATTTCCCCAGATAAAATATCTACATATAAGCCTTGCCTCAGGTTCTACATTCTGGGGGAAAACCAGACTAAGACACCCAAATTTCTTTCTTTCTTTCGTTCTTTTTTTTTTTTTAAAGACTTTATTTGAGTGAGAGAGAACACGAGTGGGGGGGAGGGGCAGAAGGAGAGGGAGAAGCAGACTCCCCACTAAGCAGGGAGCCCAATACGGGGCTCAATCCCAGGATCCCAAGATCATGACCCGAGCCGAAGTCAGACGCTTAACTGAGTCACCCAGGTGCCCCAAGACACCCATATTTCTTTTTTTTTTTTTTAAAGATTTTATTTATTTATCTGACAGAGAGAGAGACAGCGAGAGCAGGAACACAAGCAGTGGGAGAGGGAGAAGCAGGCTTCCCGCTGAGCAGGGAGTCCGATGTGGGACTCGATCCCAGGACCCTGGGATCATGACCTGAGCTGAAGGCAGACGCTTAACGACTGAGCCACCCAGGCGCCCAACACCCATATTTCTAATTTGAGGAGGCATAAGCAAGTGGCACCAGCCACCAGCTCAGGGTAAGAGGAACCTATTATGGGTGGTGGAGGAGTAGAATGTGTTTCAGTTATGGCTTCCCTGCAGGATTTACTCATTAGAGCCTGATCAGGGAATGAACCATTCATGCCCACTACAGCCATTTCCACTTCATCAGAAATGGAATGAGAAACAAAGCTGTTGGTATGGGCCTGTAGTTTTCCTGGAAATAGACTATTCTCTCCTCTCTCCGAGCTTTCTTTCCCTTAGGGACTTTCAAGAGGAGATAGGGCCAACATGGCACTGACCCCACATGAATTTCTGGCTCCTCTAGTACAAAGAATAGAGGTGAGATTGAGGGCATGGTCTTGCTGGGATGGTTGCATCCTGGTGGGCAAAGAACAGCATGTATTGGAAGGGCGCATGGTATGCTACTTCCTAGAGGGCATCCAAAAGATGTGGCTAATCTTGCAATGGGCTATCAATACCTTGGGGAGTTTCACAGGAATGGATCCCAAATTAGCAGGATTTGATGGAGCCATTACTCATTCTCACTGATCCCATAGAGGATGAAATAGAACAGAAGTTACAAACCAAAATGAAAAGGCCTGTAATCTCATCCAGTAAGGTAAAGAGACTCAATCCTATTTCTCCTTTCTCCCTTCGAGGAGTCTGGGTCTCAAAAAGGTGGGAAGGAGATGCATGCAATAAACCGAATACATGTCTCTTCTACAAATTTCTAGGGTTACAGACAGATATTACCTGCAGACAGAATGCCTCCACTAGAATGTAAGCTTCATGAGGGCAAAGACTATGTTTTGTTCTCTGAGTGTCTAGAAGGAGCTCAATAATGTAAGAATGAATGAATGAATGAAGACTGAATATGCTGAGTGGAGAAAAAAGGCTATGAATCAAATCTGAGATTAACATTTTATCATTAAATACAGAAAACAGAGGCTTAGAATGGTTGTATAATTTACACAAAGTAACACAAGTAGTAACACACAACTGGTTAAGTCCAAAAGTCTGCAACTTCTGAACAAACTTTACTGGCCCTAGCATAATTTCATTTGATTTATGGTTTATTTTATATTAGTTTACAGAGCAAACAGAAGGATATGTTAAAAGAAATAGAAGTAGGGCGCCTGGGTGGCTCAGTTGGTTAAGTGACTGCCTTCGGCTCAGGTCATGATCCTGGAGTCCTGGGATCGAGTCCCACATCGGGCTCCCAGCTCAGCAGTGAGACTGCTTCTCCCTCTGACCTTCTCCCCTCTCATGCTGTTTCTCTCTCTCTCGCTCTTTAATACATAAATAAATAAAATCTTAAAAAAAAAAAAAAAAGAAATAGAAGTAATATCCCCAGAAGGGTAACAGAGGAAAATACATTAATGAAAATAAAGACTATTATGGGAAAACAAAACAAAAAATGAGAGATCTTGGAAATAAAAAAAATTGTCAAAATTTTATTTATTGCCTAAATAGAAATGTAAATAGGCTAACTAGCAAAATAGTCATTAATAAGGAATTAACAAGCTAGAAAATGAAGTTGAGGAATTCTCCCAAAGAATAGCATACAAGATTAAAGAGATGGAAAGAATAAAAAAGAGTTCATAAACATATAAAATAATTCCAGACTTTGTGAAATCTTCCTGAGTTCTAGAAGTAACAACTAGAGAATAAGAGGATGAAAATAATCTAAAACTGAGATTTCCAAGGCATTTCTGAAATATATATAATTCTTTAGAATTAGAGGGTTCAAAAAAAAATGCCAAACACGATGAACAGAAAATTTAACGAAAACTCGCAAACTATAAAAATATTAAATAAACGATCCCATCAAAAAACAAAAAACAAGAGACTAAAAAAAAAAAAAACCCAAACCCTGCAACATACATGATAAATCAGAGGCTAATATCCATACAACATAAAGAAGTCAAGTTATTTTTCCCTTTTTTCTCACATTTAAAAAATTGTGATGAAATACACATAAAATTTACCATTTTAACCATTTTTAAAAAATATTTTATTTACTTGAGAGAGAGTGGGCGGGAGAGAATATGCGTGGGGGGAGGGGCACAGGGAGGAGGAGCTGGACAAGGGGCTGGATCCCAGGACCCTGGGATCATGACCTGAGCTGAAGGCAGACGTTTAACCGACTGAGCCACCCAAGCGCCACCAATTTTAACCATTTTTAAGGGCACCATACAGTAGGCAGGGCTCAGAGGCATTAAGTACACTCACATTGTTGTGCAACCATCACCACCATCGTCTTTTATTCTCTTTCTTCCTAAATAGAAACCCTGTGCACATTAGACTGTAACTCCCCATTTCCCCTCTCCCAAGCCCCTGGTAACCACTATTCTATGTTCTACCTCTCTGAATTTGACTGTTCTAGGTACTTCATATAAACAAACTTATACAACATTTGTCCTTTTGTGTCTGGCTTATTTTGTTTAGCATAATGTTTTCAGGGTTCATCCATGTTGTAGCATGTATCAGAATTCAATTCTTTAAAGTTGAATATCCCATTGTATGTATGCATCACATCTTGTTTATCCATGAGGAAGTAATTCTTTCTATTCCTAGTTTGTTGTTGTTGTTTTTAATCATGAAAGGGTATTGGATTTTGTCTAATGCTTTTTCTGCATCAATTGAAATGATCATGAGGTTTTCTCCTCAATTCTGTTAATGTGGAGTTATTACACTGGTTGGTTTTCATTTGTTGAACCATCCTTGCATGCCAGGAATCAATCTCACTTGGTCTTAGTATACAATCCTATTAATATGCTGAATCCACTTTGCTGGTATCTTCTTGAAGATTTGTACATCAATTCTTATAAAGGATATTGGTCCGTAGAGTTCTTTTCTTGTAGTATCTTTGGCTTTGGTATCAGGGTATTGCTGGCCTCACAGAGGGAGTTAAGAATTGTTCCCTCCTCTTTAATGTTTTGTAAGAATTTGAGAAGGACTGGTATTAATTCTCCTTTAAATGTTTGGTAGATTTCCCCAATGAAGCCATCTGGTCCATGGCTTTTCTTTCATGGGAGGTGTTTTGATTACTCACTCAATCTCTTTAATAGTTATAGGTCTATTCAGATTATCTCTATGATTCAGTCTTGGTAGGTTTCTAGGAACCTGTCCTCTTCATCTAGGTTATACAATCTGATAGCGTAAAATTGTTCACAGTTCTCTCTTACAATCCTTTTTATTTCTGTAAATTGGTAGCAATGTCTCCACTTTCATTTCTGACTTCAGTAATCTGAGTCTTCTCTTTTTTTTCCTTAGTCAATTTACCTAAAGATTTGTTGGTTTTACCTTTACAAAGAACCATATTTTAGTTTCAATGATTTTCCTCTGTTGTTCTATTCCCTTTTTAATTAAAACCCACTCTAATCTTTATTATTTCCTTCCTTCTGCTAGCTTTGAATGTAGCTTGTTCGTCTTTTTCTAGTTCCTTAAAGTGTGAAGTTAGGTTGCTGATTTGAGATCTCCTTTTTTATTTTTTTTTGAGAGAGAGTGAGCGAGCACATAAGCAGGAGTTTGGGGGAGAGGGAGGGAGAGAGAATCTTAAGCAGGCTCCAAGCCCAGTATAGAGTCTGATGCGGAGCTTGATCTCACAACTCTGAGATCATGACCTGAGCCGAAATCTAGAGTTGGATGCTTAACCAACTGAGCCACCTAGGTTGCCCCAAGATCTTTTTCCTTTTTAATGTAAGAGTTTATAGCTATAAATTTCCCTTTTAGTTTTTTGCTGCATCCCACTAGTTTGGTATGTTATGTTTTCATTTTCATTTTCCTCAAAGTATTTTCTAATTTTCTTTGTGATTTCTTCTTTGACCCACTGGTTGTTCAATACTGTGTTATTTTTTACAGAGTTGTAAATTTTTCAGTTTTCCTTCTATTATTTCTAGTTTCATTCCACTGTGACTGCAAAAATACTTTATATAATTTCAATATTTTCAAATTGATTAAAGTTTTATATGATCTATTCTGGAGAATGTTCTATGTGCACTTGAGGAAAATGTATATTCTGCTCTTACTGGATAGAGTTTTCTGTAGATGTCTGTTAGGTCCAATTGGTTTATGGTGGTGTTCAAGTCCTCTATTCCCTTATTAATTTTCTGTCTGATTGTCTATCACAATTGGCAAAAATTTAAAAGATTAAAAAAATTCAGGGTTGAGAAGAATGTAGAGATATGTTATCATAAACTGATGAAGAAATATAAATTTGTCAAACTACTGGAAGGTAAGTGAACAATATTATCAAAACTGAAACTTGCAACCCAGCATTTCCACTCCTTGATATCAGTATTAGAGACATAACAATGGTTCCTCTGTATGGAAGGAGAAGACACACTGCAGCATTATTCTTTTTTTTTTTTTTTTTT
>NC_138373.1:40231605-40255015 GCF_054177405.1 Leptonychotes weddellii | reverse complement strand
TGCAGCATTATTCTTAATGTGAAAAAATGGAAAATATATTAAAGGGCCATTCTTCAAGGACTGGTTAAGTAGATTATGGTACTTTATACTATGGAATATGATATGGCAACCAAAAAGAATGAGGTAGCCTTATATGGTATTGATAAGAGATAAAGAGAAAAAAAGTGAGCTGTAGCACATGTACAGTATGATCATATATAGGTCACCATTACTAAACACATTGTTTGAAAGTATGTAAACAAACAGAAAGGAACCTAGAACACATCAAATAGTAACTAGTTACTTCAGAGGACTAGGCGATACAAGGAAACTTAAAAAAAAAGTTTAATTTTGAACAAAGACAATGCATTCTTGTATTACTTTTATAATTAAAAAGCAGACACAAGCATTTACATGCACACAGCATCCAGGAATGATTCACAGAAGGTTTAGGAATGATTAACCTTCAGGATAAATAGCACTGGATACTTCAATAGCTTCTCAGAGCATTATCAGGAGTAATTGTTTTATGTTTAACTTTTATGTTTTTGGCTAAGAAGAACCATTTTCTTATATCTATTCTCTGTTCCTCTTAACTTTCATCACCTGTACCAGCAGTTGGCTTCATTTTTTGGACCTATGTCACAGAGAAACAATGTTTTATTATATTATGTTATAGGGCAACCAGTAGAGATCTTAAGTTATATCAAAATGCAAGATGGGGGGCAGTAAGCTAGCCTTATTCATAAGTTAAGCCACTAGGGGCGCCTGGCTGGCACAGTGGGTTAAGCCTCCAACTCTTGGTTTCTGCTCGGGTCATGATCTCAGGGTTGTGAGATGGATCCCTGAGTCAAGCTCCTCCCCAAGTCAGGCTCCATACTCAGTGTAGAGTCTGCTTGAAGACTCTCTCCCTCTGCCTCTTCTCCCTCTCTCTCTCAAATAAATAAATCTTTAAAAAAAATACTAAGTTAAGCCACTAGCTTTAGCATGCCAGCCAGCTTCAAATTATTCAAATCTGTGCCTCAGAAAAATTACCAATTACCTGTCATGGTCTAAGAGGTGGGTTTGTCAAAAGTGAGATTTTATTAATCCAGGAACTGACAAGACTATTGTAATCCCAACCACAAATGTTTTTAATATAATTTATTAGGAATAATATACATAACTTACTATGTTTAATCTAAAATTTACATAGTACACCAATACTCAAAGTATAACCCTTCAATATACTATTTAACTTATAAGAAAATGAAATCCCTAAATCTGAACATTCTGAAAAAGAACGAACCATATATATATATATATATATATATATATACATAAACATACACATTTCTTTTGAAGTGTTGTGGTATATATATATGAAGTGTTCTGGTTTGTGTTTTGATCACTAACAGAGTTAAAGAACACTTTGGTCATAAAAATATGACTCAGTCTTAACTCATCCCAGATTATTTTACATTAACAAAGTAAAAAGTCACTTTGGACTCTTCACTATCAGAAGAAAAGGGCATGGTTATGGTTGCTAACAAACAGAGCTGAGAAACACCTTTGGAAAACAAATACCGTGTTCCTTTTAAAATGAATAATTTTATACATAATATAGTAGTAAGGCAACCTGATAAAAGATAGTGCTAAAATTTTACTTAGAGACAAATTTAATAAGCAACCACAACTTCACAACAAAATAGCCAATGATCCCCTACATGACAAATCCTTAACATCAGTATTAAATTCTTAATGTAAAATATCCAAAATCAAAATATGGAACACAATGCTCATGTTATATGTTTACCTAAGTCCAAAGTCTTGATTCATATGATCTATACTACTTTATCTGTTCATTAAATATTTACTGAGCACCTATTATATGTCAGGCCATGTGGCAAGGTGACTGAAGTACAGAGGTAAATAAAGTAATGGCTCCCAGCAACAGGCCTCAAAAGACAATACAAACTGATCATATTTAGCATATTACATAATAACTATTATATTTAGATGAAAGGCCATGCAAAACACAGGGCTGGGAGAGTTGGCAGAGTATCCATTTCAGGGCACGTTTTTGGGGAGAGGGACAACTTTAAGAATGTCACATTCTAACTTAGTGGTTAAGTTCTGGCTATACCTAAGAATGGCTGGGACAACTTATACAACAAAAACAAAACCCAGATGTTCTTAGGTCCCAATGGTACCCATCCTCATTCCCCCATCTCCTCACATTCACATAGTCTGGGATAGGGCCTAGCAGCACATTTCCTCCCCTAAAAACTCTCTGGGTAACTCTGACCTACAGCCAGAGTTGAGTAATTATTTTCAAGGTATAAATATAGCTTAATGCTACTGTGATCATCAGAATTTCATTGCTGACTTCTTTCCTCCTCATGAAATCCTAATTTGCTCCTTCTATTCAATTTTCCCTACCTAGAGGGCTTATGGGAGGGGTAACCAGGCTAGATTGGTAGGGGTGGGATACAGGGAGAGGGGTTAAGACTCTGGGAAGGGTTCCTGGATATAATGCCTGAGTGGGGATAGGCAGGCAATCTCCAGACAAAGAAAAGGAATAAGGATGTACAAGGGAAAGGAAACAGAGAATATGATAAGAGAGATATTTTGGAGAGATGGAGTATGGAGCTCATCATAATGGGGATTAGATGTTAAGTAACATTTGGGTTTTATCTTTAAAGCAATGAGTAGCTACTTAAAGAATTTAAGCAAGGTACTGAAAGACCAAGGAGTGATTGGGTGGCTCAGTCGGTTAAGCATTAGGACTCTTGACTTCGGCTCAGGTCATGATCTCAGGATCATGAGATCGAGCCCATGTTGGGTTCCACCCTGGGCATGGAGTCTGCTTGAGATTCTCTCTCCTTCCCTCTGCTCCTCCCACACCTGCACGCACGGGCATGTGCCCCCCCCTTAAAAAAAAAAAAAAAAAGACCAAAGAAAATCAATATGGCATCATAAAGAGGCTACAGGCAGGGAGGCCAGTTACAAGGCTATATCTCTTGAAGCAACTGGATAAAGGGATGTGAAAATCAGGACTGTGATCTGGCTTAAAGATTCAGACTAGGGAGTCATCAGTTACAGACAGCTGAATCTGGTGAGTGAATGAGCTCTCTAAAGAAAGATCATTAAGTAAGAAGAAAAAACTGATGAAGATGAAACCTTAGGAATGCTCTTTTCATTTCCACAGTCATCACTCCCATTCCAGGCCTCCAGACTCTGTACCAGGTCTTCACTAACCAGTACTTTCTACAGAGATGGAAGGACTATAACTGCAGAAAATCAGTTCAAGAATCCAGAATGTCCTTTCTGTTGATTTTCATAGGTCAATAAACTCTTCAGCCAATCATTTTCAGCTTTCAAATTGACTGGCCAATTAACCCTCTGTACTACTTCATTTCTTAGTTCTTCCTCATATATTTGACTCTTTCCAAAGAATTTATCATTCCTTACACATACATAACTCATTTTAATTCTTGGCATTTTTAGACACCCCTTCTCCATCTGGGGTTGGTTTTCCCAGTTCATGTTCACTTTCATAAAAACCCAACTCCAAATCAAAACCTCCCCAAATCTTCTATTTCTCCCTCCCATTCCTCTAACACTGTCATACTTCTATAATCTATGCAGGCATGATTTTGTCAGAGGTTCTCGTTTCCTGCTTGGATATAGTCTTATCTCTAAGGTTAAGTATAGGACCTGGAACATTGTGGGTGCTCCATAAAATGGTTGTGCAATAAAAAAAAAAAAAAAAAAAAAGAATAAAAGAATTTAGACCAGACCCTAGCGAAGTTTTAAGTATACAAAGATATTCAATAAATTATTATTTTAAATTCATTCTTATCATAGTTGTACATAGTTGTACATGATTCCTTAGGTTTGGAAGAAATGGAGACTCTATCATGGCATGTAGGTAGGCCTGGTTAATGTAATCAAACTTTTATAAGGATTTCTTTCTTGAATATAACTCCATAGTTTGAAGAACATAGCAACAGTATATGCGAATGTATAACCATTGCCCCAAACTTGATAAATTTTGAAGGAAAATAAAAAGCTTATCTTTTGGCTAGTTGATGAGTATTAGTATCAGTGCATAATATACAATCTATTCTAAAAATTATAGCAATTCAAATAATTCCAGTCAATTCAATGTCAATAAAATCTGCTAAAATTATAGTGGGTTCAGAAGAAAGCTAAATTTGCCTTTCACATTGGGAATAAAACACAGGAGTCATAATTCTGGGACTAAGGTGATGGCAGTGACATAGCGTTACAATTTTTCCAAATTCTTCCATAAAAACACACAGAACAAGGACAGCAAAATCAAAACCCCAAGGTCAATATGTATAGCACCATGTAACAAGGTACACATCCCCATGAACCCAAAAATATAAGTTAATGTGCATAAACTACCAACAACTAACTGTAAGACTTATATAGCATCAGAAGAGAAAGCAGAGAAAAACAAAACATTTGCCAGATCTGAGTAGAGAAGAACCCCGAAACTATTGACAGCTACTTGCTACAGCTGCAGAGTTAGGCAGGTCATTGTGAGCACGGCAATTGAAACTGGGAAGGGTTTTATCTACTCAAGGGTGGCAGTAAGGGGGGTTCATGGCTGGAACACATGAGCTTAGGACTTTCAAAGCTCCCTTCCAGGACAAAGCCCTACACTGTGGTGCAAGTTCTGGGAACAGATTCAAGTCAAGTGGAATAGAGGTGACACACAAGAAAAGAGAAAGTTCTGATAAAAGTTGAGGAGGAAAACAGATCCTGGAGAACTCAAAGTATATCTACATTTATCATTTGTTAAAGACAACGGAAGAGGAAGTTTAGGGTCATGAAGCTAGAAAAGCTCTCCTGACTCACTCCTCCTTTCTAAAGCCATTTTCATGTGGTAATGACCAATAGAAAAGAATCACAGTCAAATCCCATATTAAGTTTTCATAAGGAAAAAAGGTATAAGGGAAAAAATAATATCCCTACAAAAAAATAAAGGCATGGTAGAAAAACGTGCTCACAAAAAAACTATAATATTCCAAGACTAGCTATAAAAGAGCATAAATCAGAATTAGAAAGGTGGTAAAATTAAGGAAAGGATTAGCAATAAAAGAAAATATCCAAAACTTGAAATCAGATATAAAGGGTGCCTGCATGTCCTCTCAGTGGATGATCTCATCTTCTAGGGCCGTGCATCTTGTCTGATTCACCATTTGTTACTAATCAGGTTTTGCGACTCTGTAAGGGCAGATGTTAACTGTAGAAAACTGAGAGCAGTGCAAATACATTTTGTAGGTAGATATGTAGATGAGGATATTAATCTGTTTTGCATCTATTTTAGCAATCTTATTCCAGCATTCTTTTTTTAAAAAATATTTTATTTGTTTAGTTGAGAGAGAGAGAGCATGAGCGGGCGAAGGGCAGAGGGAGAGGGACATGCAGACTCCCCACTGGGCACAGAGCCCCACATGGGGCTCAATCCCAGGATCCTGAGATCATGACTCATGCCAATTGAAGTCAGATGCCTAACCGACTGAGCCACCCAGATGCCCCTTCACCATTCTTTCTTCCAGTAATTAGAATCCTTCAGCGTTTCTGCTGGCTCACTCATTAATATATTAATTAAATCTTTGACAGGTTTTCACTCTTTAAAGTTAAAAAAAAAAAAAAGGGAACTAGAGCAACACAACAAAACAGAAAACTCAATCTACAACAAAATGAAGAGACAGTGTTTCCCCCCAAAACCTTTTGTTTGTCAGATAGTTACAAACAGGACCACTATGAGACCCACACATGGAACCAAAGGGAAGGCAACTGGGCTCCTCTGATGGCCTTGAGAACAGGGAGCCCCTCACTAGCATGCTAGTCTGAGGACAGTAGTCTAACCTGGGAAGGACCCCATGATCAAATTCTTGAGCGGAGAGCAAGGACCCTTCCATGCAATGAGGTTAGCAGTCTGGGCCATTTAAACTCTTGAAGCTAACACAAGAAAAAACTCAGATAAAAATGAGGGAGCAAAAAAGATCTCAGAAAGCGTGAGGCTGTATTGTTAAAACCCACTTTGTGAAGACAACAGAAGAGGGAGCTCTGGAGCTATGAAGGTGAAGACAGGCTACCAGGGCTCACTCCTCTCACCTTTAAGACAGGAAAATTTACTGGACTTAAAAAATGAGCAAAGAATCCCTTTAAATAATGAATCCCTTTAAAACTATTATAAGAATACAGAAAATGTGAAGTAGAATAATGTCTCTATAGCATAAAATAAATTAAGAAAATTATAGAAGCTATGAAAGAACTTAAAAATCAGAAATTAGATGGGTGGAGAAAGGAAGATTTGCAATGAGGTGATAGAACTAAAAAAAGAATTAAAAATAGAAGAAAAATTATTTCAGAATAAAAAAAATCTGTCTACTGCATTAAGAGGAAAAAAAAAGACAAAAGGGAAGACAAGTTTGAAGACAAGCCCGGGTGGCTCATCTGACTCTTGATCTCAGCTCAGGTCTTGATCTCAGGGTCATGAGTTCAAGCCCTGCATTGAGCTCCACACTGGGCATGGAGCCTACTAAAAAAAAGATAATAAAATAATTTTAAGAAGATATAAAGAGATAGAAAATATTTTGAGAGAAAGTGATAAATATAAAAGATTAAAAAAATCTAAGTAAAAATCAGGGAGGGGACAGAAAACAATGGAATGGAAAAAAAAATGTCAAAAACTATGAGAACAAGTCATCTGAATTTACTGAAGTCTACAGCAGGGGTCGACAAACTCTCTGTAAAAGGCCAAATAGTAAATATTTCAGTCTCTGTACGTCAGATGGTCCCTGTCACTGCTATTCAATCTCTGACACTGTAGTGTTTTTAAAAGCAGCCATTAACAATATATGTAAGCCAACGAGCAGGTCAGATATGGTTTGTGGGCTACAGTTTGCTGACCCCTTTGCTAGAAAATGAGTTTCAGGAAACCAAAAACCTAGAACTGGTGCTCAGCATTCAATATACATTTACCTGTAGAACTAAAGCCTAAAAATGGTTACCAGGGTACACAGCACAATCTGCAATGGCTATATGCTCTGATCTTGTAGATACAGTAAAACTATGTTCAAAACATGGAAAATGGTGACTGTACATGAAAAACAAAGTAAGTACTAAATACTTTAAATGTATTAATTTAGAATAAAGAGATATCACTTTAGTTTATTAAAAGGGGAGAAGGAGAGGAGGGAGAAGAGGTGTTAGTTGATTATAATAATGCTTATAGGAATGAACCAATTTACAATAGCTAAAAAAAGAGGAAACTGAAGGCAAAAATATCCAAGAGAACAAAAACATGAACCTTCCTAAATATGGGAAGACATACCAAAGCAAAAACACACAAGTAAAACAAATAAGGAAAGAATAAAATAGAGCATATAATGAAAGACAGCATGCTACTGTTTAGCCAAGAGAGTGGGATACACAAATATACATGCAATTGCTTCTATTTTTAAAAAGTGAAAGAATAAACCATAAAATTTAAAAAAGGAATAAAGGGATTTTGTACAGAAGAAAGAAGTAGGGTAGAAGATCTAGGAATAGAAACAAGAATCCTGTGGAACTACTTTGAAATTCCATACAATTTTGTTACGTGATTATAAGAAAAATTAAGTTTAAAAAGTAGTTCTTAAAAATTGAAAATAAAAAGGAACAAGTGAGTTGTTGTCATAATTACACATAGAAAAGTACTAGTTCAGGGGCACCTTGGTGGTGCAGTTAGTTAAGCATCCAACTCTTGGTTTTGGCTCAGGTCGTGATCTCAGGGTCCTGGGATTGAGCCCCACATTGGGCTCCACACTCAGTGGGGAGTCTGCTTGAGGATTCTCTCGCTCCCCCTCCCTCTGCCCCTCCCTGCTCACACTCTCTTTTAAAAAAAAGTACTAGTGCAATAATTTAAAAACACAGTAAGTTGTACATATAATTTATATGTAAAAAACAAAAAATCTGAAAAATAAAACATACAATGTTTTTAGTAATTGTTTCATTTATAGTAATGCAGTAGCAATTTGCAGTAATGTAGACTGTTGTCTTTGAACTGTGAGTAAATCAAGTGAGAAATTATGTCAGTGTCCCCAAGACCTAAATTTTTGGTGTGGCTGAGAGATCTAGATAGTAAGATTAACGCAATTGAATAAAAAACACTGTAGCCTCAAATCTGAAATATCAGTATAAACTCAAAATTTATTTTATCTGAAAAAATGATACACATTTCCTAGCTTTGTCCATGAAAAAGGCATAGAAACAAGAATCAATATAGCAGCAAGGAGTGTTCATAATGTTCAGGTTTAAGCCTCTACCATTTCCTAAGGAAACCAGGGTTTTTAGAAATGACTGTTTCCAGGTATGGAGCAGAAACAACAACAAAATGTACAAGTGGGCCTGGAAGAACTTGTCATCCTGGAAGAAAGGGGGCCATTTAGTCTCTAGATATAAAGTGAGGGTCATGTCAAAGGATACAGGAAATCAATATATTGCATTCCTTAAATTTACATTATGTTAAATGTCAATTATATCTGAAAACTGGGGGAAATAAGGACATTGGAGCCATCCTGAAGCCAAAGATAGGGTAATTTGAGCATTGTAAGAGTAATAACTGAAATGGATCAAAACACTACAAATGTGCTAATATCTGTAAGTTCATAATCATATTAAAAAATCATTAATTACTTTTAGAGAATTTTTTTTTTTTTTAAAGATTTTATTTATTTATTTGAGACAGAGAGAATGAGAGACAGAGAGCATGAGAGGGAGGAGGGTCAGAGGGAGAAGCAGACTCCCTGCCGAGCAGGGAGCCTGATACGGGACTCGATCCCGGGACTCCAGGATCATGACCTGAGCCGAAGGCAGTTGCTTAACCAACTGAGCCACCAGGCGCCCTACTTTTAGAGAATTTTAATGAATAAAACTCATCACTTGAAAACTGATAAAAGGATGGTGAGGGGAGTTTTCTCTCTTTTTTTGAAGATTTTATTTATCTATTTAAAAGAAAGCGTACATGAGTGGGGGGGTGTGTGTGTGTGAAGAGAGAGAAGCAGGCTCCCCACTGAGCAGGGAGCCTAACATGGAGCTCAATGTGGGGCTCGATCTCAGCACCTTGGAATCATGACCCGAGCCAAAGGCAGATGCTTAGCCAACTGAGCCACCCAGGCACCCCAAAGGGAGTTTTCTTTTTACAGAAGTATTCTAGTTAATAAAGATGACTGATAAAGGCACAATGTCACCACTTTGCCGCACTCAATGAGTAAATAAATCCAGGCAATGACAATTAATTTGGACAACATCACAAAAAGACATGATGTACCTTCCGAGGGAAGTACAGAGACCAAAACAATCTCTAGATCTATCAGTTTATTAGGAATAAAGGGAAGAGAGGAACAGAAGAAATGATACCATGGAGATGCAATCATGCACATGCAGGATGTGAAGAGCTCTACACATGCAAGAACAAAAAATCCAAAAAAAAAAAAAAAAAAAGCTAGAGAGGGAACCTACAGATTAAAAGACACTGAAGAGAGAATCTGAATATATGGACCTTATATGAATTCCAATTCAAACAGACAAAATGAGCAAAACCAAAACAAAAAAGGTGTAAGACAAATCAAGGGAAGTGTGAACACTCAATCTGATGACATAGATAACATGATACAAAGTAAAGGATTTTCTTCAAAATAATCCAGAGGAGAGGAGGCAAGTAGATAGATAAAATGAGAAGAATCTGATTGCATGATGGGAACTGCTGAAGTTGGGATAAACAAAAGGAGGATTATACTTAAGTAGATTTGACCATGGATTTTACTGTGGCAAACTATAAATACTATTTCTGTGTGTGATCTGATTTGAAGCATACCTAAAAATACTCAGGGTTGCCATTTCATCCTTTTTTTTCTTTCTTCGAATATAGGATTTTTAAATGTTAACTAAAACTGTTTTGCAAAAAGCCTAACACTTAAAACACAGAGTTCTTCCATAAACATATTATGTATGTACACATGCCAACCCCATCTCCCCAAATCTGGCTTGCTGGATTTGGTAAAACGTTGATGGGCAGACCTATAAAAATTTGCCATCGTTACACATGATGTCAAACATTTTTAAAATTCCGCTTAAAATGTGTGTAACTTTTATGTAACAATCTTTAAAAAGGTTCCTTAAAACCAAGACGGTTCTGTAAAGTTTGCCAACTGATAAAAATGGACTAAGTAATTCCATAGATACCAGGTTTGGGGACTTAACTACAGTTTTACATAAAAGGATACATAATTATTTTTTAAGTGTGCACTGGATTTTAGTTAGTCACATGTCACACATTGGAAATGCACGGCCACTTCGGACCTGCAGACGAGCTGTTTGGTTTGCATGGTCCAACATATAAAGACTGGGAGATTTCACATAAAAATCCAGATTTTGACAGTCCTACAAGGAGCCGTGGGCTAGAGCACAATAGCAGTTGCCTCTTGCAGGAGGGCACATTTCTCTTTTCCACCACAGTCCCTCCCTTCCTTCCTCCTTGCATACACTGTACGCCTGGCCTCTTTAGGCATTTGAGTGTGAGATCACTAGCTAAAGCCTAACATTGTTCTTAGGGAGGCTTTTACCTCATTCTTAACAAAAAGTACAACAGAAAAAAGGAAGATACCTGTAAGAGCCCATATTACTCAGTTTTGCACTTATAATTTTTTTAAAAATTAGCATTCATTATCCTTATAGCACAAAAATAAAACACTATCTGCATATTTTTAAATGCTTTGACAGAGCAGGAAGGCTTACCTTCAGATCAAGGCTGTTAAGGCTTACGACATCATCGTCTTTTGCTCTCCGCTTTCTTTTCTATATGAAAAAAAAGATTTCATTCTTATATAGAAGGAATGCATGTTACTTCATTAAACAAAGACCTCATAAAACCAGAAAAATCACTTTAAAAAAGTGAAGCTGTACTCATAAGAAAATTATTTTTGAAAAAAAAATTATTTTTGAGGGATGCTCATAAATTATCTCTAGCATACTGTTTAAATAGTCTCCCCAGCCTGAATCATCTCATGCTGCGAAGTTCCACCCTATTCAAAAACCTTATATAAAGTTTTTTCAGAACTCTTATGTAAGTCAAGGACTGACTACTTGTTACGAGAAAAAGTAAAATATGTTTTAAACATAAAGGCAACAATTTTTTTTAAAAACGAACAAATTATTTATCCTATGGAGGGGGGAGGGTCTTCACTCGAAAAAAAATACCCTTTTCTCATGGCCCAAAGTAATTAAGACTTGTTGCCTGAAGCAGGATTTATCTGCTGGGAGACAACACACTTGTAGTTATCATTCATCATCCTCACTCAGCCCTGCTGGTGCCTATAGTGGCGAAACTGTGTACAATCTCATTTCTGTCCTTCATCACTATTGAAGAAGAATCCTTAAGTAACACATCACCCACTCACACCTCAAAATAACTTTTCAGATTACCTGTGACACAGTCTAGCTCTTGTGAACTCTCAAAACTGACCAGCCAGGGTGCCCTTCCAGGACCTGACTCCACCCCAAGGAGAAACTGGTGGTAGTGGAATCAAAATGGAGCAGGACAGGGACAACAGAGAAAAGGAAAGAGTCCAGATGGAAGTGGGGAAAATAGATGGAGCCTGGAAATCACAGAAGCAAGGCGCCATAAAAAGTAGAGAGGGAGCTTCTCTCTCTGAAGTTAGAAAAGTTATCTGAACCAAACCTCTTTGTAAAGTTCAGAAAAACTAAATTCACATTAAAATGAACAGAAAATTCTCCAAGTCAAATCTTACACAAAATAACTCTAAGAAAAATGGGAAAAGGGGAAGAATAACATCCCTACAGGGAATGAAAGCACTTGAGAACGAAATACTCAAAGAAGAGCAAAACTATGACATACTATTCCAAAGTTAGCTAAAAGACATTAAGAAAATGATAGAAGACCTGAAAGAACAATATAAATCAGAATTGGAAAAAAACTAAAAATGAGTTGACAAAAAATCTTTATTGATCCTAAGGTCATATCCAGAAGATCTAGAAAAATATGAGTAATATGATCCTAATTTTGAAAAACAAAGCAAAGATCCTGCATGTGTGTATCTTATTTGTAAGGCTGTGTGTGTGTGTGTGTGTGTGTGTGTAAATACACACTTCTGAGCAAAACACAGAAGGATAGGTATGGTATTGCTGACACGGGTTAGAGTGGAGGTTGGGGATGGAAGGATTGACAGGGGAGAAGAGAGGAAGGAAGGAGGAAACTGCCAAACAAAAAGAAGTGTACTGAGGGAAAAGCTCATTCATGATTGTACTTATGCATTTATATAAAATCATGTACATGTATTTGCATATGTATAAAGACATTTAACAGATTTTAAAACATTCTACTATATTTTCAAATATTTTAAAGTTTTGCTTTTCTGATTTACATATTCAATCCATCCAGAATTTATTTGTTTGTATATGGTATAAGATGGCATATCTAACTGTCCGCACTGCTAATACCATTGTTGCAGGCACCTTTCCTTCTAATGTCTACAATGCAGTAAGTTCTCATACATATGTCAGTTTCTGGGTTCTTGATCTTATGACGTTGGCCTATCTACCTAGACCTTCATCCACATTGTGGTTCCATAATAACTGTACCTGTGGAGTAAGCCTTAACAGCTAATCCAGTTAAGTCATACGTTCCCTGACTTGTACAATACCTTTGCTGCTCTGGGCTTTCTACTTTTCTTCCTGAATTGTAGAATGAGATCTCTTACATTCTAATGGGATTTCTATCAGAACTGCACTGCACTGAATTTATAAATTAATAGGGGGAGTACTAACATTTTTGGTTATTGAGCCTTTCCTTACATGCCTATCTTTCCATTTACTTTGGTGTCTATATTCTTTATTAATGCTTTCCAATTTTTCCCATACAATTCTCACAGATCTTTTCATAGATTTATTCATAGTTTAAAAAATTTTTATTTCAATAAAAGCATCTTTACAAATTACATTTGTTTATTGCCAGTATATATACACATTTTATTGACTCCTTTTTGTAAATTTTATAGCCAGTAATCTTGCTTGAACTCTTATTATTCTAATAGCTGCTATTAATATTCTCTGGGATATTCTATGTAGATAGTCATATTGTCCCTAAGTAATGAAATCCTACTGTCTCTTCCTTTTGAATTTGAATACCACTTGTTTTCCTGTCTTACTGTGCTGGCTAGAAGCACCAGTACAATGCTGGATAGACATGTTGACAGCAGGCTTTTTTTCAAAATTTTAAGGGAATGTTTCTAACATATTATCATTACAAAACATGTTGTTTGTGGCAGGTCTCAGGCTAAGAAAGTTCTATTCCCCCGTTTGCCAAGAATTTTATCATGACTGGGTGCTGATTTTATTTTTATCCATTCTCATTTTTCCTTCTATTTTCTTTGGTTCATTCTACTTTTCTTTCTCTAATTACTTGAGTTAGATGCTTACTTTTGTTCTTTTCTTAAACTATGTATGTGAAAGTTTATAAATCTCCCTCTTAGTACTCCTTAATCATCATTCCAAACGTTTTAATACATGAACTGAGCTATTTCTTTTGTAATGAGAGAACTCTACAAAAGTGTTTTTCCCAAGTGGGATGTACCCATCCCAAAGGACATGCAAGATATCTTCCCTGGAGTGCAGGAGGAAAATGTTAGAACTTCTGGTTTTATGTATTTATTAATCCTTAAAAATAAGCTTTACTAATATTTAATACACAGATGAACTCATCATCATCCACATTATAAGGTTAGACAATGGTGATCTAATCAGTTCCCAGAAATTGACTGCACACTGTGAAAATGTCATGGCTATTTGAAATATAAACTTATATCCACTATCATGAACTTCACCATAGGTTGAGTACTGTGCTTTGCATTATTAGTTAATAATGGTGGTACATACATAAAAATCCTAAATAAATATATCAGGTGTACGTGTTCAAAATATTTTTGCTGATAGGTCGCAAAATCAAGTTTGGAGACCCTTCTTTACTAAAGTTTTTCTGTTTGAGTTTAGGCTTGTCAACTACTAAGGGGAAAAAACAAGATGAAAAAAGTCTCAAGGAGAATAGAGAACTGTATTAAAATCAGGAGACTCTTGCTATGAATGCTTTACTGACCAATTAATATAAGTAACTTGTATAAGAGTACAGAAATCTCAAACAGAAGTCCCCAGTAGAAATATAAATTAAATACAAAAGAACAGAGTGCGAATTAAATATGTATCGCTGAACCCATCAGCACACGATCAGGTAAAGCTTGGCAAACTAGAAACAGAATGATTTTTGCTATTTCCTCCAAATAAGAAAACATAAGAATCATGTTCTATTTGTACATACATTATTTATATGAGTATTATAAGGAAATGAGTTTTTAATTACAAAAAGAATCAACTGTCTGGTGTCATTTTGCACAGTTAGATGCCTCTGTAAAGTCTCATTCTGTAAAGTCTCATTCTAAAAATAATGAGACTAGGATTCTAGGATGATTAATAAGAAAATAATTCATTCAACATATATATCATCTGCAATCACTTTTATATTTTTCAGCCAAGGAAAAAGTTGTTAGAGTATGTACATAAAAACAACTTCATGTTTCATAATATAGTCTCTTAATTTTAAAACTGGTGGGAATAAGAGAAAGGATTGCATAAGGTTAAAAATAAATAGATCTGATACTTTTTAAAATGTTTTATATTTAATTGAAGTAAAAGTTGTTTTTAGCTTGTTAGCAGAAGAGAAAAGAATTAAATTAGGCTGCCAAAGAGGGTGACAGAAACACTGTACCTCAAGATATTCAGAGAAGTACAGACAACTGAGTTGTACACCTGACTGAAAGACAACCTAGGAATTAATTCTGTCAATGTCTTGACATAAAATACCCAGGTAACTACTTACCAAAGTGAAGTCCCAATGGGGGCCAGGTGTTAAAAATGTGAAGGAGCTACCTCTCCGAAGGGAATATCTGTTAAGAGAAAATTCAAGCAATAAATAAACTGAGAGTAACTTTAGTAAAATAAAGCACTAGACAGATAAAAAGCTATCTTTTTCATAGGTTCAAAATTATTTAAAGCAGCCTTATTAGTCATTCAATTGTAGAAATATAAATGAGGGTATGCAAAAAAAAAATCAGGGTATAGGTTTTGGTCATTTTTAGAATCTTTACAAAAATGAAAGGGGCTTTATAAAATGAGTGGACATATTGAAAATAATTCACCAAACCAAGCATGGTTATTTTAGGAACATATACATGGTTCAATAGTAAGAAATCTATTTATATAGTATATTATACTAATAGGTTAAATAAAAAGCAGTAAATGATGCAAAAATTACTTAATGAAATTAAACATGCATACCTAATATTTTAAAAACAAGAATAAAAGTATGCTCAACATAATAAATAAAACCCAAATGCATTTAATGTTTAAATCTCTTCCATGTATTGATTTTTTTTAAAAAAGTTATGGCTTAATTAACCAAATAAAGAATTTTAAAAACTATATCTGAGACAAAAATCTCAAGTAAGATTAAAATTTGACTAGGATTTTGTTTGTTACTATTAAGTGACAGATTTTTCTTCTGTTTATCTTTCCATTCAAGAGAATCCTTTTAACAAAAACCTGTCTTCACCTTTTTAAAATATAAACCTCTATGTTTATAAAACATGCAGAAAAATCACAAAATACAGCTAGCACAAGAAATACGGTTTATAAACTACACTTACCATTAATCTCTTCGGATGTAAATAAATATAAAATAAATAGCTTTGCCCCTTGTATAGAAATAAATGAGAGAAGCAAAGGCTATTATTTCAGCTTGCTAGAGGCAAAGGAGTCAGCCACCATCACTTGTGTTCAGGCAGACTCAAGTGCAGGCTAAAGAATGGGAAAGCTTCATAGTGGAAAAAAGGGAAGGTTTCAAGTGTGCCCTGATTGGAGGATGTTGGCATGGCAAGCTGAAGGTGAGCTAAGCAGGAGTGGGACATCTTATGTGGCTGATCGGGGGGTGGGGGGGTACATATTTGGCTTGCTCTGATTGGTTCAAAGTTGGAAGCAAGGATAAAAATTAGGGAACCTGGCAGTTATTGATCAAGTCCTGGCCACTGTGGGTTGATTGTTAAAGTTATTGTTCAGCTTTCTGGGTTGTAAGGTTGTTCTCCATTTGTATATTCACTCCATTTCTCACCCTTGATCCTCCGGGTCTTTGTTCACTCTAAGTTACAGAAATACCACAGATGGCTATTACACCTACAAGAATTTACAAGCTTAAATCAAATACAAGGTAGTTTTCTAAGCTAAATATAAAGCAGAAGTTTGCTTATATTCTGATAAAGAACACAAGGAAAGATGGCTACAAGGAGAAAGAGGATGTCAAAAGACTTCACAGAAGAATTAATATTTAAGCAATACTGAAGGTAAATCAAAGAGAAATAGCAATTAGCAAAGCATATGAGAGCCAGGAAGGCTTTTTGGGCAAAGGGAACAGTACAAGTTAAGGGGGAGTGAAATGAATTATATTCAGGAAACTGAAAGTAGTTCCTTATGTTTGGGTATCAAAAGAAATAAGAAAGGGCTAGATAAAAGGCCTTACATAACAACTCTTAAAGAGTATGGAATTGATCTTGAATATGTATGGTGGCAGCAATCAGCTATAGGATTCTAAGTAACAAGAAGGATGAACTGGAAGGCAGAGGGACTGGTTGGGAAGACCCGTCAGGAGGCAGCTCCCATATTGCTTACAATAGACAGTGAAGGGCTGAAGCAATAGCAACAAAGTTAGGAGAAGCACATTAGAAAGACGGCTCAGTGACAAAACTGGCAGATTTTCCCCTTTTCCTCCCTATGCCAGCTCAGTTTCCACCAAGGTTCCTGGCATACGGAAATACGGTTCCATTAATAGTAATTAGAAATAGATGCAGAAAGATCTTGATATTTAAGCAAACATTTCCTAAATAATTATTTGTGAAAGATTAAAACACACTAAGCCTTTTATTACTCTTAAAGCTCATATTTTTTGTCTCCCCAGGGCCTCTTTAGTGGAGCAAGATAACTTAAGGAACTGATTTTTCTTGCCATTGGAGAAAAAGTAACAATGAAGAAAACAGTATGAGTTTTGAAAAAACACTGGAATAAGGTATTTTGGTTAAACCAACATGACATCTGAAATGCATCAGAATTCATACGTCTAAACAATACAAAGATACAATATTATAAACAATGCTAAAAGATTATAGGAGAAACAGGACCTTCATACCATATGTATCCATGGATCCCGCTTTTTAAAAACACTACTCTAGGTAAGTGCTATCATATACTACATGGTTAATAAGAGCAACAGTGGGGGCAGGATTGAGAAGCATCAATTATGATTTCTCATAAGATTATTTTTAATCCAGTGCAAATAGTCATTACAAAGTAGTAATCATAGTGGCATTTAAAATATTCAATAAATATGTCCTTAAGACAAGTTTTAAGGAGAACACAAAACCAAAGTTACTCATTTCTTTAGTCCCTAGAATCAACCAAACTGACCTCAGAATGAATTTGATGTTTGAAAGCTGGAAAGAAAAATAGCTCTTAGGAATTTCAAATAGGTCAACAAACTGGAAAAATATTTCCAATCAGATGGCAAGATTCTTTCCAGTACAAGCTGTAATCGGTTTTATAGTTATGCTATTTTTTCCCAATTCAATAACAAGTACCTATTTATTTTGAATACCCATGGAAAAAAGAATCCAATAAACAAACTGTGCCCAGGAATCATGTAAGACAGTGCCAACTTTTAAAAATCTTGGAAAGACATACAGTCATCTTTCACAGGGCTCAGACTCCAAATGTAATAGCTATTTTAAATCCTTGTGGGAAAAAAATTTTGGATTTCATAAAACGTTAAGATTGTTAAGTAGCCTTTCTAGACGATACTAAGAGTTCATTTAAAGAGGTTATTAAAGGCTGAAATAAGAAATGACAGTCCTTCATCTTTTCAATATTTTTTGTCCAATCCCCTTTTCTCATATATTCAAACAATCACAACATTTCAGGCATAAGATAAACTAATACATGTAGAAACTAGCTTGGTGTATTAAATTGTGTTTCCTCTTAACCCCACTGTGATTATTCCTTAGCCTAACATCCATACTTCCTTTCCTATCCTTTCGTGTGTTTTTAAACAATGTAAATTATTTTTACAATAAACTAGTTTTAGTCTAAACAAAGCATAATTATAATGGTAAAGATGATGTTCAAAAAGAGAAAAATTCTGCTAATTCATTCTTAAGCCAAATCATGTTTTCAAAGATTATGATTTATGTCACTGCCCTCCTCTATCATGCAAATAATTAAGAGCTGAATTAGAATTATAAATAGCAGAAAGGTAGCTCAATGAACATTTTCATAAAATGTACTGGACAACATAGGATAATTCTTCCAGTTAAAAAGGAAGAAAATGTAAAGATATTGCCTTATACTAAGGTAGATATTTAGGGGTTTACAATGAAGAACAACCAAAATGAGTTAGCAAAGTAATGTTTTTAAAAAGCAAGTGAAAGGGGCACCTGGGTGGCTCAGTCAGTTAAGTGTCTGCCTTTGGCTCAGGTCACGATCCCAGGGTCCTGGGATGGAGCCCTGTATTGGGCTCCCTGCTCAGCAGAGAGCCTGCTTCTCCCTCTTCCCACCCCCTCTCACCCCCCTTGTGCTCTCTTGCTATCTCTCTCTCAAATAAATGAAATCTCAAAAAAAAAAAAAATAAAAAGCAAGCAAAATAGAAGGACTAAAGATAGGAATATAGCAGACTAGGTCACTGACATCAGCAAGAAGACTTGAGGCATAGGGCACCTAAAATATGACAAGGTATAATTGAAAACTGTGTGTGATGCCTCCAGATCTATAAGAATTAGTTCCTATGTGGTAAAACAAGAAAAGAATACAGTAGCCCTGAAATCTAGCTGCTAGGCTAAGGAAGCTGGTCCCACACACCAGCAGTGCAACTCAAATAAACATCTGGGCCTAATGACAAACTACTGTGCATAACTCACAAACAGCTAAAATTTAAAATTTTAATCTGTAAATGCCAAGGGTACCATGAATGTAGAAAGAATGATGTAAACTATTCTCTGTAGTGAACATTTGTTGATATTCGGGGCGCTGAACTACTCAGGTTCTCAGTTTCTTAGCAAATTAGGCAAAAAACAATGACAAATATTATTGAAGCAATTCATTTATTTGGGTCAAACTTCTGATGTAGTAGACTGTTTTGACTGCTTAGCATCTTTGCTATTAAGAAATTGTCTCTTCTCCCACTTTGTAAAGGTTCTGCAGGAGCCAAAACTCATGTACACTCTTATCCCTTACCCTATTAGGGTTTCTCAACTTTGTTATCTGTGAGTCCCAAATAATAGATACATCTTGGAACATCTCTAAGTCTAGAACACAGCTGAGCACCTAGAAGCCAGCACACACACATACACACAAAATGTGGAATATTCATTTCATATCATGGAATACTATTTAGCAGTAAAAAGGAATGAAATATTCATGCAAGCCATAATATGGATGAACTGCAAGATTATATACTATATGATTCCATTTATATGAGATGTCCAGAAATATAAATTTATACAGATGGAAAGCAGGTTAAGTGGCTGCCTAGGCTTGGGGGTAGAAGTGGGGACTGACTGCATAAAAACTTGTAACATTTGTGGTGATGAAATGTTCTATCAGTGGATTGTGGTAATAGTTGCACAACTGTATAAATTTACTAATATTCACCGAATTGCACACTTAAAATAGGTAAATGTTATCATATGCACACTGCATCTCAATAAAACTGTTAAAAAGTAGTTATTTGATGTGGGAACAAACAGCCTTAGGAACTAATGTGGGTATCCTTTTATTTTTAGCAACTATATAAACAGTAATAATAATGACAATCTTGAGTTATCAAGAACTGGCTCAATTATTTGTTTATATGCCCTAATTTGGTTTAGAATACCTTTTGAAAAATAGCCTATCCAAAAAGTTACATCCCCTTAAAGGGAACAGGAATCCTTAGATTGAGTTTATACTACAGCTAGCCTGGCTTAAGACTGTGCCTTTAACCCTGGCTATCATTCTACAAATTCATCAGTTTTACTGGAAAAACAAAAAATTATAGAGTTCACTACTGGTAGATCATAGGCATGGTATTGTCTTTCTGTTTTTTTTTTAATTTTTAAATTGTATTTACTTGAGAGAGAGAGTGCGCGTGGGCGCACGCACATGATAGTGGGGCGGGAGAGAAGAGGGACACGCAGGCTCCCCACTGAGCACAGAGACTGAGGGGGTGGTGGTGGTGGCGGCTTGATCTCAGGATCCTGAGATCATAACCTGAGCAGAAATCAAGGGTCGGTGGCTTAACTGACTGAGCCACCCAGATGCCCCATAGTATTACCTTTCTACCAATGGAGAGCATTATTTCAAATCTATTAAAAGGAGTAGGTTATAAAATCCTTAGAAGGATCATTATGGATTTATACTCCTTCTATACAAGTAATGTGTAATATTCAGTGGATTCTCCTAAGGCCCCAAAGGGCAGAAATATAATTATTTAAATGTTATTTAAATCTAGTAATTGTAGTATTTGCATAGAAAATCTCCTTAAATGTGGTTACATAAGTGACGGTAATTGTTTTGCTGGTTAATGCTACTAATACATCCCTTTATAGAGACATTTTGTGGAGGAAGCATGGCAAACAGAACATTAAATTAGGAGTTAGGAAATACAGGACAAACATTTTCCGGTATCTAGCTGTGAAATTTCAGAGCTTCACATTCTCATCTATAAAAGAAGTTGTGCTAAATTCTAAGGCCCTCTCGGTACTAAACTGGATGAGTCAATGTTTCTTAGAGTTAATAACAGCAGCAAGAAATTTATGGAATGCCTGTTATGTTCCAGGCACTATTCTAAGCATTTAGATGTTTATATGAGTTCTACGCATTGACTCATAACCCTTAGAGCAACTATATAAGGCAGGTACGCACAAATGAGGTATAAATGAATAGACTGGCAGCACGCACCAGTGAAACTGGTCAGGCCTCAAAGTAGTCAGTGGCAGTATCAGGATTTATATCCAATCAGTCTGGTCTAGCACTATGCTGTGAGAAATTACACTACACCATCTCTACAAGAGCTGACAACAGAACTGCTAATATTCTTTGATAGACAGTAACTAAGTGATAGTTCTAGTGTTTCCTCAAAAAATACAAATAATGATACCTAATATTCATGGAGCATTTGCTATGTCTACATACTGTTCTAATGTTTTATATGAATTATGTCAAATAATTTTCACAACCTTATGAGATAGATACTGTGAAGTAAGATTTAGAGAGATTAAGTCTCAAGAGCCAGAGTTTGAAACCAGGAAGCCTAACTGTAAAGCCTAAACTCTTTAAATACTAATATTTTATTGTGTTGTGGGTCTCAGTCTAGAAGAATGTACATTACCAGAGAAAATAATTAGGTGAATCAAAGCTGGGGCCAGGACAGACTCAGCATCAGGGAAATGCAGCCGGAAAGCAGGCCTTCTTCTGAGCTCTGAATCATATGGTAGGGCCCACCCAGGGACCCAGGGCTCAGTAGACAAGACCCTTTCTTGCTACCCAGAACAAAAAGGGAGGGACGTAAGGGGAGAAAGGATTTGAGAGGCTGCCACAGAACCTACACAGAAGCTTACACTACTGTATTCTAGCTATTTCTACTATTTCTTCCCCCTAATTACCTCTCCCCTGCCATAGCCTATAGCAGTCACCATACATATGACATGTTCCCCCCAAAATCAATATTTAGCAGAAGCAAACCAGCTTCATAATCCTTTATTTAACTTGGTACAGACTTAAAAACAGTAAGTCATCCTAGGATCTGTACATCCTAGTGGTTTCTATTGCCTACTTCATCCTTTGATCTAGCCCATTTCTTGCTTGGGAGGCCAGGATTAATTATTAGCAATGGGTGTGGGTGGAAATGAGCTCCAGACCTGTGGGTCAGGTTGACTAAAGGGTGGGCATGCATGTGTATATATGCGTGCGTGCGCACACACATGTACTGACTAGTTTCACTTTAAACTCCTGACTACAAATTTCAGGTAGGTCTTCACTTTGGCCCAGCAATGCTGTTACATTTCCCTTGTCACTTCCTCTCCTTTCTCTCTTTACTCTTCCAATACTCCCTCCCCAACCCCACCTCACTTTCAGCTTGTGACTTTGCAACTTAATAACATTATATCCCCCACATTTACATTGTTCAATCTACCAACATACCCTAAACTTTTTCTTCTCTTTTTGTTATAATGTATAAGCTGTCTAAGACCAAACCTTCCATTTATACACTGGGTTATATCTTCTCTTCTCTACTCTTAAAAGAAGCCAGAGACAAAACACATTAACTTCAAAAAAATTAGATACGAAATGTAAATAGATAAAATCCAACAATTTAAAGATTAAAAATTGCTAGAGGAAGATTCTTTCTGAATAAGGGCACATAGTCAGTGTAATAAGGTCTTGAGGAAAAGTAACTGTGTGATCAGTGGATTTGTGAACTGAATTAGCTGTTCATTTTCAGAGAACAATATCTTTACTTGAGGGAACCATTAACAGACAAACTATCATTATTTGGACTTGGGTATTTTGCAGGCATTTACTCTACAATGAAGTATTGCTGCCAGTGATAAAAATTTGTGCTTTCAAATGAAAATTAGAATTTGAAAACTGTATCCATCACTGTGAGCATGACATCTCAACACTTAAAAGCTTTTCATGTGAGACTGGTGATTTATAAATGACTGTGATTTTTTGATAGCGTTTAACAGTATGTATCAACCTTTGAAAGATCTGCATAACTCAGTACACTAATATTTTCTAAATGACAAATACATAATGTCACAAAGTCATGGATAAGTAAAACAGAGCTACTCAAAAATTTAAAAGACAGTGGATTTTAATGTAACAGAGAATGAAAAGTTCATTTATACATTTCAGATTCCAAACTGCAGCCAAACTTTAAGAAACTACGACTTGTCAAGTTCTGGTGTATTCAAGGAAGAATATCCATAATTGTCTGAAAAGACCATTAAAGGGCTCATGCACTTTGAACTAAAAATCTGTGTCAGGGCAGATTTTCTTTATATACTCATATACTTCATTCCCTATAGACTTCATCTTTATATACTGCAAGAAGCAGATATAAGAATCCTGCTCTCTTCTACCGGGTATTTACCCCAAAGATACAAAAGTAGGGATCCAAAAGGGTACGTGCACCCCGATGTTTATAGCAGCAATGTCCACAATAGCCAAACTGTGGAAAGAGCCAAGATGTCCATCGACAGATGAATGGATAAAGAAGATG
>NC_138373.1:40152095-40231105 GCF_054177405.1 Leptonychotes weddellii | reverse complement strand
GCACGAGATGGGGGAGGGTCAGAGGGAGAAGCAGACTCCCTGCCGAGCAGGGAGCCCGATGCGGGACTCGATCCAGGGACTCCAGGATCATGACCTGAGCCGAAGGCAGTCGCTTAACCAACTGAGCCACCCAGGCGCCCCCTTCCAGTTTTTTTCCTAACCTTTTTACTATATAAAAGTGTTGCAACATATTTTCTTGCACATACACCCAAATATACTTGTATGATTACTTTCTTAAGATATAAATTCCTATACTTATAGTGCTCAGTTTAAATACATGCACTATTAAAATTTTGTTTTATCTGCCAAATTTCTTCTACAACATCCATGTAATGGGAGTACCAGAGGACAGCAAGGAACGGAAAAAATATTTGAAGAAATAATGCCTGAAAACTTCTCAAATTTACTGAAAAACAACAGCCTACATGTCCAGAAAGCCCAGTGAACTACAAGGAAGATAAGTTCAAAGAGATCCACAGACATATCATAATAAAAATGGTCAAACACAGGATAAAATCTTAAAAGGAGCAAGAGAAAAATGATTTGCTACTTACAAGGTAATCCCAACAAGATTAATGGCTGACCTATCAGCAGAAACAACAGAAACCAGAAAGCAGTGGGATGTCATATTCAAAGTGCTCAAAGAAAAAGACTATCAATAAAGAATTCTATATAAAGCAAAACTATCTTTCAAATATGAAGGTGAACTAAAGACATTATCAGATAAACAAAAACTGAGAAAATTTGCTGTTTGTAGACCTGTCTCACATACTAAAGGAAATATTCAGGCTAAAACAAGGGAGTCTACATGGTAATTTGAATCTACCCAAAAAGACAAAGAGCACCAATAAGATCAGTTTAAATGAGAAAAAAAAATCCATAAAGAAATTAAAATGCCATAAATTAGAAAACATTCACTTAATGCAAAAGAAAATAAAGGACAAACAGAGAAACTAAGGTCACATATAAAACAAAAAGTAAAATAGCAGGCATAAATCAAACTATATCAATAGTTAACATTAAATGTTGAGTGGAGTAAATCACACAATCAAAAAATAGATTGTTAACTTGGATTTTAAAAAAAAGAAACATAATCCAACTATGTATCATTGACCCTTGAACAATGTGGGGTTAGGAGGACGTCATGACCCCTCATCCATGAGGTCAAAAATCCATGTTTAACTTTTGATTCCTGTAAAACTTAATTACTAATAGCCTTCTGTTGACCAGAAGCCTTAACTATAACATAAATAGTAGATTAGCACATATTATGTATGTTACATGTATTATATACTGCATTCTTACTATAAAGCAAGCTAGAGAAAAGAAAATGTTATTAAGAAAATCATAAGGAAGGGGCACCTGGGTGGCTCAGATGGTTAAGCATCTGCCTTCGGCTCAGGTCATAATCCCAGGGTCCTGGGATGGAGCCCCACATCGGGCTCCCGGCTCAGCGGGGAGCCTGCTTCTCCTTCTCCCTCTGCCTCTCTCCCTGCTCATGCTCTCTCTCTCTGTATCCCTGTGTCTCAAATGAATAAATAAAATCTTAAAAAAAAAAAAAAGAAAATCATAAGGAAAAGAAAATATATTCACAGTACTGTAAAAAATTCATGTATTAAGTGGACCCATGCAGCTCAAACCCACATTGTTCAAGGGTCAACTGTGCCATCTACAGGAGACATACTTCAGCTTCAAAGATACAAATAGCTTGAAAATAAAAAGGCAGAAAAAGATATCATGCAAACAGCAAACCACAAGAAAGCTAGACTTGCTATATTAGTATCAGACAAAATAGACTTTGAAACAAAAAAGAATGACCAGAGATAAGGGGGGCATTTTATAATGATAAAAGGCTCAACCCACCACAGAAGCATAACAAAAATATGTGTATCTAATAACAAAATAAAATACAGGAAGCAAAAACTGACAGAAATGAAGGGAAAAACAGACAATTCAACAACAGCTTCAATACCTCATCTTCAATAATGGTAGAATAACTAGAAGAACAACAATCAAATACAAGACTTGAACAACCCTATAAACCAACTAGATCTAGCAGCCATCTATAGACACTACACCCAAAAGAATATACATTCTTTTCAAATCCACATGAAGCATTCTCCTTGAGAGACTATATTCTAGGGCATAGAAGAAAATTTAATATATTTAAAAGGATATACATTTAATGTATCTAAAACAATATAAATACAAAATACGTTCTCAACCACAGTCGAATGAAATTGGAACTCAACAACAAGAAAAAAATTGGGAAAGTAACAAGTATGTGGAAATTAAACAATGCACTCCTAAATAATCAATGGGTCAAAGAAGAAAGCAAAGGGAAATCACAAAATAATTTGAAATTAGTGATAATGAAGACACAAAATATCAAAACTTGTAGGATGCAACTAAAGTAGTGCTTGAGGGGAAATTTATAACTATAAATAACTATATTAAGAAAAAGATTTCAAATAAATAATTTTCCATCTCAAGACAACGGATAAAGAAGGGCAAACTAAACCTAACGCAAGCAAAAGGACAGAAATAATAAAGGTTAAAGTAGAAATTAATGAAAGAGAATAAAGAAACAGTAGAGAAAAATCAATGAAAACAAAAGCTGGTCCTTTGGAAAGATCAACAAAATGGACAAATCTCTAGGCAGATAGATCGAAATAAAAAGAAAGACTCAAATTTCTAGAAACAGAAATAAAAGAGAGAGCATTACTACTTACCTTATAAAAATAAAAAGGATTATAAAAGAATACTATGAATAATTGTATGCCGCCAAATTAATTTAGATGAAATGAGCAAATTCCTAAAAGACACAAACTACTGAAACTGACTTAAGAAGTAGATGTTTAACAAGGGAAGAGACTAAATTAGCAATCAAAAAACTATCCACAAAGAAAAGCCCAGGTACAGATGGCTTTACCCCTGAATCCTAACAAACATTTAAAGAACTAATACCAATTCTTCACTAACTCTTCCAAAAAAACGGAAGAGTACGGAACACCATCCAACTCATGAGGCCGGTATTACCCTGATAATCAATACCAGACAAAGACACTGGAAGAATACTACAGACCAATCTCTTGTGAATGTAGATGGAAAAAATCCTCAATAAAATATGAACAAACTGAATCCAACAGTATAAAAGTTATACACCATGACCAGATAAGGTTTATACCAGGAAGGCAAAGTTGTTACAACACCTAAAAATTAATGTAATAAAGTAATTTTATCAATAAAATTTTAAAAAGACCAAAATTGGGGTGGGGGGGGAGAGAAGCATTTGACAAACTCCAACATCCTCTCAAGATAAAAATCACTCAAAAAACTAGGACTAGAAGGGAACTTCTCAGTCTGATAAAGGGCATCTACAAAACCCCACAGCTAACAGCATAGTAAAAGTGAAAGACTGGATGTTTTTGCCCTAAGATCAGGAACTAGATAAGGATTTCCAGTCTTGAGGATTTTATTCAACAGTGAACTGGAGGTTCTAGTGAGGGCAATTAGGGAAGATTAAGAATTAATTAAGATAAAGAATTTCCAGGTTGGAAAAGAAGAAATATAATTATTTTTACTCATTGATGACATAACGTTAAACAAAGAATTCACCAAAAAAACCCTATCACTTATTAGAATAAACGAGTTCAGCAACAGTGCTGGATACAAAAATCAACTGTATTTTTATACACTTGAAATTACAAAATTATAAATGAAGTTAAGAAATAAATTCCATTTGCATTAGCATCCAAAAGAAAAAAAACATTTAGGAATAAATTAAGCAAATAGTACAAAAGTTATACTCTGAAAACTACAAAACTACAAAATACTGCTGAAAGAATTAAAGATCTAAATAGTTAGAAAAACACTCCCTGTTCATAGATTGGAACACTTAACATTGCTAAAATGGCAATACCCCCAACAACTGATCTACAGATTCAGTGTAATCCCAATCAGAATCCCAGCTGACTTCTTTGTAAAAACTGACAAGCTGATATTAAACTTCACATGGAGTTGCAAGAGACCCAGAATAGCCAAAACAGTCATGAAAAAGGAAGAACAGAGTAGGACTTGTATGTCTTGATTTCAAAACTTACTATAAAGTAATGACAATCAATAAGGTGTGGTGCTGGCATAAGGATATACATACAGATCAAGGGAATAAAATTAGAAGTCCAAAAATAAACTAAGATACCTATGGTCAACTGGTTTTTGACAAGGTGCCAAGCCCATTTGATGGGGAAAGAACAGGTCTTTCAACAAATGGTGCTGGGGCAACTGGATAGCCACAGGAAAAAGAAGCAGTACCCGTATTTCACATCATATCTAAAAATTAGCTCACATGGATCAAAGACCTATATAAAAGAGCTTAAACTGGAAAACTTAGGGATTAGCCTTTACAACCTTGAATTTGGCAAAGGATTCTTAGATGTGACACCAAAAGAAAAAGCAACAAGTATAATAGATAAATTGGACTTCATCGAAATTAAAAACTTTTGTTCTTCAAGGGACATCAGTTAACTGAAAAGCCAACCCACATAATAAGAGAAAATATTTGCAAATCATATATCTGATAAAGGATTTGAGTCTAGAATAAAGAACTCTTATAACTCAATAATGAAAAAAGGACAAATAACCCAATTTAAAAAATGGGCAAAGGATGTTCCACCAAAAATGGCCACATGATTCCATTCATATGAAATGTCCATAACAAGGGAAATACATAGAGACAGAAAGTAAATTAGAGCTGGGGATAAAGGGGGGAGGGGGTTAAGGAGGGGGGATGATAACTGAAAGGCATGGGGTTTCTTTTCAAGATTAAAAGAAAATGTTCTAAAATTAACTGTGGTGATGGTTGCATATACCTGACTACATAGAAAAACACTGTACACTTTAAATGGGTAAAATTGTATGGTATGTGAACCCTGTTTTAAAAAAGCCAATCATACTTTGTTGTTTTTCAAATTCGTGTATAGTGAGTTTATCTACAGAAAGTTTTATATTTACATAGATTTATACAATAGTCTTTTCTCCTTATGATTTCTGGATTTGATGTCAGCTTAGCTATTTCTTGCTCCACTATTAATTGATATTTCCCCGTCATATTTTATGTATTTTTGTAGATGTCTTACATCCTTTCTGGAAAATGGAATATAGATTAGTTACTTCACTCCCTGGTTTGCCTCCAAGGTTCTTCTAACTTCATTTCTATCCTCATGCTGCCTGTGTTACTACCCTTTCCTCAGCAGACCTCATTTCCACCTTCAAACACAAAAAAATGGAAGCCTCAAATTCCTTCTCACAACCTACCCCATTCCCCAAAACTTACCTAAAGGTATACCATCCATAGCTCTTAGCCAGGCTAAATTCTCTACACTTAATTTGAATTCCATCCTTTTCTGCCTTCTTGGCTGCTTGCTTAATCATCCCTTCTCTCCTGTCTCTTCAACTTCTCCCTCTCCCTATCTCCCAAGCATATCAAGTTTATCCCGTCTGCCCCACAAAATTGTGTTGCCTCCCTCCATTATTTCTTGCCTTCCTGTTGCAGTGAAACTTCTTCAAAGTACAATTCACACTCAATATTTCTTGTTTTCCAATCTCATTGACAGCTCTCAGATTTAAACACTCATCATTTTTCATCCAAGATACTTCAGACTGACTTCCCACCAAGTCATTGTATATATTTGGGATTTTAAATTTGGTATCCATAGTTGGACTGCAAGGGACCACTAATTTGAAATTTTACGTGTATCAGCACTTTTTGGGAATAGTTTTTATAAGACTTAAGGAGTGTTATGATCCCAAATGTTACTTTATTTTTTTTAAGATTTTATTTATTTGAGAGAGAAAGCGAGAGAGAGAGCACAAGAGGGGGTAGAGTCAGAGGGAGAAGCAGACCCCCCGCCGAGCAGGGAGCCGGATGTGGGAGTTCGATCCTGGGACTCTGGGATCACGACCTGAGCCGAAGGCAGTCGCTTAACTAACTGAGCCACCCAGGCGCCCCTTACCTATTTTTTTCAATGAAGGCAGAATGACCTTTTATTTTATTTTATTTATTTATTTTAAAGATTTTATTTATTTATTCATGAGAGACAGAGAGAGACAGAGAGGCAGAGGGAGAAGCAGGCTCCCAAGGAGCAGGGAGCCCGATGCGGGACTCGATCCCAGGATGCTGGGATCATGACCTGAGCCGAAGGCAGACGCTTAACCATCTGAGCCACCCAGGCGCCCTATTTTATTTTTTTAAGATTTTATTTATTTATTTGACAGAGAGAGTTAGCGAGAGCAGGAACACAAGCGGGGGTGTGGGAGAGGGAGAAGCAGGCTTCCTGCCGAGTGGGGAGCCCGATGCGGGCCTCAATCCCAGAACCCTGGGATCATGACCTGAGCCGAAGGCAGACACTTAAGGACTGAGCCACCCAGGCGCCCCAGAATGACCTTTTAAAATGCAAATATGATCATGTTATTGGCTTGTCTTTCAGTATCTCCCCATCACCTTGAAGATAAAACCCAAACTCTCTGGGTGCCTGGGTGGCTCTGTTGGTTAAGAGACTGCCTTCAGCTCAGGTCATGATCCCGGGGTCCTGGGATGGAGCCCCGCATTGGGCTCCCTACTCTTCGAGGAGCCTGCTTCTCCCTCTCCCTCTGCCTGCCACTCCCCCTGCTTGTGCTCTCTCTCTCTAATAAATAAATTTAAAAAACTTAAAAAAAAAACCCCAAAACACCCAAACACTCATCATGGCATACAAGGGCTCCTTCAAGATGTGGCTCTTACCTCTTTAGCATAATCTTTCATCACTATCCCTAAGTCCTCCCCCCTACACAATTAGCATCCAGTCACAGCCAACCAGGTATGATACCTAGAACTCATGCTCATTTGCCTCAGGGCCTTTTAGCATGCTTCTCCCCCATATAAAATCACCCATTTACACCTCTCTAAACTGGTCCTCCAAGACTCAGGGATTTCAATAGGAAATCATTTTCTGTTCTTTTTTTTTTTTTTTCTGTTCTTTTTATAAGTGTTCCTTTTATTTGCATCTATGGCATCCTGTGTATATTTCTACAGTAAATTTTATCACAATTATAATTATTAATTTATCTTTCTTCCCTATAAAATTATAAATTCTTTTAGAGTAAGGATAGTATTTTCCATCTCCTATTTCTAGTGTCTTACATGTTTCCTAATAAATCATACCTCATTCTCTTCACAAACCCTGCAAACATTCTAAATTCAGTATTTTAACTAGTCTATGATTGCCAGATTTAATGGTCTTTTTATTTCTTATCTAACTTAAACTTTCTTGTCCTTCCTTATCAGTAACATTTGATATAGTCTACTATATCCTCTTTCTTGAAATCCTCTCATTTGCCCTCCTAGATGCTGTTCTTATTTGATTTTCTTACCTCACCAGCTGCTCCCTCTAAGTATCCTCTTTACCCTGACCTTAAAATGTTGGGAGTGCCTCAGGAGTTAGTCTTCAAACTCTTTATTTATACTCACTATCTAGATGACTTCCCAGTTCCATGATTTCAAGTCTATATGCTCACAACTCTCAAATTTATATCTGGTTACACAGGTGGGTTTGCTTTCTGAAATTTAACTGAGCTAAACTTTTATGATTTATGCACTCTTTCATTCAAGTTTTATAGTTCAATAAGAGGTTAAAAAAAGAAAAAAAAGCAAAAAAGAGGGTAATGACTAGAATAATGTATAGAATTGCTGAATCACCATACTGTACACCTGAAACTAATAAAACATTCTGTGTTGTATACTTCAATTGAAAAAAAAAGAAAAAAAATTGTGATGAACTCTTTAATAAGAGTCTCATAACCTACCCCAAAGCAAACTTTTCCCATAGTCTTCCTTCTGAGAAGAATATAACCCATCCTTCTGGTGCTCAGGCCAAAAACCTCAGTGATCCTTCCACTTTTTCTCTTAACTCCAGTTAATCTATCTGCAAATTCTGTCAGCTCTATTTTCAAACACATCCCAAATATGAATATTTTCCACATCTCCCACTCTGATATGTCTCCACTGCAAAACCCTCCCTAAATGGTCTCTGCTTATAACGGTCACAGTGGTCCTTGTAAATATAGGTCACATCATTTCCTCTTGCTTCCCAACTAATTTAAATTTAAAGTCATTTCAATGGTCTCCCAGGTACTGCATCATCTGCCCCAGCCATCTCTCTGACCTCATCCTCTGCGCTTCTTCCCTTTGTTTCACTCCACTCGGCTTGGCTTCTTGGCAGTTCCTTAAACACACCAAATGAGATTCTACTTTAAGGCCTTTGCACTTGCTGCCCCTCTCTCCAAATATTCACATGGCTTAGTTCCTTAATTTCTTCAGATCTCAAATGTCATCATCAGAGAGGCTTTTCCTTCTGCTCTTTTAAAAACAGCAACACTGGGCGTCTGCCTTCAGCTCAGGTCATGGTCCTGGGATGGAGTCCCGCATTGGGCTCCCTGCTTAGCGGGAGACCTGCTTCTCCTCCTCCCACTCCCCCTGCTTGTGTTCCCTCTCTTGCTGTCTCTCTCTCTCTCTCTAATAAAAAAATCTTAAAAAACAAAAAAAAACCCCAGCAACACTACCCTTTCCTTATGACTATCCATGCCTTAATTCTCTTCACAGCATGGCCACCTGATATTATATATATTTGATTATTGTCTTTCTCCCCCATCAGAATTTAAGATTCATGAGAACAGGGACTTCATCTATTTTATTCACCAGAATTCCCATATCTACAACAATGTCTGGAAGGTGCTCAACAGTATTACGGAATGAATGTAGAATGAATTTAACACTGCCTCTGTTTGATATTTCTGAAATTCTATTTTCCTTAGCCAGTCTTTCCATCTCTCAGTCTGAGTTGACTTTTTTCTCTCTGCTCTTTCACTACCTCTTAAATAGAAGCTGGAATCAGTACAAAGATTTTACAAAGGTATATTAAGACAAGGAGTACCCTAAACTTCAAAATAATAAAAATCAGTTTCTAATGAAAAAAACCCTAGATTTCTGCAGAGTAACTTAACAACGGGTTTATAAATGCCTTCCTGGTAAGTAAGGTGTCCTGGCTCTCAAAAGGGATCAGCACATCCAGGTATAACTGGAGTATGTAAGCGACTGTAGTTTGCCCAAAGCAATATGTGAAATGGACCATAGGGACTTCTGAAATGATGAGATGTGGAATTCTAACAGGTAAAAACCAACAAATAACAGTTAACTTATGTCGAGAGCTCTCTGTGTAGGTACTGTGTACACCCGGTACATGCATCATCTTGCTAAATTTCACCATTTCTAGGAAGGGGGTACTGTTATAGTACCCATGGTACAGATGAGAACATAGCCTTAGAGATGAAAGGTCCGACACGCAGTCATTGGACCCTACCACCTCCAACAGTGTGATGGGAAAGCGAAGTTCTCCGTACTTCTTTACAGCGCTCCTCTTCCAGACACAGCCTTCTGAAACCCTCCAGTGCTCACCCTTTCCAGGCACACGAGACAGAATGTGAAATGTGTTAACAGTGAAAAAGTCAGCGGCCATCCTCTGCCATCTCTTCACCCGGGAGGCTGGAACCGGGAGCTGTGCTCGGTTCCCCAACGTGGCCAGTTCTCGAAAACAAGAATTCTGGCGTCCCGCAAGACATTTCACGTGAACGCTCGCTTTCAGGCTAAAAGTTTCGTGCCTGTTACAAGTCGTCCGGCTCCAGTGACGAAGGCTCTTCCCGGCGCCCGCAGGCTACAGGCCAGTTTCAGTCTCCCGGTTCGCATTTAGGACCCGCTCCCGCGGCAGCCCTGGCCCGGCAGCGGGTGAAGAACCCACCCACCACCTCCGACCGCCTGCGCCGCCCCCCACGCCTGCCGCCTGGGGGAGGCGGGAGCAGGAGGGGCGGGAGCAGCCTGCGCCCCCGCCAGAGGAGGAAGAGGAAGAAGTGCAGGAAGAGAGGAGCAGGAGGAGGGGGAGCAACCCGCGCCCCGCCTGAGAAGGGCCCGGAGGAGGAGGGTCAGCAGTCCGCGCCCTCGGCTAAGGCCAGGAGGAGGAGGAGGACGTGGAGGAGGAAGAGGGTAGGCAGCCCGCGCCCCCACCTGAAGAACAGGAGGAGGAGGAGGATGAAGAGGTGAGTAAAGAGCGCGCGCCCCTGCCTGAGGAAGGTCTGGAGGACGAGGAGGGAGGTGAGCAGCTCGCACCTCCCCGCGTCCCTCCCCGCGTCCCTCCCCTCTCTCCCCCCTTCCCCGTCCGGCCTCGGACCGGACGCCCGGGTCCCCACGTCGCTGCCGCCCCCCGCGCTTACCGGCCGTCCAGCTCAGGCCTGGGGGTGTCGGCCGAAGGTCCCCCGGCGCCGTCCGCGTTGAGCCCGGAGGCCCGGCGGCTTCGCCTCCGCGGCCGGGGCTGCTTCTGGGCCGCCAGCTCGGGCTCCATGGCGCGGAGGGGGGGTGGGGGTGGGGCGGTGGCCGGGTGCCCGGGAGACCCGCTGGGACGGGCACCGCGCCCGACCACTTCTGCCCGGAGAGCAGTTCCTGTCAGGAGGGCGCCGCCACCAACGCCGCCATCTTCCGGGGTTTGAAAATGGCGGCCGTGCGGCGGCCAGCCAATCGGGAGACAGCAGGCGGTTGCTCGGAAACGTGAAGTCCCGCCCCTTTGGCGCTGAAGTAGAGGCTGGAAAGGCAGGATGGTGGAGGGTGACAGCCCTGCACATTAGTGGACGGCCTTGGATTTAGTTCAGACTCCATTTCTAAATCCCCAAGGCCTGATTCCTACTTCACCGTTCCTTAGGACTTTCGCCACAGGCCAGGGCGAATTGGAAACATGAGGTCTTTCTTAGTACTGGGGGAGAAGAGGGATTGAAAGTGATGACCTAAACTAAGATTTGGTGGTTGGCCACATACACGCTAAATTATTCATGTGAAATAAATCCCCAGTTACCACAGGTAATGGAAATGTGTTCTCGGGCCATCTCTAGGAAACCACTAAAATCTGATCGTGAGTCGTCCTAGGGAGACAGAGCCCCTCATTAGCAAAACGGAGTGAAGGTGCCTTCATCCTCTAAGTTTATGAAAGCGGCAAAAAGCACATCATCAAGTAAAGGACCTTCTCAAACAAAAAAGACGATCGTTAAATAGCACATTCTTTGATTTTTAATATTGTCTTTTATGTGTCAAAGGCTTAACAAATAGCTTCTCCCTTTGACACTACAATTCCATTTCTGGAGAAATCTATCCTAAGGAATAGAATTGTATATACCCCGAGGGGTGGCAGAATGTGCCACCCCGGAATATGGCATGAGGGTTATTTTGAGCTCTAGGCACTTGAAAAACACCAGTCGCAAAAATGGCATTCTGATCTCCCCTTTTCTTGAAAGCTGGGGATAAAACTTCAATGTTGAAAGCTGCCCCCCCTGTACCATGAAGAAAGAAACATTCTTATCAACAGAGATTGGGGGGTTAGGAGGAAGCCCAAGGAGAGAGAATTCTGTAGAAACAGCACTTGTTAAAGTAACTTTTACCTTCCTTTGGTCTCCTCATATATTTCAGCTACTTTTTCCCCAATTGCCTCTTTTCATCTGACCTAGGATAAAAGCACTAAGGTTTTGCCAATTCTTTGGGTCTTCATTTTCCTATTGGGGCTCCTGTGTACATGTGAAAATGTATTTGCTTTTCCCCTGTTAATCTATATTCTGTCATTTTAACTCTCATCCCCACCCAGACACCCTGAGAGGGTAGAAGTGAAATTTTGTTTTCCCTACAACATCAAGATATTAATGGCACTGATGTTATAATATCAGAAGTAAAGACAGTCTAAATAAAAAATGGTAGGGAAATGGTTAATTATAGTTGATCCACTGGAAAGAATATTTTCAGCTAATAAAAATTAACTATGAAGTGTATACTGGGATAAGTACTGTAATTTTGAAATAAAAACATGGAATATAGAGGTATATTCAGTATATTCTGAGTTATGAACTGTAAGAGATTGAACAGAGGAAGAAGATGCAATCAATATTAAAATACCTCTAAGTAGTCAGACTATGAGTACTGAATTCTTTTTTACTTTCTTATATTTCATAATTTTTTACATCATGAGATGCTGAACTTGAATTACATTTATAACACAGGAAAAATTCTTGTGTTATAAGAATCATGTTGAGATATTCTACCTTATCCTATCCTCCACCAAAAATTAAAGAAGAAAGTATTGCTTTGCAGCAGTTAGAGTAAAACGGTACAGAAATGCTGTCTAAGGAGCTTTTTTTTTTTAAGTTTATTTATTTAAGTAATCTCTATACCCAATGGGGGGCTTGAACTTGACCCTGAGATCAGGAGTCACATACTCTCCCACTGAGCCAGCCAGGAACCCCTAAGGAGCTGGTTTCCACCCAAACACAGATTTACAAATATTATCTTGGGGGGGTGGGTCTCTCTCAAAGATTATTTCAACAACTAGTAGACTGATACAAATTAGTACACAATCAATAATTCTAAAACCCATTCTCTTACATTCTCTAAATAGATCAAACTCTCTTTTTGTAAAACTACTTTTGTAAAAGTGATATATATCATGCTTGTTTCAGCAACCAGTAAGGTCATACAGTATGTGCTGTATGTAAGTGGGGTTATAGAGGGAAAATGCTGGGAATGCAGTTTCTTTTATTCTGCCAATTCCAACAGTCTGCCTGACCCCTCTGCACGCCGGATACTTCAGTTCTTTCCCCAAGCCCTCAGACACATGTTTTGCAGAAAAATCAGAATGAGAAGAATGTCTTAAAGATACCAAAGCTGTGCTTTCTTAAACTGCCAATGGGAAGGTTACTCTGATGGTAAACATATTTGATGAAGAAGACGTCCAATCATCTATCTGACCAGCAGAAGAGTATTTATAGGCACAACAGGGCAGACTATTTGAAATCAGGTTTGTTGTTTCTTAAAATCTATCATGTGTGTTTGTGTGTAGGGGAAGGGAAAGTTGTTCATTTTTTTTTTTTTTTTTGCCTCTATCTATCATCTATTTATGATCTTGGTTTGCTTTTAAATATTTCAAAGAGAAAAACAGTAAAACTGGAAACTGGAATGTCAGCTGGGGGGTTTAAAAAGAATGGAACTTGGGAAGAAAAATGTGTGGCCAGGAGCACAATTAATTGGAAGTAGTTTGAGGCAATTGCTTTTATGCTTAGACCATCTTGGGAGGAGGCCATTGAAGTTTCAAAGTACCGAATTATGTTAGTCGTGGGGGAGGAGGGAGGAGAGGGAGGAAGGTAGGGATGTGGGCACCGTGGGGGTGGGAATGACAATGGAAAGTGATTCTGGCTGTGGCCGCCAGGGCTGCCAACAGAGAATTAGCAAAGATACCCTCAGAAATGTCAGAATATCAGTCAGAATTATTTCTCAGAGCTGAAGAATTTTTGTTGAACAGGAATTTCTTGCTTAGAAGGTTTCTTTTTTCTCAGTCACTTAGCCAGTGAGTTAACTGGCCTATATTAAAAAAATACTTAAGAGAGGAACTTTGTAAAGATAGGGAATCCTAACCATACACACCACACTTTTATACTTGCAAGTTTTTTTTCACTCTCTTTCAAGACCTAAGGACCGCCACCCCATGTGTCAGTGAGGGTTCTACCAGAGAAATAGAGCTCGTAATAAATAAATTTTTATTTATGTCTATATTTATATAAAAATGGAGAATTATATAGAGGAGAGATTTATTTATATTTTTATATGTATATGAGGTAATGAAGTAGTATATTGCATATTTATATGGAGATGTATTTCATGGAATGGTTTATGTGATTGTGGGCACTCTAAAATCTGATGTCAGTAGGGCAGACTGGAAGGCTGGCAACTCGGGTAGGAGCTGAAGGCTCTGCTGCTGCTTTGCTCCTAAGGCCTTTCAACTGATTAGATGAGGCCCACCCACATTATCAAGGGTAATGTTTACTTAAAGTCAACTGATGGTCAGTGTTAACTGTATCTACAAAACGCCTTCTCAGCAACACCTAAATTAGCGTTTGGTTGGGGGAATAACTGAACACCATGGGCTAGCCAAGTTGATACATGAAACTAACCATCACAACAGAAGACTTCTCCAGACTTGAAATTCCAATTATTATTAGTTTAGGGAACTTTATTCCTTTAGGATTTAGTCTTTCAAGGAAGAAAGGAATTACTAAAAAAAATTATTAATACTAAGATGCATTTCTTAAGTTCTATTGCAGAAGAGATTTTTCTAATTTTGTTCTAATTCCTTTGCAAATCTACGTTAATCATAGCTCTAAGTGAGGTTGAGAATTTAAAAAAAAAAAATAATGAAACATACTGAATGTGTCGGTGGACCAGAAATGAGATACTCAAATCATCTGATTTCCCCTTATCTTGTTTCAAACTAAAAATAATCAGGGGCCAATGGGAGAAATTTGACATAGCAACAAAATAAACATGATTATGATTTTATAAAACAGAACTGGCTTACTCTTTGTCTTTATTATATGGAACCACCAGAACCCTAAAAGTTCAGGGGATTATTGGCAGATAGAGACAGATAGGATTGACTTTATGAAGATCAAATTCTGTGGCAAGTAGAACTCATAAATTCAGGAGAAAACTCCTGGAGAACACACGATTAAAGGAGCTCCCTGTGCAAAATCAACAGATACAAGATGTTTAAATGATTTGTTGGAGCCATTAAATTGGAAGGTGCATTTGGAGCTGGTGAGTCAATTCGCCTCTTCCCCCTCCTCTGCTTATGAAGTATACTTGCCCATAGCCTCAAGAGGCTCAAGCAGTGAGTGGGGACCCAGAGCTGGAAACATGGAGCAGTGCCTCAGGAAGCTGAATATTCCAGGGAAGATGGGGAACACTAAAGCAGAAGACAGATAGAAGCCACTCTGGCCGTACATTCCAACCCTCCTCCTTTATCACTAGAAACAGGCTGTAGAAAATAGCACATACAGGCTGGCAAACAGAGGTCTAAGACAAACTGGATAAAAGACAAAACCACTACTGTTAAAAGATTTAAGGAAAACCTTCACAATGAAAGACATCAAAATCCTAAAGGCGGAAGAATTAGAACACAAGGAAAGAGAGTAAATAATGCAAACAGAAGAACTTCAAAGGGAGACGTGAGATGCCAGTTCAGCCATGAAAAAAAAATACACTAAAACTCTGGTCATTTAAAATAAAAATAAACGGGGCACCTGGGTGGCCCAGTCAGTTGAGCGTCTGCTTTCGGCTCAGGTCATGATCTCAGGGTCCTGGGATCAAGCCCTGCATCGGGCTCCCAGCTTGACAGGGAGTCTGCTTCTCCCTTTCCCTCTCTGCCCTTCCACCTGCTTGTGCTCACTCTCTCTCAAACAAATAAATAAAATCTTTAAAAAACATAAAATAGAATAAAATAAAAATAAACCAAAAGACACATCAATAGCAGAACCAACACAGATGAAAAGCAAATTAACCAAACAAAAGTTCTAGCTGAGGAATTTTCCGAGAATACAATGCAAAGAGCAAGAAAAAGGGAAGTATGAAGAAGAATATAGAGTCAAAAGGGCAGAACTAAAAGTTTCAACTTATATCTAACAAGAGTTCCAGGAGAGAGAACAGGCAGTACGGAGAGAAGAAAATAATCAAATAAAAAGCCCAGGCCCAAGAAAATAAGACCTGAATATTAGAAGTGTCCTCCAAGTATGGAACGAGGTGATTTAAAAAAGATTACATGTAGCCACATCATGGAAATTTTCATGTTAGAAGAAATAAAGAGAAAAATCATAAAAGTTTTCAGAGAAAAATAGGCTATGTACAAGGAACAAAGAATCAGAGCAGTATAATATTTTTCATCAGAAAGGAGGAATAATGGTCAATATCTTCAAAGGTTTGAGGACATATGGTTTGGAACCTAAAATCCCATATTCAAACAAATTGTTATTATGTAAGGGTGAAGAAAAAGTGAACACATTTTTGGATCTGCAAGAACCTATCAAATGTACCATCCACATAATTGAAAGAATTACTTGCATGTATAATCCAGCAACATGACTAACAAATCCAATGAGAGAGAATAAGTAGGTTACAGGAAGCAGCAGTATATAAAGAAGCCAGTACAATTTATATTTATGCCTAAATAATTTTTAATGGCTAGTGCAAAAAATTTATTGTAATGACACTTTGTCACCAAAATTCCAGATATTATCAATTTTGGAAGCAATGGAAGTGAGGATTGCATTAAAAGGGGAAGATCGAGAGGTGCCTGGCTGGTCTGTCAGTGGAGTATACTACTCTTGATCTCAGGGTTGTAAGTTTAAGCCCCACATTGGGCGTAGAGATTACTTAAACATAAAATCTTAAAAAAATTTTTTAAAAAGTGGGAAAGATTGAAAATATGTGTGTGCGTGCATGCACGCACATGCATGAACATGTTTTGGTGGGTAATAGATTTCTAGAAGACTAAAATATATAAGATTAAAATAATATATAAATTGACAAATATAATCAAATTTGCATATGAAAAATTTGAGAGTAACAGAAGTACTGGAAAATGGGCTACAACTTACAAACCACTAGAAAAAAAATTGTGGTATGCAAAGAAAATTCAATCTATCAAACTGGAGGAAAGTAAGAAAAGGAAAAAAGCATAGTCAGTGGAAAACATAAAGTAAGGCAAGAATATACTCAGGCATATTGGTAATCACAAGCAATGTGAACCCAGTACATTTTCCCACCGAAAGACAAAGACTCTCAACCATCCTCACAAGAGACACATCCACAACAAGTTTAAAAATAAACAATTGGACTTCCAGCTCCAGTAATATAATGGGATAAGTTAGTTGGACCCCTTTGACCACTAAGTGAAACTAAAAATACCTACTGACACACGAACATATCGAAAGCATTGCTGAGTAAGATAGTAAAGCATTACGAGGCCAACTGCTGAGGAAATATGAGAGATACGTGGAGGCCAGAAGCGCCCTCTTGTGTTAAAGGTGCTTGCCAAACAGGGAACAATCAGTTTTCATGGACTCAGTGAGCACAAGGGAGACGACTCAATGCCCAGGGCCCAACCCAAGACAGTTTCATAGGTGATCCTTCTCCATAAAGTTCAACTCCCAAAATACTTTTAGGATAAGGGCAAGTCCACTCCACACCCAAGAGATGACAAAGTTTTTCCCTGGCGTTGAGCAGAGCAGGACATAGGGAGGGATTGCCTCTCAGAAGTTATAACTACAAGCTGACCCTAGACGAAAAGGTAACCTAAAATCACTTCACTTGGATAGTCTGAAAAATAAACCTTCAGTGAATCAATTTAAACAGATAATGCCCCCTACATGCCTTGCAGAAGTAAACGCAAATTGTCTCTGGAGAAACATGTTCATCCCAGACCTCAAAGACTCCCTTCAAATAAGTTTTCAAAGCAAACCAGAAGCTCACAGTCAAAAACAAGTACATAAGAAAAAAAAAAAAAAAGCCAGTGTTGGTACGAATCAGAAAAAATAACGGACAGAGGAAACAGATCTGCAAAGATGTTTGTTTTGTGGAATAATCAGTTAGATTAGGAAATATCTACAGTTACTATGTCTAAACAAATAGAAGACAAGATGGATGATATCTTCGGGAAATAGTCAATTACAAAAAAAGCTGGATGTAGCAGATTTCAAAAAAAAAAACTTCTAAAAACGAAAAAATATAGTCATTACAATTGACAACTCAGTGCGTGACTTTAAAAAAAGATTAGGTAAAGCCAAAAAACAATGGATGAAGGGGAAGATAGCTGGAGAAATTAAGCAGGATGTGGCACAGAGGTATAAAGAGATTGCGAATATGAGATGTTCAGAGATGTATAAGCTACAGTAAAAATGTCTAACAAAAAGAAGAGGAAAGAAAATGGGAGGAAAGCAATATTCAAAAAGATAATGGCTGAGAACTCTCTAAAAATTAAGAAAGACATGAATCTACAGATCATTAGTCCCAACAAATCCAAAGTCAGACAAATAAAGAAATCCACATAAAGACACATTATGGTAAAACTAAAGAAACCAAAGACAAAGATAAATCCTAAAGCAGCCAGAGAGACCTTTTAAAAGGAGCAACTTTTATACCAACGGCTTCTCGTAGGCAGGAGCTGGGCCAGAGGCCAGTGGACTCGGAGAAATGCTGGCATAGAATTTCATACCCGGTGAGATACCTCTCAGGAAGGTGGGTGAAATAAAGGCATTTCAAACACAAAGCAATGATAATAATAATAATAATAATTGAAAGACCTCACTCAAGGAAATTCTGAAGGATTTATTTCAGACAGAAGTAAAAGAAAAAAAAAAAGTGGGAGAAGGAATGAAAAGCAAAGAAAGTGGTAAAACAAACATTGATTTTTATGAAACAACAACAATAATGCCCTGTAGGCTTAAATACATTTCACTGGTGCAAAAGAAAGGATGCCAAAAGATAACCTAGAACATGGGGACAAACAGAAATAAGATAAAAGCACAAAGTAAGATATCTAAACCCAGCTCTATTAGTTATTGCATTAAATGTAATGGACTAAATTCTTCAATTAAAAGATAAAAAGGAAAAAATTCAGGTACATTATGCTTACAAAGGACACATCAAGAATATGAGAATACTGAAAGGTTTTTAAATTCTAAGAATGTAAAATGACAGAGAAGACATCATTCAGACACTAACCAAGAAAACTATATTAACGTAATAATATTACTATTCAATAATAAAGAGTTTAAAGCAAAATCATTCGTAGGTATAGTCATTTTAAAATGATAGAATGTGGGGGCACCTGAGTGGCTCAGTTGGTTAAGCATCTGCCTTTGGCTCAGGTCATGATCTCAGGGTCCTGGGATCGAGTCCCATGTCAGGCTTCCTACTCAGTGGGGAGCCTGCTTCTCCCCCTCTCTCTGACCGTCCCCCTCCTCATGTTCTCCCTTTCTCTCTCAAATAAATAAAATCTTTAAAAAAAAATAAAGTGATAGAATGTTTCAATTCCATAGAAAATCTAACAATTTAAAATTTACATATTCTTAATAACATAGCCTCAAAATATATAAAGCAAAAATTGTCAGAGAAACAATCAACAATCATAATGGAAAAAATTTAACACATCTTTAAAAGGAATCAATACTGAAAATTTAGACTACACAGTAAATCAGTTTGAAATGTGTATATAAAACATTGCATCCAACAAACTACAGAATACATTCTTTTCAAGCATTCACAGAACATTTTAAAAAATTGGCCATATAGCAGAACATCAGGGTTGTCTTGACACATATATAAAGAGAGAAATCATTTAGAGTATGTTCTCTGATCTTAACTCAAATAATCAAAAATAACGGTATAGGTGTATGTTATATATAATAATATCACAATTTAGAATAGAACAAATAATAAAATTAGTAATAACCGAAATGTAGAAAATCCTCATACATTTGGAAGTCGCAGTGGTCACGGTCAAGGTGCATGAGTAGGAGATGGGAGGTAAAAAGGATACTTTGTTGGTTTGCTCTATGTCCCCAGGGATTGTTTGAATCTTACTTAAAGATACTCATGTAGTACTTATGTGCTAGAAAAAGCTGTTTGCTGTTGCAGCAAATTTTACTCCTACTCTTTCCCCATTCATGCTTAATACATTCTTAATCCAGGAGGAGGATCTTTTTAAGAAGACAACTGTTATTTTTAACCAAAACAGGTTTAAGTTGGAAGTAGATTTGGGTAAGCTCTAAGGATACCACCTGTAGTTGTGCACAGAGTATCTCAGGCTGTTCAGGTCCCGCACGGGCGCTCTGGGGAAGAGAACAGAAAAACCAAGAAGGGGCTGTACTGCTTTAAGTGAAGCAGGTGTCGCAGCCCTCAGGTGGAGTCATTTCCTGCCCTGTGATAAAGTCTGCCTGGGCGTGCGGCTCGTCATTGCTGCAGCCCAGCGGGGGTACCTCCAGATCAGCATGGTAAGTGGCTAGGGTCCTCATACGTGCTTATCAGTGTTGCCGCGGTGTTGTAGCAAATCTTACTCATCATACTTGGCCCTCTTCCCTGCCAAACTATCCTTAATACATTCGTAATACAAGAGAAGAGATTTTTAAGGAGGCATTTGCTTCTTCCAGTAACTGTGTTTGAGGCAGATTTGGATAAGCTCTCGTCTGTTCATCTGTGGTTTTGCTGCTTTTAGGAAAAGCTTAGTGGATGTGCATGTTAAATACTGCTTTTAACTGAAGTGTTGAAACGAGAACCCCTCCTTCCTTTAGTTCTATGTTTGTTTTAAACCTGCTGTGCTGATTTTTTTGTAGAAATCAATTGTTTCACTTTTAGTTATGCTTTTAGAGTTTCTGGGGACTTCAGACCCAGGTCATCATTGCTAAGCTCATAAATGCATGGCAGGGTAAAGTTCACAGACATCTTCTCGTCCTCTCTCGAGTTTCGTTCTTGGGGGACAACAATGAACATAGTTACTTACAGTAATTCCTGTTGGGGGATCATCTCTTAAGATCCACTTTCCCTTTAATGTCTTATGTGCTAGTCCCAGTAGTTTTTGGTATCTTAGAATTTTAAATTCTTAATGGAAGCAGCTTTTCATTCTGATTTCTCATCTTTGATGTTCTCACCCCCTTGGACTCTCTCTCTCTCCAACATTTTAAGGATGTTGAAGTTGTTTTGCTCTTAAACATTATGCCTTCCTGCATGAGGGATCCCTGTGGTCACGGAAACGTTCTGTAGCTTGACTAAATTTTGGTATTCTGGGGGTGATATTGTTCTGTATCATCTTGCAAGATACTAACGCTGGGGAAAATGGGTACGGGGCACATGAGATCTTTATTCTTTCTTACGACTGCCTATCAATCTATTACTTATCTTTATCTCAAAATAAAAAGTTAATTAGAAAATTGTGCCTTCCTAGTAATTCAGATAGGCATTGTAGCAGCTAACGTGATGTGATTGATAATATTGATATTGAATGGGCAGTTTACAATCTGACAGTGTGACTAATGTTTAACAGACAGTTTGGAAAGGAGGGAATGGCTAAGAGAAGAAGGTGAAGATAACCTTCTGTGCCCTGGAACACAGTTACGTCATAAACTCAGCTGCTTCTCAAACCAGGAAGGGTATGATTGGTCCTTCTTGGGCCAGGTATTCCTGCCAGGTTCACAAGAGTAGTATCATGACCATGTCTGAACGTCTGTGCCCCTTGGGTAGCAGACCTCGTGAAGAGCAGCAATTGCTTTTCCACATTGGTGATTATTTTTTCTGTGAGTACTTGGAGCAAATGCATGTGCACCCCCCGTGGCCTGGGCGGTAAGTTGGGGGGTGCTGTGAGAGAAATCGACATGTAAGTGGGTCCAATGATGGGGAAACCATGAAATGCACCTCCCGTCCAGCATTTTTACCTAAATCTAGGGAGTTTGGATCTGATTACAGTAGCTAACACACTGAGATCATTTGCAGTCCACCAGATGTGGGAGGAATGAAGCCGAGCTTTGCAGACAAGCATGTTAGAAGCTTGTTCATGATGGTACATGCTGTTTGATTTTTTTTATGTGCCGGTCAGAGGTTGGAATCTGGGTTGGTGCTGAGTGAGGTGCTTTCTGAATTGAGCTCACAGCCTTTGTCATGAGAGACCCAGAAATGCATGGAGAAGAAACAAGGGGCAAGTTCTACTCAAGTAGTGAGCTTGAATTCCTCATAAAGCAGAGAGGGCTGTGTTAAGCCTTGTGAATCAAGGAAACAAAGTATGAGGGCTTGATGCGGCGGAGCAGGAACAGAGTCCAAGTCGGATTGCAGGGCTGTGACCGCCCAGAGCTCCCTTCCTCCCTGGACTAGTGGTCTTTTCGTGGTTGAATCTCAGACCTTGTCTAGGGGAAGAACAGCCTGGACAAGGGCAGGGCTGCCGATCAGCTCAGTAGGTGAACAGCTGGCGGGGCCCCGATGATGTGGAGAACAGGCTGCTCACCCCACGAGCCCCCCACCCAGACCCGTCCCATGCCCACTGGCAACCAGAACCCAACAACATTCAGATGCACGATTGCTGCCCTTGTGGTTTTTTAGGATCTAACTTTTTCTTTCCTTCTCTTAGATGAGTACATATTCATGTCTGTTTAAAAGACCAAAATGGTTGTTGGCCTTTAAAAAGAAAGATGTGAATGGTGATTTAAACGTGGAATGGGAGAGTGGAGGCTGATGAGGGTGATGGAAAACAGTAGAGTTTAAACAAGGAAAAAAACCACTGCCCAGATATAATGACAGTTAATATTTGATGCATTTTATTTTATTTTATTTTAAAGATTTTATTTATTTATTATTTGACAGAGATAAAGAGAGACAGCGAGAGAGGGAATACAAGCAGGGGGAGTGGGAAAGGGAGAAGCAGACTCCCCGCTGAACAGGGAGTCCGACATGGGGCTCGATCCCAGGACCCTGGGATCATGACCTGAGCCGAAGGCAGACACCCAGGCGCCCCCATATTTGATGCATTTATAGATCTTTTTCTCTGCTTATTTTTTAATGTATTTGATATCATACTTTATATACAATTATACGACTTGTGTAACTTTTACTTCATTTTTATCATAAGCTTTTCCCATGTCATAAAATTTTGGGGGTAAACTTTTAAGGGTTGCATAACTCTTTCTTCAAATGCCCAACAAAAGCAAATGTAGATTGGTTCTTGATCCTCACTCTTATAAATAATAATACTGTGAATGCCCTTGTGCCTAAATCTTTGCATTTTTAGATTTTTAAAAATAATCAATCTGTGTATGTCATCTGCCTATTTATATACTAGTTATCTCAAGTGTTTGGTTGGGTTTTTAAAGATTTTATTTTTAAATAATTTCTTCACCCAACGTGGGGCTTGAACTTACAACCCTGAGATCAAGCATCACATGCTCTGCTGACTGAGCCAGCCTGGCGCCCCTCAAGTGTTTTTTTTTAATTAAAATGTATATAAAATTGCCTTATTGATAGCCCTTACTATGAAGGACTATATATAAGTCATTTTTTGTATACATCATTTTTCTTCTTTATTACAATATTGAGTTTTTACATTTTTGGGTTGTGAAATCTATTACATGTTCCCTTGGTAAATTTTCCATTACTTTTATGCTTAGAACATCCTTCCTTCTTTAGAGCACATATGAATAGTAAATATAAAATCTCAAGATATGAAAATAACATCTTTAATTGCAATGGTTTTAATATATGTCAAGGTTATACATTGATTTTTGGTTTTATTCCTTTCTGGTAACTAGCTAATATTTTTCTGGGTGAGGCAGCTTGATTTTATACATATATAGTATATTATGTATATATATTCTTAACTCACACTTAACCCGTTACACAAAAAATATCCTTAAATTATGTTGAAAGAAATCTTTCAGTAAAATGGGAGTCCTTTGCGTACCTGTGCCCTGGTTTTTGGTTTCCATGAGACACTTTCAATTAGCCTTATCATACATTTCTCTTGTTGGCATATGCGAGCTTGGTTTCTATTGACTGTGAGCAGCATTACTGAGTGACCAAGCTCCCGTTATCTAGAAAGGCTATTAGTTCTAACTTCCTCCGGCTTATTTCAGAGGGAGTGCCTTTCCATCCACATTGGCCAAGCTGGTATCCAGATTGGGGATGCTTGCTGGGAACTCTATTGCCTGGAACATGGAATCCAGCCAGATGGCGTTGTTCTCAACAGTAGAAAGGATCAACTGGAAAGTGAGAACATGGAGCATATGGATGCATCTTTCAATACCTTCTTTTGTGAGACGAGAGCTGGGAAGCACGTGCCCAGAGCACTCTTCATGGATCTGGAGCCCGCTGTTATAGGTAATGTAAGGCATGCATTCAACCAGGTCCACACTCAAAGCTAACAAATCCAGTACCAGTGGATGGAATCCTCAGATTATATGGATCTGTTTGAATAGGATCATGGGGACATTTTTTAAATCTAGAAGTTCACTTGTGACCACTTAAGGTGATCGGCATGAAACATACCCAGAGGGAGTACTTGCTTAGCCTTCTTTTTCTGTGTGATGAAACAAATTCAGACTTTGTTAACTTCTCTACACACATCTGTTGTCACAGAAGATTAGATTTTTTCTTGGATTTGAAAGCCAGTTGCTAGAAGGTTCCAACAAAGAATCTGAAATTTGGCATTACCTGAACATGATTCCAAAGAGGCAAGGAACCAGACAAATCTAACTGTGGGGAAATCAGTACAACTTTATGATTATTAATGGCAGACTTTGTAGTATCTTGTCCAGAAACATGGCATGGCAGCTCGGTTCCAAGAGCAAGCATCACATGAGCACAAGGCAGAAGTCCATGGCATTTTTCTAATCTAGGCTCGGAAGTCCCAGTGTTTCATTGCTGTTGTTTGATGGTTTGAGACCATTACAGAGATCCAACCAGGAAGAGAATAGAGACTTACCTCTTGATGTAGAAAGAGCGAGGTTCTAGAAGCATATGAGAGATGGAAAACGTTCTTGTGGCCATCTTTGGAAAAAGCAGTCTGTACACACTGGATTGGAGTTCATTTCCTTATCAGAACCAGGTCAGGTCAAGTAACTGATGGTGAAAGTAGATCGACATCCATGGGAAGGAAACGATGGAAAGTGTTAGTACGGGGTGGGGGGGGAGGGTAAGAACTGTTTAGGCCAGGACTCCTAAATGCAGTTTCCATGTTTGCTGGGTGTGAAAGGATTAAAAATAAGGAAATATTGGTGGCTTCAAGAACAGGTGAGATTTGTATGGAGGCTAAGAGAGGCAGTTACGTTGTCTTCTGACTTGAGTTCTAAGTGCCTGAAGAGAATATCTCAATTTTTGTTTCAGACAAATGGGGGTTTGCAACTGTGAGCTTTAGCTGGAATCTGGTATCCCAGAAACCTGGGCAGAGTGGAATATGTCCCCAGAGGATTTTGGTAAATGTAGCTAAAGAAGCAGCATGAGAGGCCACATCTCAGTATTACGAATATTATAGCAGATATTTTTTTTTTTTTTTGTAGCAGATATTTTAACTAGTACCAATCCGAAGATGCTAGGCAAATAGGAGGCTTAGGATCTGGAATCAGAAGCTAATAAGCAAGTCAGGGCAGAGATACATGGCAGGAAGAGACCAGAAGAAATTCCCCAATCCTCTAGAATACAGCGTAGAGAGAGGGCAGTTTTGAGGATCTGGAGCTGGTCCAAACAAAAAGGCATAAGCTCCAGGTTTTAGGAGAAGGCACTGATTTTCCTTGTTCTTCTCAGCACATTAGAGAGCCTCAGACGTGCAAGGCACTATTCTTGATATTGGAGGTGTATATACTCTGAGTCTTCATGGAACCTACATTCTAGTGGGGTGCAGACCTGTAAAAACCAAATCATGTGCCTGATGTTGTGATCAGTGGCATGGAGAAGAATAAAGCAGGGCCACAGGGATAGGGAATGTTGTGTGAGTGGTGGGAGGTGCTTTTTCTTAAGGAATGCCGAGGAAGGCCTTGTAGAGAAGGTGACACGTAGGGATCTGAAGGAAGTGAGGGCATGAGCCTTACCTCTCTGGAAGAGATCAGAGAAGACTTTATGGACAAAGTGATACTCTGTCTGAGTCCTGAAGACTGGGTAAGAGGATTTTAACAGTTCACAGGTGAGAGAGGCTGGAAAGCACAAGCAAAGACACATTCAGATACCTGTGAATATTGTTTCAGCTTGAAAAGGGGGAGGATGTTGATATATCAGAGTCACAGAAGACATAAACTGGAGTGGAGGCCGACTATGGAATTTCCTTGAATAATTTGTGTGGTGTGAACCTGATAGGAAATAGGGGGCCAGTAAAGATTTTAGAGCAGGGAAAAGACAGATTGAGAACTATACTTCAATAACATTAATCACAGAGATTTATTCATTAATTTATTCAACATTTCTTTAGCACCTGCTAAAGTGCCAGGTACTGATCTAGAAAGAGTGGATTGGAGAAAGTTACAAGGTTTTGTGATGTATGGACCGAGTATGGAAAAGAGAACATAGATTTGAGAGACACTCATCTAAAACAGAGGAGCGGATTATGTGTCCATGAATGTTCTAGAGAGAATTCAGAGGTGCCACTCAGATTTCACTGTTTCAATAATGGGATTGATAAATGACATAGGAATTCCAGAGGGGGACCTAGGTTTGTGGGAGTAGATAAGTTCCATTTGGGCATGAGGAATTTGAAGTGTCCACAGGTTGGTCCTGGTAGAAGATGGGAACCAGAGGTGTTCAGTGAAAAGTTATCCTACAGAGATGATATTAAAAGGCTGTGAAAGTAGGTGATCTTGTTCAAAGCCAGCCCGAATGGTTTTAGAAGGAAGGAAAGGTGACTTTTAGTTGTAATTGTGGAGTAGAATTCTACTGAAGATATTTGTAGGCAGAACAAAGGAGAGAGGGAGGGGAGGGAAGGAGGAGGGTTCAGAGTGAGTGAGGGGACCTGAAGCACGGAGAGGGTGGGTTGTGCATCTCCTTCTCTAGGTAGAGACTGAGGATTTTGTGGTAAGGAGGAAGGTGTTCATCGAGAGTTCTGTGATTAGAATAATGGGGTGATGCTGTGTGAGAACTCAGAGAAAGAAGAGGTTTAATGCACATTTGGAGAAGAGGACAGAGGGTCAAGGGAAGTGTGAAGGGTGTGCTGAGTGTGGGCCCGAAGGGGTGGAGAGCACAGCTGGGGTGGATGGTGCCCATGATATGCGAGGCAGGGTGGGCAGGGATGTGGGGCTGGTGGCAAGTGCATGGCTCTGATCACAGGGCCAGGCCGTGTGAGCAGACCAGTGAAGCTAACGTGAAGGGAGGAGGGGTGGAAGATGAAAACAGTGGGAGCTCCAGGTTGTGATGAGAAAGAATTTAACATCATTCAGTGAATTCAATGAACATTTATTCCAGCTAGGTAATGGAGAGGAGCATAGGGATGAACAAATGTCCGTACCTTCCAACCCTTCTCTCCTACTGTCCTAGTGAGTTCAGGCCATTTTAACAAAATACCGTCGACTGGGGGCTTAAACCACAGAAATTTACTTCTCACTGTTGTGGAGGCGGGAAGTCCAAGACTAGGGTGGCAGCGTGGTTGGTGTCTGATGAGCGCTTTCTTCCCAATTTGCAGACGGCTGCCTTCTCACCGTGTCCTCACAGCTGGTCTCTTGCAAGGGCACTGACCCCTTTCACGAGGGCCCCACCCTCATGGCCCAGTCACCTCCCTAAGGCCCCACCTCCTAACATCACCACACTGTGGGGAGGGCTTCAAAGTATGGATCCTGAGGAGACACAAACATTCAGTCCACAGAAGCTACTGTTTATTAGCGAGGAACCACACAGATATTTTCCTATAATCCTTTCAACAATTGTGTCAGGAAACCTTATTGCTATACTCTGTTAACAGATGAAGAAGCTGAGTCTTGGGCAGGCCATGGAACTGGCCTTAGATTGCTGAGCTATCGAAGGTAGAACTGGGTTTGACCCCAGGTTTGCGAACTAATAAAAAGCCATTCTCTTTTAACAAAAAAGTAGCATAAGCTAGTGGAGAAGAAAATGTAAATGGTCGTAGCAACACTAACACACGTGTTCAGTTGAGCCATATAAAATTGCCCACGGTCGATTATTTTTTACGTAAAAAATGTCAGCGTCCTCCGAATCAACCTAATAACAATTGAAATGTCTGTGAGGTGCAGAGGTATCCCCAAGGAAGGGATGAATAGCTGGGGAGCCGTCAAACGTCTTTGACCCAGGGAGCAGCGTTGCCAGCTTCCCAGAGGCGTGGAGGAACGCGCACCTTGAACAGGAACAGGGTGTGAGTAGGAGAGCGATGGGGACAGGAAGCTGGAAAGATTGTCGAGCTGGGTCATGGGCGAGAAGGGGGAAGTAAGGAAGTTTGGTTGGAGAAAGGATTTTGCATCTTTAAGATTTTGGCGGGGGGACAGTTGTGAGTGATTTCCAGTGGACTGGGGCTAATAGCATTGAAAGTAAGGGAGCAAGGAACTGTCAAATAATCATGTTTAAATACCATTGAACTCCCTGAGGATGCTGGTTAAGGACGCTGGGCCAGATGCTCACGTCTCTGAGCCAAGTGGAAAAAGTGCCAGGAAGTGAGAGTGGACAGCTTGGGTGTGCTCATAAATGGCAGTGCTATAATCACTGATCTCCAAGAAAGTGGTTTTTACCGAAAGAATTTATGGATGACCCTCAAGATCTCCACTGGACATTACCACGAAGAAGCAGGCTTCCAAAATTCCAGAAATTCCCTTCTTAGCTTGAACTCAGCCTTATTAGCTGCAGGTGAGAAGCAAAGAGTCCACCCAGAGTTATATGCCCACTTACATTGTGTTTATAAATACACCTTTTAAAACTTTCCACTTTCTTGGTTTTTTTGGTTTGTTGTTTTGTTTACTTTTTTGTTGTGTGTATGTTACTTAAGAGTCCTTTAAATCAATTCTAGTAAATTTAAGCATTTGGAGGTGTACAAAATTGTGGTTAGAAATTCATGGTCATGGACAGGAGAGCAAGGTGAATTGAGATTGCCATATCGTCTCTTTCTTAGAAATTGAGTGTTTCCCCTTAGGCAGTGAGCTTCTAGGACTATCTATAGGTATCTGGTGATGAGGCCGATGCGGTATTAGCATAGGTACATGTCTTGAAGGCAATTGTGTCATTATTATTTATAATCGTTGCCATATGGGCTCTGCATTGTGCCCTATGATCTCATGTAATCCTCCTAGTAGCTCAGGGGGGTAGGTCTTGTTATCCTTATATGTGAGGTGAGGTCATTGATATTTAGGGATGCTAAGGAACTGCTGGATAGCCAAGTGACAAAGGAAACCGTGAACCTGGGAAATGGATTCTCGGACCCATGCTCTTGAATACTGTGCAGCACTGTGTCCCCCTGTAACCTGGGCAACGTTCCCAGAGTCTGCTTAGCCTTCAAACACCAATGCGTGATTCTGTAGGAGTCGTGCTATCTGGGTAATTCTAGGCTTGGGGAGCAGGACATGGGCCCAAGACACCTGTGTTTGGGTATTTTCTCATGCTGAGCAGGTTTTTAAGAGGAGGAAAACCAGGCAGGAGTTGCCCTTGGCTGGGTTGAAGACTACCAGCATCTTAACCCCAATTTCCCTGCTTCTTGTGTTTGTATCAATTGCATTCGAGTTGGGTGGGCATTCGAGCTCTTCACACCTTCTTTGTTAAAGCCTCTTTTTTAAAGCAGACTAGTAATAATTTAGATCGGTCCGCTTTTCCCTGCTTTTCCGGCACTCAGTTGGCTATTTGTAGATAGAAATACTTGCCTTAGAATACCAGAGTGTCACAGGGTTTGAAGAGTGTCTCTTAAAAATCGGTGTCCACCTAGAACCTCGGAATATGCCTTTATTTGGAAAGAAGGTCTTTGCCAGTGTACTAAGTTAGATCCTACGGGATTGGGGTCAGCCCTAACTCCAGGGGTCTGTGTCCTTATGAGAGGAAGAGGGGACCCAGTGTGTGGGGGGGTGGGCATGAGTGATGGTGGCAGGCACGAGTGGTGCAGCCCTAAGCCAGGAACAGCTTTTTCCTGAGACCTCGGGCAGGAACCAACCCTGCCAACACCTTGACTTTGGACTTCCGGCCTCCTGAACCACCGGTGAGAGCAAACATTTCTCTTGTTTCCAGCCACCAAGTGTGTTGTAATTTGTTACAGCAGCCGTAAGAAACTAACAAAGGGTCTACAATGGGAAAACGTACTTTCAATTTGTCTGGAAATAATGATACTGTTCCTAGACTCAGGAAGGCCGGCTCAGCAGTTGAGGGCCCTTTCTTTACCGCAACACGGGGGAAATTGGCATTGGGCTGGCAGTTGAATCGGCAAAGGGCTAGCAGTTGGACTGGCGCGTGCTGACCTCATGTCCCCTCTGCAGATGGGATTCGAGCTGGCCAGCACCGCTCACTCTTCCACCCAGAGCAGCTCGTCAGCGGGAAGGAAGATGCCGCGAACAACTACGCCCGCGGTCGCTACTCTCTGGGGTCTGAGATCATCGACCTTGTGCTAGAGAGGATCCGAAAGCTGGCAAGTGGCCCCTTTCTCCTTAGTTGGGGGCCATACCTGAGTGCCTGGGATCTGCCTTCCAGACAGCACCGTGATTCCTACCCCCCGGGTCACTGCCACCGGCTTCTCCCACGGAAGCTCACAGCCAGGAAGCGCCTTGCTGTTGGCTTTGATGACGCTTTGTTTTATAGGAAGGGTGAAGAAGGAAATATTTTGGTTTATTCCACTGCTCTATTGAGATACAACATCGTGTCAATTTAAGGTGTTCCACATGATGATTTGATACACACATATTTGCACAGTGATGGCCACAGGACAGTTGCCGTGTGTGTATGGGGGGGGGTGACAACGTTTAAATCCACTCTCTTAGCAACTTTCAAGCGTACAGCACAGTATTGTTAACCAAAGTCACCATGCTGTCCATTAGTTCCCCAGAACTGACTCATCTTCTAACTGGAAGTCTGTGTCCTCCGACCAACATCTCCCCGTTACACAGCAGATACTGTGCTACTTTCCGTTTCTCTTTTTTTTTAATTGACATATAATGTATTACTTGTTTCAGGGGTACAGGTCTGTGATTCATCAGTCTTACAATTCCTAGCGCTCACCATAGCATATACCCTCCCCAATGTCCATCACCCAGCCACCCCATCCCTCCCACCCCTCCACTCCAGCAACCCTCAGTTTGTTTCCTGAGATTAAGAGTCTCTTATGGTTTATCTCCCTCTCCGGCTTCATCTTGTTTCATTTGAGGAATCTCAAATTCCTCATATCAGTGAGATCATATGATACTTGTCTTTCTCTGATTGACTTATTTCGCTCAGCATAATTTCTGTTTCTATGAGTTTGACATTTTCCGATTCCACGTATATGAATGGGATGATACAGTATTTGTCTTTCTGTGTCTGACTTATCTCACTTGGCATAATGCCCTTAAGGTCCATCCATGCTGTGACAGATGGCAGGATGTCCTTCTTTTTAATGGCTAACCCCCCTCTACTCTTGCTTCTGCCCGCTCATCATGGCTCACCTTGTTATCACAGACTTCCAAAGCATCCTAACACTTGTCCTTTTCCAGTAATATCCATTATTCGTGAAGTTAAGAGGAGGCACATCCTACCAGGAGATTAGTTACTCTAGTTACTGTCAGTGAACTCTTCTTTAAGGACCTGCATCTGGGGAATCCTTTGTCTAGTACATATTTTGGTGTCTGGCATAATCCTTAAGCAATACAATGCCTTTGACACCGGCTAGTAGATTGGATGTAGACGTGATAGGTACTTCATCTTCTGGGGGGCGGGGAGTAGGTTGCTTCAATATTTGGCCATTTTGTTTGTTACTAAGAAAGACCTTGCTTTAGGTCACATGCAGATAAATTCGTGGAGGACAGCTGAAGACAGTTGAATATTTATGCTTTGCTTATAGTGAAATTCTAAAGCACTTCCCCTACCCCAGAGGTAACCACTCGCGTGTGTTACTGGGGCATTAATAAGGGTACACCCGTCCTTTCTGAAAGTTTTGTTTGTTTAGGGGAACTTCTTGTCTTCCCACTACCACTGCTTCTGGGTTCATGTAGCCCAGGTCTCACCTGTCCTTTGCTTCCCCAGGCAGAGCAGTGCAGTGGACTTCAGGGATTTTTGATTTTCCGAAGCTTTGGAGGAGGCACCGGATCAGGATTTACATCTCTCTTAATGGAGCAGCTCTCGATAGAATATAGCAGGAGGACGAAATTGGAGTTCTCTGTCTATCCAGCCCCCAGGATCTCCACTGCTGTAGTGGAGCCTTACAACTCCGTCCTTACCACACACTCCACCCTGGAGCACTCGGACTGCACCTTCATGGTGGACAATGAGGCCATCTATGACATCTGCCACCATAAACTCGGTGTCGAGCGCCCCTCTTACGCCAGCATTAATAGGCTAATAGGTCAGGCGGTATCTTGCATTACTGCTTCCCTCCGGTTTGAAGGGCCCTTGAATGTGGACCTCATTGAATTCCAGACCAACCTAGTACCTTATCCAAGAATACATTTCCCCATGACAACATTTGCCCCCATCATCTCTGCTGACCATGCCTACCGTGAGGAGCTCTCTGTGTCCGACATCACAGCTGCTTGCTTTGACTTCTCCAATCAGCTGGTCAAGTGCGACCCTCGGCTGGGGAAGTACATGGCCTGCTGCCTACTCTACAGAGGGGACGTGGTCCCCAAAGATGTGAATGCAGCCATCGCAGCCATGAAGTCAAGGAACTCTGTGCAGTTTGTGGATTGGTGTCCGACTGGTTTCAAGGTGGGCATCAACAACCAGCCACCCACGGTGATGCCGGGAGGGGACCTGGCCAGGGTCCAGCGGGCTGTGTGCATGCTGAGCAACACCACGGCCGTCGTGGAGGCCTGGGCCCGCCTGGACCACAAGTTCGACCTCATGTACGCCAAGAGGGCGTTTCTGCACTGGTACCTCAGGGAAGGCATGGAGGAAGGCGAGTTCTCAGAGGCCAGGGAAGACTTGGCCGCTCTAGAGAAGGATTACGAAGAAATGGGGCAAAGTTTCTGATGGAAATGTGGCTGGGGAGAATGAGTGTTGAGTCATGCTTTCTTTTCAAGACTTATGTACTCTTGATGGGTAGAGTTCCCTTGACTGGAAGAAACTGGAAACCAAATCAAGCAAGACCCTAAGCTGTGCACTAAATCAAATGGGTCAGTATCAACAATGAACTCACAGGTCCCTGTCTGGTGGTTCAGCACGGCTACCTGTGAACTCCCTCGGTTTGGGGTCCTTTGAGCGTCTGGATCATGTCCATGTTTCTTTTCTTTTTTTTTTTTTTTTTTTTCTTAGAATGGAAACCTAGCTTTATTCTTTGCTTCTTCAACAAAAGATGATGAAACCCTAAAGTCAGTGCTTTTTGCTTTCCCTTTCCTGAGGTGTAAGACAGCACATGTTAATTATTAATGTTATTTCCCCCATGTCTGTATTTTGTACATTGATTAAATAATGAATATTTCAGTATCATTCTTTTCTTTCTTCTAAAGATAGGCTTTAAGGTCTTGGTTTGCTTTTTATACAAACAAATAGAAAGAATATTCTTGGGTCTTTCAAAAATTTGCATCTGTGTTCCTGTGGGTCAGGAGGTGAAAGGGATCTCTCTCAGCTCCCCGTCCTTGAGGAGATGTTCTCGAAGTGTGGCCAGCAGAGCCCTGCATCAGAACCAGTGGAGAGGTTTAGAAAAAAAAAATGCAGATTCTTGGGGCACCTGGCTGGCTCAGTGGGTGGAGTGTGTGACGCTTAATCTTGGGGTTGTAAGTTCAAGCCCCACGTTGGGTGTAGAGATTACTTAAAAATTTAAAAAAATAAAAAAATTTAAAATATGCAGATTCTCTGGAGATTGGAGGGGGCATGGCCTAAGAATTTGAAGTTTAAAAAACACACTTGAAGGAATTCATTTTTGGTATTAAACTATCCCACTTTTAAACAAGTTATAACTTAAAATGGGCAAAAATAGTTATAAATGCATTAAAACCATTAGCCACATTTTTATTATCCATGATGTTTAGTCTGACTAATCATTGGAGTTAAGGTGGACTAGACACTACAAAGGTGCTCACTCGGACTTAGGTGTTGCTCTTGGGCTGATGTTAGATGGTTTCCAGGTACCTCATTCAGCTGTGGTGAGGGTAACAGCCACTAAAGCCTTGGCTGAAGGCATAAGGTTGAGGGTCATATTGAGAGATTTACCAAACCGCAGTGCAACCACTTTCTTACTGCGTGCACCCAGACTGGCCACTTCACCTTTAATGGTTTCCTTGGTAGATGCTCTTATGTACTAATATCACTGCCCTGGGATGTGGCCTCCAAGAGCTCCATTCACATGATGTACCATCTGTTTTCCACTCATATGTTGTCACCCATGGAGGCCGATGAGCACACTTTGGTAGAAATGATGTCTAGACACTTCAAGACATGCCTGTCAAGAGGTGGTTTTCCAGGCCACCCATCAGTGAGTTTTTGCTCGGTCCTCAAGTCTCAATGCTTTTGGCTGGATCCCCTTTGAACTCTACATCCAAGGTCCTCTGCCAAGGGCTCAATCTATGTTGACACTAAAACAACTTCATACCAGAGTTCCCTTTGGAACCTGAGGCCTGTTAATCCTGAGATGTGCCAAGACTTCCAGGGTAACAATAAGGAAAGGGATGATTGTCATTCCTATGTCTCTGACCTGCTGTGATCAAATATTTGGAGGAAAGTAAAAAAAAAAAATAATAAATAAATTTTTTTTTTCTGCAAAGAAAGGAGTGATCGGTGCCTTCTGTCATTTTCCCCGAATACAGCATAGACCAACAGTGCATTGTGTGGCCCTTTAAGCGTGAAAGAAAACCTTCAATGCTTGAAGGAGCCTATATCCAAATTTATGGGGTTCTCTTTTTTAACTAACCTATGTGTCTTATGTTTGCCTTTTAAAAACCTCTGTCTTATTCGGTAATAAATAAAGATATTTGATGACCTAAATATAATGGACATTTCACATACTTGTGAGTTTTAGGATTAGGTCTCCTAAGGAGTAGTCATCAAGCCTCTACATGCCATATATGATATTAGATTTACCAAGTATTTTTCTGTATTATTTGTTTCCTCTCTCAATTTATTAAACATTCATTAAACTGTTTTTTTCTTTCAGTGGATACCATAGAAATGACAGCATTCAAACCTGACTTGTTAGCATCTACTGTGCATTAGTGTTTTCACTACTTCTGGACGATGGAAAAAAAATCGTAGAACTCGTTTACTACCTTCTTGCCCTTCGTGTATTGTGACCTTATCTTTTAGTGCCATTTATTTTAAACCTTACAAGGCATTGACTATTATTGCTGGTGTTTGAAACAGGGTATTTTGCTTTGATTTACCTTCCTGGTTATCCTCTGGTGCTCTTCGTTCCTCCTTGGTTGCCAGACTTCCATGTGGGATCATTTTCCTTCTGGCAAAATACCTCCCTTAGGTATTCTGTTGATGTGGATCTGGGGTTGACAGGGAATGATATTTGCCTTTTCTTCCTCAAAGAGTGAGGTCACCTGAGATAATGAAAATATGAACTTGAGGCAGGGAGTCTCTTGTTCATCTGTGTATCTACGGCTCCAGGCATAGAGTATGTACTCATATGTTTATTAAATTGAAAAGCGCCAGGAGAGGACCTTATTTCTTACTTTACTGAATCATATCCATCTGATTTTTAACTTCTTGTGTTCCTCTTCAGTCTTCCCCTTAAACTTATTTTGAATCTACACATGTTCTCTTCCATCCCAGAGGAATAGCGCTGTCCATTCTGAGGCCATTTATAATTTTTGCACCTTCTCCTCTTGACTCTGACCTTCTAGGAGATCTCACTCCTTCGATCTCCTTTGTATATTCTCTCTTTCTCCATTGATTTTGCTGCTGCTGCTGTTGTTCTTTTCCTAACTCGCATGTCCAGGCCTCCTTGTTCAAAAAATCAACCTCTTTTCCTAAATGCTGTGACCCCCATAACATACTCTTAGATCTTTCCACTCTGTCAAATTGCTCAAAGGAATATACGTCTGATGCCTGCTCCTCATCTTCTGCTCACTCCTCGTTTGTAATCTGTCTTCCCCACCATTCTACTGAAGACTTTATCTTGAAGATCACTGATCATACCTCAAAACAAAAGACTTTCTCAGCCTTCAGCTTTCTTTACCCTAAGTGGTTATTCCTTTTCCTTGAAACTTTTCCTGTAGCTCCTGGGAACCTAGTTGGTTCTCCCACTACACCTGGTAGATATCTGAGGGTAATAGCCACTAAAGCCTTGGCTGAAGGCATAAGGTTGAGGGTCATATTGAGAGATTTACCAAACTGCAGTGCAACCACCTTCTTATTGTGTGGACCCAGACTGGCCACTCCACTTTTAATGGTTTCCTGGTAGATGCTCTTATGTACTAGTATCAGTGCCCTGGGATGTGGCCGTCAACAGTTCCCTGTGTATGATGTACCATTTTGCAGGCTCCTCTTCTGCCCTGTCTGCCCCCTGATGGAGATGCTCTTGGTGCCTTTCTCTGGCTCTCAGTTACCTTGTCCACAACCACATTCGCTCCACGTGAGTGACTGAAGACTTTAAGTTTTCCTTCTCTCTCGAGTTCTAACCAAAACTTCTGCCTACCTGCTATCTTCTCAGACATATTGCCTGCACTTAAATTTAACTTCTTCCGAGAAAACCTTACCATTTTCCTCAAAAGAAACCTGCTCTCCCCTGAGTGTTCTGTCTTGTCTATTTATGTCATCTTCCCAGATTCTAAACAACACCATCATTTTTGATTGCCTTCTTGCTTTCTACAGAGCCTGAATCCTAGCCATCCTACTTTTGTGATGATTCCAGGATCCATTCCCTTCCTCGTCTTCCCATCGAAGCCATCTGGGCTCAGGCCTCCACACCCTCTCCCGTAGCTAGAACACTAGTGCCCGGAGACTTTTCTGTCTTTCCCTTTGTCTTCCTGATGCGTTCGGCACACTTGTGATGACATTCCGAAGCACAGCTTGGATGATTTTGCCCCCTTGCTCAAAGCTTTAGTGATTCCCATCTTCTTAAGTATGAAGTCTAAATCCCTGCTCATGGTGTGCTGAGCCTGTCCCCACTAGTTCCACCTTGAATTTCCAGTCCCGTCCTTCACTGTGCTCTCCTGCATTCCATCCCAACCGGAGCACTCACTACTTCTAGCACCTGTTCTTCTCTCTCCTCTGCCTTTGCTCCTTCTTGCTCCTTTCCTTCTTCTTTCCTTCTGTGGCCGGGTGATATAATACTTAGTTCAAACCCAGTTCACCTGTCCCCTGGAGCTTCTTGGGCATCCATTTACTCCCACCCCAGGATTAGAGGCAGTTGGGATGCACTATGAAATCTCTCACTACAGTGGAAATATTGTAGTAAATACTCATTAATGAATTATATATATATATATATTTTTTTTTTTTTTTCATCTGCATATCCTACATAGAACTTTGGACTTGTATTAGACTTTCACTAGTTTTAAATGCACGTGTTGTTTCTCTCTTCAGACACCAGAGGGCACTAGTGAACGCTTAAATAACCCCTCAGTTCTTACAATTGTTTTGCTATTCTGAAGGACGTTTGTGTGTGTGAGTGTGCGTGTGTGTAGGTGTACTCACACAGAAAAGACCATTTAGAGGTTTTCTTTTGTTTTTTAAAAATTAATAATCTGCTAACATTAAGATTAAAAACCTAATTATTTTGGGGTGCCTGGGTGGCTCAGTCGGTTGAGCCTCTGACTCTTGATTTTCGGCTCAGGTCATGATCTCAAGGTCGTGAGATCGAGCCCCGCATTGGGCTATGTGCTGGGCATGAAGCCTGCTTTAGATTCCCTCCCCCTCTCTTAAACACAAAACAAAACCTAATTATTTCTTAAACTTTTAAGGTCAGCCTGAGAATCTTATGATTTCTAAGTTTAGCAAATTTAAATAATCACTTTTAAAGGGAATACAATGACTTTTTCATCTTCTTTGCAATCTTAGATAATTGCTCTTAAACATTTCAGATTGCATTTATAAATTTAATATGTTCTGTTTTCTTTTAAGTACTTTAAGTAATTCTTTTAAAATCTAATAAGTGAAACTATAAACATGCTGATTAAGTATGCTCAAGTGTTCCAAACCGTCTATAAACTAGTAAGATTTTTTTTTTTAAAGATTTTATTTATTTGTCAGAGAGAGAGAGAGAAGAGCGCACAAGCAGGGGGGAGCGGCAGGCAGAGGGAGAAGCAGGCGCCCCACTGAGCAAGGAGCCCCATGCGGGACTTGATCCCAGAACCCTGGGATCATGACCCAAGCTGAAGGCAGACCTTTAAGTAACTGAGCCACCTAGGTGTCCCTAAACTAGTAAGATTTTTATTTAAGATCACAAATGCAAATTATTCACTCAGTTCACATATTTTAAAATTGGAATTGTAAGCCCAAATGTTTCTATTAGGCCACATACTCTTAACTATTACAAAAGCTGTACTTTTAAATGCTAAATAGGCACAGATTCCTTGTCGCAAGAACTTTACTACATTATTGAATTGTCTTATTCACTAGTTATTTACCCACCACCTATCATGTGCTACTCACTTTTCTGACCACTGGGGATACAATGTTGAACAAAAATAATCCCAGTCCTCATGGGGTTTACATGGTAGTAAAGGGGGGGGGTATGAAAGACAATAAACACTGCAATTAAATTATGTTGGGTGTTAGAAGGTGATAGGTGTGATTGGGAAAACTAGGCCATGGTAAGGGGGAGAGAGGGATGGCCAGTGAGGAAGAGGTATTTGACTAAGACGTGGAGGAAGTGACACAGGGAGAATGCAGGTTATCTGGAGGAAGAGCAGCCCCAGGAAAAAGACACCAGCAGAGGAGATCTAGAGGAGTGGCCAGTGGGGAAGAAGGGAAACAGAGTATGGTGTCTTCAAAGTCAGGTTGGAAAAAGGTGTATGAAGGAGGAGGTAGTTAGTGGTCCACAGGTCAAGAAGGATGAAGGCTGTCCCTTGACCATTGAATTTAGCAACATGGAGGTCTTGGCTGACCTTGACGAGCAGTTTCAGTGGAACGTTAGGGATGGAGCCTGAGAAGTGTGGGTTTAACGGGGAATGAGAGACATTCAGTCCCAAGAGAGAACTGCCCACAGTGGATGGCCGTAAGAGGAGTAGAGTGGTGGGCTACGATCTGGAAAGAGTGGCAATCAAGGATTTGGGGGTTTGTTGTTGATACAGGACAAGTAAAGTGGGTTTGTATGCCGATGTGACTGATGCGGCGGGTGGGGTAATGCTGATGACGTGGGAGAAAGGAGGAAAAGTTGTTGGATCAGTGTCTCAGGGCGGCCAAAGGGGATGGGAACTTTGGACATGACACAGGGCACATGGATGGTGCATCCAGCTTAGAGAAGAAGGCTGAGTGTGTGGATGGTGATGCCTGGGGTGGGCAAATGTGCTGATGGGACTTTGTGAAATTTTGCTTTAGAAGCATCCGATTTAGTGAAGTGAAAAGCAAGGTCACCAGCTAAGATGGGACATGCTGAGGAACTATGTGAGGTTTGCGGAGAGAAGATGATGAGTGAATGTCCCGGGTAGTCCGAGTGGGAGTGGAAGGCATGCGATGTCATTGCTGAACTGCATGAAGGGCTTGTCAGGATCATAAAGTGGGATCGGTGATAGCGTGCGTGTGTGCATGGATGTGTGCACGTGCATGAGTGTGTGCGCGTGCGTGCGTGTGTTTTAAGTTGTGTTCAGCGTCAGAGTGCAGGGGCAGAGTGGTAGAGTGAATTCATCAGGGTTTCATCAATAAGGCAAAGCAAAAGCAGAACAGGGAATTACAGGTGTCTACACAGCTACAGTGATAATGATTGATCACAGCATTTGCTCTGGCCAAGAGTGAAGGGCAGTTTTGAGGATCGATGGATTATTGGTCTCAGTGGGGCTAGAAGATGGTTGGGGTTGGCTTCCTGGAAAGAGCAAGCTGGGAAGACAGAAAGGGTGGCCGGACAGCTTATGATTTAATGACAAAGTCTGGAGTGTGGCCACACGAGTGAGTTGGAGGGACAGGGTCAGGGAGTAGAAATGAGACCAGGATGTTGGATGGGTCATCCATACGTGTGTTGAAATTGTGAAGGCAGGAATGGTGTCAGAGAGATTGATGAGCTAAGAGCTAAAATAATGGGGAAACAAGGCGCACTGACCCAGCTGTTGGTGAATGGTAGCATTTGATGACGTGAGGTTCAGGTGGGGAACAATGGCTTAGGGAGGAAGGGGGAGAATTCTCTCCTGGGACGAAACATGCTTACCTTTAAGAAAACACTGTGTCATCCCATAGGTTTGGGGTTTCCTTCCCAAGATAATTTTTTGTGTGTCTTTTGCCTTCTCCACTTCCAGAGGCTTCTCAGTGATATCTACTGGGCTGTGACAGGTTCTAATGGAATGTGCTCAACCCTAGGAATAATCTATGGTGGGAACTTCATTAATGAAAGAACAAGGTGGAATCATTATGTTGTACCCTTGAAACTGACATAATGGCATATGTCAATTATACCTCAATACATTTATTTTTAAAAGAACAAATTGTCCCACAGCCCATGCTTAGATTAACGTGATTACTTAATTTTCAAGTCAGATTGAAATTCATCTGTAATTCTTACTAAGGTAGGTAGCTAGCTACACCATTTGGCAAGAGTTTGTATTTCTTTGGCTCTTAATATATGGCAACTGTCTTTTTAGTTTAATTCTACATTCTTGTGAACTTGTGGATCTCCCATGTTTTTGGAATTATATAAAATACCTGACTGAATTCTGGGTGTCACTCAGCTTTCCCTGATTATTTGGTTACAGCTCCAAAGTCATGCCCCTGTCACAAGCAGGCCCCTTTGCTTGTGGTTGGTGTTTTTTTTCAGATTTCTTCCGAGGTAGGACATTTAGAGGTCACATCATCCATGCTCTGGTCTTGTCTCTTTTGAGGAGCTTCACTTGGCTTTTGAGCCTTGTTTTATTTTTAAGAGAGTTTTGACGATTTTTTCAAGGGAGCTCAAATCAACACAAATTATCCGACAGAAATTGTGTTGAGAATTTTCACTGACATGATCTCATTATTATCACCCCAAAAACCGCTTCTGAAACTTTCCTGTGAACCTCAAATGCCTTTGTGTTCATCACATCTTTTTTTTTTTATCTTTTCCATGGTGTGATTTCCTTTCCTGGCCATGATGAACTGACACTAGTGTTTTTGTTGGCCCATGAATTTTACTGATCCTTGACAAGGAAGGATCGTGATTCCCTTTGGTATCACTCATCCCATGGTCTCTCCAGCCAAAGCATTATTATAATAATTATTATTTTAATTTAAATCCACTTCAGAGGAGGGTCCTCAGGGCTAACATAGCATAGTTTCTCATAAACTCTAATGATTGTTAAGAATCTACTATTTTTTAATTTTTAAAAATGTGTTTATTACACAATATGTCAACTGAACTCAATTCTATCAGCCTTTGTCTTTGGGGCTTCCTCCTAGACTTTCTAGCATGTGGCACACTCAGTTCTAGGGCAGTGGATCTGGGGGGCTCCCTGATATATTCCTAAAACAGAATCAGATAGAGCTTATGCAGTGAGACTTTGCCGAAGACCTTTGAGCATTGCCATGTTCATCAGTAATCTCCTTTGCAAAATGCAGTAACACCTGTGAAAATGTAAGCAGCTCTCTTTTAGTCTTTAATGATATGGAGCATCCTTGATAATGAGGAGAGGTCAACGCCATCTGCCACCGGCCTCTGCCCCGAGACCGGTCACTCAGTAACTGCCTGGGCTCATGGCCACGAAGCAATCTGTTCGTGCACGTCTGCCCCGCAGAATTACCCACAGGTGTATCTCAGGCAGGTGACAGGTGTTTTGCACCGAGACTCGCAGAGCCTCATCACAGTGTTAAACCCCCGTGTACCAGGAGCCTGCTGTGTCACCCAGGGATTACTGTGGGCTTGCCATATTCTCCTAAAATACTCTTCAACTCTTGCCAGTGAGGTTGTTCCTTTTCTATGTACATATTCTTCCCTACTGAGGAGAAGGCAGAGGGGCTGGGGGTTTCCTTTCTTTTAAACCAATTAGGATTGGGGCATCTGGCTGGCTCAGTGGAGCATGCGACTCTTGATCTCGAGGTTGTAAATTCGAGCCCCACGTTGGTGGAGAGGTTACTTAAAAATAAAATCTTGGAAAAAAATGAATTTGTAATTTTGATAAGTACTTCCAAATGGTCTCTCTAGAGTTTATATTCCCACCAGCCAGCAATGGAGGAGGGTGGCTATTGACCTCATCCGTGGAGTCTAGGTTAATTGTCATACTTGGGGACTTTTTCCAATCTGATAGGTGAGAAATTGTCTATGAGTGCAGTTCTCTTGGAATGAAGTTTAGCATTTTCTCATACATAAAGATCATTTGAATGTGTGTCTGTGTGAGAGAGAGAGAGAGAGAGATCTATTCATGGCCTTGCTTATTTGGGGGGAGGGGTTGTTCTTTTCTTCTCAATTTTTAGCAGCTCTATCATTTGATCAGTAAACCCTTGGTCTTTTATATGACCGGCAAGCATTTTTCTAATCTGTCTTGCATCTGTGTTTTGACTTGGCCTCGGGGGGCGGTGGTAGCATGCACTGTGGGTGTGTGTGAATGTCATTTATTGCAAAGTAATTGGCAACATGCAGAAGTTCCTGTCCTGTTACTTATAACATCTCACCACGTGGGAGGCAGTAGAACCACAATCCCTATTTGGGAATCTGGCCCTTGGGTTTTGCAGCCAGAGACCATCAGAGTTCTTGCCGATGTCCCTTTTTAGTGGACTTTTACTCGTATTAGAACTTCTCATCTCCGAATCCCTCCTATAATTTTTTACACCGGTTGCTATCACTTGGCGGTTTGTCGCTCATACAGTCCCTGGTGGTATTTGCTACTTTTCAAGGCTGGGTTCCCATCCTTACATAGCGTGCTGACTCAGGAGAGCAGAGGCCTTGCCTCCCCCACTAGCCTTTCCCACCAGGCCTGGCATCAGCTGGGCAGTTACCGCGGGGCCAATAAACGCCTCTCGCCGGCCTAGTGGCCCCGTGCCCAGCCATGGCGGAGTTCGGGGCGGCACAGGCGAATAACTGAAAGCCCCCTCCCCACCTAACCTGGTGCCCATTCTACAGCAGACCCTAGGCTGGGCCTCCTGGGCCGGACCAGGCCATGCACATGGCTCTAGCTTGAGCAATGCCTGACAGCCTTTCTGAGCGATGCTTGGCCTTTACAAGCCTTTCTTTACCCCTGCTAGAACCTCCAAGAACCTCTCTGTCCCGGGAGAGATCAGGAACGGACTCCTCTGCTGCCTCCCTCGTTCACCTCCCCCTTTCCACGCTCAGAGACGTGAAGGCCGCTGGCTGAAGGAAGAGGAACCGAAACCAGCCCGGGGTTGCGGAAGCCATCGGTTTTAATGGGGGCGAGAGGGAAGGGAAGGGGTCTGAAGTCAGGATGGTGAAGCGTGGATGGGGTGGTGTGTGGGCAGGAAGGAGTGCTTTGCGTCCTCTTTCCAGGCACGGGTCGTGGAGGAAGAGCAGGACGGCGGGACCTTCGCCTCTATGGCAGGCAAGGAGAAAGGAGAGGCGGAATCTAGGGGGAGACATGAACGGCCTCACGTCTGCGCAGGTGGGACAGTCCTGCACTTGTGTGCATGTGCGCAGAGGAGGGGGCTGGGCTGCAGGTGGGAAGGGAGCAGAGGGGCCGAGCAGTGAAGCAGCCTGGAGAACCCCACGCATCCCTCAAGATACAGACCGGCCGAACTGGCAGCCCCTGGCCCTCCACCCCGGCCCCCGGCCCTGTCCTCGACGTGCCGCCGCCCTCCTGCAGGCAGGCCTCTGTTTCTACTTCTTACGCCCAATCTGGGCCATCAGGAGCGCGTTGGCGGCTGCCTTGGCCTGCAGGTTCTTGGCCTTGGCGATGTTGAAGAGGATGTTCATGATATTCGTGGGGACATCGAGGGACAGCGTGAACTTGGTGCGCCGGTCACTCTTGGCCTTGTCCGGGTACAGCCTCCCCTTGGGCTGAGCTGGGGGCAGGAATTTGTACCGGGCGCTTCCTGCTCCGCCACCGCCCCCCGAACCTGGGAAGGTCCTCTTCTTCTTGTCCTCTTCCTCCTCCTCCTTCTCCTCGTCCTCTCCTGAGGAGGGGTCTTGGCTGGGCAGGTAGGGGAAGCCTCTCTTGCTCAGCGGCGGTGCATCCCCCAGCCGGCTCCTCCTGGCCTCCGACAGGGCTGTGCTAATACAGCTGAAGAAGGACTTGGCCCCGTAGGACTTCTGGGAGAGGCCTGGCCGGGGGGCCTCTGGGACCAGCAGCAGCAACAGCAGGAGGTGGGCTGGCTTCAGCATCTCTCCCTGTAGGCGAGAACAGGGGTGTGAGAAGGGCTCAGTGCTCGGAAGGACATGGGTTAGCATTCAATAGGGCTTTGGTCATATTCTACAACGGTTCTCCCAAGTGTGGCCTCAGGACCAGCCACAGCACCGGGAAGTTTGTTACAAATGCAAAAAGTTCTCAGGTCTCGTGCCCAGAATGACTAGATCAAAAAGTCTGGGGCCAGCGATCTGGGTTTTAATCAAGCCTTCAGGTGATTCTGATGGTCAGTGAAGTTTGAGTGCCATTAATCGGCTGGTATTGATGGTTTCTATTTCATTCAGTTTTGCTGGTCACCACTGGCCCTGCAAGATGAATGGCAAATGTTCAAGGTGAGCATTTCATAGCTTACTTGGGTTGATTTTAGTGGCCGAGTGACTTTTAGTTCTCTTATCCTTAGTGCTGCTGACTCAGTGCATCCCTATTGCTTGAAGATCATGGTGGGTGGTCCAGTCAGTGTGTCTGAGGCGGATCCTCAAGACCTGTCCCCTGATGGGCTATCAGCATTCCTCAGGAGCAAACAGGTTGTGAATTTGGTTGGCTTTACTACAGAATTTATGAAGTGAAAGTCAGTTTGGTCTTGGGGCACCTGGGTGGCTCAGATGGTTAAGCATCTGCCTTCGGCTCAGGTCATGATCCCAGGGTCCTGGGATCGAGCCCCACATCGGGCTCCTGGCTCAGCAGGGAGCCTGCTTCTCCCTCTCCCTCTGCCTCTCTCCCTGCTCATGCTCTCTCTCTCTCTCTCTGTATCTCTGTGTCTCAAATGAATAAATAAAATCTTTAAAAAAAAAAAAGAAAGAAAATCAGTTTGGTCTCTGTGTAGAGATGTTAAGTATTTCACAAAAACCACCTGTATTCTCTAGTGTTTAAGACTGATGCGACCTCAGTCTTAAAACTATCAGTTGTCTCTATTATATGTATGTTCTTGGTTATCCATCCGACTGAATGAGCGAGAAATCATCTGAGAACTAATCCGGGGACACCCATGTTCAAGGACATGCTGTACCAGGAGTAGGTCAGTGCCTTCAAGTGCAGGGCAGGTCATGCAATTGTCCAGGGCTAGGAGATGCTCAGAGGCATGAAAAGATTATAGTCTATAGCAACCATTTGAATCTAGTCTTTTATTAAAAAAAAAAAAAAGAAGAAAGAAAGAAAAGGAAAAAACCCTAAATTTAGTTTAGGAAGCATGTGTGGCCATGACAACATCCAGCTCAGTGTCCCTCCTGTACCCTGGACTGTTTGGGTTCGAAGCCATCATGGTTGTCAGGCCACCGAGCAGGGGAGAGCAGGGGAGAAAGGCTCGAGCTGGATCATTCCCACCCTCTGCCCAGCCTCTGTAGTAACAGCTCACAGCTGTGTCAGAAGACCATCAGAATTTGCGTTGTGTGTGGTCACTGTGCCTTAGGAAAATGGTGAAGTGGGCAGGATTCACCTCCTGGGTCCTAGGACCAAACCCACCCCGCACCCCAGCCCCCTTGGTCTGTCTTGTCTGCACTGTCTCCAGCTCTGAACTAAGCACATGAGATTCATTGACTTCACTGTCATCCTTCATCAGGTGTGAGAAAAAGATGTGAAGTCCAAGGTGTAGGATTTCATCAAGCCCCCTCCCCAGAGGAACGACTGCCGGCCGTTGTGCACGCCCTGACATGCTGCCCCCCCAACCTCCTCCCGTTCTCAGGATGCCCGACAATCCCAGGAGGCACAAAGAGTGAAGGGCTGCACTTGGGCTGTTTTACCTGAACTTGGAGTTTATTTTCTGCCTGAGACATCCTTGGCTCCCACAAAAGAAAGCAAGAAAAGTGTGGTTAGCTATGGAACTTGGGGGACTGCTTCTCTAAGGTAGTTTTTGAGGAAGCAAAACAAACTGGATAAATAAATGAACACGGGGGTCCTTCTGGGCATTAAGAGGGCTAGACTAGCACAGGATCGTTCTGTTTTCTGCGGTGACAGGCAGAGGTGAGGGGGGGCTGGCTGTCCGAGGCTGAGGGCTAGCCTCAGCTCTGCAAAGCGTTGTCAACATGACCTGGAGCAGGTCATTTCCCAGAAACACAGTGAGAATGAACCCACGCTGCCTTCCCAACTTCCTTAGGCTGGGCATGGACGGGGCTAGAACTGACCCTTAACCACCCGAGCCTTGTTCTCTCTCTCTGAAGGAGAATCCTGTGAGCCCTCACACACACACACACTGACCCGGCAGGTGTTGGGTAGAAGCCTGGTGTTTTCCCTGGACACTCCTCATTGTGCCTACTGCCTTCCTTTTTCTTGCGCTTAAGAAACCAGGCTGATTTGTGTGTTTGTTATTTGTTTTTACATCATAAAAATTTCTGGTTTATTTTATCAGGCAGTTATAAAAAAATAGGCAATCCTTGCTTTATATGATCTGAATGCATAGCCTTGCTGTGTCTGGGCGTGTGGCATCGTGCAGAGAAATCAACACAGACTCTGGGGTCACAGAGACCCAGGTTCAAATCCACCCCATCCCTCTTTGCCTGAGCACTGTGGGCAGATTGCTTGACCTCTGTGCATTTCAATTTCCTCGTTCGATAGATGGGGACGGCAGTAACTACCTCATAAAGCTTGCGTGGAAGATGAAATCGAGGTGGAAAACACTCTCGCTCCAGCCAGATACTTTAAAAGAAGGCCGCTTCCTGTCTGTTTCCACATAAATCATTTCCAGGCCCTATTAGGATAAGATTCAGTTCACGCATAACCATTTAGGAAGCGATACCTGCATCTACGTATTTTTATCTATATCTCTCTACATCTACATCTTAGATGCCAGGTAATTTTGATCCACTCATTTGATCCTGCAGACTGCTATCTTTATTGTGTTGTATTTCTGGTTTTTAGTTTTTGGCCATTTACCACTTTCTCCGTGCTCACCCTGGCAGGCTCCTCTTGCCCTGAACTCAGTATCAGTCAGTTGCTGTCAGCTTTTAGAGTAGTTTAGAATCACATGAGGGGATTGTTCAAACACGGGCTGCAGGGTACCATCCCAGGGGGCTTGTGGATCAGTAGGTTTGGGAGGAGGCCCGAACATCTACGTCTCTAACACCCCCCTGGAGGATGCTGATGCTGTGGGTCCGTGGACCACACCATGAGAACCACTTCTCTGGGTGTCCCCGTTCTCCCGTGAGCTCCTTAGAATTGCACACCAGATTCCCAGAGAACATTTGACAGGGGCGTATCGACTATCTCTGTGGGAAAATGGACTCGGTCTTTTAATATCGTGTTCAATAACCAAACATTTGGCTTTATCATTTACTGAGGACCCAGTTGGTTGTTGGTTGTTTTGTGTAAAAAGAGTACGAATCATGGCTTTAGCTGCCTTACAGCTTGGAGGCATCTTGAAGCTTTGGAGTTTCCAAGGGCTTGTAAGATCAGAAGGAAAGTTAAAGACTCAAAACACCAGTTCACGGAGAAAGGGTTAATGCAGGCGGGGAAGTTGTGGAGAGAGCTCAGTTTAGGCTTTTCGGGGCAGAAGGGAAGAAGCTCTTTGCTCCTCAGTCAAGTCTGATTCCCCTCCTACATTCTTTGGATTCTTTTGCCGTCACCCTATTGAGCGGACACAAAGGTTTAAGAGGTCCCTGCTACCTGCTGTGAAAATGAGCCCCCCCACCCCCCATCTAGTTAGATGGAAGGGGGGCAAAGCTCTCCATCTGTGCTTTTCGGGTTTGGGTACCTGAAACTCTGCCCTTCTTCTGGGTTCTAGCAAGGACTTCTCAAGGTGCTTCTCAGAGCTGTCCCAGGGTCCCACCCGAGGACGTGAGGCGGCGAGGGACCTGCGCCAGCCTGCAAGCCAGAACACCCCCAGGGAGAGGGTGCACCAAGGGGAAAGGTTCAGGCGGTGAAGCCAGAAGCAAACAGCTTTGCCCCGTGCCGGCCCGTTTTCCTGCAGCGAGGAGGGCAGGGCTAGTCCCCATATTACCCCGTTGGTCTGCCAACACAGGCAAGAAGCTGAATTTAAAAACCATTTTATAAAACTGTGGCTGCACAATCTAGGGTACCTTTACGCATTTCAACAGGTGTTAGAGTAAGGAGCTGTTCTCTTACGGTGGACTCCTGGAAGCGTATATGTGTGTCACACATGTTCCCACAGATGGCTAAGCGGCTCACCCTCCAAGTGAGCTAGGAGGGTCTGTACGTGAAAGGCTCTTCCCCCCGAAGAGGGAGGAAGAGGAGAAACGTTGACATGTTATAGAGAACGTGTCCCTGGCAGTGCTCATAGTCTTCTTACTTAACCCATTCTCAGAACTGGTGCGTGTGTGTGTGTGTGTGTGTGTTCACTAGATTGTCACATTTGAGGAGAAAATTGCAAATAGGATTTCTCAGAGAACTTGGACATCAAACAGAGACATCAAAATCCATCTTTATATTCCCTCCCCCTCACAGGTGGTACCAAGTCATTACAGATGTCTGTCTCCTTCCTCTGGTGTCCCCAGCTTGCCAAGGGAGAAAGGAGGCATAGGACCTGGGTTCAAAACTGGGGGCTCACCCCCTCACCTGCCCCGGGGTGAATCACTTAGCCTCTCTGCAGCCACAGCCTGAGAAGGAGACGTTCCATGCCCCACAGGTGTACAGAGAGGAAGCGATACGTGCAAGCACCCTCCTGTTCCTGGGCAGGAGTGTGGGGAATAACAGCCTGTAGTTTGTAGTGTCTACTCACACCCACCTCCCCATTTCTTCGGAAAAATAACATTTGCAAGAACCCACACTGCCTCCAGTCTATTACCTTTGCAAAGCAGGTCTCTCTGTACCAACAAAGGGAGGATGGATTATTCCTTACCTAAAATGCAGACTGTGGTGTTCTACACTCTGCTCCCTGGGGCTGGTGCCCAGGAGGGCGCTTGCAGCCTTTGTCTCTCACCCCTGTCCAGTCCCCAGTACGTCCTGCCTAACCCAGGGCAAATAAAGTCATCTTTCATGGACAAGTCCCCAGCCCAAACCTTACCTGTGAGTGTCCTTCGCTCCGGGGTAGAAATGCTCAGGGAGGCGGGCGGCAGCTTCAGGACCAGGAGGTCTGCCCCAGAAACATCCCCTTGAACTTCTGTCTCTGCTGGGGTCACGGCTCCTTCTTTTCTTGTATTGTTCCGAAGTGGGCCGTGATATTTCCTCTCTATGGAAACCACTCCACTCCCTCGTGTGTATATATAAAAGTGACAGATTACAGGTTGGATTGTAATCCCAGACGCAGTGTCTACACTGGGATGTGATTCCGTTTAAAATACAACCGAACCAGCTGTGCGCGTCACTCTGTGTCCCTGACCCCTCCTACACACCTCCCCACCCGGCCCTCCCTTTGCCTCCCACTTCCCCTCCTGCCCTAGCAACTTGCTCATTGATAAAAAGAAGAAAATACGCTGTTAAATTGAGAAGCAGCTCCTTTGAAGGGTTTTATTACTGATCTTAGCTCTTACTGATTTCCGTCTTCCTACATCCTCGTCACTCGACCCCTCCTTTTGGGAATCTGGACGCAGGACCTGCTTTGAAAGTAGAGAAGGTGACTTGAAGTTCATCTGTTGTCTTTAGTCCTTGTGGGTCCTGATGTGCAGTGTTACCTCTGGTTGCTCACAGAGCTCTGTAAGTTTGTGTTCATCAAAGAGCACATGAGAGGACAGGCATAGTGTACCTAGAGCTTCTGATGGAAAATCATTTGAATTTTACCCATTTTTTTTCATCCATTCATCCAATATTTTTTGGAGCCCCTGCTGTGTACCAGGTGTTGGCAGGGCCCTGAGGAATTCAAAGAAGTTTTTCTTATAGACACCACAGTTTAGAAAGATACGTAAAAACAGCCTAATTTCAGCATGGCGAATGCCAGAGTACAGAAGGGAGCATCCCCGTCCTGGAGACTCAAGATAAGTCATGTGCATCAGGAGAGGAGAGTGGAGGTTCAGACAGAATGGAGGTTTGGGAGGGAGAGAACCAGCGAGGAGGACTGAGGATGTGGGAGGCAGGTGGGCAATGCTGGGTCAGGAGGCTGGCTTCCCACTGGGAGGCCCCAACACCCAGGCAAGGGGGTTTCGATTTCATTCCAAATACAATGGTGAAGATATAGGGACATTGAGGCAGGCAACCAACCCCCTTTTTTCACAGATCGGGACACCAAGGACAGAGTCAGGGTGAGAATCCGGGTCTCCTGTGGGCCCAGAGCTCTTGGAACCTCTGGCCGAACCATTTGGAAGGGCCATGCAAGACCCACACTGTGTCCAGGACTCTAGGCAAGACCACAGCTCCCCACCCTTGATGGGTGTTCTCACCTCCTAAAATTCCTCTAGATGAAGAGCTACGTGGACTTCTGGAACTATCCCAACATCTTCATGCTCACAGGTATTTTGGGGAACAAGTGGAAAGCCTTGTGGGGAAGGATGCGAGGCCCCCCAGAGTCTCAGCCTTCATTGTGGACGCGCAGGATTGGACCTCACTGCGCCTTCTTCCGAAGGTGCCTGGCTGAGGTTTTCCTGGGATGAGTGGCCACATGAAACTAGAGATCTGATCCAAACTCATTCATTCCCTTGTTCACTCATTCATATATCCGTCTTTGGGAGAAATTCTCTTTCTCCCATTTCAGATAATTAGGCAGTAATGGAATTTGTGTAGGTTGAGGGGTAGATAGTTAAAAACCCGGTTTAACCCCTTCTCTGCCTTTGTGAGCTCTAGGATTCGAGGGAGGTGGTTTTGGGAAGATACCCAACATTGCTACCCCTAGAGTGGAGATTCTCAGCCTTGGCACTACTGACATTTTGAGCCGGGTAATGTTGTGGGGGGCTGTCCTAGAATCGTAGGATGTTAGCAGCATCATCCCTTTCCTTATGACATTCCAGAGCACACCCTAGCCTTGCCCATGTGTGACAACCCAAACTGTCTCCAGCTAGGTCTCCCGGGGACCAAACTGACCTAGTTGAGAACCACTGCCCTAGAAGATGGGATTTAGAAAGAGAGACCATAAACACTGGCTTCTCTTTTTGCTGATCTGCCCTGTCTCCTCTCAACTTCCTACAAAATCTCTCTACCTGAGTCCGAAGCGCCACAGGATTGTGGAGCCTCTCTTGTCAGGGGCTAGTGGCTGTCCTTGAGCATGCCATCCCCTCTCCAGACAGAGGCAGGCTCATGAGTCCCCATCGGCCCATCTGCATTGGCCTTGGGGTTGCCGATGGCCCCCAGGAGCTCTCAGCCTGGGAGGAGGAGGGTCCCACGTGTGGTCGCATAGCCCTGGGTGGTGGCTGAGCGTGCAGTCCTAAAGGTGCTTTTCTTAGAGATTAAAACCTCAAGAGCAGTCTGTTTGCTTTACAACCGCACAGCCACTTCTGGCTGCATCTGATGGAGGCTTGGAGAGAACTGTGGACAGAAGGAAGCCCACTGGTGAGCAAAAGCCCCTGGGGTGTCCTTCCCTTCCTGGTAAACTGTGGTCTCTGTTCTGTTCCTCTGCTGCTGAGCTCTGCTTGTGCTGTTCTCTGGCCCTGGCAAGCCATCGGTACCTTCCGTGGATTCTGCACTAGAATGTTGGTTAGGGACGTAGAGGGTACGTGGAACACGCTGACCAGCTTCACATGAGAATAGAACCGGCTTATATTTACAACGCTCATGTCTCCGAAGCACTCAGAGCCGTTACACGTAATAACAATTAGTTTCTCAACTGCTGAGCGAGGCAGCAAAAGAAAAAGGCAGGGAAAGGAGTTAGGGAATTGCAAGAGCGCTTGATTTACAGGGGAGAGGATTTACCTTGGTTTCGGGAAAGAGCATTTTCCTTTCTGCTGTAGTAGCTCGCATGGCGATTTGCTTAGGACTAGCGCATTCTCTGCTCCTTTGTATCCTGCTTTATGAAACTTGGGTTAGTGAGCCCTCCCTGTTTTTCTAACAAGGTTGGTATCAAGATAGCATTTGTAGGAACTTGATGAAGGCTTACATGAACGCAGAATATTATTGTCAGGCTTACAGTCCTGTCTTCCCCTCACTTTCCCTGATTCTCAGTTTACTTGACTCCTCCGTGTCTGGCCAGTGTGTTAATGTTCCACTCTGTTTGTGGGTTTCTTACTGTGGATCCTTCTATCTTTTTGGAGTGTTGGGTACATACAAGTGTCTGTTTCATCATATGACTGTCTACCCCTTCATGCCAAATAATGCTGATTGTCTTGAAGTGTGCTTTGCTTGGTATCCAAATAGCTATTCCAGTTTTCTGTTGGGTAACGTTCCCTTGGTGCACTTTTCCGGTCTTTTCCGCATCAACATTTTTTTGTCAATGGTACATATTTAAATTTTAAAATAACCTGTATTTTAACAAGACATTTAACACACTTGTACTAAGTGATTACAGATGTATTTGGATTATTTTCTGCTGTGTCACATTGTGCTTTCTATTTGCCCTGGGGTTTTCCTTGTCTGTGTTCTGCTGGATTAATTCTTCATTTTCATTTTCCCTCCTATTCATTTATAATATAAACATTCAAAGCCACAGTGTTTCCTTGAAGCCCTGCTTTCCCTGCATCCCACAAAAAATGAACAGCCCACTCTTAACCTGGTAAAATTGTTCTATCTGTTGGGGAGGGGAGACCCGTGCTTTGACTCCTGTTTCTTGCAACAAGCAGGATGGATTTCGTTGTTAATAGTGAGTACTTCTGCAATAATAGCAGGCCCATTACGCCGAGGTCACATCCAGTCCTAACTGGGAGCAGTCACCCAACACCTCCCCCGTGGATCTGTGGCAGATTGTTTTCACTGGACTTTGTATTCATCTTGCAACCAGTGGTGGTGGGAACAGGTGGGGAAAGTTCTGGCTTGTCTCCAGATCCAGGCGCAGAGGTGATGTGTCAGACATTTTATGGTTCTCTCTAATGGACTTTGGGTAGCTGATGGGTTCATGGAGCAAAGCTCCTGGGGGCCAGGGCTATGTGGAACAAAGACTCAAAAGCTTTCTGCTTCTCCAAGGAAGGGGCGGACATGCGCCTTCTTGGAGAGCCTTGTATGCCTGTTCTACAGCTATCTTCCCAAACTCGGGGGGCTATTTATGTGGTGGGCAGACCAAGTAAGCAATAGCACCAGATCCATGTAGAGGACAGACGTTTTCTCTAGTGACAAAGGAAATGGGAACTCTCTGAAACATCTGTACAAAAACAGTAGAGTGGGCAGCGTGCTCCCCCACGTCTGCATGGAAGACGGTCAGCAGTGATGGTGGCCAAACAGACGCCATTCCTCCAAGAGCAGTAAATGCACCTGTGCCCCTTCTTCCCTTCCAGCCCCTGCACTGACTCGACGCGGCTCGGAACCCCTGTCTACATGCCTGCAGGTTAATCAGGTACGATGCTCCGTCAGTTATCTCATCAATAATGAGAAAGAGAACCCCGCATATTCCTATCTGCTAGGAATTTTAATCTGTTTCCCTTGGCAAGCATCGGCTTTGGAGCCGGCTGCCATTACCACTGAGCTCGCAGCTGACAGTGCTGTACCTCCCGCTTGGGCGCAGCTCCGTCTAACGGGTATCTTCTCTGTAAGGCACATCACAGAGCTCCTGCTCTGAGGACCCGCCTGACAGTATTTCAGCTCTCCACCTGGGGGCCATTTAAAGCAGCAAAATCACCACCAAAAAACACACAAATGCTAAAGTGCAGCAGAAGTGTATTGCAAAAAGGGCACGCCTTTGTACTAGGGGCGCTGAAAGCAGACGGCAGCGTTACCTTGCTCAAGCTGAGATAGGAACGTGTGCACTGGGGTCTCAAACTTTCACCCCTCTGCACAGGTACCTGTACCTGAACGACCCTGAAAGGGCCATGAGTATTAATTTTGGAGTTACAAGTAAGTTGTAATAAGTAAGTGGTCTCTTTTTTAACGTTTTATTTATCTGAGAGAAAGAGAGAGCACACAAGCAAGGAGAGGGGCAGAGGGAGAGAGAGAAGCAGACTACTCGCTGAGCAGGGAGCCCAACTCGGGACTTGTTCTCAGGACTCTGGGATGACGACCTGAGCTGAAAGCAGACACCTAACCGACTGAGCCACCCAGGCACCTCAAGTAAGTGTTTTGTATTCTTTTATGAGCTGGTCAGTCAGGTGCGGCTGTAAGAGGAGATGCAAGGAGGACTCGGGAAAGCAAAGTTTATTATACTCAAAGGTCCTGCAGGCAGGAGGCACGGCCGCCATGCAGGGCCACATGGGGAAACACCAGGGAGGTCAGGAGGCAGAAAACAGGAACAAGGAGAGTGCTTAGCCATGGCCTTTTTTGGGGTTTTTGCAGGAAAGGAAAGACAAGATAGTGAACAACTTGGCAGGCTCGGGGCTGTAGGCGTGTCCCTGATTACCTGGCCCCTGGTCCTGGGATGATGAAAGCAGAGGAACCTTGCCTCCTGGGGTGCACAGACCCCACGGAGAAGTCTGGCTCAGGACTGGGTAGTTCGCAGGTCACAGGTGTGTTATCTCGAAGGATTGCCTAGCCCCAGGAAGGCAGTGTCTCCCGGCTGGAAAGTTTCTTCAGGATGACAAAACATCATAATATACAGAAAATCATACATGTATTTTTTTATGTGCATACAACATACACAATACAGTGAGCAGACTGTGGTATAGAATCCATGATCACAAGGACCAGCTCCATGTGCTGAATGAATGAATGGAAACAGGAAGCCGGAAGCAGGGTGACGAGTTTTTCCTTTGTAACAAGTTCCCTTTACCCTTTTGCCTCTCTCGTGGTATAACTTGTGACTCAGGTAAGGATGGCAGACTGCAATAAGCCTAAACCTCCAACTCTGACTATATAGAAATTCTGGATAAAAATACATCATTTAAAAATGCATTTCTGAGCTCACAAGGAGGAAGGGGAGTTGGGGAGGGTCCTCTGGCACCAGAACACAGGGGACTAAAAATCAAAGTTACAAACACATAAACGGATGTCACATTTGCCCTGGGGGGAGACCGCTGGGCCTAGGAGTCAGGGACATTGGCTTTAACATCTACGAGGGACTCAAGGTTAGTTTTAGAACTGAGACGCCCGCAAAAACTTTCTATGGGAGCCAAAGATAAATCAATGTTCATTGCAGCAATGTCCACAATAGCCAAACTGTGGAAAGAGCCGAGATGCCCTTCAACAGATGAATGGATAAAGAAGATGTGGTCCGTATATACAATGGAATATTACTCAGCCATCAGAAAGGATGAATACCCACCATTTGCACTGACCTGGATGGAGCTGGAGGGGATTATGCTACGTGAAATAAGTCAAGCAGAGAACGTTAATTATCATATGGTTTCACTTATTTGTGGAACATAAGGAATAGCATGGAGGACATTAGGAGAAGGAAGGGAAAACTGAAGGGGGGTGGAATTGGAGAGGGAGATGAACCATGAGAGACTCTGGACTCTGAGAAACAAACTGAGGGTTTTAGAGGGGAGGGGGGTAGGGGATGGGTTAGCCCGATGATGGGTATTAAAGAGGGCAAGTACTGCATGGAGCACTGGGTGTTATACGAGAACAATGAATCATGGAACACTACATCAAAAACTAGTGATGTAATGTATGGTGACTAACATAACATAATAAAATAAAATTTAAAAAATAAAAAAAAAATCAATGTGGAAATGGAAAGAACTTTAAAATGTCTCAAGAGCAAAATTGGCTCCTTGTGAGAAGTGAATGGCTTGGTGAAATTAAGATATTTGGTTACAATTGTAGAATATCTCCCGCCCCTTGATTTGGAAGGCTGTGCTAAAAGGGGGTCTGAGAAAATTTGCCCTCTCCAGCTCTGCGCTGTCCTGTGTGGGAGGTACTAGCCGCCTGGGGCTATCGAGCACTTGAAGCGTGATTAATCTCCATCGAGGTGGTTCTGAGTGTGAAACACACTATATTTCAAAGACTTAGTATGGAAAGGTGTAAAGATCTCATTAACAATTTTTTATATCCTTATGTGTTGAAATAACATTTTGGATATATTGTATTAGATAAAATATATTAATCAAACTAATTTCACTTAGTTTTTTTCCTCTTTAAAAATGTGGTTACTGGGGCGCCTGGGTGGCTCAGTCGGTAAAGCGTCTGCCTTCGGCTCAGGTCATGATCTCAGGGTCCTGGGATTGAGCCCCGCATCAGGCTCCCTGTTTTGTGGGGAGCCTGCTTCTCCCTCTCCCGTTCCCCCTGCTTGTGCTCTCTCTCTCACTCTCTCTCTCTCAAATAAATAAATAAAATCTTTAAAAAAAAATGTGTTTACTGATCCAACCCACCATGGTGGGTATAGTGACAATTACATGAGGTCACACATGTTATCACCTGCATAGTACCTAGCCTAAGAAAGGTGCTTACAAGATGTAAATTTCCTCCATTTCTTCTTGGCAACCGAAATAAAAAGTCTATTAACTTCAGCCAATAATGTCACCATGCATGAGGGAACACATCTCTTCATTACCCTTGTCAGCTTTGAATATTATAAAGATGTTTATCCTGTTTGTTTTAATTTGCTTTTCTTCGTATTAATGAGGCTGAACATTTTCTCAACACTGCTGGGGGTAGTGTAAAAGTTTTCTGAAATGATCTTATCAAGAATCTTTAAAAAGTTTATTTATACTTTTATTCAATTTCTTTTCTTCAAATATTTCTCTAAAATAATAGAGATAAAGACTGAGATTCATGTTTAAGAATCTGGGGTATGTCTAGGAATCTTCACTTTTTAAGATCAGGTTAAAATGGTTAAGTCATTAACTTAACCTGGGTACCTGGGTGATGCAGTCGGTTCAGCGTCCAACTCTTGGTTTCGGCTCAGGTCATGATCTCAGGGTCCTGGGATTGAGCCCCAGGTTGGGCTCTGCACTCAGTGGGAAGCCTGCTTGAGATTCTCTCTCTCTCTCTTTCCCCCTCTGCCCCTACCCTACCCTCTCTCTAAAATAAATAAATCTTTTTTTTTTTTTTTTTTAGGGTTGAGTCTCAGATTGGAATGTTGTTTCTACCAGCTGGTAGAGAGGAGCTGTGTGACCCTGGAACTGGGGGGGTTGCCTGGTCCCCACCTGCACTGAGGCTGGGTTGCTGGTGGCTCTTTGCCTTGATGTCCCTCCTTTTTGTGTTACATCCCGCTAACCTTTCTATTCTCACTCCCTTCCCCTCTATTCCCCCTCTGCCTCCCACCCATGACCTACTCTTAACCTAGTGACACTTTTGTAAGGGAGACCCTTACTGTGACTATTTGCTATTCTCCCAAACATTTGTTTTATGCCAGGAGTCCCCTCTGTTCTCTTTTATGCTTGGGTCTTTGGAAGTCAAAGCCAAGAAGACTTCTCACTTATCTGCCTGTCCCATTGCTCCCCTGAGTAACTGACAGCAGGCCAGTCTAACCAATTAAATAGAAGGTGGGGAAAGAAAAATATGCAGTCGTGAGGGGAAAAATAATATATCAAAAGATTATTGCACTACACATATTACGTAGATGTGTGGGAGCAAGACTGCTTGGTAAACTCTCCGTCATTTCCTAAGAAATCCCATTTGGCTGTATATTATTTTATCTAATTATCTTTTCTCACATATGGCTTACGATAATGTGCGGTTTGTTAATTAAATGATTCAGATAGGTAGTTAATATATAATTATACATGTATTAGTAGTTATGCCTAAATATTATTTTACTGGTAGTGGTCTGTGCTCCTTAAAGTGAAGATACCATTTTTCCTTACATCAGTATTATCTTGCTGCTTCTCCTGAGTCCAACAGACAGCAGAACCCATCTGTACTGGGGGTTCAGATGTATGATGGTAGGAATTATCTGTTGTAAAAAAAAAAAAAGAAATCCCCTTTGGCTGCAGAGTAATTAATTTCCTTACCGTGCTGTGGTAAAGACTATGTACTGTACTCTACACAACAAATATTGATTGTTTGGACAGCAGAGTGGAAATAATATGGAGGAAATTCTCTGTCATAGAGGGAAGATCTTTTAATAGAATATCCTAATCCTTATCTTCTACAAAGAGCACGGAGGGTGGGACTAGTGGAGCAGGACTCAGGATTGTGTGCTTACCACAGATTGAAAACCAAAATCTAAGCATCATCAACCTGCTTCCACAATGAGCAAAGAAACAAAATAGAGCTCAGTTTCCAGAATTGCATGACGAATATGAAAATGGATATTTGCAAAGGTACCCCCCGTAGATCCTCAATGGGTAGGATATTTTTCCTGGCAAAGTTTTACTCTTACAAATGCTTCAAATTCTGGTGTCCACTTTGAGAGAGGAAGGCTCTAGGGAGCAGGATACTGATAACCACAAAACTCATTTTATTTCAGAATGTTACTGAAGACCCATATCTATTGAGAACATCACTGGTTTTTGTGTGTCATATATTTAAAGTGATGTGATAAACTGGAATTTGAATGAAGAGGCTGCGTGAGGTGATGAGAGACCTGAAAATATAACACAAGAGCCGAATCAATGAGGGAAATTTCATCTGAAGAAGACAGAAGAGAGAAATGTTAACTCCTATTGAAAGGGCTTCATATGGAAGAAGGAGTAGATTTCTTTTGTTAATGTGATTCCAGCTGATAGAAATAGGTTTCATGAATAGGAATTACTGAGGGTCAGAATTTTCTTAGTTTTGAAGCTCTTAGACTTCCCCTCACCCCCCCAAAAAAAAAAAGTCTCCCGTGAGTGGAAGTGAGCACTGACAAAATGATGGAATGCATCAGCTAGAGTGCTGAAACGTTGGGATTCTGTGGACTGTTTCTTTTTTTTTTTAAAGATTTTATTTATTTATTTGACAGAGAGAGATACAGCGAGAGAGGGAACACAAGCAGGGGGAGGAGTGGGAGAGGGAGAAGCAGGCTTCCCGCGGAGCAGGGAGCCCGATGCGGGGCTCGATCCCAGGACCCCGGGATCATGACCTGAGCCGAAGGCAGACGCTTAACGACTGAGCCACCCAGGCGCCCCGTGTGGACTGTTTCTTAATGGGGAGGGGGGGCATGGGAGTGAAGGGTAACTGTGAAGGTAGAGTTTCAGATTGCTTTCCATGCTTTAACCACAGTGTCTACTTTTGTTTTATATACTGCGGTTCTGTACAGAATTTTGTTTAAAACAAAGCTCTTATTATTATAACAAATAAAATTAAGGAAGCTCCAAATCAAACAATGCTTCTAAACCACAAGTCTGAAAATGCTGCTGCTGAAAGCAGGATTGGGTCAGTGGAAGGAACACTAGTGGGTGCGGGTGTGGCGCTTGATTGTGCTGTTGGTGGTGGTTCTGGTGGTGTTTGGTGATGGTGCTGGTGTGTGTGTGTGTGTGTGTGTGTGTGTGTAACTTTTACTGAAGATTACACTGGAAATCCATGGCAGAGTGAGGAAAGAATGCAAGCCATTTGACTCCTAGACCTGTGTGGTATATATTTTAATCTGTTTAATCTGTAAAATCTAGAACAAAGTAGAATTAGCAAAATTTTACATATACATATGTATATATGTGTATATATATAGCAAAAATTAATATTTATATGTGTTGCAAAGTTTATATGTATGTAACTTATATATGTTTATAATTTATATATATGTATATAATATATATACATATTATGTATATGTATATATTTTATATATATGTATAAATGAGGCTGAACATTGAGTGTATATACACATATACACACACATACACACACTATTGCAGTCAATCACATATACCCGAACAGATACTCTATTCCTTTAAATTTTATTTGTTTATTCATGAGAGACAGAGAGAGAGAGAGAGGGGCAGAGGGAGAAGCAGGCTCCCAAGGAGCAGGGAGCCCGATGTGGGATCCCATAACCCTGGGATCATGACCTGAGCCGAAGGCAGACGCTTAACCATCTGAGCCACCCAGGCACCCAACAGATACTCTATTCTTTAGGTATTTTAAGTGCTTTTGCTTCTGTGAACTTTTCTAGAATCATAGACTGTTTGGCCTAAGAAACTTGATAGTTCAGTCACTTAGATAGTCGCACACAGGTTATTGTGATAGTTCAGGCCTCCTGCCGCAAATATTTGCGAGGGTCATCTCTGTAGCAAAGCCAGACGATGCTGCATTTCCGACCACGAGGAGGGAACAGAACTTTGCCTTGAGAGTGAGTGATTGTTTTAGATGAGCCTATTACTGAAGGTCATATTATTGAAATGAAATAAAAATGAGAGATTATTAGATATTTATTCAAAAAGACAAGTGCAGTGAGTCAGATCACATTGAGATTACATTTTATCTCTAATAATAAAAGAAGGATGAAGAATGTGTGTCTTGTTTTATGTAGGTCTAAGGCTAGGTTAGAAAGCGGTAATACCACTAATAGTTTGCTTTGGGTAGTGTAAAATCAAACAACTCATTTTCATTATAGAGGCAGAAGGAGCCATTTAAATTAAAAGGAGTATGCTTGTACCTATGTATTCAAGATAGGGAGTAGTAGGGGAGAGTCAACAGTGGATAAATCTACGACTTTGACCAATAATGGTTGTGCAGGTGGGGATGGAAGCTGCTACAAGCAGGAACTTCAGGCTCAGCCTACGACGCTGGATCATCAGGCAGAATGGAGAGTGCCCCCCAACTAGTGATTCGCCTTCTTACAAACCCCCCTTTGCCAGTTCGCTTCTGCCTAACAATGCTCCAGCTTCCTTACTCCAAGAAAAAAGAGGTGCATGAGTGGGAGGAAAGGCAGATGTCTTGATAAAGCTTTTCTACTTTATTCTACTATTGTAGAAACATTCCATAGATGCAATCAGCCCACCAGAGCATGTTTATTGGATACCGACTAAGTATGAGGAACATAGGTGCTAAGTAAATAGGACTTAGCACTAAGTACTATGGGAGACTGCTGCTCAAAGTGTGGTCCGTGGACCAGCAACCTCAGCATCCCTGGAAGCTTTCTAGACAAGTGCAGAATCTCAGCTCTCACCCAAGACCTAACAAACCAGAACCAGCATTTTAACAAAGTCTCAGGTAAGAAGAGCAGCAATGGGTGCAGCCAATAAATGGCCTTATTATAGGAATATTTTTGTAGATAAGTTTGAGGAATCAGGTGGTTGAATGGGCGGTGAGCCTCCAAGAAGATTAGAAATGACCAGCTTTTTTCATTCTTTGTGGAACACACCTTACCTTTGGCCCAGTGAAAGCTGAGAGGAATGACATCACTTTGGTCCCATTAGGGTCTGTAGCTTTGGGAAGGACATCTGTGTGATCATGGTTGGGGGGCTGGAAATGGAAGAAGAAAAAGTCATCTTCAGGAGTTCTCATAAGACACCCCCAGAAATAGCTCCTAGGCTCTTGGGGCTAGTGTGGCACCGTGGGTCCCCTTGTTCTTCAGACAAGGGCATGAGCACCTGGATTTGTAGCCTGAGAAACCGGGTTACATGGATTTGTGACCATAGTATAGATAATGCTTTATATTTTGCCATTTTTCCCACTACCCACCGCACTTTCGAATATTTTCAAGTCTACTTCCCTTTTTGCTCATCCGAGACTTACTTTCCCACTCTGTTACGGGGATAACAACATTGCTCTTCTCATTTCACACTCTGGGTATCAGGTGGATGACTCGCTGAGCTGCACACACTCCTCCAGCGCCCCCCCTCCCCCCTGCACCCGCAGGAGAGGGAGGTTGGAACATCATCTTGGTAAGCAGCAGGCACTCACTCAGGGACTGGTGTCTGCAGGGGAGACTGCTGATGCCATACTGTGTAGAACACGTGGAAATCTGAGCTGAACCTGGGCTGCTAATGAGAACATCACTTTTCTCTCAAGTCTTCCTGCCCCAGCTCAGAGGTGAAAATGAGATTTCCCCTGACAATAATTCATCATGCATTCACAACTGCTCATCCTTCTCTCCTAGGCTTATTTTCAAACATCCAAGCTTGTTCCTGAAGAGATGGCCCACGTGTCAGTGCTCTGCCACAAGGATAACACCACCACCCCCTATTTTAAATAAGGGGTTGCCCAAATGACTCCCTATGTGTTCTTTTTAAACCTGAACCTTTTATTTTGAAAATTTTCTAAATCTCCAGAAAAGTAGAAATAAGAGCATAATGAACACTGGTGTACAATTTACCTAAATTAACCAATTGTTAACATTGTGTGTGTGTGTGCACAATCCAAGCCACGTATATTGTAAAATGCCTCACATTCTAGATTTGTCTGTTTCCTCGTGTTTAGATTCAGGTTAAACGCTTCTGACAAGAATCACACATCAATGACATTATGTACTTCCTACTGCATCACATCAAGAAGTGTGTGATAACAATTTGTTCCGTCACTGGTTATATTACTTTGATCACTTAGTTAATGTGGTTTTGCTGGTGTTCTTGATTGTAAGGCACCTTTCCCCCTTTCTAGTCAATAAGTAATCTATGTTGATATTTTGAGAGCATGTGAATATCTTGTTTCCTGGTAACGTTTCACTCAGTGGTTTCAGCATTTACTGACAACATTGGATAAATCTTAACATAGAGGATGCAAATGGTGACTTTCTAAATCTACAATTCCTTCCACTTTTATTGGCTGGCATTTATCTGTAGAGAAGAACTCCCCACCCCCACCTTTCTACCTTTCTCTCCCTCCCTCTCTCTCATTTCTGCATATCAGCACACTTATAGATTCTTTTTTAAATTCCAGGCATTATTATCCATTACCATATTTTTTTTTATTCTCAAATTATGCAAAATGTGTCCAATAGTGGCCCTTCAGGCTAGCTCCTGGGTCTTTTGACATGTCCCTATTAGTTTCTTTTTATTTTTTAAATACATCCTTACTTTCTGGTAAGACAAGATATTATAGGCTTATAATTTCATTATCGAAGGACTGGGATCAAACATTGTTCCAAGAAGCCCTGGTTATTTTCAGTGGGGACTGGTGTTTAGAAATGATATTTAGTGGGCGTACATGGTGGCTCAGCAGCTGAGAGTCCAACTCTTGGTTTTGGCTCAGGTCATGATCTCAAGGTCGTGAGATCGAGCTGCCCTGCTTCGGGCTCCGTGCTCAGCAGGAGTCTGGTTGGATATTCCTTCCCTCTGTCCCTCCTCCTGCTTGCATGCATGGTCTCATTTTCTCTCTCTCAAATAAATAAATAAATCTTAAAAAAAGAAATGATATGTAGTGGAGAACTCCAGATGTGCTCCTTGCTAGGGTATCACTGTTTCTAGGCCCTTTCTATAGAGTGAGCTAGGAAATAGACTTTAAGGAATAACAAGTCCTTCTCAAGTTGATTTATAGATTCAGTGCAATCCCAATTAAAAAAACCCAGCAAGGATTTTCTCTGAAAAGGCAAAGGGCCTACAGTACTTAAAACAATCTTGAAAAGAAGAACAAAGTTTAAGGACTTATACTACTAGGTTCAAGACTTACTATAAAGCTATAATACTGGATGCTATAAATCAACAAATAGATCAATGGCACAGTAGAGAGAGTTTACAAATAAACCCGCACATATAGGGCCAATTGATTTTTGACAAACACACAAAGTCAGTTCCATGGAAGGGTAAATCTCCTCAACACATGATGCTGGGGCAACTAGATAAATGGAGAAAAATTAACTTCAACTCTTACCTCCCATAAGACACAAAAAGATTTTTATATGGACCATAAACCTAAATATAAAAGCTTGTAATATGATGCTTCTGTAAATAAATATGGGAGACTATCTTTATGAACTTATATTGGACAAAGATTTCTTAGACAGGAACCAAAAAGCATAAAGCATAATAGAAAAATTGGTACATTGAATTAAAGTTGAAAAAAAGTCTGCTTACCAAAAGACATTGTTAAGAAAATGAAAAGGTAAGTCATAGACTGGAAAAAAAATTTGCAAAATATATATTTGACAAAGGATATAGATCTAGAATCATAAACAATGCCTACAACTCTATAGTAAAGACAAAATCCAATAAAAATTGGCAAAAGGTTTCAACAGACATTTCATAAAACAACATATAAAAGTGGTAATATGAGGTTGGCAAAGTTGTCATCAGTATTAATCATCAGAAAATGCAAATTAAAACCAAATTAAGAGACTTCCAGCTTCTGCTTAGAATATAGAGATCTAATCTAACAAAAAACAAGTACCTCTGTCTTAGATTTGGCTGCTTTAACAGGATTCCCCAGACTTAGTGGCTTATAAACAACAAACATTTATTTCTCACAGTACTGGAGTCTGGAAAGTTCAAGATCAAGGTGCCAGTATGGTCACATTCTTGTAAGAGCCCTTTTTCTGGTTCATAGCTGATATTTTCGTCCTCACATGGTAGAAGGAATGAGGGAGCTCTCTGGGGTCTCTCTTTCTCTTATCAAGACACTAATCCCATTAATGAGGGCCCCACTCTCATGACTTAAGCACCTCCCCAAAGCCCTACTTACCAGTACCTAACCATGGGAGTTAGGATTTCAACATAAGAATTTGGGGGTGCCACAAAAACTCAGACCATAGAAACCTCCAAGGAGAGATGATTACAGACTCTTCTTTAAGCTTTACTGGATGATCATGAGAAAGACAAGGCAGAGTGAGATATGGAGAAAGCCTATTTCATAGTGTAGGCTTGGAGAAGCCACTATGGGAAAGACACAAATCCTTTGGTTTACTGTACCTACAGAACAAAAGCTCTATATTGATAGGAGAGGGCAGGCATATGTGCTGGGTCCACATCCTCGGAAGTCTCCTATCACTAAGGGAGAGGCAGAGTCATTGAGTAAACCTCATCCCTGAGGCCCATCTAAGACCAAAGCTGTACCAGAACAACAGAGAACCCTTTCCTGTGCCCATCACTACCAAGCTAGAAAGCAATAAGTAATAAACAACATGTCTACTGCTGGGGAGGGTCATGAATGTGGAGAGAGTTCTTCTCCAAGGTGCAAATACAAAGAAAGAAGTGAAACTGAGGGTGGAGCAGACACTGGTAAACCCTCTAGCTTCTGCCCTGACACAGATGATGCTGGAGGAATTAGAAGCTTGTGTGCACTGAGGGTAACCACAGCAAACAACAAATCCCAAAACCTACCTCAAATTACTCAAGCCCTCATCCCCTTCACCCCAACAGTAAAGGATTAGCACAGAGGCCTGTGTGTTTTCAGATATAGATATCATTTACCTGGATCTCTACTGTCCTATACAAAGTATGCAAATCAGAAGACAACAGGGAGACATCTTTAAACGCTGGGGGAGAAAACTGTCAAAGCAGAATTCTACAACTGGGAAAATTATTTTTCAAAATTGCAGGAAAAATACTTTTTCTACAAAAAATTAGAAGACCTATAAAGGAACAAGAAAAAAAAAAATCAACACATTGTCAAGAGTGAAAGCAATCATTGGAGCTAGACCTGCATATAACATGGATGTTGGAACTATTAGAATTTAAAGTAAATGAATAATATGTTAAAGGCTCTGAGGGAAAAGACAGGAGACATACATGATCAGATGGGGAAATTTAGCAGCAAGATAGAGGCTATAAGAACAAACAAAATGGAAATGTAAGAAATAGAAAAGCATGGTAACAGTGATGAACAATACTTTCCATAGAGTTGAACATAGCCAAGGAGAGAGTCAGTGTACTTAAAGATAGGTCAATACAAATTATTCAAACAAAAATGCAGAGCAATGAATGAAAACAAAATGAAACAGATTACTCTTGGTCTGTGGGGTAAAAGAAATTGGTCTAATATGACTGTAACTGCAATTTCAGAAGGAGAAGGGAGACAAAAAGGAGAAGAAATCTCTGAAGAGATCATGGCCAGGAATTTTTCAAAATTACTGAAAAACCCCCAGAAATCCCAGAAGTCCAGAGAACACCAAGAGGGATAAATGCTCTGCCCCTCATAAAGCCCCATCCAGATACAGAGAAAAAAACATACGATTCAGAGGAACAAAGATTTACTGAAGGTGTCTTCAGAAGCAGTGGCAGTTATAAAAAGTTATAAAAAGTGCTGGGAGAAAATAGTATCAATACAGAACTCTAAACTAAGAAAATTGTCTTTCAAAATTGAAGGAATAATAAAGATTTTTCATACTAACAAAAACTGGGAATACTTACTACACAGCAAGAAATGTTAAACAAAGTACTTCAGGCAAAGGAATATGTTGCCAGACCGAAACTTGGATCTATACAAAGGAATGAAGAACACTGGAAATGGTGCAAGTGTAGGTAAATGTAAAGTGAATATTTTTCTCATTTTTAATTGCTCTAAAATGTGAATGAATAAAGAAAAATGGTAGCAATGTATTTTATTTTTATAACATGTAAAAGTAAAATGTGAATACAATAGGACAAAGAATAGGAAAGTGGAGTATACTTTGTCTTAGATTGCACATGAAGTGGCATAATACTATTTGAAGGTAGACTACAATTAAACTCTAGAGTAACCACCAAAAGCATTTTTTAAAGGATAAATGACAAGCTAATAGTGGAGATAAAATAGAGTCATAAAAATAATTCAGAAGAAGGCAGAAAAATAGTTAAAAAAAATAAAGAACATGGAACAAATAGAAAATGGCTAGAAAAATTACTTTAATCCAACAAATCAATAATTACATTATATATGATCAATATAAACATATAAAGAGTTTGTCAGATTAGATAAAAGAAAAAACCCAAAACTCAACTGGATTGTCTAAAAAACCTAACTTAACTATAAAGGCATGGATAGATTCAAGGATAGTAAAAGGATGACAGGGACCTATTATGTACATGTTAATAAAGAGGAAGTTGGAGTAGCTATATTAACATCAGAGAAAGCAGACTTAGAAGAATAAATATTACCACAGATCAAGATGAATATTACATTAATGATAAAGGAGTCAATTCACCAAGAAGCTGTAATAAACCTAAATGTATATGTGTGTCCAGCAACAGAGCTTCAAAATACATGTAGCAAAACTGATAGAACTGAAAGGCAAAAATACATAAATCTGCAATTGTAGTTGGAGACTTTAAAACTTTGGTCAGCAATCAGAACAATTAAAAAGAAAACTCAGTAAGAATTAGAAAAATTATCTCAATCCATTTGACCTAATTGAGAGTTCAAGAACCTGCCACTTAATAACAGCAGAATACATATATATTTAAAGTATACATGTGAGTAATATATGGAATTGTTGAATCACTATATTGTACACCTGAAACTAATATAACACTGTATGTTAACTACATGAGAATTAAAATAAAAAGTGTACATGGAACATGTGACCAGATACACCATATTCTGGGCCATAAAATAAACCTTAATAAATTTTAGAAAATGAAACAATACAAAGTATGATCTTGGACTGTAAAAGAATTAAACTGGAAGTTAATAACACAAAGATATCTGGAAAATCCCCACATCTTTGAAAATTAAACAAAACACTTCTAAATAGTCCATGGATCAACACAATGGAATATTACTCAGCCATCCAAAAGAATGGAATCTTGTCATTTGCAATGACATGGATGGAACTAGAGGGTATTATGCTAAGTGAAATAAGTCAGAGAAAGACAAATACTATATTATTTCACTCATGTGGAATTTAAGAAACAAAACAGTTGAACATAGGGGGAGGGGAGAACTAAGATGAAAATTGAGAGGTAGGCAAACCATAAGAGATGCTGAACTCTAGGAAATAAACTGAGGGTTGCTGGAGGGCAAGTGTGTGTGTGGGGGGAAGGATAATTGGGTGATGAGCATTAAGGAGGGCACTTGATATAATGAGCCCTCAGTGTTATATGCAGCTGATGAATCACTAAATTCTACCTCTGAAACTAATAAAAAAAAGAAAAAGAAAAAAATAATCCATGGATCAAAGAGGAAGCCACAAGGAAAACTAGAAAATATTTATAATTAAAAACAAAGAAGCAATGTATTAAAAATTGTGGTTTGTATTTAAAGCAGTGGGTAGAAGAAATTTATAGCTTTAAGTACTGATATTAGAAAAGAAAAAAGTTCTCAAATCAATGATCTAAGCTTTCACCTAACAAAACCAGAAAAAGAAAAGCAAATTAAACTCAAAGCAAGTAAAAGGAATTCAATAGTAAATGTAAGAGCTTTCATCAGTGAAATTGAGAATAGAAAGAGAGAGAATCAATAAAAATGGAAGATGGTATTTTTAAAAGATCAACACAATTGATAAACCTCCAGCTAGATTGACCAGGAAAAAAGAGAAGACACAAATTACCAATATCAGAAATTAAAAAGGGGCATCATTACTGACCCTTCAGGATAATAATGAATATTACAAACAACCCTATACCCATAAAATAACTTAGATGAACGATAAAAAGATTTTGAAAAACACAAAATCCTAAAGCTCACTCAAGGAGAGATAACCAATAGTAACTATATTTATTAAAGAAATTGAACTTGCAGTTAAAACACTACCAACAAAGAAAACTCCAGGCCTAGATGACTTCACAGGCAAATGCTGCCAAACACTTAAAAAAGAAATAATATGATTCCTACACAAACAATTCCAATATAGAAGCAGGCCTGGGACTAGAGTGAGGTAAGAGAGGCATTAATGCAAGTGCAGGGTCATTGCCTGTGAGTGACTGCCCCCATAAATTTTGTACCTTGGTGTCTCACCCTGGTCCCAGCCCTATATAGAACATACATCCCAACTCATTCTATAAATCCTACAAGAAAAGACAACTACAAACTAATATCCCTCAGGAATATAGATACAAAAATCTTCAAATACTAGCAAATCAAATCTAACGATATATATAAAAAGGGTATTACATCATGACCAAGTAGAATTTACCGTAGGAATGCAAGGCCAGCTCAACATATGAAAATCCATCAATTTAATTTACCCTATCAACAGACTAAAGAAGAAAAACCATCAGATCATCTCAATAGATTCAGAAAAACCCTTTGACAAATTTCAGCATTTCTTCATAATAAAAAAACTCTTAGCCAACTAGTAATAGAAGGGAACTTCAACCTAATAAATGCCATCTACATCAACATTATATTTCATGGTGAAAAACTGAATGCTTTCCTTTAAGATGGTGAACAAAGAATGTCTGCTGTCACTCTTATTCAACATTGTCCTAGAATAATTCAAATGCAATAATTCAAGAAAAAGAAATTAAAATGTACAGAATGTAAAGGAAGAAATAAAACAATATTCACAACTGACATGATTTCTATACTAAAAATCCCAAAGAATCTACATGAAAACAATTTAATTTAGTAAACAAGTTAGTTTAATATTCACAACTGACATGATTTCTATACTAAAAATCCCAAAGAATCTACATGAAAACAAGTTAGTTTAGTAAAAGATACAAGGTCAACATGCAAAGTCAATTGTATTTCTATATATTAGCAAATGAACACTTAGAAATCAAAATAAAGAGTACCATTTACAATAGTAACAAAAATTTTTAAAAAGCTACTTAGACATAAAAATAATTATGTGTGAAATGCATATGCTGATAACTATAAAACATTGATGAAAGAACTCAAATAATGCCTAAATAAATGTACAGATATACCATGTTCATGGATTGGAAGACTACAGATAGTAAAGATGTCAATTTTTCCCATACTCACCAGTAGAATCAACAAAATTCCAATTAAAATCCCAGCAGGACTTTTTTTTTAAGAGATCAATGAGCCATTTCTAATGTATATGGAATGTTAAGAAGTTAGAATTGCCAAACAAAATTTGAAAATGAAGAACAAAGTTAGAAGACTCACTGTACTTGATTTCAAGCGTTAGTCAGAAAGCCATGGTAATCAAAGGAATACGACATTAGAGAAAAGATAGACATATAGGTTAATGAAAGAGAACCGAGTCCAGAAATTGACCCATACATATGTGATCAATGGATTTTATGTAAAGGAGCAAATGCAGTTCAATGGAGAATCGACCACCTTTTCAACAAATGCTGCTGAAAAAACTGGATATCCATCCATATGCAACAAAAGGACTTCTACGTTACACCACATATAAAAATTAGCTCAAAATTCATCATAGATCTAAATGTAAAACCTAAAACTATAAAACTCCAGAAGAAAATGTAGGAAAGAATTTCTTATGAGTTTGGCAAAGTTAGGCAAAGATTCCTAAGATACAATGCCAAAATCATGATTCACTAAAAAAAAAAAATGCTAAGTTGAACTTTAGTAAGATTAAAACCTTCTGATCTTCAAGATCACTAAAAAGAGAATGAAAAGACAAGACACAGACTAGGAGAAAATATTTGCAAATCACATTTCCAAAAAAGAACTTGGATTTGGTATTTATAAAAGAAATCTCTCAAATATTAACGAGATTTGCAACACTATAAAACAATGCCACTTTTCACTAAATTTACTTTTTGTTTTAGGTTATATAGTTATTTTTCATAAGTATGGTTATTTATGTTAACAGGTAGTGGATTTACTATTGTTATTTTTTATTTTAAATGGGTTAATACATATTTTTTAAAAATTTAAAAAATTTTTTAAAAATCTTTTAAGGTTTATTATGATAAATATTGATAAATGTATCTTACATAAACAAAAGCTCTTTGGCATTCCTTTTAGAGTGTGAATGTGTCCTGAGACCAAGAAGGTTGAGATTTGCTATTATAGACAGTAGATATTATGGGAGTTCAGGGTCAGCATTTGCTATAATTGTTTCAGCCAAGTGTTCTGTGGGGAAAGGCTCTTTGCTTTAAGATCAGTTCAGTTTTCATTATATGCCTGGTTGGTGCTAGCTCTCAGATGGCCCTTAAATGCAAATTTGTCACTCCTGTTATTTATTAGATTCATAGGTAGCACCACTTATCTAGCAGGTGCTTTGGAAGCACCTCATTCTAGAATGATGCTAAGAGGAAGATGCATCCTCCCAGATGAGTCAGGAATGCCAGGAATGCTCTGGTTCTGGCCATATTGGTGTGTTCCTGTTGTGCTCACCTGTTCAGGTGCTACCTTGAGACTTTTTCTGGCTTGGTAAGTGTCATGGATCTGCAGTTTAAGAAAGACAAGTCTAAAAGGACAAGAAATCCCTTCCATGTGTTCTTTGCAACTATCAATCACAGTGGATAGTTCTTTGCTGTGTGGTAGAATAGGCGTCTGGTTCCTTTGTCTCTTCCTTCATTCTGACTAATTGCTGATTAAAGCTCTTCATTTACTTGATTCTTTGGTTGTCACCTTTTCCCACTGTCCTAACCTTTTCTAACACTCCTCCACTGAGTGTAGTCTAAAGAGCATTCGATGTAAATGAGGATAAATCTATCCAGAAATGGATTTTCTTCAGAAATATTTGTAAGGGGGGAGTAGGTGGGAGAAAAAGTTAAATGTCAGTAATAAATACATTTCAGTTTTCAACAAAGGAAGTGCTTCAGAGATGCTCTGCTTTGCCATTTCAAAATTATAGGACTGGTTAATTGTCCCATTTGGAAGAAGAACACGCCGGGCTTTTAAAAATAAATTTTACATAATGAAAAAATCTGTGCTTTGGGTACAGTCATTTATCCACTTAATTTTCATTGAATGCCTATGGGTGTGAGGGACGGTCTTGACTTCTGGAGATTAAAAATGGAGTGGGACAGTCATGATTCTTGCTCTCAGAGCTCATCTCTCAAAGCAGCGTCTCTCGGAACAAGCTCATTTCCTGTGAGGAATGGATAATTCCTATTCATTCTTCAATTCTCAGATTAAGTGTTAGGTTAGGTGTCTAAGAACCGCTGGATCAGAGGAGCTGTACTTTTATGATTTTAAAAGATATTATAATACCAGAAAAATATTGCCAATTACCCTCCATAGTGATTGTACCAATTTGTACTCTTAATAGGATTACAGGAGAAGGGAAGTTAAGGTCCATGGAACCGGCCAGGTGAGCTGGGCTGGGCTGAAGATGGGTAGATGGACAATGGCAGGACAATGAGATCACCTGCTGCCACGGGAGGGGGGGCCATGGTGCCGTGGGGACATCTCCAGGGGCCCCTTGTCCAGTCTCGGGTGCCACCCAATGATTCCCAGGCATCGAAGCTCACGCTTAGTAGGGCAGTTGAAGGATGAATAGGAATTGTTCATTCCCAACAGGAAACGAGGTCGTGGTTCACTCTGAGAGCTGGTGTGGTCTTGTTTAGGATCTAATGTTCCTTTCTATACAAGAGGCTTTTCTGATGCTGCCCATCAGAAGAGAAGCAGCGAGAAGTCCTGGGAAGGTTCTTGGCAAACTTAGAGGTGTGTTGCTTGTGATGCTGTTGCTTGTTTGCATCACAAGCTAGGATAATATGCAATTTGTAAACTATTTGTTTATAGATGTAACTCATTCACGTGACTCAAAATACAAGAGGTACACAAGGGCACACAGTGAAAACTGTCCCTTTCACCCTGTCCCTGAGTCACTGAGCTTTTCCTCTGGAAGAAACCAAAACCTACACATTTCTTGTGCTTCCTTCCAGAGATATTTCATGCAGAAAACAAGTAAATTATATGTGTGTGTGTGTTGTGTGTGTGTGTATATATATATATATATATATATATATATATAGTATAGATATATAGTGCTGTATATAAATATATAGTATAATTTATATATAATTTTTATATTGTGTATATACAATTTTTCCTTCCTCTTTCCCACAAATGTTAAAGAGCTATAGCACTTCCTCATTCTTTCATATTCCAATTTAAGATGTACCATAATTGACTAAACAAGTCCCCTATTGATGGTCGATCTTTTGCTATTAACAACATGCTTCCATATGTGTGTATCTATAAGATAATTTCCTAGGAGTGGAATTACTGGATCAAAGAATCTATACTTTATCATTTTGGAAAAAATTGCCAGATTTGCCCCCATAGAGTTTATATCAATTTACACTCTCAATAGGAATATATGAGAACGCAGCCTAAGGCCCCCTGAGTAGAACTTTGGGGATAGGAATTGGAGGGCATGATTACACAACAGTAGCAAGCCCTTGGCTTCCTGATAAGTGTGATACCATGGGGGTGGACTGTTCCCACGTGATCAGACCTGAGACGCATCTGCTGGGACAGGTTTAATATGGCTGCTCTAGCCAGCCACAAAACTTGCACTAGAGCACCAACAAATGTCATCATAAGACCCAGAGAACAAAGAACAAATACAATGTGAGTTTTATAATAAAGTTATGTTTTACCTTATTATACCAAAGGTCTCAGGTTTATTCACTGCAGGAGTTTAGAATTATTCCCATTAATAATATGAAATTCTCATTGGCCATCAGCCCCAGCTGACTGTAAAAAGTCAGTCTTTTATAAACCTCCTCCCTAAATATTTCTGGGCTTCCTTGGGGGTGGTACATGTGGTAACAAATCATTCCTGACCATTGTTCACCACATGGCTGGTCCAGATAAGTTTCTGAAGTCCCTGGTCCATATAATTCACAGGGGGCTTTGCTGCTCCAAGGATGGAAGTCCCTTCTGCCTGGAAGTCTGTATGTTGAGTATATGGGAAAGTGAGACATTGCCCCCCAAGTCTCAGAAGGAGAAGCTCCATGGTCCGCCAAGTCTCTCCCCACAAGTGAAGCATTCTTACTGTGTTTATACTCTGCTAGGGGTCAGAGAGCGAGGTCATGTACTGTAAGGCATGACTGTGAAACCTCTTTCAATGCACAAACACTGTCTTTTTGTTGTGGGAGAGCACCAAGGGCTTTATCATGATTGACTTCAGGGTGAAGTGGAATTCATGGAGTCGAAGAATGAATCTTGCCGACAAAGGAGAGTGAGTGAAGAGAGTTTTATTAAGTGAGGATACAGAGAAAGCTCTCAGGAGTGAGAGGGGTCCAGACAGGGTTGCCACTGAGGACTTTTAGGGTTGGTCTTTTATTGAAGGCTAACCAGGGAACTTAAATCCTTTTAACATCTCTATTGATATCACCACTGAGTAAGGACTAGTGATAACACCTTCAATGGCTTCCTTCTTTTCTAAATTCTTTGTTGGTCATAAGTAGCTGTTATAACAAGACCCCACCTCTGACACCTAAGACAGGATGGTCTGGTTTGTTTCCTTATCTCTGGTTTCCTTACATTTTTGTGGTAATGGTTTCCACATTTTTGGAATTTTGTGGGCCTGATTCCATGACCCCCTACCTATCTCTCCCTACCTAGTCCTGCCTGTCCCTTACTCAAGGGGATGAAACCCTGTCTGAAACTCCATGTCTGTTGCCAGGCCTACTTGCTGTGGCAGGATCTTTCTACCCCGTCTCCTACAATCTGATCTCCACGAGACCCCTCCAGATCATTAGACACATCTGAATCTCAACAGTGGCCAGGGTCAAATACCTTTCCCAGAGCCTTCTTGGTCCCTCTGTAAACCAGGGGACACAGAGAGTGACACACACACACAGAGATATTTTGTCTAGCTTCCTTTACCAGAACTAACCAATCCCAAGGCCCAACCAAAACATCTGATTACATAAATAATAAAGATTAAAATTGAATTGAGTGGATTTATGAATGAAAGGAGAGATAACACCTAGGAGCTGTTTTTATAAGAGGAATTATCAACTAATATATTTCTCTGCCAGTTTGACTGTAGTGTCTAAAACATTTAATTGCTTTAAAGAAGCACAAATAGAATGGCCCCAGTACTTGTGCATGATGGGTCATTAGCCTGTCTGATGGCAAATATGTATAGTTGACTGCAAATTATTATTATTGCCCCCAGGCAAGTTGTGAATTCAGGGCATCTTCTCCTTGACCCTGAGCACGTTTCAGGTTTGTGCAGCAACTCACAGGGCAGCTCGGGAGAAATGAGGATTCTTCCCAAGGAGAAAGGGTAACGTGAATTAGGGTCAAGACTTCTCCTGGCCTCATTGTTCGGGCTGAAATTTCACAGTAGAAATATAAATTATCATGGATTAGGTCAACCACACTCTCTGCTTTGGTCTACACTGTCCTCCAACTTTTTGTCCTTCCAGCAATAAAACATCAAAGGCCAATTTTAAGGTTTGAGACTTGGGAGGGGCACAGACAGCTCAAGGTCAAGGAGGCCATTCTTTCTGGCTTGGCCTTTGGGCCTTGAATCAAAGACACGAAAGGAGCCCTTCTGCCTTAGCAGGATTAGGAATTCCATTTAGGAGTTTAGGGCTCATGCTTGGGTTAGTCATGGTAAGCCCTGCCTTTTCCCAATGTGTCCCCCTGTGCATCTCTCTCCTTTGAGACTGTAGTGGATCCCAGGCAAATCTTTTCATTTCAACTCGACTAGTTGTTCTTTCAGAATTTTCCCAAGAGAAAGATAATTTTAAAGGCAAATTTGTAAGTAAATGGTGTATAAAACAGTCACAGGTAGTGGATGGGAAAGAGCTGGAGCTTTGGAGGCAGACAAATGGGTTCAAATCCCAGCTCAGACTCTCATGAACTAGAATGAAGAATAGGTTCTAGAATCAGGAATAATAATCAAGAATTTGCTTTTCCAATTCCTCATCCATTAAATGGGAGTAATAGTTTCTATCTCATGGGGTTGCTGTAAAGGTCAAAATGCAGTAAGGTGTATAAATTCTTAGCAGAGCACCTGGCACAGGGTAAGTACTCAGTATATGGTTGCATTATTACTAAGAGCATAATGAAAAATTACTTGGTATTATCTGAGTTGATGGCAATTTCTGTCACTGCTTGTCTTCATTTCTGTGAGTAAATATGTTCTGTCAACTTGATGTGAAGAACAAGGGCAAAAGAAATGTACATAAAATCAAATCTTAAAACTTGCAGCCCCTTGACAAATATTTGAGACAGGCTGAGTGATGGGCTGCCTTGTGACTGGGTGTTTCTGTGGGGTGTTTGCATTTACTTCTCCTGACAACCCTCCAGGGGTTATTGCCCCATTTTCAAGATAAAAAAATGGAATATTAAATAATTTCCCCAACTTCCTCCAAATCTCTTACTCAGTGTCTCTTTCACTTGTCACTTCCCCCTTAAGAATGACCTCTTGGCTTTCAGGACTAATGTGTACTGGTTCTCCACCTTCCCTGCAGTTTCTCAGTCTCCTTTCACAGAATTCTCTTACTCAGAGCCGGCCTGTCTTGTCATGTGTCCTCTTCCTGGAAGAATTCTGGAAGCTGTGGCTTCTTCCTCCTTAGGATGATCCTCAATCTGTATTTAGAGCCCAGACATTTCACCATCCAGGCCCCCAGACTTCACATTCAACTGTCCACTCGGTATCTCCACTTGAATGTTCTAGAAGCACATCCAAGTCAACATTTCCAAAGCTAAGCTCATTATCTTCCCTCTGCAGTGTTCCCAAGCTCTATTACTGGTCCTATTGCTTGGCCAGATGCTGGGACAGATCCTTGATTCCACCCTCTTATTCCCAGCTCTCAACTAAGCATTTACAAGATGGGATGAACTTACTCCTTAATCTTCTTGTCCCTACTAGTTGCATCCTGTTCTCCAATATGACTTCCTACCCTCAATCCTCTGCACAAGGGCAAAGCACTATTGCTGAAATGCAAGTCATTTTTTTGGCCCTAAAATTCTTTTCTAGTGGGTGGGAAAAAAAATTCCACTTTTGCTAGTGGGCAGAGAAAAAAAATCTCAGTAGCAGATGTTGGAATTCCTCTTAGAGCAGAAATTGTCTTGGTTTAGAAAAATACTTTGAAGTTTCAGACAAAAATGAGAACCTGGGGGCATGAATTTCAGGAGTCAGAAGACAGGAGAAAGATATATAGTCATTATGATTGGGTTTCCCTCAAGCAAAGAAGCAAAGATTTTTGATGGATTGTTTAATATCCTCTTCTTGCATCAGCTTCTGATACATTGATTAATAAAGCAGAAGAACTTTGTGAAACAAAAGTAACAGGACTGCTTCTAAATATGCTCTGTCAAGCCTTAACTACAAATCTTAATACAGTCCTGACATCTTCAAGATATCCAAGAGCCCTTGCCCCTAACTGGCCTGTGCAGAAATAAACCTGAGCCAACTCTCCTGAGGATAATGAAGTAATAACATGATCGAAGTGGGAGAGAAATTACCGAGGCTTAGCTGAGCCCCATGTGCCAAGACTGATCTATTGCTTCTCCCTCCTTAGTAGCTTCGCTAAGAAATAGAGCAAGAATATGGTTCAACAATATTCAGAAAGCATTTTCGGGAACAAAAGTTTTGTGCCAGGTTCTATTTTAGGGCCTGAGGATACTGCAACAGCTATGGTAGGGCCTCTCCACTGTCTTCCATGACCTGCACGCAGATGGAGAAAATAGAAATAATGTAATTCAGTCCATGAGAAGTACCACCACATTTTTAAAATGTTATTAAAGTTGAGCAATTATTATATCATTTGGATGTATGCCAGAGCCTTTGTTTGGAAAGACAATACCTATTCTGTCACCAACAAACTACTCACAAAGGAAACACATAAGTGTATTTTTTTTAAAAGATTTTATTTATTTATTTGACAGACAGAGACATAGTGAGAGAGGGAACACAAGCAGGGGGAGTGGGAGAGGGAGAAGCAGGCTTCCCTCGGAGCAGGGAGCCTGATGCGGGGCTCGATCCCAGGACCCCCGGATCATGACCTGAGCCGAAGGCAGACGCTTAACGACTGAGCCACCCAGGCGCCCCACACATAAGTGTATTTACAAAGGCTAGGTGTATCAACAGGGTAAGTGAGTTATGCATCTTCTCAGAGTGTCTTCCTATCTGGCCATTAAGTGTTGCTGTCTCGGTATGGGGCATTGGCATTTTCAGTTCAACCAATGTTTTTTGAGGACATACCATGTGAAATTTTCTACTAGGGATACAAAGATTAATAGAGCTCAGCACTTGTCCTCAAGGGCTTACAGTTGTGTGTGTGTGTGTGTGTGTGTGTGTAGATTGGCAGCTTGGGGCAGAATACAAAGCTACATAGACTGGGTACTTCCTATACTCCAGGCACTACTCAAAATTCTTTTTAACCTCATCTAGTCCTTTCCATAACCATGTAAGGTAGGTGTTAGTCTTGCTTCATGCTTAAGTGACTTTATGAGGGTTACAAAGCTAATAAGAAAAGGATCATAAGAGAATTTCAAAACGAAGTGATATGGGGGCTCAAAGGAGGAAATATCATATTTGAATAAGAAGGTATCAAAAGCTTCATAGTGGAGGGTGCTTTTTCAAGACCTTGACATCTGGGCAGAATTTTGAAGGGCAAAGATTGTGGGTATGAGAAGGATTCTTGGTAGAAAGAAGAATATGAGCAAAAGCTCAGGGTGTCCACGGAATAGCACAGTGTGTTTGGGCAGGAGTGTTGGGTTGTATAGATGGATGAGACTGGAAAGATAGGATTTTTGGGGGAGGCCATTTTTTTGAGTGACAGCTGAGGAGTTTCTGTAATGTAGAGTTAATGGCAGAGGAGGAAGATTTGTGGTGTGCTCACAGCTGTGTTTTAGGAAGATGACTCTGTCAGGATTAATATTGGAGAATGGAACCACAGGAAGCAGTGAGACCCATTAGGGCCACATGAATTTCAGGAAAGGTAATGAGAGTCTTAACTAGGGCAGCAGTGTTGAGAGCAAATAACTTATCTTTTAAGATGAGCATCATGTGGGTTATTTTGTTTCAGGATTCCTAAGGAAGAAGTTGTGCCTGTTGTCACCAAGTAAACACATACTATAAATACTTGGATTGAAAATATGGTCCCACTAAGCATCTAAAAATTATATATGTAATCTTTTCTGGCAGCTCCGGCAGCCAAATGCTGACACTTAAGGCAATGCATGATGATGCTTTTGGGAGGGGGGGCAGAACTGATGGATGAGAAAGGGGACAAGAGTCAAAGTTCGGTCAAATTGCCTCCCAAACCTAAGCAGAGAGTAGTGTGGTAGAGAGGTTAGGTACATATGTGGGGAGCCAGAGAGACGAGTTCAGGTGCTAGCCCTGGTCCTGGCTGGCCGTGTGACTGTGGAAAGATGGTATCAGTCTTCCGTTCCTCTCTTGTAATGGGATTAATAATACCACCACCTCAATATTTATTTAATATAACATTGCCTACTCAATTTCCATCTCTCCCACAAGACCCATTTCTTTAATCCCGTAACTACCTGATAAGGTAGACACATAGAAGTGTCTAATAATTGTTTGATTTTGTTATTATTATATATTAATGTTATTTTAATATTATTAAGATGATAGCATCAAAGGGCGCCTGGGTGGCTCAGTTGGTTAAGCGACTGCTTTCAGCTCAGGTCATGATCCTGGAGTCCCTGGATCGAGT
>NC_138373.1:40136514-40151595 GCF_054177405.1 Leptonychotes weddellii | reverse complement strand
CCGCATCGGGCTCCCTGCTCGGCAGGGAGCCTGCTTCTCCCTCTGACCCTCCCCCCTCTCGTGTGCTCTATCTCTCTCATTCTCTCTGTCTCAAATAAATAAATAAAATCTTTAAAAAAAAAAAAAAAAAAAAAAAAAAAGATGATAGCATCAAAACCTCCAATAGGGGTAAGAGCTGTTTATGTAAACTAGCTTTATAAAAGGCTAAATATATTTCCCATTCATTAAACTGTAGTTTAAAACGTGTTTTTTTTTTTTTAAAGATTTTATTTATTTATTTGACAGAGACACAGTGAGAGAGGGAACACAAGCAGGGGGAGTGGGAGAGGGAGAAGCAGGCTCCCCGCAGAGCAGGGAGCCCGATGTGGGGCTCGATCCCAGGACCCTGAGATCACGAACTGAGCCGAAGGCAGATGCTTAACTGACTGAGCCACCCAGGCGCCCCTAAAAATAGTGTTTGGTGATGACGTTTAAAACACAGAGATTGGCAGTTTGGGGCAGAATATAAACTTCCCAGGACCAAATGTCTACTAGTGAAAGAAGCCATGATTATAGGGGTTGGAACCACTGATCACAGACTGTCTAGAAAGTGCTTGGAGATAGGGACTACCAGATGAAGAGAACAGGGGTGGCTGAGGGGAGGTTGTTGGAAGGGGATGAAGGATGAACACACTCCTGGTACATAGCACAATACCATGCGTATCAAAGGGGTCAATATGTGTGCGGTGAATGAACGATGATTTACCTTCAGAGGGGTGGAGAGAAGTGGTCTGGAGAATGTGGCAAGGTTCCTGGCCCATAGTGGACGCAAAATACATTTAAATCAAAGGAGAGAAGGAAAGGAACTCTAGCTCCCTTATGCAGAAGGGGAGCTTACTGATGAAGAACCTAGAAGGGAAGTTTACAAAACTTATAGAATTTTGCAAAAAAACCTCTGGCTGGTTATCAACAGAGGTAAAAAAATATATATATATATCTGTGGGATTGGAGAGCAAGGAAAGAGATCCCGTACCCTTCTCAGCCTAAAAGTAAACATACTTTACTTGGGCTCATGTAGACTGAATGTTTTCCCACCTTGGGAGTGACCTAAAACTTGTAATTCCTTCTTAGGGCTTCAATATTTCCAGATGCCTTTATGAGATGCCCTGCTTGGGGCTCCTATGGGACTCAGCAGAGATGAGGAAGGGAATATCAGATCGTGCAGCAGACTAGTAATTGTTTGCTCCTCTTCCAGAACTCTGCAGTCCCTGGCTCTGCTCCCCTTTCTCTCTAGGCTGAGTCCCTAATCCTCAGGGGCCTTTGATAATCAGCTCTGTCAGAAGTTCATCTATGTCCTACACAGAATGACTCAGGCAGAAAAAGATGGTCATTCTCGAAAGCTGAAGTGGATCAGAAAAAGGGTCAGTGGAGACTGAAGGAAAGCCTTTTTGCCACCAAGTGCCCGGTCTGAGGGCTTTGCCACATGGCCTGTGTTCAGAATTGACCTGGCATGAGGTCATGAGAGAGCATTACACACACACACACACACACATAATATGTTATATTATCAAAGAACTGTTCTGATTGACTGTAGACTGAATACATTTGGTGGCAACCTACAGAGAAATCTGAAAGGACTTCATCTATAAGGGAAATGAGAGCTTCTTTCCAGCTAAGCTTATTTTCGGATCTGCAGGTGCAAAGACCAGCTTTTCAAGACACTGAGATTGGGAGCACTGTCATGTTTTGAACCCTTAAACCCTTTCAGATGCCACCTTGGGAAGGACTTGATGGAAATCATTCTGTCAACTTGAGTCCTCAAACAGGCACATTTCTCAAACTGTCCAGAGGATAAGGGCTGATTCTGAGAACCATATTTGAGTTGGCATATCTAATCCGACCACCACCTTTAGTGCTTCTCCTTCACGAAGAACAAGAGTGAGTCTCCTCCATTCCTATTTCCTTGCATGCCATCCTGTCAGACTAGTCTTCTACATTTATCAACGTGTTTCCCTTTTCCTACCCCCTTTGTTCTTATGCTGAGTCAGTGGTATTCAGCTTCTGTTCCAAAGGTTCACTTCTCCCGTGTGCTGAACCCTTCACCTCCCCAAGGATCTCCTTCCCTTCATTCTTTACCTCTGCACGTGCATGTTCTTTACCTCTAGCTCTTACCCCTCAATCTATGGTCACAAGCAAGATTCCAAATTACTGGAACAATCAAAACCCCCTGGACCCTGGGTCTTGCTTTAGTTGCTTTTCTATCATTCTCTTTAATAGCCATGCCATTCAAGAGAGAAATGTATGCATTTGTTCTTTACACATTTAGTCGTCCATCAGCCTTTGGTGGAGGGCCTCCGCCCCCCCCCCCCCCCGCCCCAGGAATTGGGCAAAGTGCAGGGGCCATGAACAAGGCAGTCCTTACCTTCAAGGAGCTCACAGTCTTGTGAAGGAGACCAGTAAATTAACGACCACCCACACAGAGGGTGGTAAGTGCGACACCAGGGACATGCACAGGTTCTCTGGAAGTACATAGCACCTTCCGGTTCATCCTTTGAGACACAGTAGAAAAGTTACTTCCTCTATGAAAGTTTTCTACAGGATTCTTCTTTCCAATCTTGGCCTTCCCATATCACCTGGTGTGTACTATCCCAACATCACTTAGCACATTTTACTGTGATTATCTCTACCCAGCTTACTCTTCTCCCTAGTTGTGAGTTTTCTGAGAGCAGGGACTGTGCCCAACCTTTATCCCAAAGCCCAGGATTTAGAGGGTAGACGCTCTTAGTAAGTGCTCGTTGAATGAGATAGAGTGGATGTTAGGAGGAATACAATATCTTTGGGGGCCAACTTTGATGGCGTGACAAGATCTGAGTCAGAGGGGCCTTATGGAGGAAGGCAGAGCCAACACCCACCTGCACATTCAATCCATTCTCTTTCCTGTCAGCTTCTCCTAGCTACCATTTTTCTGTTCAAACCTAGGGGGAGGGTTGAGTTTTGGTTTTTATCACGGAGCCATTTCCCTTTCAGAACTGGAGGAGTTTGGCTGGTTGTGCACGAAAACTGTGCTTTCTGCCATGATGCAGCCAAACTCCTCCAGCCATGGCAGAAGGAAGTTTTAGACCTCCCAGTCTGAAAATGAGGAAAATGAGGAAGGACATGGGTATTTGACTTAGGACAGCATCCAGGTAGTCTCTGGGGCCCCTACCTTCTAATCTTGGACAAGATATTGGGCAGAATTCATCTGACCAAACCTCGTTCTTGGGAGCAGGTAAGGTTTTATTATCCTTATTTTACTGAAGATGTAGCTGGACCCAAGGCGAAGGGGTTATGTGATTTGCCCAACAGGGGGTAAAAACTTACACCTTCTGACTTCTAAGGCAAGACTCTTTTCTCAAACTCTCTAAAGCTACTTGAACAATAAAGTGAGAAGATCAGCCTGAGGTTTCTCTTGGGTATGTAATTCAATTTCCCAAGTATTTCACATTGACGTAGATGCCTTTCTTCTTTTGGGCTCTGGATTTATCAGAAGTCATCTTAGACACAGACATAGGTGGTTAGGGTTAAGGGAAGGGGCATATGAGACCCCCCCCAGGTGTAATGCAACTTCCTGCCACCCCACCCCCTTCTGGAGGAGGGCACTGGGTGCAACAGTGCTCTGGACTCCTATGACATCATTTCCTGAAAGTTCAATAGCTTGTAACTTTGCTAAATACTCACTAACTCTGTGTATTTCTTTTTGTTAGATACTCTAGGGCAAACTCATTAGGGGCTTATTAGCCAGCACTGTTGGAGCTGAGCTGATGCTAGTTAAGGAAAATGAGTTTGTGGAGCGTAAAGCAATGCCGGAAGTATCCTCGTCCGGGTGAACGAGAACTTGATAAATGCCACAGCGCCATTGGCACGTGTCGGCAATCAGAAGCAGTCAAACCATTACCAGATTTAATAATTCAGTCCAAAAAGGGCACATGTCAGTCAAGCAAGGATGGGATGTGCAGAGGAAGGATGTAGGAGTCAAAGAGTAATCTCATCAGGAATCCAATAAATTTGCCAGGTTTTGGAGAGAAAGCAAAGTGGTGTTGAAGCCAGGATGGCAGGGCAACTGTGCATATGTTGAAGGAATCCTGCTAACTGTTAAAGAAGTAGATTCATTCCTGATAACTTCTATATGACCGTGGGTTCCTTATTTGTAGGATAGGAACGGTGAGCCCGATTCACAGAGAAAGGTGTGAAGATTGCTTTCCACTCACCAAAACTTTTGGCATCATACTTGACTTCTCTCTCTCTCCTGTCTCACATCTGATCTGTCAGCAAATCCTCTTAAGTGTTCCTTACGTTGCCCATCTTATTTGATTCTTGCAATAATCCTAGGAGATGTTTACAGCATTTCAGTATAGGGTGGCTTACTGTGTCCCTTGGGGGTGCAGGACAATGAATGGGCTTCTAGGTAACTGTGCAATCTTTGAAGGCCACTTCCAGGTTCAGTTTGATCCAAGAACTGGATCTCATTCCAAGAATGGAATGAGAGGACTTTGTCTCTGGCTCAGACTCCACGTGGTTTAATAAAGGGAAGCTCATAGTCCTAGACCACCCCCTTTATAAACACCAGCACCTTTCATTTTACCTGAAGAGATCATTTCTTCTCTTTAGGCTGATTGGTGGCTTTGGAGAACCTCAAAGGCAAAACTTATGAGGCTAAAGCATTTTTTAAGACATATTTTTAAGTTTACATATAGTGTAACTGGGGTGTGTGTGTGGTCTGCTTCAGGTTTGCTTGCCAGATTGCAGAATTTCCATATCATTCTGCAGATCAGTAGACTCCTGAAGGCAACCTACCAGAAAAATAACTACTAGAGAAAAAAACTTCACATGTATGGTGAAGAACGTCACTGAAGCCCAGAACGACAGGATGTGCTGGATAATAAATAACATACGATAGATGCCTTGTGTGTGTGTGTGTGTACATTCTCCTAAACAAGAGAAGGAACAGTGTGTTGCAAGGAACCCTGAAACCTATTTACTCTTGGATATGTACATTCTTCGGAATGTTTCCTTGCATTTCCTTTCTTCCTCTGTTTCCTCAAATGCTAATGATTCCCAAATGTGTAAGTTCCTATCTGTGGCCCGAGCCCGTCTTCTAACTCTACGGTGTATATCCACCTGCTTTGCCTCTCAGTTTATGGTCTTCCAGGCATGTCACATTTCACAATACAAAACTGAGCCTCTGGTTTGGAACCCTCCTGCCCCTGCCAAAAAATATCAGACTTTCTCTGTAGCCTTCCCTGTTTGGATTAATAGCAATTTTATTTGCTCACTTGCTTAGGCCAAAACTTTTGGCATCATACTTGACTTATCTTTCTCTCCTGTCTCACATCTGATCTGTCAGCAAATCCTGTAGACTTGATCTTCAAAATATATTTGGAATCTCTAAAAAAAGTCTATAAACGTACAGATTAAAGAATAAAATGATATGATTATCTCAATAGCTATAGGAAATGCATTTAATAATACTTACCATAAATTTTGACTTTAAAAACTCTGGTTAAATTAAGAATAAAAAGGACTTTCTTTAACCAAATAAAGGGTATAAAAACCATAAACCTTAAATGAGAAATAGTAGAAGCATTCCCTTTAAAATCAGTAACTAAACAAGAGTGACTATTATTACCACTTCTATTCAACATTATACTGGGGGTCCTAGACAGTGCCATAAGACCAAAAAGAACAAAAAAAAAGAAAGAAAAGAATACCAGCATACCCTTTGCCCTTTCTTTTAACATGCAGACGTCTTCCCACCTAAGCTGTTTGCTTATGCAATTCTCTTCTCCTGAAGTGTTGTTCTTCTATAGGATGTGATCAATAAATATTTGTTAAATGAATTAACAGATGAAGAATGTAAGCTCCAAGCAGGCAGAGTTTTTGTCTGTTTTGTTCACTGCTGTCTCCCTAGCTCTTAGAAGAGCATATATAGGAGCAGACCCAGCTACATAACTACAAAATGAAATCATGGGGCTCCCTGTTAAAAAAATTCTTAAGATTTTCAAGATAGTGACAGTTGAGCGTTAAACCAAGATGGGGCCCTTCTGAGCATAGTACCCTCAGCATAGTACCCTCAGGGCCTATGAAGCCAGCCCTACATAGAAATGACACACCAGGCACTCAAAACTAATTGCTGAAGAAATAAATGATCTCACTTGATCATCTCAACATCTCATAAGGTAGTGGGGACAAATGAAGCTGAGAGAGCTAAATGACTTGCTGAATTTTACAGTCTGTGCCCTAACTTGGCCAAATCCAACTGGAAGACAGGGCCAAGGAGCCTGTTGATGGAGTCCATCAGGTTAACCTATGGGGCTACAGAGCAAGGTGTAGAGGAGCTGAGTGTGGGCGTGGAATGAGGGCAGGCAGGAATAGTAGCCTACCCACTTATCATACTTTCTTCTTGACTTGCTTCTCCATCAGGGCAGTGGAATTGTGTGGTATCTCCAGAATCTAGCCCCTGGGCAATTGCATAAACAGTAGGTCTCTCCAAAAAATAATTGGTTACCATGTGAACAAATGAATTAACAAGGAAAGAGAGTAACAAAGAGAAGATGTAGTCGAAATCATTTTAGGTGAACAGATAGAAGCTTAGTGAATTTGGGGAATCTGCCTGAGATTCTCTCCCTCTCCCTCTGTCCCTCCCCCTGCTCACATGCATGTGTACACGCTCTCTCTCTCAAATAAATAAATCTTAAAAAAAAATCAAAGCCTTGTTAAGAGAGAAGTATAGGGCTATAGTCTAGATCATGGTGTATGTTATTTAATATATACTTGTTAGGGAAATTTGTTATTGTTAGCCATTACATTTATGGGTCTGTATTGTTGACACAAAATTAAAGTCCATTTAATGGCAAGGAGAATCCTAACAGTCTAAATTAAGGAATGGTTCTAAATTAAATCCCATAAACGAACAAGAAAGGTGGGACCAGTGCCTCTGAACTCATCACCAGGAATAGCAGCTCAGGGGTATAGTTCTGGGGTGTCCTGAGCTATCAGCATAGCTTAGGGGTGTTTAAGGGAGTCATTAAAGACAACAAGTAATTAAAAGGAAAGCCAGGGGTGCCTGGGTGGCTCAGTTGGTTAAGCGACTGCCTTCGGCTCAGGTCATGATCCCAGGGTCCTAGGATCGAGTCCCGCATCGGGCTCCCGGCTCAGCGGGGAGCCTGCTTCTCCCTCTGACCCTATCCCCTCTCATGCTGTTTCTCTCTCTCTCTCTCTCAAAAAAAAAAAAAAAAAAAATTAAAAGGAAAGCCAGAGGTGGGAAGGTCAAATCACAAGCTAGTAGGATTATGTACCACTCAAAAACATGAACACAGAGCTGTCCAGGCCAGTTTGGCCAGATTTTTCCACCTTCATTATGTCACCTCTTCTGTATAACTCATTGTTTTAAATTCAAAAAATGGCTATTATCACCTCTAAATTATAGAACCCTTTAAAAGTTTAAATATTTGTCTCACATACAGCTGTTTCATTTATTTAAATATCCTTTTATTATACTCCCATATGAATACTTGTACTATAATTATAAAGCATATATAGTTTGTTTCTATTTAATATCACATTATAAGCACATTGTTGTGTCTATACTCTTCATGTGTCTTTTTAAAATTGTTGTGGAATATTCCCTGACTTTGCTAGACTTTGTCATTTGTCGTTTGGACATTTTGTATTGAATGTCAGGTGGACAATTTGTATTGAAAGTCTTTTTTCCCTCCTGTGACTGCCTTAGCACAAAGTATCTTTATGCATATAGTTTTTTTCCACTTTTGAATTATTGGCTTGGGAATAAGTTCCCAAGATGGGATTTTATTACTCAAAGGCATAGCTCCATGAGAGCTCTCGCTGGCTCCTGAGTATACTGTAAACTCCTCGAGAAAATCTGACCCCCAAACTCAGTGTCTCTCCTCACTCTTCACCCACATGCGCTTTGTGCATTAGCGGGACCGTCTCCCCGAATGATTCTAGTCTTTCACGCCATGTTCAAGGTCCTGAAACTTACTCCTGATTCGATGTCTTTGATCTCTCCATGTTCAAGGTCCTGAAACTTACTCCTGCTTCGATGTCTTTGATCTCACCGTTCCTACCCACACTTTCCGAACCCCGTCCTCCTTCCTTGTCACTGCTGAGAAAATAGCCGTCCTCCTTGTTCTACTGCTGTTCTCCTCCTCAAACTCACGTCGTACATCTAGCCTTTATCGTGCAAATCAGCATGGCATTGCATTCTAATCATTTCATGTGAACTGGTTTTATTCTCCTCAGTTTTAAGATTTTTAGCTACTTAGGGCTGGAGATTATACATTTCCATCCCCTGTTCCTATCAGCAGGGTCAGACCCACTTTTGAAACTCAAATACTTTATCCTCTGTAAGTAGTTTTTACTTCTAAGCTATTTCTTCCAATAGTCCTTTGAGCTATTCTTTCAAAACCTTGTATTAGAATTTTTGGGTTTTTTAAAATTTTTTCATTTTTTCTAGATTTATTTATTCATTTTAGGGACAGTGGTGGTGGGGGGGCCTGTAGAGGGAGAGAGAATCCTGAAGCAGACTCCCAGACCTGGGGCTCAATCCCTCAACCTCAGTGGAAATCAAGAGTCACACTCAACCCACTGAACCACCCAGGCACCCCACCCACCTTTTTTAAATGATGGTGGGTGGTGGGGAAGGAGCAAAACTTCGGGGGTGGGTGGGGCTTACTTGCTCTGAAGGAGATGAAATGCACAGAAGTCAATGATAAAAACAGAAAAATGTCAAGGAGCCTATAAATAGAGGAAATTTAATTCAAACATTGAACCTAATGTTGGGGAATATTAGCAATTACTGATTGCACGAATAGTGTTATGTAACACCCAAAACCCCAGTTTGTTTAAAATCCTAATCATACATTTAGCTCTGTGGGTCATTGATTTAGGCTGGTGGTTTACAGGTCCTGCCTGGGCTCAGTTATAAGTCTGGGTGTCTGCTGGCTGTTGGCCAGGGCAAGTTCATCCTCCCCATTCCCTGGGGCCTCTCCAGTAGATTCTCACATTATAGAAAAGCAGCAAGAGTAGGGTGCCTGGCTGGCTTAGTCAGAGGAGCATGTGACTCTTGATCTCAGGGTTATGAGTTCAAGCCCTACATTGGGTGTAGAGATTACTAAAAATAAAATGTAAAGAAAACTTTAAAAATTTTTTTAAGAAGAGCAAGAAAGCAAGCCAGTGCCTCAGCACTGTCCATGTGAGGACCTATCTGAGCTGTGGAGTTTGACCAAAATGTGGAGGAGGTAGGGACAGCACCTGAGGTATAAGGAAGCCCACTGAGGCAGGTCAGGACAGGTACTAGTTCAGAATCTTGTAGGGCCACCTACTCTTGGTGTGGAAGGAATTGAGAAGCAGGAGAAACTGGGGTCAACAAACTGGAAAGGTATCAACAGCAGGGAGAGGACTTATTCAGGTGGCTACAACCTTGACCAGGGGAGCAGGCTGATGTGCTGGAACTGAAGAGAGCTGTCAGGGAGGGGACAGGTGCACACAGGGAGCTGGGAGTGCTCAGCATCTTAGTCCCTGGGGAAGGCAGGTGTCGATCTCCTGCTGTGGCTGTGGTTTCAAGTGAAGGCAGAAAGGCAGGTAGGTCCTTTTACACCTTGTTCCCCCTTCTGGGATGACTGGACAGACTTAAAGTTTTCTCTACCTCCCCATCCCCCCCGCCCCCAGCTTCCCTCCTATCTGAACGTGGACCGGAGACAAGGACTTCAATTGTATTAAGCACAGCGTGATGACTGATCTGTGTTCTCTGCCTTTGGAAATCAAATCAGAGTCAAATCTGATCACTGGGGAACAGAGAAACTCAATTTAAGTCCTGAACTTTGCCGGGCATTTCCATCAGTTTCAATAGGGAGAGGAGGTGGTAATCAGTGAGACTGGAGGGGGGACAAGGCTTTGCATGAAGGATTTATAAAAGAACTTAAAGCAAGGATGGAATCCTGGGATGACTTCTTCTCACCCCACACGAGGTTCACAAGCAATACTAATGTGTTCAGTACCCATGAGGACCTGGGGTGGTTGTTCCCATCATAAGAGACTTGAGAGAAGGCAGTGCACAATGTGGTGTAAATTTGGGAGCATAGCTCAGAATTGGATGATCCCGTTGGACGATCCTGGTGTCTGGAATCAAACCATTAGAGATTTTCTGCTCTGAGGCTTGAAGCCTGTCAGTCTTTTGGAAACCCAGACTGAGATGCAAATGCCCTGGACAGTAAAATCCCACCAGCCATCACCAGCAGGGGGGGGTTTGAATAGCCAAATCAGGAGGTAATGGGACAAAGCCTATCTGGGAGGAGGAAGAGGAGCTGAGTCAACTCAAGATGAACCAGAGCAGCTTAATCTTGTCCAATTCAAATACTGCCAGAATTCTTTTCTTCTAAAGTTTTGGGTGCTCTGGACAATACGAACAGCAAGCTAGGTTGTTACAAGTTCTAGGAGATTGAAGCTCAGGCTCTAGACTTAGATGTTTTGTGGGAAGATATCCCTTCTTTTCTTTGCTAATTGTGGACTTTATGCATGATTTTCTTTCATCTCTATTTAAAAATATAAACTCCATGCAGTAAGAATCATGCATATTTTTTTGACACTGCAACCCTGGCACAGAGTAGACAGTAAATATGTGAGCAAGGTATATGAACTGGGGTGATTTTCAATCTATAACACCTCCAAGGGAAACAAGTTCTACCAATTGGCTACCTGCCGTGTAAAGTAGCACTTCCTTTGCTTTGTTCTTAAAAAAGAAATCCGTATTTTAGGTTCAGAAAGATAGGTGATCAGATCGTAAGTGGTTTTCAATATCTCCCTTTCCTGTTTGGTTTGTTCAAAGCAGAGAAACTATTTTATTAAACACAAGTTTACTTAGAACCATAATATGTAAAACATATATAAACCAGGCTGCCTGCGTCCATAGTGAGCCAGATCTCCTCTTTCTTTACTCCATAAGGCAGTTTAGAAGGTAAGAGAATCCCCTGGACCTCCCAACTCCAGCACTGTCCATATGATGTCTAGTTCACAAACACCTGTGAGTGCCTAGAGTACAGGGTGCACATTCTCCTTCTTTCACCCATTTTAGAATTTTACACTCATCTCTGTTAGGAAGTGCTTCTTTTTTTAATCTAAGCCCAATTTTTAAACAATATTTGATCTCTATTTAGGAGAGAGGTAAAGGACTCTGAAGTGACCTGAATTCAGTTTACTTCTTTTCAAAAGCTTTTTCATTTAGCGTCAAACTCCCAGTTAAAAAAAAAAAAAAGACATGAAAAGATAGGATTCATAGTTGTTTTACCTGATCGCTTATTTAACTTGACATGGCTAAGTTTCTGGAATGGGTAGAAATTGAATATTTTTTTAAATCACTTTTTTTCACTCCTGAAAACTTAAAAAAATACACTTGTTTTTTAGAGCAGTTTTAGGTTCACAGCAAAGTTGAGCAGAAAGTGCAGAGATTTCCCATATATGCCCTGCCCTGACACATGCACAGTCTACTCTACTAGCAACACCACAACAAGAGTGGGATATTTGTTACAACTGATGGAGCTACACTGACTCATTATCATCACCCAGAGCCCACAGTGTATATCAGGGTCACTCTTGGTGTTGTACGTTCTGTGGGTTTGGACAAATGTGTAATGACATGTATCTGCCATTACAACATCCTACATAATCATCTCATTGTTCCAAAAATCCTCTGTGCCCCACCTATTCATCCCTTCCTCTCTCTTCTATGGCACCCTTTGATCTTCTCATTGTCTTCATAGTTTTGCCTTTTCCAGGATGTCATATAATTGGAGTTATGCAGATGCAGCCTTTTCAGATGGACTTCTTCCACTTAGTAATATACATTTAAGATTCCTCCATGTCTTTTCAGGCTTGATAGCTCATTTATTTTTAGTAATGAAGTACATTCCATTGTCTGGATGGACCATAACTTGTTATTTATACATTCACCCTCTGAAGGACATCATGGCTGCTTCCAAGTTTGGGCAATTATGAATAAAGCTGCTATAAATATCTGTGGGCAGGATTTTGTGTGGACATAAGTTTTCAATTCATTTAGGTAAATATCAAGGAGCATGACTGATGGACTATATAAGAATGTTTAGTTTTCTAAGAAACTGCCAAACTGTCTTCCCAAGTGGCTGCACCATTTTGCATTCCCACCAGCAGTGAGTGAGAGTTCCTGTGGCTCCACGTGGTTGCCAGCATTTGCTGATGTCAGTATTTTGGATTTCCCTTGCTCTAATAGATGTATAATGGTACCTCACTGTTATTTTAATTTGCAGTTTCCGAATAACAGAATGTCAAACATCTTTTCATATGCTTATTTGCCATCTGTATTTCTTCTTTTGTGAGGTGGCTGTTCAGGTCTTTTGCCCATTTTTTTAATTGATTTGTTTTCTTATTGTTGAGTTTTAAGGGTATATTTTGGTAACTGTCCTTTTATCAGATATGCTTTTTGCAAATATTTCCTCCCAGTCTGTGTCTTGACTTTTCATGCTCTTGACATTGTCTTTTGCAGAGCAGAAGTTATCAATTTTAATGTTGCCTCTATTCTTTGTCAAAAATTGGCTGACTATATTTTTATGGGTCTATTTCTGGGCTATTCATCCATCTGTTGTTCCACTGGCTTATGTGTCTATGTTTTCATCAATACCACACTGCCTTGATTACTGTAGCTTTACTTGAAGTCAGGTAGTATCAGTCTCCCCACTTTGTTCTTTTTAAATATCACATTGGCTCTCCTGGGTCTTTTGCCTCCCTATATAAATTGAGTCAATTTGTACTATTCACAAAATAAGTTGCTTGTACTTTGATTGGGGTTGCATTGAATCTATAGATCAAGATGGAAATAACTGATACCTTGACAATATTATGTCTTCTTATCCATGAACATGGAATACATCTCCATCGATTTAGTTATTCTTTGATTTCATTTGTCCTGAAGATTTTCTTCTCCTAAAATTGTCAACTGGGAAAATCCACATCTCTAAGTGGAGAGGCTGTTGGCTCACTTTGACTTTAATTTATTCCTTGTGCTTTGCTTTCAGCTCATGCTCCTGTAGGTTATAGTAGTATCTAAGGGGAGGAATCAGTGGGTAGTAAGGACTAATGAACTTCTCTGTAAGGGAGGGGGGAAGAGCAGTGGTGGACACTATCAGGAAGTTGTTTGTTGTAGACTCTGAAGCTCACTTTCTCTCCCAATTAGCAAGGACTTTGGAAGCAAACAGATCTGAGCTCCAATTCCAGTTCTCTTATTTTACTAGCTTGCCTATGGCAAGTTACCTTCTCTAAGCTTCTGGTTTGTCTGTATAGTGGAGAAAATGTCTATTTTGCAGGATTTCTGTGAAGATTAAATAAGGTTGCATATGCAAATGACTCACACATAGTAGGTATCCAATAAATGGAAACTCTTCTTGATGCTCCCTCCCTTCTCTCCTCCTAATAACCAAGAGGCACGGGACTTCCCCAGTTTTCCTCTGGTGCTCAACCCCTCACCTTGATAGGGAGAAGAGGTGTTACCCTTCTAGAGCCATCCATCCATAGGGTATGGGGCAAGCTTACAAGGCCTCCATGCATCGAGGTACAGAGTATGACCCTTTCAAAGCTTCACTTTAGACCTTTAGTTTAAAATTCTTACTCTCCTCCCCCTTCCCCTTGCAAGGAGCTAACGAGTCCCTGCAATACTTTTACCACTCTTTCTCTGCCATCTAGGTTCTGTGAGATCATATCATGTTATCAGAATGTCCCTTATAATAGGTCTCTTCTGCTACAAATGTCCTTATTTATACATTCTCAGAGAATCTGTTCTTACCCATTAATATTTATATACCACAAGGTTCTTTACATCCACTGTTTTCTCTTCTCGTCATCTTCCCCCATCTTGAAGTCTTTCTCTTTAGTTCATGTATCGTTTGGCTTGTTTTCTCATGTATTTTTCTTAGATGGGATCCAGAGGTGGTATACTTTCTTAGTTTGAGCGTCTCACTAAATAGCTTTCTTTTATCCTGATAGAAAGCAGTATCTTAGAGGGTACTAGGGTGGCAGCCTCTTTCTCAAAAGTCTGTAGATGCTCTTACTGCCTTCTACCTCAATGTGCCTAATCATCACTGGAGATCTTGTTAAGATGCAGATTCTAATGCAGAAGAACTGGAGTGGGGCCTGAGATTCTGCATTTCTACAAAGCTCCCAGTTGATGTAATTGCTGCCAGTCGGCAGACTATAATCTCAGTAGCAACGGTCCAGCTTACTGTGTAGCAGGTGAGGAGTCAGAGGCAAGTCAGATTCCCCTCTTTATGGGTAACTTGTTTTTTTCCAGGAAGTTTGCAAATTTCCCTCTTGATTATAATTCAGGAACTTTGTTAGGATATGCTTACAAATGTGTATTCTGTGTCATCAATCTAAACTAGGATTCAGTGAGCCCTTTAAATCATAGATTCAAATGTTTGACTCAGACATTTTTCTTCTACTATTGCAGTGAATACTCAACTATTTACAGATTCTGTATTTGTGAATTTTCCAAACCGCTACAATTTATATCTAACCCCAGAATCCATGCTTGTGGAGCTTTTGTGGTCATTCACAGACATGTGCATAGTGGCCCAAAAATGTTACCTGATGTGCATGTTTCCAGCTGAGGTCGGACAAGGCTACACTCTGCCTTCTTGTTTCAGCTCTCACACTGTAAACACATGTCTTTTCATGGCCTTTTGGCTTTTTTTTTGTGCTTTGTGTTGGTGATTTCTGTTTAAAATGGTCCCCAAGCATAATGCCAAAGTTCTGTCTAGCATTCTTAAGTGCAAGATTACTGTGATCAGCCTTAAGGAGAAAATATCTGTGTTAAAGTTTCGTTTGGGCATGACCTATAGTGCTGTTGGTCATGAGTCCAATGTTAGGGACTCAACACTATATATATTTTATTTTATTATTTTTTTATTCTTATGTTAATCCCCATACATTACATCATTAGTTCTAGATGAAGTGTTCCACGATTCATTGTTTGTGCATAACACCCAGTGCTCCATGCAGAACGTGCCCTCCTCAATACCC
>NC_138373.1:40088328-40136014 GCF_054177405.1 Leptonychotes weddellii | reverse complement strand
TTGCTATTCCTTTCTTCGATCTCCTGTTGAGTTTGTAGGTGTTCAGAATGGTTTGATCCCTATCCAGCTGAATTCCTGAGAGGAGACGAAATCCAGGTCTCCTACTCCTCCGCCATCTTGCTCCGCCCCCTCAACACTATATATAAAATGACGTTTCCTCAAACAGAAACACACACAAAACAGGGTTATATACGGATCAGTTGAGGAGAATGGTGTGACCAAAAGCTGGCAGGAAACTAACCCCATATTTCCCTCAGGAGCAATGGTTCAGTATTTGTTGATTCAGGGTCCACAGCAACTTTATCAAACATAAATACCAAAAATAATGAGAATCCATGGTGTTTTAAAATTTTTGTTTTTCCCCCCTCTATCTCTGGGGTATAATACCATTTGATCATGATGTATACTTGTTTATACATATTGCTGGATTTGATTAGCTAATATTTTGTTGAGGATTTTGTATTCATGTTCACAAGGGATATTATTCTGAAAAGTTTTTTTTTTTTTTTTAAGATTTATTTTAGAAAGAGAGAGAACACATGAGCAGGGGTTGGGGCAGAGGAGGAAAGAGAGAAGCAGACTCTGCCCTGAGCATGGAGCCCAGTGCAGGGCTCAATCTCATGACCCTGAGATCATGACCTGAGCCTAAATCAAAAGTTGGATGCTCAACCCACTGAGCCATCCAGGTGTCCCTGAAAAGTGTTTTTTTCTTGTGATATCTTTGTCTGGCTTTGTTATCAGGGTAATGATTGGCTCATAAAATGAACATTTTAACTACAAATTTCATTTCATTGATAAATATAGGACTGGTTACATTATCTGTTTCTTGTGGCTGATACAAGTTTTCCCAAAATATAATTTTCTCTTGAAAGCTCCATTTTTATCCTTGGCAACAAACGTCGTTAGTTGTTTTCCCCTTCAATGAGAAAATGCCTGCCATATGCCGATGTTGGAATAACCAACCATAGTTTGTCAGAACCATAGTTTGTCAGTTGTTCTTTCAAGTAAAAATAATGCTCAGTGGAAAGGTGACTTGTTCAGCCCACAATTCAAACAGCTGTACAAGTGCTTTTCCTGGAAATAACCAGTGTGCTGTGGTACACAGCACAGAGTGCTTTCCATTTTGTCACACAGAATACTAAAAAGATGCATGAGCAGCGGTGGGGGTGGGGGACAGGTAGGGGGGAGGTGGGGAGAAGGAGGGTTGGGGTTGAAAGGGTTGAGACTTCATCTAGAACCTTATCAAGGACAATCTCAGATGAAACTGGCAGTCCTGTGCTGTCATCCGATGTCTGAAACACGCGTTATGCATTTGTCTGGTCTTCTAGTTGCTTAAGGCAGGAGGGTAGATGTGGTACCTGTTACTCCCTCATAATAGGTTTGAGTAATGAATGAGTAATGAAGCTCCCTGCCTAGCATTCCTCAAGAGACCAGAGGCAGAAATCCAGAGGGACATCTATATTGTTTATGGTGATCACCAACCATCTGTTGAACTCTCACCCAGTGCTGGGCATGGAGATAAATATTTTACACATATCAAAATTTCTCATGATGCTAGGTTTTCTGGTTACTAACACATTTGCCCTGTGACATAGGTGCAATGATTCTCCCCACTTCTACATGAAGAAGCTGTCTCTCTCCCTGAGATCGCATAGGCAGGAAGTGGTGAAATTGGGATTTGAATTCAGGCCTGTCTTTGAAATCCTTGACTGCATTTGGCTTGGACAAGAATGGGAGTGGTTTCTCTTCTCTGCTGCCCCTCAAGAGCTCAATGGGTGACTTCCTCATTTAGAAAAATCCTTCAGGGGCACCTGGGTGGCTCAGTTGGTAAAGCGTCTGCCTTCAGCTCAGGTCATGATCCAGTCCTAGGATCAAGCCCCACATCAGGCTCCCTGCTCAGCAGGGACCCTGCTTCTCCCTCTCCCTGTGTGCATGCACGCTCTCTCTCCCTCTAATAAATAAATCTTTAAAAGAAAATCCTTCATATTCTTTCAGCATATGAGGTCAAGGGTACTACCTCTTCATCTTCTATACATTCTTTCCAACATAATAGCCCAACTATTATTATTATTTTTAATTACTTTCCCATTTAATGATTAATTAAAGAGACTGGTGGGTTGAGTGGTGTTATCAGGTGATGGATTCTGTGCTTCCTTTTGCTCAACCTTCCCTGCCCCTTGTCCTTTGTTAGCTGATTCACACGCTGTCTCCTTATTACCATGAAATCTGGGGGCAGAACAATCCTATTTCTGGTTGCCATTAGCATTTCTCTTTTGAAGACCTTTTGAGTGATGAGTGTGGCATACTCAAAACTTCTCTTAGGGATTCAGTGGTCCCTGCCAAAGGAGTTTTTGAGCATAGTCTAAGAAAGAGAGAAGAGATGTGGATTAGCTGAACCAGTACTTAACCCTTAAATCGCTTTTTGAAGATTGGAATGGAGCCCATGGGAGAAGGTCTGAAGCAGCAGCTATGTACATCAGGCACCCAGCTGGGGGCTGCCACAGGGGCTCAGTGGTAGGAGTTCTTTCTGGTACGGTGGGATCGGTCAAACCAGGATGCACTCCAGAGCCCAGATCAGTAGCTTTTAACCAGGAGTCATCCTTCTGACCATCTGGGGATCTCCTAGGCTCCACCTCTACAGGAAAGTCTGAGAGTCCTGGTATGTATATTTTGACAAAGCTCCCCTGGTGATTGAGGCATACTTCTTGGGTAAGATGGTGCACCAGCCACAACTGCCCAGAGGAGGCAGGCCTTAGGGTCTATGGTCATTTACTACTGATGTCAGAGATCTAGAGTTTATTAAAGAACTCATGCAAAGTGCTTAGCATCGTATCTAGTGCTAACTGAATAACATTACTGGTAGTAGATCAGGAGCAAGGAGGGTACTCCTAGGACACAGACATGAAGTAGGGCAGGAATGCGTGGGATCAGACCATCAAGGCAAGGACAGCAAGAGTCGGAGTCAGGCATGCCAGCGGAGACCCTGGACTTCAGATTTGTAAGGTTGGAACAATCCAGAAAGGTAGGGATAGGTTCACAAAGGATGCAAATGACCAAGGTCCTTGAACACTGGAGTCTACCCAATGCCAGCCCCCTCTCCTGCTTTGCTCACACAGTCTTAATAGTTCCCCACTGGGTTCTGATATTATTTCCCCAGAAACTTCAGGATCCAGACATTATAGGATATCAACTCACTGTTAGTACCATGGCAGATTTTCAATTTCCAGCACTTAAATGACTTTCCTATCTGGGCCCCAATGCACCATTTCTGGTAGCTCTGCACAGAGAGATGAGATGAGGGAGGAGTCTGCTCAAGGAAAGGAGGTCACAAGGAACTCAAGAGTGGGCATCTTGCCATGACTAATGACATGTCTCTCTTGCCTGGCAGAGTAAAATCTTTCGTTGAGCACTAGGTGACTCCACCACTAAGGAATTTAATTGCTTGGCTTGCCAACCTAAAATAGATTCATCACTGATGTTTGGAAAATGAGACGACCTGAAGCCATCTTCCCTGCCTGGGACAGCCCGAGGCGTCAATGGCATTGGATATCATGGAGAAGGGGGATATCAACCCTTGGGTTGGCTTCCTCCCCCTCCCCAGCTCTGGGACTGTCCCCACCTGTGGGCTGAGAAAGGAACGGATGCAAACAGCTTTCCCTCCCAGCACCCCAGGCCAACATTTTTGGTCAAAGTGATCCTCTTTTCTAGAAGAGCGACATGTATTCATTGGCTTAAATGTGAAAGTGAAAATTTGGAAATTTAGCTTCAGTAGATTTTACCAACTGGCCCCTCAGTTTTACTTCTGCCACTTGGGTATAAATGTACAAGTTCCACACTCAGTATCAAGTAGTAACATTTTTGCCAGGCTGCTGCGTGTGAAGCAAGATTTTATTTTGGATTAATTGGCACTTCCTCAATCACGAGCAAAGTTGATCAACTTTCCCTATGTTGATTTGAACATTTTTGTTTCCACTTCTCCAAATTGCTGACACATATCCTTTGCCCATTTCCCCCTATTTTTTATAGTCTTTTTGTATTGATTTTTGGAATTCTTTATCTTTTATGGCTTTAAGTTCTTTGCTAGATATTTGTGATATTTCTCCTGGTTTGTCCCATTTTAACTTGCTACTATAAAATAGGAATTTTAAATTCTGATGTGGTCAAATTTACCAGTCTTTCTGTTTACTTTTTTTGTGCCTCAGTTAGGAGAGCCTCCATCCTCCTACAGGTATTCCCTACATTTTCTCGTCATACTTTAAAACTATTGCCCTTTATATTGAGGTTGTCCATCTTCTTATTGATGTTGTGAGGTAGGGATTTAACTTAATTCCTCCCTCAGATGTCGAGCCCATAGGCTCATGGCAGGTATGGACTAGAGCTCCACCCTCCCCACATCCCCTGCCACTGACTAAAATGGCATCTTCCATAGGTACTAAATCCCTCCTATACTCTATTCTGTCCCGTTGATCTATTTGTTGATTACTGTTCTAATAGCACACGGTCTTAATCACGATAGGTCTAGAGCATTTGAAATCCTAGAGCTAGTGCCACATGTTGTCTCTGAACTTTCCTGGCTCTTCTTACCCACACGTATTTTAGAATCCCCATCTGTTCTGAGGATTGTTCATCCTCTGCTTGTTTCTATCTCATTTCCCAGTTTAATCTGACACCCTTCCCCTAGTTTTAGCTTTCTTTATCACCTACTTTTCTCCTTTTCCTCTATTTCCTTCACGGAGGTGGGTAGAAACCCTGAATGGAAATCAGGAAAGCTATGTTTGAATGCGTGCCCGTGAGCATGAGCTTGCTGTGTGACCTTGGGCAAGTCACCTCTCCCCTCTGAGTTTTCTCCCCCTCATAAAATGAGGGAGTGGAGGAGACGAACCCTGACTTCCCTTCTAACTTCTGCTCTTCTAACTCTGCTTTCACACAACAGCTCATTCATCCACGTGATTAGCTCTCCTCATCAATGTGTATGTCCTAGAACAATCCTTTCTTCCCATCCCCCCATTCAGGCACGTGATGACTGGATGTGGCAAATATGCTTGGACTCCATATTTTTAGACTTCTCCTCTGCAGAACAAAGAAAGGGTGCATTAAGTGGCTGCCACTGAGAGGTTTAGCTATTTAAACAGGTTAATCTTCTGTCTCCCCTTTCACAGAGTCCTGTTTGAGGACACAGAGGGTCTGTCCACCATGCTCATTGGGTAGGATTAGCAGACAACCTGCTGCCCAAGTGCCCACCACCTGTTGGCAACAAGGGCTCCATCTTCAACCTTGCAAATAGCTAGAGTATATTTGCCTTGCCCAGCTGCCTATTTGTTTTTCTAACTGTTAATGGTCAGAGTTAATGAGGCAACAGAAGTTCTTCTGGGTAATTACACTCAGGTGAAGCATTAGATCAGGTTACCTGAGTTCTCATCTGCCTGGAGGGATAGGCTAGTGGGCAACCCTGCTCATTTGAATTTTCTAAAGGCTTGAGAGAGCTTTCAAAGCAATATATACACTTCACCAGGTTTAAAGGTGAAGGGTGTGGGGGTGCCTGGGTGGCTCATTTGGGTGTCTGCCTTCTGCTTGGGTCACGATCCAGGGGTGTGGGATCGAGTCCCTGTGTCGGGTGCTCTCTCAAATGAGGGAGAGAGGGAGGGAAGGGAGGAGAGGGAGGGGAGGGAGGGGGAGAAAGAAAAGGAGATGGGGGAAAGGGTAGGGACAGTTTATCTTGATTTTGTCTCTAGCTCTAGAAACTCTTGGTATGGCAGGATGGTTCACAGCTGTGCTCCTTTGAAATTGCCTTGGGAAACAAGAAACCACCTCACCCAAGGTTGCCCACCCTGCGGGGGTGTGTGACTCAAAGTCAGCGATTGCTGATGCAGGAAGACCAAGGCCCAGCCTCCTTGCTTCCATGTGGGATAACTCCCAAAGACCATCCCCAACCTAGAGCACTCCACAGGGTTAGCTGCAACTGTAATAGCACTCGGCCGGTCTTAAAGGTTAACTTCCTTCAAGGTAACACACTCTTTGCAGATCTAAGGCCATTGATCTGTAACAGAACTAATTTGAGATTTGCAGATCGCTGGCCTTGGAAAATTCTGGTTCTTCCTTCTCAGTCCACAGAGGCCAGCAAATCTGTTTGAAGCCACCTTGGCTTTGATTAGCCCAGCAATTTTTAGGAAAATTGTTTTTAAGAAAAAGACTTTACTGATCTCCCTTTATACAACCTCTGGGTACCAAGGAACCAGAACTTCTTGTATTAACCCCCACCCCTCCAGGGCCCAAGGAACTATAACTTCTCTCGCACACCTCTGGACACTGAGATAACTCTGTAGCTGACATGGAGTCTGCATGTAAGCAAGAAAGGTCACAGACCACCTTACTTCCTTAACTGACTAAGCGCCTTTAAAAATCCGAACCCAGGGGCACCTGGGTGGCTCAGTCGTTAAGCGTCTGCCTTCGGCTCAGGTCATGATCCCGGGATCCTGGGATCGAGTCCCGCATCGGGCTCCCTGCTTGGCGGAGAGCCTGCTTCTCCCTCTCCCACTCCCCCTGCTTGTGTTCCTGCTCTTGCTATCTCTCTCTGGCAAATAAATAAATAAAATCTTTAAATAAATAAATAAAAATCCGAACCCGGGGTGCCTGGGTGGCTCAGTTGGTTAAGCGTCTGCCTTCAGCTCAGGTCATGATCCCAGGGTCCTGGGATCGAGCCCCACATCAGGCTCCCTGGTCAGTGGGGAGCCTGCTTCTCCCTCTCCATGCGCTCTCTCTCTCTAATAAATCTTTAAAAAATAAAAATCTGAACCAGGCGGAAACCTCTGAGTCGGCCTTTGGACAATCTTCTTCCCGGATTGCTGGCCTCCTGAATAAGGCTCATATTCCTTTCCAGTCAAAACTGGTCTCGAGTATTGGCCTTTCGAGGTACAGGCAGCCCAATCTGGGTTTCCATAATACTGCTTTTTGGGTCAGCTTCTGTCTCAGCCCAGCCTGGCCTTCCCCAATCCCTTACAGGTGTATCTCCCCAGAACGTTCGCCCCAGACTTGCATGTGGCTCTGGTCTCCTTTTTCCTAGACCCGTAACCAGATGTGAAGACATACCTATTCCCTGGTCTCCCTGGGAACATGATGTCCTCTGAGGGCATGTGCTTCCATGTCTCCACCTTCTCCATGGGGGATCTGACACAGGGCACTCACGCAGCGCCCATTGAATCGGTGAATGCAGACGAGGTGTGGCTTAGAAGGAGAAACTTGGAATTCCATTTTGTTCTTCAGTCAAGCTTCACATTCTCACACTTCTCCAGTGTATCAAAGCCAAACAGGAAGAACAGATGAAGACTTCATTTTAAGGCAGTTACTGAGGGAGTCGAAGATGACTTGGAGGAGCGTACTGTTAAGATTATACAACTCTTACCATATTGCCTGGTGTGGCTGTTGTCTTTACAGCAAAAGGACTTCAGATCTGACAGTTGGGTGGCGGGACCCAATCACCAGCGGGCCAGGGACCTGAAGTGCTGTTGACTCTCTTAGGTCTTTGCCCATTCTCCCATAGGGTCCCATCCTAGATCCAGAAGCAGGTAACCAGACCCTGGCTCTGGTTACCACGGGGTCGTTCAGAGCTGTTCTTGGCTGAGCTGTCCCTTATATCCTCTAGCCCCTTCCTGCCCGAGCTCTGCCGACATCAGGCCCTCACCACCTGGCTCAGGTCCACTGGCTCTGGTGCATCCGCCCTGGCCTTTGGGCCTGGCCTTTCTTCCCTCGACCTTAAAGCCACTGTGAAGGGCTGCTTTTGTCCTTCAAGAACCCACTCTGCAGTGAGCTCATGACAGTCCCAGGGACAGAACCTAGGCCCGCCCGTTCTGGAGGAACCCCTGAGGGCTACCAGTGCCCTCCAGTAAAGAATAATCATTACCCGGCTTGTGTACCTTTTTTTGCTGGTCCACAGTCAGGAGCATTTCGATCTTTCAAAAATTTTATTTTTCTATTAGCAATTCCAGGCTCTTTGCAGGTAGACTCATTGTAACTCTGGGACTTGAAGGTCTCAGAGAGGCCATAACAACAGTTAACATTTGAGTGCTGTTTATATTATGACACTTTGAATTTTAAAGAAACCCACAATATTATACAACTTAAATTCTTATATTTCTGACTGCCACTTCGTCTCAGGCTTTCATCCCTTCCCCGAATCTCATCCATTCTTTCTAGAGCAAGAGTGAAGCCATGGGCCATTCATTATCATAGTGAGGATTCAAAAGCCAGAAAATAAAGTAAATGCATATGATTGCAAAAGAAACAAATGGTAGTGAAATATAGTGACATTGGTTTCTTATCATGCTATAAGAAAGTACCACAAACCTAGTGGCTTGAAATAACACAAGCTTATCTTACAAGTTTTGGAGGTCAGAGATCCAAACTGGATCAGCGGGATTGCATTCCTCTGGAGCTTTGGGGAAGAACCTGTTTCCTCACCTTTTTCCGGAGGACTCCTGCGTTCCTTGGCTCATACCCCCTTCTCCCACTGGAAGACCAGCAGGTGCATCACTGCGGCTCTGACCACTTGCCTCCCTCTTATAAAAAAGCTTTGTGATTATATTGGATTCACCTGAAGGTCCCAGGCTACTCTTCCCAGCTCAAGATCCTTAACTTAACTCACATCTTCAGACTTCTTTTTACTATATAAGGATATGTATTCCAGGTTTCTGGAATTAGGATGTGGACATCCTTGGGAGAGCATTTTTCTGCCTGCCATGCCGTTAACACAACTTTTTTATTCTGTAGTAATGCATGAGCCTCTTTAACAATGCATCAATAGCAAGAGCTAGGGGCAGGTTTAATAAGGACTGTGATTTCAAAGGAGTGGTGAAGATAGACAACATTGGGGATATCTGTAACAACTGAGAGAGGGTAGAGAAATGTTGACTCTGTTCGTGAGTCAGAAGGCCTGTGAAAATCACTGTGGTTTGTTTTCTATAGTTATAATTGAAAGAAAGGTGAGCTGCAGTTAAAGCTTAGTGAATGCAAGGATGTTGTTTATTCCCTTTTAAGTTTATGGACACCCTGAACTCTGTCTGCATGTGGTCTGCCAGCCCCAGATGAAGAAAGTGCTCTAGTATGTGTCCCAGAGATGAGGTGAGCCTGATGGATAGGGGCGTGTCAGAGACAGGTGAGGCTCATCAACACAGAGGGCATCGAGATGTTTATAGATTGGGAGATGTTTATAGATCGCACGTGAACTTGTCTGCTTCCAATAGCACTTGTCAAAATATCCTGTTTCAGCTGGTGCATGGTGAGCTTTCAATGAGTCCCACTGGTGGTTACTATCATATTGAGGTGCAAGGTCAAGAGAGAAAGGGGAGAGGGAGGAATGATGAAGAAGGCCATCCTCACCAAAGTGACGATAAGCCAGGCCCGGCCCTGACACGGGTCTCCAATCCTGGGGAGAGCATTGCCTAAATTTTGGTGCTCCCGTGTCTCCCCCACTTCCCATCCTGTGAGCATCATCCAGAGCCAAAGATAGAGGTGGAGTTTTCGTCATTGTTGTCACCTTGTGAAGGCCGTGAAGAAGTGGGATGAGTCAAGATGACTATGTCATCTGAGTGTGTACCATCCTGGGGCAGTGGCTCCAACCAAAACATCAGCCTTGTCCAGATTGGGGAGAGTCATGGGAGTGAAACTAAATGTAGTTCTTGGGGGAGAAATGCACTCTGATGGCCCTGGAGGCTCTCTTCTGTCTTTGGAAGCTGGAGACCCCATGGGAGTAAGGCCTTGCTAGATGGTCTCCCACACATTCCCACTCTCTTCCCCTATTAACACGCAGAGCCTCACGGGGTAGGTGTCCCTGCGGGGCTTCTCCAAGACATGTCCATCCCCCGTGTTGGCCTTAGTGTGCTTCTCTGTGGGGTCGCGAGGGCCCAGCGGTCGGGCCACTGTGCTCTCCTACTGCTTTGCTCTTAAGGTTCTTTTAATGACCTGATACAGACATTGCATGCTAATGAGTGTCCATGCCCCTCTGCTCCAACTCTCCTGGGGGGAGGAAGAGGAGAGGAGAAAGTATGGCTGCTCAGTGTAGTGGTATCCACAGTTGGGTGGACTCTCTTGATTGACTGAATCTCATCAATAGCTATTTAGAAAAGGAGAGGGAAAGCACACAGACAGCCTTCACTTGTGGAGTGGAGAGATCCCATGCTTAGGAACCCTCTTACTTCGAACCTCTATACAGATTTTTGTGTGTTCAGGTATTTTTTTACATGTTAATGGCCTGTCCCTCATTTTCCCCAGGTGAAGCATATTTCCTCTGGTGAGCAATAGAGAAGTGATTATTTCATTTACTTTATTTCTAGGATCTTTCCAAGGGAAAGTGGGTCTGTGAAATGTTTAGTGGCTCAGAAATTGATCTGAGGTATAAATTAGCACCAGGGGTGGGGTGGGGTGGGGGAGTGGGGATGCCTGGGGGGCTCAGTCAGTTAAGCGTCTGCCTTAGGCTTAGGTCATGATCCCAGGGTCCTGGGATTGAGCCCCACGTCTTCGGGTTCCCTGCTCAGTGGGGATTCTGCTTCTCCCTCTCCCTCTGCCCTTTCCCCTGCCCACGCTCTGTCTCTCTCAAATAAATGAATAGAAAATCTTAAAAAAAATTAGCACAGCTGGAAGGTAATGAAGCGAGCTTCCCATGCAGCCAGCCTGGATAGAAGAAAATAAAGCCATCTTTACGATGCACATGGAGTGTTCCCCACCCTGGACTTACTGCCTGAATTTATTCATCCCACAGATGCTCACCAGGCACTCACTCATGCCAACCAACCATTGTTTTGAAGGTTTCCTCAGAATTAGAGCTGGAAGAAACACTCAGCCCTTTGCATGGACCAAACTGTTCTGTAGTCTTTCTTTTCCATCATCCCGTCAATCTTCATCTATTTCTCCACTCTGAAATTCCAGCATTCCAATGAACAAATTCCAATTATCTCTCAGAAGGACACTGGCTTGCAGGAATTTAGATTGTTTTTTATTTGAGCTATGTCATAATATTCTGTGTTTTAGATTGCACACTCCTAGGGGCAAGGACTGTGCTTTATGGTTGGTTGGATTTTGAAAGCCTAGCAGGAGATGCGCTCCCTGATCCCCACCTTTGTTACGTTGCTGTCTGTGCTGCCTCTTAACTGGGGACGGCAAAAGGTGGGAGACTGGGATCCTGCAGCTAGTTCCCTCTGCCGGCCCCCAGCTTTGTGACCTGGGGCAATACACCCGGCATTTCATTTTCCTTATGTGTGAAATACGCCAGCTGAAGGGAGTTTGGGAAAAGTCTCTAGGTTTCCTCAAACTCTACCTCTCTATGGTCCCAACCCTGGGCTAGTGCAATGCCAAAGCCACACACTAGAGGGAAGCATTGACTAAAATGTGCTGAGAAGCTCTCCTTCGCCGGAAAGTATCTTGGAAGTTTAGTTTGCTGAGTGTTTAAACCAAGTAGACTCTTAGAGAGAGGGTTTCTATTATGGATTCTGCCAATTAGAAGCACTCACGGGTGATTTGGAGGGCAGAAGCTATCGTCCAATGGCTTTTGGTTGTTGTCTGCCGGGAGTTAAAGTAACAGGTGGCAGGCTGCAGCCTCTGGCTTCGGAGGGGACCACAGGCAGTTGTGATGCAGAGGCTGCATCCGGGGTACCACCTTGCGGCTGTTTTGCGCTGTGAGGACCGACTCACTGGCGGGTGTGACTGCTTTGGTGTCCAGGGCACTGCGGTCCGTGGCAGTGGGTCCCTGATCCCTGGATGACGCAGCTGTGGAGGTGTGTTCTTGAACTCCAGAGTCGCCAAGGCCACCTCCTGAAGGCTGGCTCTCTGACTGGGGACACCCCTGGGGAGCATCAGTTCTTGGGCTCATTCCTGGAGATCATGTCGAGATCCCATTTTCTGGCCCTGCCAGTGCTTTTCTGAGTACCCGATTCTTTGCATCGTTTCTGCCCCAAATGCACGGAACGGTTTCTGTTTCTGGCACGGAACGTGGCTAGTACGGAATTTGAGCTCACGGGTGAGGCAGGGTTCTGAGGCTACAGAGACACGGACACACTCGAGTGTGTGTGTGCTGTGCTGTCTGTCCCCCGAGTCTCTTCCCTCTGCCGCAGGGGAAGAAAATGTAAGTCAGTTTTCCTTTCCAGGCTTTAAAATCAACAAAAGTAAGACCTAAATATTTAGGGTTAAATATTAAATACCCTACTTCATACCACTGCTTACTTGGCAGAGGTACCCCGTTGTTGACTTGGTGGGTAGCCTTCCACATCTTTACGCCAATTTACGTAACACAGAACACCCTGTGTGCATGTATACACCCTACGTGTACATACAAAGCCCGAAGGTTGGTATAGAGCCAGGCTGTGTAGACACATTACTCCAAATGTGCTCTTGCCATTAGCCTATCACATTCGTTTCAGGGCTCCCCAGTACGGTTTGACCCATGATTTACTTAAATGGAACTTTATTGATATATTTCAATTCATTTTTTGTGACTTTTTACAAACGATGCAGCGAAGCGTATCTTTGCTTATCATTGGACACGTGTAGATATTTCTGCGAGATGGGCCTTTTAGAAGTGAGATTGCTCGGTCAAAGGAAAAGAGCATTTTAAACTTAAATTGAGGTCACATCACCTTTAAAAGCACTGGTGGCAACTTAGCCCTTCCAACAAAGGTCAGAGAAATCTTTGTAACGTGCTCAGCTTCCATGTGTTATCCTAAATGTCATCTATTTATATACTCCTGTTTTCCTTAGTCAGACTTTCTAAATATGATGTCTTTCAAAAACTTTAGTCTAAGTTACCGGGACAAATCTGCATTACTTCTCTTTCCTGTTTCTTTACTGGGATTTAATCCCTATTCATTCTTCCCTCTTTCTTCTTCTGTCTCTAAGTTTGTATTGTTATCCTTTTTGTCCCTCCTTTTGTTGTTTGTATTTCTTTGTGTTTGATTGCTTGTTGGGGAGTTAGCTTTTTTTTTTTTTTTTTGCCTGTGATTTTGTTTTGTTAGGGAATTTGGCCTGTATGAGTTCTGTTTTATAAGTTTCTCCTTTTCCCCTAACACGTGGCTGATCAGATCAGGTGATGCCAGGGCATCCAGCTTCATACGTGCAGACTTCTCCATCCCACTCACCCATTTCTGGGATCCCTGGCTACAACGCAGCAGGAGCTCCAGGGACTCCCCCCAACCTCCTGAGGGAAACCCGGAGTCTGGCCAAGGGCTGAGTGTCCAAAACCAGCAGGGCAGGGGCTGGGCATCTCAGGTGAATGGGGTCCTTCGTGCTGTGGGCCTTGTTCTTTTCCTTCACTGCAGTGAGACATTCCCACGTGTATGTATGGGAGAGGAATTTAAGGCTAGGAGCGAGTGAGCCCTGCTCAGGTTCCTGGAAATAAACACCTTCTCAAATTCAGTCTTTATCAGAGCTCTGCTTTGGACAGCCAGGGACTCGCCCAGATGGATAGAGTTGTATATAATGATGAGAGAGCAAAAGGCAAGCTGAGGGCAAAGCACGAGCTGACACCCCACAACCCACCCCCTTAAGGTGGGATATGTGTTATGTTCCTCGGGCACTCCTTACTGCCTAGGAACAAAGGCCAGGGAAAAACAAATGGTCAGCTGACAAAGATCCCAGTCGTGTAGGGCATGAAACTCCACTGAGTTTGTCACTGTCTTAATGATTTACAAGAAAAACACAACCTTACTAATAGACCTTTCAGGAACCTAAAGACTCAATTTCCTGGAGCCCTAACATCACCTTCGCCTCCCAAGGACAGAAAACCCTACATAATCAGTCATCCCACGCAACCCCAGGGCAGCAGCTCTTTCTGCCCATGGGTCCTGTCCCCGTGCTAGAATAAAACCACCTTTTTGCACCAAAAACATATCAAGAATTCTTTCTTGACCGTTGTGCTCGACGATCCTGCATTATATAATATCCTCAATTACACTGTTAAAATAATAAAACCCAACCAAGTAAATTCAAACATGTAATCAGCTTTATTACATGATTCATAAATCGGACAGCACCCAAACAGACAGTAGAGACTTGTACATAATGGAAGGTTTTTGTAGAAGGAGGGTGGGGGCAAGAAAGTTATTAGCAAAAGAAAAGGGTTGGTTCCAGGCGAGGCCCTTTCTGGGAGAAGGATCTTATTACGCAGATGACTCATCTTTCTTTGTGGGGTAGAGAGGACCCAGGGTGGCAGACCCATGCGCCCAGACAGAAAAATCCATGAGGGGCCCCATTCTTGGGGAAGACGAAACTGCTGGTTCTGTATGAAGCCCCAGTTTGGGAACTCATCTACATGACACCATTTTGGACCTGTGGATTTGTTTGTTTGTTTTTTAACAACACGATACAGTTTTTCTTATTTTTTCATTCCTCGACTCTGAACGAGCCTTAAAACTGGGAAAGCCCAGCCACCTGAGGCCGATCGGGGCTTAAAGGTGTTCTTGAAGCTGGCGTGAGTGCGACACACTTTGGGATGATGATAATCATAGTTAACACTTAATAGCCTTGTCGTGGCACATGTCACACGTGTGGAGGAGCTCAGGTGACGCCTCCCCAAAGTACACCACTTTGGCATAGGGATTGTTTTGAGCTGAAGGCAGCTGAGAAGCAGGCACAAGAAAAGCTCTCTGCCAGCCCTCCCCCCCCCACCAGGAAGGACAGCAGGTTCTTAATCACCAGAGACACTTCTAGACCCTCAGCAGCCTGGAGACCAGGGGGGGTCTACACAACAACCCCACTGATTTTAGCCTTTACTCCCCCTTGGTTCCCCAGAGATTCCCCTATATGTACCTCTCCATTTGTCTCTGTCTTGTCCCTTCTTTACAAAATGTATTGTTCTTCTGCTAAAATGCTCTACAAGCTTGAGTTCTAACCACCTTCTGGGTTACTCATTCCTGAGTTCCCCCAGGTGGACATTGCTCCAGACACCTGTGTTGACAGACTCTGCTTGTTTTTCTCATGTTAATCTGTGTTTTGTTAATCTAATTTGCAGGATCCCAGCCAGAGAATTTACCAGGGTAAAGGGAAAAAGTTACCACAATTTTCCTCCCCGACACATTCTGTCAACGTTAGCTAATATCGCCATTATTTTAAAGCATTTCGATTCTGGCTGAATATTCAGCTCCTTTTAAACACTCATGCTCTGTGGTTAGAAGATGACCAGGAGGTGTCCAGTCGACAGGACTGAGGCAAATGTGACATCACTGTATTACTCTAGCCAGCAAACATTTCCTGAGTTCATAGTCCATGCCTTGCACTGAGCTCGGCAGTAAAGATCGAATCTCAAATGGTGAACAGAGCTCACATTGGTAAGAAGTCTACCTCACGTGAGCCATGGGCTGTGAACTGCAAAGCTAGAGCCCAAGTCTGTGCTCACGGTTACTGTCCATAACATAGGATCTCAGCTACAGGCCTGAGAGTATTGATGGCTCTGGAAATTGTCATCGGCAGAGAGGTGGAGAGTGTTGAGGACAAGCACATTGGTTCTAAATTCAGACGATAACAAAAACACAGCCTTCTATGTTTACCACATGCTCAAAACTGTCCCGAGGATCTTACAGGCACTGATGCATCCTTGAACATCACTACTTTACGAATCAAGGAACTGAGACGAGGTCACACAGTTAGGACGTGACAGAGCCCCGATTTGCACCTGGGCCGTGTGGCTCATGCTTTTCACCCTACATTAGCTTCTGGTTCCAGGAAAGTAGCACATCACATTTGGTATTCTGCCCTGCTTATGCAACCAAAAAGCAAAGGCAGTGAAAAAGAAGCAGACTGTCTGGGACCCAGCCTTCCGGAATCGCCCATGGGCACAGACAACAAATGAGGAAACAAAGCAGAGAAGAAGGCTACTTTCTCTGGCTCGGGGACTAGGAAGGGATAGCACCTGGATATTGCTGGGAAATAGTTTGGCAGTTTCTTGACAAGTTAAACATATACTTATCATAGAGGAATTCCATCCCTGTGTATTGGAGGCATCTACCCAAGACAAATGAGAACTTATGTTTAAGACAGACTTGGGCACAAATGTGCATCATGAAATGGTTATTTATAATAGCCCCAAAGTAGCAACGATCCAAACACCCTTAACGGGTGGATGGAGAAACACAGCGTGGTCCTCCCCTATCATGGGACATTTCTCAATGATAAAAGGGAACAAACTGTTGGTAAATGCAGTGACATGGATGAATCTCAAAAATATTTTGGCAAGTGAAAGAAGCCCAACATAAAAGGCTACATATTGTAAGATTCCATTTATACGAAATTTGTGGGAGAGGCCAACCTCTGCAAGCAGGAGGGAGGTTAGAGGTTGTGTTGAGCTGGGGTATGGGAGAAAGAATTGCCTTCCAACGGGCACAGGGAGACTCTTTGGGGGTGATGGAAGGGTTCAGAAACAGGTTAGTGGTGTTGATTGCAAAACTATATATTTACTCAAACTCCTTGGCAATACATTTAGAATGGATGAATTTCATGATGCGTAAATTATACCTCAATGAAGCTTCTGAAAAATACCAAATAGAGCTATTATTATTACTATTCCTATCATTCCAGGATTGATCTAACCTTCCTGTGGTGGGAAATCCAGGAATGACTATGGTCCCTATGTACCAGCACCTGCCATGCAGACTCTGCTCTTGGTCTGGACAGGCACTCTTGGGTTTGGGGCAAGAGACCTGGTCTCCTTAAGAGTGTGTCTCTTGATTACTCTTTTTTTGGACGCTGGGGGCCTCCTCTCTTTCCTCAGCTCATGCATTGTAACAAGGCCTGGGAAAGAAGAAAGCTCAAGGGTGCTGAAATCAGCTTGCTTTTTGGTATTAAAGGGGCAGCTCCAACCTCTGAAGTCTGAGGGTCTTCATTTTGTGGCTCATCCTCCAGAAACCAGCACAAATTCCATGATATGGGTTCTTAGGAGAACTGTGCTGAAGAATGTGAGATCCTAGACCCGTCCAAACTCTGCACTTGAGTACGGGCAGATAGACTCAGCCTGTAGGCGCCCCCCTCCTAGCCAGGTGTGCAGATGACAGAGTCATAGGCACTGCAGCTGCCCGTGTTTTTCTGTGATGTAATTATGGTGTAATCCTTGGTCTTCTGAGCCGTGGTTTGGGAAGGAGTTGACCCCTGGGACTACAGGCCTTAAGATCCAGCAATAATTACTCCTATGTCTATATTTCAAAGAAGATTAGGGATAGCATTTTGCATATAAGAGGGAAGGTAAATATTTGTTGAACTGAGGTCTGAACAAGACACGTTACGTGGCCCCCCCTGTGCTAATCCCAACTTTGGCAAAGGTGACCTGAATCTGGTGAATGCTAACGAATTTTAGCAGATTTGCAGGAGCTCTAACACATTCTAGTTACCTCACTCCGTTCCCTCTCTCACACCTGCATAGTCCGACGTTCGGGCCCCATCTGCGTGGAGTACAGAAGAAGGCAATATTTCATCAATACCCAGTTTAGGGGGTGTGGCCGGGAGCAGCCTGGCTGGTTGAATGATGTTACACCACCAGCCCCAGAACGCCCCTCCCCCCTCGTCATGGCCATGGTGGCCCGGGAGGCTTGGCCACTGTGTCTGTGCCCTGATTTTCCTGTCTGCGGGTTTCCAGCTGGTTTGGGTACCGGGAGGGACTGGTGAGAGCATAGAAACAGATGGGGGTGTGGGGGTGTTTCCTCTCCTTTTCTGGGGGATGCAGGCTCAGCCTCCACTTACCGGCCCTTCTAGCTCCGATCCACCCGGCTCACTGTGGCTGCAGCTTCTGCCAGGGACCCCCAACCCCGAGCTTCCTAACCGTCCTCCCCCTTGTTTTCTTTACCCAGGGGGGCAGCAAACAGGGGCTTCCTAGTTTTACTCATCACTGGGCTGCTTCCTTGTTCCCCGGTCGGCTTCCCAGATGCTCCCACTATTTGAATACCCTGCATGAAGTTTCCTCGGTGTAAATAACCAGCACCATTTCTTTCTCGTGGCTGCTTCCTGGCTGAAGCTGCCCCTCGACATCTCCAGCAATCTTTGTTCCTTCCCTGTGGCTGCCACGCCAGCCTGCCTTACTGCTGATTTCTCTGTGACTCTGGTGTCACTCAGCCAGGCACAGCTGTTCCTGCTGAAAGCTTTCACTGGCCTTGAGGGCAGGGAAGAAAAATGCTTCACCACTCTGTTCCCTGTGTGAGATGGGCCCGTCCGTTTCCCAGAGTCAAGTGGAGTTTTAAGGAGTTAATAAGGATTTAGAGACAGTCGCACAGAACAGGGAATACGTCAACACCCGCAAATGTGGCTAATCCCAGAGCTCAATATCATTCATTCCACAAAGATTTGCTGAGCCCCAGCCATGTGCTAGGGAGCCTCTTCTAGGCGCGGAGTTTACAGTGTTGAACAATTCAATGCATGTGAACTCAACGGCAGCAAATAGATAAGACCCTTTCAGAGAGTAGCAGTTGTTCTGCAGAAATTAAAGCAGGGTGTGAGACGGGGAGAGGCCGTGGAGAGCGGGGAGTTAGTTCTGGCTAGAGTGAGTGATGGAGCAGAGAAGACCTCTCCAAGAAGGTGGCTCTGGAGTGGAGCCCCAAGTGGCCAGAAGCGGGGCGCGGCGGGGGCGGGTACTTGGGTCTGGGATAGGGGTGGAGTGGGTTGTCCCAGCCCGTGAGGCGAAGTTTCCTTTTGTTGCTTCACAATGGATTCCCACCTGTTCAGGGAGGATTATATACGTGCTTTATTCCCATACCCAGTTAATACTTTTCTCCTAATCCTGGCCACCCTTTCCTTCAGAATCTCAGGGACCTAATTGTATTTTGCTCTCCCTTTGCTCAAATCCCCTATAAATCCCCCACTCTGCTCAGCTGTGTGTCAATAATGATTGTCCTTCCTTCCAGCAAAGTGTTTTCCAACAATCCAGCTTTTTCTCAGATGGCTCTTGATACTGAAGAGCTGGGATATTTCTTCTTCCTTTGGGGTGCCTGACTTGGTAGGGGAAGGAGAAATCCCTCATTCCATCATCCTCTTTGCTGGGCCCTCATAGAGAAAAACCAAAACCAACAGGAATCTCCCTCGGTAGAGCCGGAAGATGATGACAGCCGGGATTTGCTCTGAGAGGAGAACGAATCTCAGTCTGGGGGATCAGGTTCCTGTGGTTAGCAGTTCCTGGCTTCCATGGGAAATAGAAGAGGGAGAACGTGAGATGGGGGGAAAGTGCACCAACATCCAGAAAAGTGAAACATGGGGAGGGCAGGTTCTCAGGGGAAGAGAGAGGTGAGGAGTCTGTGATACAGATCAAGAAATATCACAATGAGGGCCGCCTGGGTGGCTCAGTCGGTTAAGCATCTGCCTTCGGCTCAGGTCATGATCTCAGGATCCTGAGATCAAACCCCGCGTGGGGCTCCTTGTTCAGCAGAGAGCCTGCTTCTCCCTCTCCCTATACCTGCTGCTCCCCCTGCTTGTGCTCTCTCTTTCTCTGCCAAATAAATAAAATCTTTTAAAAAATTTAAAAAAAGAAGAAATATCACAATGAACTTCCTTCATACTTGGTGAGGATCTGGAGTAACTACTTCTCTTGACCTTTGATATACCTCAAAGGTGCCTCATCCCCCCCCAGCTCCCATTGCTTAACCTAACTTGTTCCCCTCCAGAAAACAAAGCAAAACAATAAATAAGCCAACCATCCAGACCCTATGAAGTGATGCACATTTTCTCTCAGATAGAATGGGATTACAAAAGCAACTGAACACATAAGTCTTGCTCTCCAGAGAGTCCCCACATGGACGAGGGTGGGTCCAGACAAGGGTAAACCATATCTACAGGGATCACAAGGAAGAAATCCTGTCAGAGGGCAAGAGGAGTCAATAAGCAGATAGGAGTCATAAATAGATTCCGGGCGAGAAACTGAGGAGACTTGGGGGGATGCTCGCTAGGGACAGAGCTGTGTCTCCCGGAGGCTCTAGGTTGAAGTCCTAACCCCCCATCTGACCGTATTTGGAGATGGAGCCTCTAGGGAGGTGATTAAGGTAAATAAGGTCATGAAGGTGGAGCCCTGATTCAAGAAGGCTGGTGTGCTCGTGAGGATGACATGTGAGGATGAATGAGTTCTTTTTATAATTTGGTTATTAACCCTGTATCAAATTTGTCAGTGGTTTCCTCTACCGTGCAGAAGCTTTTTAGTTTAATGTGGTCCCACTTGTTTATTTTTTATTTTGTTGCTTGTGCTCTGGGTGTCATATCCATAAAACAATTGCCAAGGTCAAGAAAGGTTTTTCCCTATGTTTTCTTCTAAGAGTTTTATGGTTTCAAGCCCTACATTTAAGTCTTTAATTCATTTTCAGTTAATTTTTGTGAGCCGTGTGAGATAAGGGTCCAGTTTCATTTTTTTTTGGCTTCTGGTATCCAGTTTTCCCAGAACCGTTTATTGAAAAGACTGTCTTTTCCCCATTGAGAATTCTTGGCTCCCTTGTCGAATACTAGTTGTCTATATATGTGTGTGTTTATTTCTGGGCTCTCGATTCCTTTCTATCGGTCTATGTGTTTGTTTTTATGCCAGTACCATACTGTTTTGATTATTATAACTTTGTAATATAGTCTGTAATCAGGAAGTGCAATGTCTTCAGCTTTGTTCTTCTTCCTCAAGATTGCTTTGAGTTTTTTGTTTTTTGGGTTTTTGTTTGTTTGTTTTTGTTCTCATGGATCCGCATGAATTTTAAAATTGTTTTTTCTATTTCTGTAAGAAATATCATTGGAATTTTGATAGAGATTGCACAGAATCTACTTTGGGTGGTATGGACATTTTAACAATATTAATTCCTCCAATCCATGAACACAGGATATGTTTCCATTTATTTGTATCTCGTTTAATTTTTTTAAATCAATGTCTTATAGTTTTCTGGGTACAGATCTTTCACCTCCTTGAGTAAATTATTTCATAAGTATATTATTTTTTTGATGCTCTTATAAATTACATTATTTTATTTATTTATTTTTTGGTTAATTCATTGTTAATGTATAGAAATGCAACTGATTTTGCACATTGGCATTTGTGTCTTCAACTACTGAATTTGTTGATTACTTCTAACAGTTTTTTGGAGTATTTACAATTTTTCATATGTAAGATCATGTCATTTGCAAACAGAGACAATTTTACTTCTTTTTTTCTGATTTAGAAAATGCCTTTTATTTCTTTTTTCTTGCCTAATAGCTCTGACTAGGACTTCCAGTACTATGTTGAATAGGAGTGGTGAGAGTAGTACCCTGTCTTCTTCCTGATTTCAGAGGAAAAGCTTTTGACCTTTCCCCATTGAGTATGATGTGAGCTGTGGGCTTGTCATACATGGCCCTTTTATGTTGAGATATATTCCCTCTATACCTAATTCATTGAGAAATTTTATCACGAATGGATGTTGAATTTCATCACATGCTTTTTCTGCATCTTTTAAAATGATCATGTGATTTTTATCTTTCATCTACTAACGTGATGTATAACATTTATTAGTTTATGTATTTTGAACCATCCTTGCATCCCAGGGATGAATCTCACTTGATCATGGTGTATCCCTTTAATGTGTTGCAAATTTGGTTTGCTAATATTTCCTTATGAATTTTTGTGTCTATGTTCATCAGAGACACTGACCTGTAGTTTTCTTTTCTTATTGTGTCCTTATGTGGCTTTGGTACCAGGGTCAAGCTGGCCTAATAAAATGAGTTTGAGAGTGTTCTGTCCTTTTTAATTTTTTAGAAGAGTTTGAGAAGAACTGGTGTTAATTCATCTTTACATGTTTGATGGAATTTGCCCATGAAGCCATCTGTTCTTGAGCTTTTCTTTGTCCGGAGGTTTTTGATTACCGATTTGACCTTCATACTCATTATTTATCTGATCAGATTTTCTTTTTTTTTTTAAAGATTTTATTTATTTGATAGAGAGAGAGAGCACAAGTAGGCAGAGCGGCAGGCAGAGGGAGAGGGAGAAGCAGGTTCCTCACTGAGCAGAGAGTCTGATGTGGGGCTCAATCCCAGGACCCTGGGATCATGACCTGAGCTGAAGGCAGACGCTTAACTGACTGAGCCACCCAGGCGACCCTGATCAGATTTTCTATTTCTTCATGATTCAGCCTCGGTAGGTTGTACCTTTCCAGGAATTTATCCATTTCTTCTAGGTTGTCCAGTGTGTTGATGTAGAGTTGTTTATAGCAGTCTCTTATGATCCTTTGTATTTCTGTGGTATCAGTTGTAATGTCTTCTCTTTCATTTATAATATTATTTATGTAGGTTCTGTTTTTTATTGGTTAGTTTACTTAAAGTTTTGCCACTTTTTTTTTTTTTTAAAGATTTTATTTGACAGAGAGAGACACAGTGAGAGAGGGAACACAAGCAGGGGGTGTGGGGGAGGGAGAAGCAGGCTTCCTGAGGAGCAGGGAGCCCGACGTGGGGCTCGATCCCAGGACTCTGGGATCATGACCTGAGCCGAAGGCAGACGCCCAACGACTGAGCCACCCAGGCGCCCAAGTTTTGCCACTTTTGTTAACATTTTTCTTAAAGGGCTGGGACCCTCTCTGTGTGTGAGAAAGTTAAGAGTTTTGTTGAGCAAAATCCTTCCTCAAGAAAATATATTTGTACAATCTTTTTCCTTGAACTGTAAGGTCCCTCTGGGCACCTTGCTCCAGGCTATAATTGCCTGTTGCCTGTTGTCATAGAGGTTTCATTTTTCCTTCAGAAAAAGTCAGTTAATTAGCAGAGATGGTTCTCCCAGTTACCATGCAAATTTAGAATTGAACTATACAATAATGCATCGCAAATGGTGGTATTAAGCCCTCTTACCTGAGGACAAGCTATCATTTATCTTGAAGATATATCTACTTGTTTATATAAAGGGATGAGATTTCTTTCCAGTCTTTGTAACCTTATTAGCAGATTACCTGCGATGTTCATTGCAGTCTGGTTTAATGTACATTCAATAATAAAACCATTTACTTTCTTTTCTGCATGCATGCAGAGGAGTTTTCTGTGTTGGCAGGAGATTTTACTTTTAATTTTTCCCTGAACATGATTGAAGAGAAGCTTGACAGTCAGTGTCCCAAACAAGGTAAAGGAAGATTGCCATTTGATGTAACCATGGGCCCATCATTTCTACCTTCAGTGACATAATAAAGGACACAGAGCTACCTTCCCCTTCCAGAGTCCTCACTGGGGACTATCCAGTAATGCCCAGTGACATGGACACGTGGGACCCCTTTTGCTCTCGTTCCTACCCTCATCTGACTGAGTGAGCCATGCCAGCGTTGGCCTCCAGCACCACCTGGAGAACTGAGAAACCCCTCCTTCCTGTAGAAAGCTAAAAACAATGTATGGCATATCTGATTAGTACCTGGCGTTGCATTCTGTAGGAAATACAAGGGGAGTGAGACTTTGACCTACCTGCGTATCAGGAATTTCTGCTTTGCTGCTATCAGAAATGCCACCCCAACCCTCTCTGCAAAATACTGCTGACTCACAGTGACCAGAGGCTTTTGGTGGCATGTTAGAACTGCTGAAAACACAAACCTAGCTTGTCTGTGCTCACTCGGAGCCACACGGGTTCTCTCTTTTGATCCCAGCTTATTGGAAAGAAGCTCATAAAATGAGGGCCATTCTTTTTTAAATCATTCTGTTTTTTGCACTGTTCTAATAGTGTTTCCGAGGCTGGTGTCCACCTTCTCAGGAGGCAGGGAGTGGGGCCACTGGCCAAGGGTCTCTTGGTACACTTACGTTTTTAGGGCTTATAGTTTAGTACGTTTGCATTTGGCACAGGAACTAGAGAAGGTACAGGAAAAGAATAAATGGAAGTTCTAGAAGTAGCAGACATTACCCTGGAAATGGCACAGGGAAACAGTGCACCCCCTGCAGATACCTCGATAATTGAGGGCCAGAGCTGGGGAACCCCTCATCTCTCCCACCTCCAGCTGCACATGACTACACAGAGGCAAAGACCTATAGCCACAGCAAGGGCTGGGTAAGGAGAACAGATTGGAAATTACTTGTGTATGAATATGTGTGTGAGAAAGTTAAGAGTTTTGTTGAGCAAAATCCTTCCTCAAGAAAATATATTTGTACAATCTTTTTCCTTGAACTCTAAGATTTCTTAGGTCCTACAATTGAAAATGCACTGTGGTCCTCTAAAGGGATATTGAGTCAGAGTCCATCCATGTCTCATTTTGTCCTTAGGGCTAGGTTAGCTCTCCACTGAAACTTACAGCGAGCAGCCTCCTCCAGGGATCACAATTGTTCCTGTGCACAGTTAGGCTGTGGTGGCCCTTGGCCACCATGGCCAACATGCTTGCATTGAATTGAAACTTTCCTCCATCATAAGCACTAGATCACCAAGGTCTCTTGGGAAATAGGCAGAGTAAAGAAGAAATACATTTTGTGGTAAAACAAACCTCTTGTTGACTCCAGAAAAGACTTTCTCTCAGCACATCTTTTAACCTCCTCAAGTCCAGCACTTTCTCATGACTTCCAGAAAGCTATCCAACTGTGTGTTGTTCACTAACCCCAACTCTGCCTCTTTTCCAGGGACTGATTCAAAGAGAGGACCACTCCTTCTTGCCCCTTCCCCTGAGGCTTTCCCACACAGCGTAACTTCTCCATGTGGGTCTCCCTCCCGGGCCTTGGCAGTGCCTGCCCTCTACCGTTGAGTCATGCATCCGAGGCTTGCCCTCCAGTGGGGAATAAGACAATTTGCCTTCTTCCTTTCTTGTTTCCTTCTGTCAGTTTTTCCTTTTAGTATGCATCTCCCCAAGTTTCGAGAGAGAAGCAGGCATCTCCTGTATGGTGCATGATGGTTACTTTTTCATCTGGTAGGAATGTGATAGTTTACCATAGAGGAAAAAATTCTCTGCTGTTATCAAATCTCAAGATGTCTGGATTCAATAGAGGGGGTTTCTCTGTCTAAGGTGAGCCCTCTGCTCCCTGGGCCACCACGTCTCCTTTGTCAGTTGTCACAAAAAAGTTCCAGAGCTCTGCCTGTGGCTAGCAAGGCCCTCACTGCTGTGTGCACAACCTCCCACCGCCTCTTGCCAGGATAACGTCAGAATTACTGTCATCTGCTCCTCACCCCAGCTTATGTCTGTCATCTGAAGAGCCCGGGACTCCCAGCTCATCCCAGTCCCCTAAACCTTCTTCCCTGCACTCTGTCCCTCCTACTTCATGAGCATGGCTCACTCCTGGCTCACTTGAAAGCCCTCCTAGTGTTCCCTCTGGAACTGGGGCTCCATCCATTGTCACAAAATTCTAAATCCTGGACTTCTGTCCACATACCCACCCCTTCCCTTTCTTTCTAGCCCAAACATGTTTCCTCCTCATGGATGCCACTTTCTTGGCAGTGTGGAGATGGGGGTGGTGGCCCCCTGGAAGCAGCCATGTCTCAGGCCACCTCTCATGGTTGTGGTCCCTGGCCTCCACCCTCACCATCATTCAGTCTCGTTCCTTGAAGATTTTAACTCCTAGTTCTGGCTCATTCTGTAATACTGTTTCTCTCTTCATTCCTGGCATTTTCAACATCCACGCAGATACTGCATCTATGCTCTGGCGTCTTGTCTCCCCCACTGTCCCTGTTATAATGTAGGTTCTTTCCCTTTTTATTTATTTATTTATTTATTTATTTATTTATTTATTTATTCATGAGAGTCAGAGAGACAGAAAGGCAGAGGCAGAGAGAGAAGCAGGCTCCCCACCTAGCAGGGAGCCCGATGCGGGACTCGATCCTAGGACCCTTGGATCATGACCTGAGCCGAAGGCAGACGCTTAACCATCTGAGCCACCCAGGCACCCGGTTCTTTCCCTTTTATACAACACTCTTCAACCTCTACCTCATGTCTCTCTACTTTCCTGGTTCAATTCCTTCACAGATCTTTCTCCATTCACCGACTCTAATTCCCGTTCTCTCACCCCACGGGGGTTTTCAGCCTTATCATCCCACTAAAACCATTTTACTCAGGTCACTGGTGACTTCCATGATGCTAAATTTAATAGTGAAATGCTCAGTCCTTGACTGGTATAATCTACCAGCAGCATCTGCCATGGTTGGTACTCTACCCTTCTTAAATTAGTTTTTATAACTAGGATCAATTAGTGAGCAATGCTGAAGAGAAAATTCAAACTCCCGTGACTTGCATGACATTTCTGGGTGCAGTTCCTGCAAGAGATGTCTGCAGGGACCTGAAAGAAAGACATGAAAGTCATTGGATTGATTCCAGTTTCATCTTTCAATAGCTGGAATCTGTAAGCCCAGCCCCACCTATCTCATTGTTGTTGGTAGCAATAAAGGACACTGGAGCCTTGTCTTCTCTTGGCTCTCTATCAGGAAAAGGGAGGAGAGACAGAGCCAGATTAGCCGGGACTATGGACAGTGATGGACCTCAACTGGAGTTGTTCCGTGAAACTGAATGATGGGCACATCATGCCTGTGCTCGGGTTTAGCACTCTTGCTTCTAATGACGTAGGTGGAACCCAGGCGACTGGAGGGTTGACCATGAACAACCCTGGAAGGGTGGTAGCAGACATGCACCCCATGCCTCGTGCACTCTGGGTGATGAATCCTGGCAGGACTCATTTGGGTCTTCATTTCATGATCTCTAACTTTGCACTAAGTGGGATGGTGAGCTGTTGATTCTGGGGATCCAGAGGTGATCATTTTGAGGGTGAATTATTATTTATTATTATTATTATTATTTATTATTTTACTGCAATGCATACTGAATGCTTACTGTGTATTTTAAGTGCTTTCCATGCATTGTTTTTTTTTTTTTAATTCCTCGACAACACTCCTGGGTAAGTGCTATTATTCTTTCTTATTTCTCACCTGTTTAAAATCTGAGCTGGGGCTGCCCCTCCTGCCGCCACCTGCTGCCTCGGTCAGAGCCACTCTGCTCTTTGTTAGAAGCTCCTCATGGGCAGTGGGTGCAGAGGGCAGGATGACATGACCGCTTCATAGCCGCTTTGCTGTTAGGTTCATTGGCACATCACCAAAATCTTTCATCCTAGGAGAACCTGCTATTATTTCAAGCAGTAGGTTAGTGCCTGAACTATCACCAGCTAATGGCTCTCAGACAAGGCCAGTTTGTTTGCGTGACATAATTATCTCATGTCCACCATTATAGCTTAAGCAGAGGGTATGTTCTTCCATATTTATATCCAACCTACTGTTGTTAAAGACAGAAAAGTGCCACAGAGGATAGAATCAAAACAGCCCATTATCTCCACACTGACCCAAAGTAACACGTGCCTGTGCTTTGTATGGTGCAAAAGGTACAGAGTAAGATGGGAACCTCTCTTCCACCCTGAGCAGAGTTCTTTTTCTGAATGTAACCCCCCCAGCCCCACACTAGTGTCCTGTGGGTCATGGCAGAAGCAAGAAGCATGTTCCAGCATCTGTGTATGCAACTTCTTTCACTGAGGCAAGTGTCTTTTCAGCCTCACCTAGCCCCCTGTATGTGAAGCCAGTGTGTGCATTTTATCAGAGGCTGAGATAAATATTAGAATAAATAAACGAGCATTTGACACAGTGGGCAGAAAGGAATAATACCCCTTCTGATCTCATGAGTGAGGCTCTCAAGAAAGTACAGGTGGAATATGTCATTATTAATGAATAAAGCAATTAACCAATTCAACAGTCATGATTAAGCTTCTACTTGGTGTTAAAATCTACCCCAGCGGTGATGAGAGTTTGCACAGAAGATAGCTCCATGTCTTTGGGGCTTCGACAGCCAGAGGAAGACGCCTGATGCCCGGGACAACAGCCACTTAACAAGGCTCAATGTTAGATCGCCAGGTGCCAGGAGAAGTGAGGGGTTCAGAAAGAGGAGGCTGATGGGAGCTGGGATGTGCTGGGAAGGCTTCCAGGAGGAGGTGAGCTGAGCTTAAGTGAGGCTGGAAGTCAGACTCAGACATTCTAAAGGGCAGTGTGACAGCTCCATTTCAGTAGAAGAGGCCACTCCAGCATGACTGGAATCTCGAATGGCTGGCAGAGGGACGAGGAATACTCTGGCAGCCCGCAGACCCAGTTGGCGCAGCGGAGGGTGTCCCCTGGTATAAGTCTTGGTTTTGTAGTTGTTGTAAAGACAGATCTTTAATGACAACATCATGAATAATTTTGAAATGTCGTTCCAACTTTTTAAAAAGATTCCAGTCATGCGTCACTTCCGCTGCTCTAGGCTGCTGGCCTAACGGGGCAATCACTGAGGGGTCCGAGCACCTACTTCCTGTGCCCTTGTCCAGTGGTACTTGCTCAAATTGTCCATTCACAGTTATTACCAGGTACAGAAGCACCCAGGGCTGCCCTAGTGACTTCTCTGAATTCCAGACATCCTCCTCCCTGCCGCCATTATACAGAGACCACTCTCTCTACTTCTGAAAAACAGGTGGCCGCCAGGGCATTAGTTAGGTGGAACCCTTACTAGGTCACTTGGTTGAAGGTTTCCCTCCTGGGAACCAGAATCATGAATCTGGCGCATCCTGAAGCTGAGCAAACGGACAACAGAAACTCCCCAAGCGGATAACTAGGAGTGGGGATGTTAGTGTGTGGCAGGTGTGGTTGTCCCACCCGTACGCTCCCCGTGAACCCCTGGTGCTTAGCCTGACTTCCAGCTGCCCGCATTTGTATCTCCTCACCTGAACGCCGGGGACTTATGCAAAGCCTCCAGGAGCAGCCCGTAGCAATTTACTGACTGGAATTATCTAGGAACATTCTCGGTCCCTCGCTTCTTGGGAGCTATATGTTTCCCATGAGCGTGGGGTTCATAGTGGCAACTGTGATAGAGCAGTGTTTACTGGCTCTCTTCCTTCTCCCACTTGCCCACACCCCCACCGGTGTACCCTTTGCCCCTCCAGTAAATTACTTGCTTTGGGATCCTTGCCTCAGTTTCACCATCTGGAGGAACCCACACTAATTCAAAGAGGCCACTTGTACTTCTAGCCCTTGGTCACTGAATCAGGTATGAGGATCGTGGCACCACATGATTGTTACTAGTTCAAAGTAACATATTGCATCTTCAATGACAGTGTCCTAAACCTACAGTGTCCTTCCTCACAACCTGGCTCTTGTGGTTGTACCCTCAAGAAGCCGTTCGACATTCTGTCATGCCCGTCGCTTCTGGAAGATGCAGTATCTTCAGAGAACCAATGCATTCTGTGGTCAGGAGCTCATTGGTGCATATCCTTCACTATAAAGGGGTCAAAGCGCTAGTGCATGAGATCCTGTAATGACAAGCCAAACTCTCTGAGAGCTCTTACATCGTAATGCTGGCCGAGGGACTGTGAAGGGGACATACATAGAAACTCATCCATAGAACGTGGTAGTCTCAGTAAAGATGAATGCCTTGCTTCCCTCCCCACTGGGGTGGGGTGTTTAATACAATCAACTTGCCACTCAGGGGCTGGCTTGCCTCCTCGAGGAATGGTACCTTACCAAGACTCGGTGTCAGTCTCTGCTTCTGCTGACAGGCCACACATTTACAAACAGTGGGATCTAAAAGAGCTCTAGTGAGAAGTAGCACATGAAGTTGGCCCAGGTGCAGTCTTAATCCCTTCCAGCATGTCTGTTCCATTCATGGGCCCATAGTGTGAGGCCTGCAGTGGTCAGGTAGAGAGGCGAAGTAGCGTCCAGTGGTCAACACATCTTCTCTCCCTGATTACTGAGAACCTCTCCCAAAGACTCTGGTGGCCACAGAAATTCCCAGGCAGAGTCGTGGATGCTTCCAGCTGGAAGACTTTGGGTGAGTGTGCACGGATATGTTTAGTGCCAAGCTCATAGAATGACAATTGTGTCACAATGATGGGCATCATGTAGTATATTTCTCCTTTAATTCTCTCTCAATCTCCCTGAAAATCAGCCATTATTTTCCTTTAATCCAATTGGTATACTATTGATTTGTTTTTTGTCAGCTTTACTGAGGTAAAATTCACAAAACTGTAAGATATTTAAACTGCACGACATGATTATTTGATATATGTATACATGGTGAGAATATTCATCCCATCAAGTCTAACACATCCCTCACTTCACATATTTATGCCTTCATTTCTTTTCTGGTGAGAACATTTATCTTCTATCTTCTTAACAAATTTCAATTCTACAGGACGGTGTTATCAACAATAGTTACCATGATATACATGAATTCCTCAGACCTTGTTTTATAGCTGAAAGTTGGCACCATTTTACTAATGTCTCCCCATTTCCCCAACTCCTGGCCCCTGGCAATCCCTTTTCTACTTTCTGTTTCTAGGAAATGGAATTTTTTTTTTCAGATCCTGTATATAAGTGACACCATGCAGTAGTTGTCTTTCTCTGTCTGTCTGCCTTATCTCACTTAGCATAGGTTCATCCATTTGTTGCAAATGGAGGATTTCTTTCTTTAAAGCTGAATAATATTCCATTGTGTGATATATACATATAAAGAAAATGTGATATATATATACATATATATACATATACATAATTGGATGGAGAATGGCTATTATGGCCTCATTTTCAATTCTAAACCAAAAATACATGCCGTCCCTTTTATCCTGTCTCTGTCTCCTGTAACCATATCTATGTACATCTATATACTTAGAAGTTCTCTCTAGTGTCAGAAGTTTTCCTCTTAGTTACTTCCATACAACGAATTCCTTATTGAGTGAGAGTTGATTTTCTGTGTCCCTGGTGAAGCCTGTTTCACTAACTCCTCTGAGATGAGAGGTCTGTGCCCCCAGAGTACAGGTTTGTTACCGAGGCTTGCATCACCCCCCCCAGGGGAGCAGGGGACACGCAGAAATAGCTGGCCAACATGCCATTAAGGAAATACATTACTTCTCTGTGTCAGGTGGATTACCAGCCCTCCTAATTTATATTTTATAGGTTCCTAAAAGCAAGGCCGGTGAGGCCACCAAAGTGGCGATTGACGTAGGTTTCCGACACTTCGATGCAGCATATGTCTATCAAAATGAGGAGGAAGTTGGCAAGGCCATTCTAGAGAAGATCGCTGAAGGCACCGTGAAGAGAGAGGACACATTCTACACCACCATGGTGCTGTGGGCCAGTGATGGGAAGTCACTGCTAGATACATTATCTTGCAAAACACAAAAAACCACCTTTGGTCTTGGTTTGAATAATTTATGTACCTTCTCACATCGTAGGGACCCATTGTAGAAAAGTAGAGAACGAAAAAAGCTTGCTTTGCTCGAAGCATGTGAGAGGTAGGAGAGCAGACCGCATTCACACGTGAAACATGATTAGTGATATGTATGTTTTTTATCCATTGTATGGCTCAGCTCAGCTGAGCCACCACAGGTGGGGTCCACTCCTTTTATTCTTCAGCAGATTCTCTCAGGACATATCCACGTGTGGTTGACCTAGTATTCACAGAAGGGAGCCTGACTCAAAAATAGGTTCTTCAAGTCAGCATTGAATTTCCTGAGATTTGTAAAATGTTCTTAGGTGGAAAACGGTGCTTCCAATGTCAAGAGAGCAGGGGTCTCTACAGAATGACCCTATGAGTGTCTCCATCAGGGACACCCTGTTTCTAGAAAGTGGCAGAACTCTTTCCAGGCAGATTCTGTTCCCCTTGCCTGACACTTCCTGACTCTCCCTTCAGAGATGACTTTTCTGACCTGTGGGATGTTTGGGCTGCTCTCCCTGGCCCATCCAAGTTCATTCAGTTTTCCTACCATCACTCGAACACAGCTCAGTGCCCCTGAAGGACCCCAGTCACACCAAGTGATGAATTTAGTCCCGGCGTTTCTTATTTTTAGACCACCCCAGTGACTTGTTACTCACTTCTCAATCTTGTAACTGAGATGTTTAATTTTGGTCCCCAAATGTGTGAAATCACTTCTTTTGGTCACTGCAGCTTTGGACTACTTTCCATTGCCCGGAATTGGTTCGACCAGCCCTGGAAAGATCACTGAAGGCCCTTCAGCTGGACTCTGTGGATCTCTTCATTACATTTGCCACTCGCCATGAAGGTCTGCTTCTGCTTTTCCTTGTTATGCCCATCACTGGTGCCACACCTTGTTTCCTCCTTCCTGATAGCTTGTCGGGGTTCTGACTGAGAGGTGGGCTTGGGTGTGGTGCATAGAATTGCTCCATGACTTATGACTCTCATTGACACTTCTGTCATCTCACCACTGAGATTTTTTTTCCCTCATCCCATAGCCTGCAGAATGATTGAAATTCAATGATCTCTTTGTCTCTACCTCAAAGAGTTGAGGACAGTGCCTTACATGTCTAAGTGATGTGCTCCTGTCTGTGATCCCTTAGCGATCAGTGTCCTCAAGAACGTTAAGTTATAACTGACTGCATCGATATGGGAAACCCCTACCTCTGTAGGGAAAGAGTCCCTCCCATATGGACCTCTCAGCCCAATCATGATATGGTACCATGGGTTGGTCCTTACTGCACCCCTGGGCTTCTTTGGGCTTCGCTGATCCAACCTCTCATCAGAGTGGACATTCACTGACCATGTCTGGTAACCTCACCATCTCTGACAGGTTGTCCTAAACTGAAGCTGAAACACATTGCTTATTAGTAAAGGAAGTTCCTATCATCCAAACCAGCCTGTCCTTGTGAAATCAATTCCAACAGTATGAAAACTGATTCTTGGCAGAGTTTAGGGGTGTGTGTGGATAGGAGGGAGAGGAAGTACTTAGTTACAGTCTCTCCTGATTCTTGTTCTCCTCCCTCTCCCCATTTCTTCTCCACAACACACACACCTGCATGCACAAATTCACACATACACTCTCATCAGTAATCACAACTTTTTAAAGGTCATGTGACCAAGCTCCTTAGGCACCAGAAAGGTCATTCTTTAAACAAACCTTCTTCCTCCTTTTCTCTCCTCTCTGTATTCCAGCCTGGGGAGGAGCTTATGCCCAAGGATGCCAACGGGGAGGTTATTTTACAGACGGTGGACCTGTGTGACACGTGGGCAGTTAAGTATGGCTACTAGACCCGAGAGGCACTGTGCAGTGAGGTAGAGGTCACTGGGTGGGGAGTCAGGAGACATGGGTTCTGGCTCCATCAATTGTCTGCTCTCAGACAGGTGGCTGAGCCTCGACATACATCAGTGTTCTCATCTATACAGCAAGGGCGTTGAACAGGATGGCCTCTTAGGTCTATTTTTAATCTAACTTCTGTGGTTCTAAGTGGAGGTTTCTTTGCTCCATGGATCAGGTTGAACCTGCCAGCCCCATAAGGGGGATTGTCAGCAGCAAGCTCAAAAGGAGGTAGAGCTCTATCCAGCACAAGTAAATGCACCCACAGAGGGAGGGAAGGACTGCTGTCTGACTTAGCAGAAGGGTGGGCTGTAGGAGCGAAGCCTGCCCTTATGTACCCCATTCCATACACTTTTTTCACCATTCAAGGAAAGAGGAAGCAGAAGGATCTTCCTTTGGTGGAAAACCTGGGAGTTCCTCTTTGTCCTTGACCCTGATACCATTTGTTAAAGAACTGTTATGGGCTTAATAGCAAAACAGGTGCCGCAGAAGAGAGTGGGGAGCTGAGGGGCAACTTAAAAGCTTTTCAATGTCTATTTGTTGTCCTGGTTGTGCATGTTAATGGACTCAAGGAAACAAAACGTGTACATAGCGATAAAGTTTCATAGGAAATAATATATGTAAATGATAAAACTGGTTCAGTCAAATCATTATATATGCTAAAAACAGATTTCCTGGTTTTGAAAAGTTCAATGTCAAATGCAAGGGCCAAAGTACACTAAAGATTTGCCTCATGTTTCCCTCCTCCCCAGGCCATGGAGAAGTGTAAAGATGCAGGTTTAACCAAGTCCATTGGGGTATCCAATTTCAACCACAAGCAGCTGGAAATGATCCTGAACAAACCAGGGCTCAAGTACAAGCCTGTCTGCAACCAGGTGAGCCCACAGCCCACAGGAGACTACCTTGCTTCCTGCCCTTCATACCCTCTTCCTTAATGTATGGGACCCAAATTTCTGGCTCATGTCCACTGCATAGGGGATTGTTCCTTTTATTACAAGAGGAAATGCCAAAGGAGGAACAGGTTGAGGGGAGTGGGAAGGGTATGATTTCCACTTCTCAGATTCCTCTGAGACGTCCAAATGGGAGATGCTGAGTTGGCAGACGGCAGTGCTGGTCTGGAGCTCAGGAAGTCGGTCAGGGCTGGAGGTGCAGATTTTGGAGTCCTTGCTTTATGGGTGGTAATTAAACTCACAGAAATGGATTAGCGTTTCTGGGAGCAAATTTCCAGTTTATTCTGAGATAGGATAAACTGGAAGGGCAGGAAAGTCAACATTTAATTAAGGATCAGGCAAAGGGGCACTGGTTAGGAGACTGAATATGAGTTGCCAAGTTGGGAGAGAGAACATGGTGGAAGCCAAAGGAGAGGGTTGAAAAGGTTTGAGTGAGTCATCGGGGTGGGGGGGACAGTCCTTGGTGAGGAGCAGCCAGTCTAAATAGGGGTGGAAAATGCCACTGGACTTCATGACATGGGCTGCATGGGAAAGCCCACAGGAGCAGTGGCGGGGCAGTGAGAGAGGAGCTGAGAAGAGAAGGAAAGAAGTGGAGAGTGAGGAAAGGGAGAAGTCATAATTAAAAGAAATAATTTCTAAAAATAACTCTCAACACCCAAAAAACAAATAATCCAATCAAGAAATGGGCAGAAGACATGAACAGACATTTCTCCAAAGAAGACATCCAAATGGTCAACAGACACATGAAAAATGCTCCACATCGCTCGGCATGAGGGAAATCCAAATCAAAACCTCAATGAGATACCACCTCACACCATTCAGAATGGCTAAAATTAACAAGACAGGAAACGACAGATGTTGGCGAGGATGCGGAGAAAGGGGAACCCTCCTACACTGTTGGTGGGAATGCAAGCTGGTGCAGCCACTCTGGAAAACAGTATGGAGTTTCCTCAAAAAGTTGAAAATAGAGCTACCCTATGATCCAGCAATTGCACCACTGGGTATTTATCTCACAGTTACAGATGTAGTGATCCGAAGGGGTACATGCAGCCCGATGTTCATAGCGGCAATGTCCACAATAGCCAAACTGTGGAAGGAGCTGAGATGTCCTTTGACAGATGAATGGATAAAGATATGGTTCCTAAATCCAATGGAATATTACTCAGATATCAGAAAGAATGAATACTTATCATTTACATCGATGTGGATGGAACTGGAGGGGATTATGCTAAGTGAAATAAGTCAATCAGAGAAAGACAATTATCATATGGTTTCACTCATATGTGGAACATAAGAAATGGTGCAGAGGATCATAGGGGAAGGGAAGGAAGACTGGATGGGAAGAAATCAGAGAGGGAGACAAACCATGAGAGACTTAACTCTGGGAAACAAACTGAGGGTTGCTGGAGGGGAGGTAGTTGGGCAGATGAGGTAACTGGGTGATGGCATTAAGGAGGGCACGTGATGTGATGAGCACTGGGTGTTATATGCAACTGATGAATTACTGGACACTACATCTGAAACTAATGATGTACTATATGTTGGCTAATTGAATTAAAAATAACGCCTATGTTGCCAATTTTCAAACACTATTATATTGTAGTTTTATAGCCCTTTTGTAAAAGAGCTTGAAAATGAGGCAAGAAACCATTCACATACTTATACTCTTCATCTTAGTTATTTTACTTCTAGGAATCTATTTGCAGAAAATAATTTAAAATGTGTTAAAATATGTCCCTCGGTCCTTCCTTCCTTCCCTTTGTCTTCCTCCTCCTCCTCTTTATCTCTCAATTTATTTGTGAAAGAAACTAAGCCTTTTTTCTTTTAAATTTTCCCACACAATTGGTTTTACTGACTGATGCCTGTGATACAGTTTGACATGTTACTCCGTCTTTTGTGCTTCCTGTAAACTGGAGGTTAGGTCTAAAGATGTGATCATATGCACATGTCATCGTGAATTCATGAGTTTTAACAGATGGGATGTTTTCCCATCCAGTGCAGTCGCCGTTCTTATCCATGAGCAAATGGTTCACGATTTTGTCAGCAGAAGCCTCCTCTTCCTCTTTGTCTTACCCATCTTCTTTACTCTCAGGACTGTAGGATGTTCTAGGATCAATTTGTAGCTTTTTTGTTCAGACCTGGAATCATCCAGCTTTCTAAGGAATCTTGGTTTCTTTTAGTAGGAAATGGCATTTAGAGGCCACAACCTGAGCATAATGGTCTCTAATCATTTTAAATACTAATAAAAAAATAAGAAGAGGGGCACCTGGGTGCCTTAGTCAGTAAAGCATCCCATTCTTTTTTTTTTTTTTTTTTTTTTATTTGAGACAGAGAGAATGAGAGAGAGAGAGCACACGAGAGGGGGGAGGGTCGGAGGGAGAAGCAGACTCCCCGCCGAGCAGGGAGCCCGATGCGGGACTCGATCCCGGGACTCCAGGATCATGACCTGAGCCGAAGGCAGTCGCTTAACCAACTGAGCCACCCAGGCGCCCAAGCATCCCATTCTTGATCTCAGCTCAGTCTTGATATCAGGGTCGTGAGTTCAAGCCCTGCATTGGGCTCTGCATTGGGTGTGGAGCCTGTAGAAGAAGAAGAAAAAGGGAAGAAGGGAAAGAAGGAGAAGAAGAAGAAGGAAGAGGAGGAGGAGAACAGGAAGGGGAGGAGGAGGAAGAAGAAGAAAAATTGTTTAATTACATTTGAAAATTGATAGCATCTGAAGGTATTTCAGAAGGACATGAGAAAAATAATCTGAAAATATAGTATATATGTTAATAGAGTATCAGATATATCTTCAAAGGACTTTCCAAATTTACATGTCATTGGCTTATGTATTTTGACATCTTTTGGTCTTGGCAATTTACAGGTGGAATGTCATCCTTACCTCAACCAGAGCAAACTCCTGGAGTTCTGCAAGTCCAAGGACATCGTTCTTGTTGCCTATAGTGCCCTGGGATCCCAAAAGGACCCAACCTGGTAATGAGAATATCAAAGTGAACCTATGTCAACAACTCTATGATGATGAAACACTTTAATTAACATTTTAATGTGGAAAGATTCAAACATCAGAAAGTAAACATGATCATGTAGCGAGTTCCCATGTACCATCACTGAGCTTCAAAAATCACCCACCTTCTCACAATCTTGCTTCATCCATGCGTCCATCTATTCCAAACTCCACTCCAAATGGTATTTATTAAGTTATTAATAATGTTATTAATAATGTTGTTTATTAATTTGATGGTAAAATTTGCACAGCATATCATGCATAACTCTTAGCTGTATAATTTTGACAAATGGATGTACAGTATAACCCACACCCCTACCATGATACAGAAACTTGCTATCTCCTAAGACCATTCTTTTGTGTTTCTTCCCAGAAAGTTCTTCCTCACCATCTTTTTTTTAAAGTATTTATTTTAATTCCAGTTAGTTAACACACAGTGTTATGTTAGTTTCGAGTGTACAATACAGTGAGTCAACACTTCCATACAACACCTGGTGCTTATCACAGCAAGTGCCCTCCTACATCCCCATCACCTGTTTCCACCCTCCCTCCATCCCCCCTCCCCTCTGGTGACCATCAGTTTGTTCTCTGCAGTTAAGAGTCTGTTTCTTGATTTATCTCTTTCTCTCTCTCTCTTATTTTTTCCCCTTTGCTTGTTGGTTTCTTAAATTCCACATGAGTGAAATCATCAGGTATTTGTCTTTCTCTGACTGACTTATTTCACTTAACATTATACTCCCTAGCTCCATCCATGTCATTGCAAATGGCAAGATTTCATTCTTTTTTATGGCTGAGTAATATTCCATTGTATATATACACCACCTCTTCTTTATCCATTCATCAGCCAATGGACACTTGGGCTGCTTCTGTATCTTGGCTATTGTAAATAATGCTGCTATAAACATCGGGGAGCATGTATCCCTTTGAATTAGTGTTCTTGTATTCTTGGGTAAATACCCAGAAGTACAATTGCTGGATCGTAAGCCAGTTTTATTTTTAACTTTTTGAGGAACCCCCATAATGTTTTCTTCCTTACCATTTTTTCTGATTTCCTTTTTCAATTTGGATTAGTTTGGTATGTTTTAGGACTTCATAAATAAAAGAAGTCATAGAGTACACACTCTTTGTGCCCAGCTTCTTTGGCTTAGCGTAGTATCTGTGAAATGCATCTGTGTTGTTGCAAGTGTCTAGTTTATTCTTGTTTGCTGCTGTGTAATATTTCATTGTATGGGCACATATCCCACAAGTTGTTTCTCTGGTCATCTGTTGATGGAAACATTAATTGTTTCCAGTTTGGTGTAATCATGAATGAATCCCTATGAATATTCATGAAGCTCTCTTTTAATCACACCATATTATACCCACTGCTCTCAATCGTCTGGAGAATCTGGGGAAAGGTGACAGCACACTCTAGATGTTCAGTCCCACACCCTTCAAATCTGGGTTTTTTGCTCTCAGGGTGGCAGCCCATCCCTCTTGGAAGAGCCCATCTTGAATGCCATTGCCAAGAAACACAACAGAAACCCAGGCCAGGTGGCCCTGCACTTCCAGCCGCAGCAGGGGGTGGTGGTCCTGGCCAAGAGGTTCAACGAGAAGAGACTCAAAGAGAACTCTGAGGTATAGGCACAGCGGTATTTTTCCAAAGTGAGGAATGGGTGCTGTGTTGGGGACTGTCTCTCTTGCTTTTCAGCAAGTGCCCATGTGCATTCATTCCCAGGCATCTCTCCCTGTGTGCCATGGGGCAGCTAGGCAGGTAGGAGAGAGAGTACGAGTCTGAGTCCTAGGCTTTATGGTCCTTAGTTCTGGCTTTACCTCTTCCTAATTTTGTGACCCTGAGCACATTTTACCTCTATGCTCCTTACAGGAGGGCTTCCATGCAGTAAAGAACTTTTAAAACCCTGGTTCCTCTCTTTTACCTTCTCCACCTGATGAACTCCAATGTGTATTTCAATATCAAACCCAAGTAGGATTAGCTGCTCTGTGAAACCATCAGCAGTTTGACCACCATAGCACTTGGCATGGCTGTGTGGGTTTTTCCTTATTAAACTCAAATTGCTTGTTTATATGTCAGTGTGCTCTTCAGGCTGTGAGACCCTAAATATCATGACCCTCTCTGGGTCATCTTATAACACCTTGTCCCCAGCAGAGCTCCCGGCAGGTAGGAAGCTAGGTATAAGTTTATGGACTGGCCAAATTAACAAATGAATGAGTAGTGTTGCCCTAAACCCTCTCTCATATATCTCCTGGTGCCTCAGAACAGTAGTATTCTTCAGCTTACTTTGTTATGAACTCCAGCGAATTGTGAAAAACTGTGGGAGCCCTAGCCCGTCCTAATGACAACAAAAATTTCATCCTGAGTGTAGTATTGGCACAAGATGATATTGTGGAGCATATTATTTAAAAGCATTTGCTCCAAAACCTTGAAGCCATAGATTTAGTTCATTCAATTTATGGAAATATCCAATAGGTAAATCTAATCTCATTGTTAAACCAATCAGAAAAAGATCCCATTTTATTTTTCAATTCAACTCAATATATTAATACATATCCGCATGACAACATATCACTTCTGGAGTATATTTGTAACATGAATGATAGATGGATGGAGAGATGATAGATGATAGATAGATAGATGATAGATAGATAGGTGGATAGGTAGAGGCACCGAGTTTTCTGCGAAATCATCCCCTGGATGAAATAATGAGTTTCCTGCTTTAATATTTCTTACCAAAGATCTGTCTGCTTTGCTATTAATTCCCTCTCAATTAGGTGCTATGTATCTTCAAATAAAAAATCTGGACGTAAGTAAGAGAGACTTTATTCAAAAGGGAGAACTGTCTGGATGTAAGATCAATCCCTAAGTGTCTCAGAGATCAATCAGAAAGATTTTTCTCTTACAGGGAAGAGCAAACACAACTAGGAAGAGAATGGTGTTTGGGGTTGGAATGAGCAGGTGGTTGACTGAACCGCAGATCGGGAAATGCCTTTTTCCGAAGTCAACAGATTCTTGAAGAGGCCTTTACAGGGGAGCTGCTCTTCCTTCCAGTGCTTGCTTAAGCTCAAGCTTGTGTCAAATTGTAGGTGGCTCTGGGGAAAGAAAAGCCTGATTACAGTTTGGTTGATTTTGTCCAGATTGTCCAGCTGTCCCTTTGGTTGGACAAAAAGGAGTTTTTTTCTTTTCTGTTGCAAGCAATTCACTTAGAACGATTTGGGATTGTGTGTTATGAGCCTTTTGTGGAGTGGAGCAGCAGAGAGGGGGTGGAGAAGAACGGGGTGGGAGGTGAACTTGGGCCAGCACCCCTAGGAGCTGATGGCAGGGATTGCCCCCCTCCCAGTGCACCCCTTTCCCACCCCCCTGCCCAGCTGAAAAGAACTGAAGCTCCCAGGTAGAAGCCAGCTGTGTTGGAGAGAGTTCTTTTAGTTCTTTCCTTCCTTTCAGGTTTTTGACTTTGAATTGACTCCAGAAGACATGAAAGCAATTGAAGGCCTCAACAGAAATTTCCGATATTTCAAACTACTATTGTAAGTGACTTGTATGTTGTATTTCACGGGTCATTGGTTGTTTTCTGCGGTGTGGAGGTCAGCAGAGGAACTACACTCCCCTAAATCGGGAACAAAGGCCCGATTTCCACATAGCAGTGAAACTGGAGCTTCCCGTAGACTGCAGACTGGAGGTTTACTCTGGAGCTCAGGGTCTGACCTGACGGCAGTGTAAGCAGGGACCCAGAACACCGGGAGCACAACTGCTAACGTCTGCATCATCGGGAATTCACTACTTTCCTGCCCTAGTCTTGTGCCTGGCGTACCCCCACTCGGGGCCGACTGACCCATTAGACACAGAAGGCACAGTGCCCACGGTCCACTCTACTTCTGGGGGGCCTATGGAAATGCTTCGTCTTTAATTCTTTTTAAAATCAGGAGAAAAAAAGGATTCCATTAATAATGACTATGTAATAATGAGTCCCGCCTGGATTCTATTTATCCTAACACAATTGTAAAATGTAATGTTAATATTTTTATGGAGGAGTGTGGCCCACGAAGGCAAATGTACATTTTTTCCTTGGCAGGTATTCTTTTTTTTTTTTTTTTAAGATTTTGTTTATTTATTCATGATAGACAGAGAGAGAGGTAGAGGGAGAAGCAGGCTTCCTGCAGAGCAGGGAGCCCGATGCGGGACTCCATTCCAGGACCCCAGGATCATGACCTGTGCCGAAGGCAGACGCTTAACCATCTGAACCACCCAGGCACGCCTTGGCGGGTATTCTTTTCCCTGTTTCTTTCAGATCCATTTGTTTCAAATGCATCTTTTTGTTGGCTTTTTCTCAGCTGTGTAATGTCACTGAACTGAATTATAAATGGGTCATGAAATTAATTGACCCTCAAGTTGGTGACTCATGTGTCCCCAGTGGTATACAGATAAGATTCTTTGGATTTCTCTGGTTTCTTGAGTCAAGACGGACTCCCGAGTTGCCTTTGTCCATCAGCAGGTGATCCTATGGGAGCCCCTGCTTCCTTTGACTTTGACTTATTCATATTCCAGTTGTTCAGTTAGACTGCAGGGGGGTCTCAGGATGGAGGAGAAGGAAGACTAGTCAAATTCACAGGTGTTCTCAAGGGAGTTTAAAGATAAGGGGATTAAGATTTTAGTTACAGAATAAGAATTTAGTTTCGAACGAAAGATTGTCAGTAATACTGATTACTGAACAACAAGTATTCTCTTAAATTCTAAATTAAGAAGACAGTAATCACATTTTGTAGGTATGGTTATTTAGGTGTACATATTATCTCCTCAATAGACTGGGAGTTCCTTAATAGAAGGACCCTGTGTTGTCGAGGGAGCTCCTTATATATTTGCTGAACGCATGCATAAAAAAACAAAAACAAAACAAAAAAGCAGCAAAATCCTCACTGTGACTATTCTCACCAATAGGGGCCGGTTCCACCTGGGGATGAAGTGACCACAATATTCGTGCCCCAGGACTTACCCTTCTTGTAAACTGCCACCTAGATCAGGCTCTGTGTCTGTATTACGGGTGCACGTGCACTGGGCATGCAGGTGGACTCTGCTCGGGGCTCGGGAGCTTCAGTGCGCGTGCGCCCCAGGGGACAAGAGGTTTGGTGGGGGGCGGTGTGTGGCTGTGGACTTGGAGGTTTTAGCCCGGCCTGCCTGCGTACCCAAAGAAACCCTCTGGAACCCTGGGAGGCAGAGTAACAAGTTCATGTCCTTCCTTCTCTTTCAGTGCTGTGGATCATCCTCATTACCTGTTTTCTGAAGAATACTGACCATGAGCTATCACCATTTGCTCTAGCAGAATTTCTCAACTTCCAAGGCTTGGAGAGGACTTCTATGCGTGGTGAAGGTGATCAAAAGGAGTGTCTGTGGCTTTAGGCTGTTTGCCTTTCTTTCTTTCCCTTTTTCTTTCTTTCTTTCTTAAAAATATAAAACAATAAAGACTTCAAAATAAGCACGTTGTTTTTTCCTGATGATTAAAATGATACATAAAAGGGTGCCTGGGTGGCTCAGTCGTTAAGCGTCTGCCTTCAGCTCAGGTCATTATCCCAGAGTCCTGGGATTGAGCCCCGCTCCCTGCTCTGTGGGAAACCTGCTTCTCCCTCTCCCACTCCCCCTGTTTGTGTTCCTTCTCTCACTTTGTCTCTCTCTGTCAAATAAATAAGTTAAAAATCTTTAAAAAAGATACATGAAAATTACAGAAGATTTGGGAAGTAAAGACAAAGGATAGAGAATACAGATAACCTATAATTAGCCCTTTTAAAAACACTTAGTTTTAAAACAAGTAAAAAAAAATAAAAATACTTAACTTTGGTACATTTTCCTTCGTGATTTTCCTATACGTGTATGTGTTTATTTACAAAATTGAAATAATCTTCAACATACACACTGTATAATTTTTTTTTAGTTAGCATAGTCTTTTTCCAAGATACTAAAATATTATTAAAAAGTTCAGTATTATATTTGGCTTATGGTAAAGCAATGCATCTCAGTAATTAATTTCTCTATTGTCTTACCTGTGTTTTGGCATCGTGATTCGTTCTTGTGAATTTTGCCTTTCATCTATTTATTCATGCAGCACAACTTATTGATCATCCTTTGTTTGCTAGACATTGTTTTATCAGTAAATAAAACAGATGAGAATGAAATTAAAGTGGGAAATGTCTTGAGTTTGTAGTCTAGTGGAGGAAGAATTTCATGAGTGAAATAGGGGTGTTTAGTTGTTAGAAATGGGTGAGTGGGAGAGAATTCTGCGCAGTCTCTCACGTTTCTGTACTCCTCAGAAGCAGGGGCACTGGCTACCCTTCATTCCACAATATTCTTTTTTTTCAAGAAGTTTGTACAGCAAATGGCCTTGGAAAATAGAGACCATGGCCCCCGCCAGGGAAATGGAAGGCTGTTTACAGCCTAGTAATATAAAGCAAATGTTTCCCTCCAGAGAAAGGGCAGGGATGTTTAGTCCCTACTGTACCTGATCCAGATTCCCCAGACTCAAGATTTTCCTCCCATAATTCAACCCACTGTGTGTTTAGGTATCACCTGGTCCCCTTCACTTCACCCTGTGGAAATAGGGGCTCAAGGAACCAGCAAAACAAACCTTACCATGGTACACATTTTTTGCAATATATACATATATCAAATCCCCATATCGTAAACCTTATGCTTACACAATGTTATATGTCAGCGGTATCTCAACAAAGCTGGAAAAGATGCTGTTACTTTAGCTATAGCTTTTACTGTGAGTAATAAGCTGTCCTTTTTCTACCAGCGTCCATGAAACCAGGGCAAGCTAATTTGTTAGCTTGCAAAACCATCCTTGATGGTTCTTGACAGTGATTTGAAGAAAAATGAAGCAGGGAAGGAGAATCATAGTAGTGAAGAGGGAGAGCATTTGGCGCTCTTATAATACGGTTAGAAAAGATTCCACTGAGAAGGTGACTCTTGAGCAAAAATTAAGGCAAGAGAGTGATCTTTTGGGAATGTGGGAGAGTATTCCTGGACATGGACCAGGAAATGCTAAGGCCAAGAAGAAAGAGTGTTCCTATACTATTTAAGCAACAACAAGTGGGCTGGTGTGCATGAAGTTTAGTGAGCAAAGGAGATAGAAGTAGAAGATGAGGTCCTGACGGCCGACAGAGAGAGGGTATGTCATCCAGGCTTTGAAAGGACTTTGGTTCCAAGAGAAATGGGAAAAGATACTGTGGGTTCTGAGCAGAGAAGCTACTTGTGCTGACACATTTTAAAAGGATCACCTGGGTGTTCACGTCGAGGAGGAAGAGAAGCCTGTTTCAGGGCTCCATGTAAAAATTAAGATAAGAGATAATGTTGGCTTAGACCATAATGTGAGCAGTAAATGTGGTCAGAAGTTGTTAGAATGGGATATATTTTATGGATAGAGTCAACAAGGCTGTCTAACATACTGGACATATGGTGAAGGGAAAGAAAAGAATCAAAGTTGACTCCAGACATTTGCAGTTAAGGAACTGGGAGGAAGGAGTTGCTATTTTCTCAGAGGAAGATGATGTAGGAGGGGCAGATTTTTGTGGGAAGATGATGAGCTCAGTTTGAAACATGTGTGTTTGAGGTATCCAAGTGAAGAAGCCACACAGACTTGAACATACAAGTCTACAGTTAAGGGAGAGGTCTAGACCGAAGATATGTATTTGGGATTCGTCAGAATAGAGTTGCCACTTAAAGCCATGGAAGGAGCTGGTCAAAGATTAGATGGTGTGAGTGAGCATGAAGAGAAGCACCATGAGGGATCCCATTGTTAAGAGGTGTGTGGGGAAAAAGGAGGAGGAGACAGGAAAGGAGGCTGAGAAGGACGGGCCAGTGAGGTGGGAGGGAAAAGGAGGAGATTTTTCTGTTCTGGAAGCAAAGAAGGAACAGTTTCAAGAAGAGTCAGATGCTACTAACAGTGTAGGTAAGACAAGGACTGAAAATGGACCACTGGATTTGGCAATTGACCTTAACAAGGTCAAGAGCAGTTTTGTTTTTTTTTTAAGATTTTATTTATTTATTTGAGAAAGAGAGAGAATGTGCACAAGCAGGTGGAAGGGCAGAGGAAGAGGGAGAAGCAGACTCCCAGCTGAGCAGGGAGAACAATGCTCTTAGGAACAATCTAGTAAAGAGAGAACATTGATGACCCAGGAGAGGGGTAGAATTGCAAATGATGTCTGTATCAGTTTCCTATTGCTGCTATAACAAATCACCACAAGTTTGGTGACATGAAAGAACATAGTTGTATTGTCTCACACTTCTGGAGTTCAGAAGTTCAAAATCGGGTTCAATGGGCTAAAATCAAAGTGTCTGTGTGCCTTCATTCCTTCTTGAGGTTGTAGGGGAGAATCCATTTCCTTGCCTTTTCCAGCTTCTGGAAGATACCTTCTTCCCTTGTCTTTTGGGCTCTTCCTCCATCTTCAAAGCCAGCTGCATAGCATCTTCCAATCTCTTATCTATGCTTCTGTCCCCACTTCTGATGGCAACCCTCCCCGGTCCCACTTATAAGGACTTTGTGATTACATTTGACCTCCCCAGATATTCCAGGAAAATCCTCTCATCTCATGATCCTTAATCACATTTGAAAAGTTCCTTTTGCCACACAAGGTAGCATACTCACAGGCTTCAGGGATTGGGGCATGGACATTTTTGAGGCCATTATTCAGTCTACTGCACTACCTCTGTGGTTAATTTGAGGCAACTAAGCCATAGTTTCCTAATCCTTCCAATAGAATAATTATATCACCAGCCGGCAAGTACTGAAGCTCTAGACTTTCGTCCCAGATATCAAGTGGAAAGCAACATTAATAAAAAACAAAAACAACTATTCTTTTAAGGTTGGCATCTTCTTGACCCCATTATCTTACCCACTTTTTGGCAACACTCCCTTTGTTCTCTTAGTTTATAATTCCTTCCCAGGGTGTGTTAACATCATCCTTGTTCATGCAGATGACACAAGCTTCTCAGTTTTTTGATGTTCTCAACTCCAGAGAGTCTCTCCTTGTACTGAGACCACACTAGGTAACTACCCCCATGGCGGCATCTGTGAAACCCTCACGCTGACATGGTCCACACCAGTCCCTTCTCCTACTGTTGTTTTTCCTGTACCTCCGTCCATCAAGTTCTGATTCATCATAGGGGCAGCCGGTGAGACTCTCCCCTTTCTATCCTTCAGCTCCCATTGGAGTTAACATATTCAAATTAGGCTAAAGGGATACATTAAGTTGAAATTTATCAGATGTCACGCATTCTCTCTACATTTCTGCTTCAAACAGATTTGCCTTCTGGCTTGTTCATGTCTTTATCAGTCCTTGTATCAATCATACAAGACAAGTGTGCCTACAACCAAGACAAATTCTCTGCTTTTATTTTATCTAAAGCTGAGACTCCAACCCCACCAGAGATTCTTAATCATCTGCTCTGTAAGTAAAGCCTTGGTGTCAGTATGTTGTGAAAGCTCAGTATGCAGTTCCAAGTGAGGCCAAGGTTGGAAACCTCTAATATCATGATTACGTTCTCACTGTGCCTTCCGAATACCCATTTTACTTCAAATGATTGATTTAGGTCACTCTTGTTAATTCTGATTCACTTGACATATCACTTTGGGAAGAGGACTGGCCAATGACAAGGGAGAGGAACTGTGTTGGGGGGCTTTTAAGGACTTGTTCCCACTTCTTAACACAGGTGGCCCCTCTCCTGCTGCTGGCTGTGTCCTGTTGCCACTGGATGTCTGGATCTGCTGTGCTGGCTGTACCCAGCTCAAGGATGATGCCGATGCCCAGAGGAAGGAAGAGCTCAGAATATCAGAAGGGGACCTGGACCCCCCATGGATGACACCCAGTGCTTGCCTTGCCTCTGGACTTCTTGTTAGGAAGGTAACACATTTCCGTGGGGTTTAAGCCAATGGGAGGCTGGTTTTCTTGACCTGGTTGTATCCTAACCAAAATAGACATCAAAGTTAACAACCTTCTCTTGACGACTCCCCTGCACCACACACCTTGCTGGCAGTTTGGAATCTGCAAAAATTGCTGAGTCATCCTTCGAGAGCATGACCCCAGTGAATTGGAAGCGTTTGACAATGGCATTGGGTAATATTAAACTAAAAAATTATGCAGAAGATGCGGTGGTCCCCCAAAGAGCCTTGGATTTCTCCTTCACTTATCTTGAGGTCACATTTGGGACACATTTTGTTCTTCCAATGGAATGCACTTCATGACACACTAGTGAGTGAAGTCGATTTTACTTAAAATTCCATGGGTTATGGATTTCATCAAATACCATTTGATAAATATCTCTTTAAATATCTCTGTTCTTTCTCCCCCAATTCCCCCCAGACCAATAGCAGTGCCTCACACCCTCTCTACACACTACCTCTCTTTCTTATCCTTCTGTCCATACAGCTTCCCATTTTCCAAAGCAGTATGTTTCTGACCTTTGGTCTGCACCCTCCTACCATACGTCTGTCAAGTTCAAGTGCATTGTTTTTGTTCACCCAGAATGCAACGTTTGTTACCCAGTCCCACTTCAGAGAATTCATTAAAGGAAACAGGTCACTTTCTAGAGACAAATACTGCTAGCCATATAATTTTATTTATTTTTTAAACCATGTCAATATACCCTTTGTTGGGCAAGCATTTGCTGTTCTCTGTACACTGACAGCTCTCACCTAGGGAGTGAGTGAGGAGAAACTAAAATCATTTATTTGTGGCACACCTGCATTACTTACTTATGACTCAGAGAGGCCCTCTG
>NC_138373.1:40057857-40087828 GCF_054177405.1 Leptonychotes weddellii | reverse complement strand
TCATGCCCCTCTCTTAGCTCCTATGGGACTAGGAAATCCTCAGATCTCTTGACAGTTCTCCCGTTCAGCCTGATTGTATACAGCTGGGGAAAGTTGGAATCCACACCAGTTCCTTTAACCCAGACTGGTCAAGCAAACACCCCTACAGATCAGCCAGTTTCTCCAGGGAGCCCTGCGACGCTGGAAGATTCTAGCTGGTCACCGGATTAATAGGGGAATGTCCAGCCTGGGCCCTCTGTGATAGAGCCCCCCCAAAGCTACACGTGTTCTCTTTCTGGGGGTTTGTAGTCCAGGACACTGAACTTACTTCTTTATCTTCATTAAACCTGTAATCAGAAGTCTACCTATTTTATTCTATTAGAAATTCTAATACTATTCTATCCTAACTCTTGCAGATAGTTCACTGATCCTCGTTATTTATAAGGCAATCCTAAAATAGCCTCCCATTTAGTAATAAATGCAATAACATCTGGAAAGGACTTAGCTTAATGGCACATTGACACTCAGATGTTGGTAAATATTTTTGCTAATATTTTATTAATATAGAGATGAATGAAGACAAAGGTAAGGAAATAATGGAAACAGAGAGAGAATGGTGATCAATTGGTAATTCTTACAAAAAAGTAGATATTTCAATAATAACCAATCATTTTTCTATCACATTTTATTGTGGGTCACTACTCTGTATAAAGATCTCCTTACTTTACAGTAAGCCCTTCGGACATGGGGCCTGATTTTTATGTGACATTCTTTCCATTTCTGATATGTTGCATATGGTGGGCAGTTAATAAATAATTAATGAATTTTAAAAATGGGAAATGAAATTGCTGTCAGTAACACGTATCACTCCAAAGTATGTATTAGTGCCAAGCAAGTGGCTGGACTTGTCCCATTCAAAACAAGGCAGAATCAGCCTCTTCTTCCACTGAGTATTTGAAATAAAAAGGACAGGCTTTCTGCCATTGCTTTACTGACAGATGTAGCTCAGGTGAGAAATATATTTGAATATTTGACTCTGTGTGTCCTGTGTATTCAGTGCTGGGCAGGGAGTATGATTTGAATAATTTAATTATTATTTTTTTAAAACCACATTGATTATAAAGTCATGTTTGTAAAAGACAGAAAGGCAGACTTCACAACCAGCTAGGTAATAAAATGTTTAACTTTTACTTTTTTTGAGATTTTATTTATTTGAGAGAGACGGAGTCATTGAACCAGTATGACACATTGTTCTTTCCCATTTGGGTGCTGCTGGTCACTATAACCGTCTCCACTTCTAATGAATATTAACACAGGATCCTTTGACTTCTACCTGAAGCCCTGTGTGCGGCGAGCGGTGTGGGAACGTCTCAGATGTTGGTGAGCGCGGGGTCAGTCCGTGCTGTTTAGTGCACACTCAGAGCGAAACCCAGAGGGGAGGCGGGGAGGGCGCTAAGCCTTTGTCCCTTTCGGTAAATATTAAAGAATTGTTTTCCTTAAAGACTCTTAGCTCCTCCAGCCCTCTGTCTTGTGTGTTTTGTTTCCTTCTAACTCATTAGAGCCCCAAACTGGTTTGGCCAGTTTGGGTTTGGGGTGGGGAAGAAGGGATAATAAGATGACACAGTGTCACAGATGTTCCTGGGGTGGGGTGGGTAGTTTTCAGCCTCCAGGAAGTAGTAGTTGGCAGATACTCCTCAGTATCTTAGGCCCTTCCAGGAACAGGGAGATGCATGGCATTCGGTCCGGACAGGGGCACACTGGATGACCAGCTGCCCCTGGGCTCCTTCCAGCAGTGCACAGAGCAAAGGGGATGAGATACCTCCTGTGAGCCCAGCGGCCCAGGGCACGGGAGGGGAACCAGCCCCAAAGGATGCGTGGGACTCAGGTGGACAGAAGGCTGAGGAAGGAGTTGAGCACAGATCTGCTTGGGAAATGGTGGCAAATGCCTCTTTTGATACTTCTATCCTGCAGAAAAAGGGCAGCCCTCCACAGTCTTTTACTAAAGAGCCAGAGCTGACTGTCAGGGCTTGATTGTCATGTCCATCCAGGTAACAGTGGTGACTTGCTGGGAGTAGCGGGGCGGGAAGTCGAGGGAACCACTCACCGATCAGGTTGCCCTTGCTAAGGAACAAAAATGTAACAGAGTGCATTTTAAAGATCTAACTGGCTTTATTAAATGATTCATGAATCAGGCAGCATCCCGTCTAGCAAACAGAAAGGAGCTCCATCAAGATGCAGAAAAGCAAGAGTTTTTAAATGTAGAGAGGGAGCAGAAAAAAGGAAATTAATGGTGAAGAACCCAGTGTTTTAAGCAGGGTCGCCCTCCTTGAGGGAATGGAAGGGTCTATCAGTAAATCTCCTGGTGACCAGGAAGTTTCCACATTGACCAGTTAGAGGTCACATTCCTGAGGGGTTGAAACTGCAGTTAGGTAGGGTAGTGAGTCTTGGTTTACTGACTTGGGGCCTAACCTACGTGGCTCCATGAGGCCCTGTGGTTTTAATACCGTGCATACTAATTCCACATTTACCTAATTTTCTTAGGTCCAACAAATATTAATTTGATATACTTGATCCCTTTAAACATTTCAAACACAAAATAAGGCATACTTGCAAATACAAAGTGCAAACTATTCCTAAGCCATCAAATATTTTCGATAAAACCAATATTTATATGGCTAATACATTTAGTAACTCCAGTTCGCCTGAATTTTAAAACACCGTTTGAAAATACATGCATGCAAAATAGCACACTGCTTCCAGCAGTGTTAATTTTTAGGAACAGCTTTTACCAAAAAATGTACATTTATGTTCTATAATTTTTAAGACTATGTTAACTTTTAGGAACATCTTTTACAAAAAATATACATTACTTTCTATAATATTTATTTTTTAAAGATTTATTTATTTATTTGAGAGAGAGAGAGTGCTTGAGCAGGGGGAGGGGCAGAGGGAGAGGGAGAAGCAGACTCCCCGCTGAGCCAGGAGCCCAATGCAGGGCTCGATGCGGGGCTCGATCCCAGGACCCTGGGATCATGATCTGAGCCAAAGGCAGATGCTTAACTGACTGAGCCACCCAGGTGCTCCATACTTTCCATAATATTTAAGAATACAAACTTAATCATGTCATCATAAGGAACCAGATTTTTATGGCAGACCACTTTGTTAAAATTTGGGACAGTCATCCCCAGCAGGGATAATGAAAGAACTTTGAGACAGACAGTTGTTCAAGACCCGGGTATAATTTCCAGCACCAATACCTCAGCTGCTGCCTCCTCTCATGACCACATTTGTCTGTCATAACTACTGGGCTTTCTAAAGCCATGCTCTTCAGCTGGGACCTAACCAACAAGCTGTGCAAGCCACCGTATTTCCTAAAATGACTCATCCCTTTAAATTAGAGGTCATGTTTGTTCTCAAATATTAGTTCACATTTGTATGACTATGGCATAACCTTATGTCTTTTAGACATAGCACATAATAATTGGGATCGAATTCTTTACATAGGCTGAGATTGTATCTCTCTTATTTTTTATAATGTCTCATTGGACATTTATTTTTTTTAGTCAGTTTATTGAAATCCGTCTTTAAAAGTTGCTCCCCTGGGAAGATAAGTGTATATGATGAAGGCAGCCAGGGAAACTCCCTAGGCCTGCTTCAGGCAGTAAAAAGATGAGAAGATGCAAAGAGTCGAGTACTTTGTCTAATGAGTTAAGAAGTGTTCACAGAGGAGGGCCAAATTTTAATAATATAGAAAAAGCTGGACTTCTGGTATCTGGACTCACAGGTTACAGACTTGGAAGTCATTACTCCCGTCCTCATAACAAGCAAAAAGATAAACTAAAATTCCATAGCTCTTAGATCCATCAGAAAATTGACATCACAGGGCAAATGGAAGACCCCAAAATTGGAGAGACAATGGACATGATAAGGAAACTCTGTGTCCTAAGATGGCCAATCGAGCCAGCGAGAGAGTCCCAGTCCTTGCCCTGGGGCTCTTCTGGGTTCCTCTCCCTGCCCCGCTTCGCGCACGCGCCAAAAGTGCTAAGTTTGCAGAAGTAGAAGTGTATAAATTACCCCTTTGTTTGTGCTCAGGGCTCAGACCTTTGGGAAGCCCTCTCCTCTGAGCCCGCCGGTGTTAAATAAACCTCCTGTCCTCCAAGATCTCCAAGTGCCACTTGGTTCTTCCGTCGGGCGATCCAGTCCAGGTTCTGTAACATTTGGTTCCCTGACCGGGAAACCCAACTGCACTGGCCCATTGTTGCCACCGGTTTGGGGACAAGGGCAGGACGGTGACAGAACGAGGGGTCATAATGGAGAAGGCGCACCCTGCCTAATTTTCGGCAGTCTCCTGCCCCGATCGCCTCCAGTGGCCCCACTCCGCTGTTCCCACTGGACTCGAGGAGACTTGGCAAGTGAGGACCTGGTCCCGGCGACGGATTCCGGTAAGGCCTGGGGGCCCCAGGACCCAGACAGGCCCACCCCCATTGGGGTGGAAGGGGAGCCTGATCACCTACCAGAGACCTCTTAGAGGTCTCCCAGGTAGGGATTCCCAGGGAGGGAACATAGTAACTTTCGGAGTGTGAACGTGTGAGTGACTGCAGTCCAACCTGGCTTGCTCAAGCGGACTGATTCTGTGACTCCATGGGTGGACACTCTTAAGGTCCCCAGAAGCCTACGGAGTCTGAGTGGGCCCCTCTGCGATTCCGTGGTGAACGGCATACAGTCTATGGTGGCATCAGAATAGTTTCTGATTGTAAGTCACAACGCTGAGACCACTTCGGCTAAGCCTCACCTAAGCTCCTTTGGGGCACGGCCAGACGGGCATCTGATTGGTCTCCTCACCTCAGGAGGCACCTCCCCACCCCCCGGTCTGTCTCTGTGCCACCGCACACGGGGAAGGTCTGGCCAAATTGCCTAAGCCCAGTCATGTGTGAAATGCTTCAGAACACTTGGAGACAAAGCAGAGCAACCAAAATTGAGATCATGAGACAGGCCTGGGGGTCTGGAGTTTGTGGAGGTTGGAGGACCTGGGAGTCAAGTTGGCCTTCTCTAACAAGATGAGATCTCCAGCTGTTTAAGTTCTTTAGCTTCACAGAGCACCTTTCCCTCTCGTCTCTGGGTGGTAGGAGGTTGGGGCGAGCATCCCTCAGGGATGGGACAGGTCTCAGGTAGGGAGAGGCAGGGGACACTGGCTCTTCTGGAGAGGACTGGGGCAAGGAAGTCGGGGGAGGAACCCTGCTAAAATGAAAACGGAGAAGAGGTCAGATCAAAAGCCAAGCTACCACACTGTTCAAAGGCAGATTCCCGTTGTCTGTCTGGGGTAGGGCTGACATTGTCAATTTAAACAAGATACCCCAGGCGATACAGATCCTGCTGGTCCCCTGGCCGCACTCTGAATAGCAAGGCTTAGACATTGTTTCCAAAGCTTTATAAGAGTCACCTGGGAGGACCTTGTTAAAAAGGCAACTATTTGGGCAATGGGGTAGACAGGTGATAGGTATTACGGAGGGCACGTGTTGTGATGAGCACTGGGTTTAATACTATCCGGCCTATGCAAACCTACTGAATCAAAATGGGTGGGATGGGGGGAATATCTCAGAAGCTGTGTGTTTAAAAACAACCCTCGGGGGCACCTCAATGGCTCAGAAAAAACAGTCAGACTCAGGATACCGAGCCTCATGGAAGCCAATACCTTGGTTTTCCCCTCACCCAAGGGAAAAGAGAACTAGGGCCGGAGAGGAAAAGGATCATCATCTCCCTGCCGCAGCCCCAGACATAAAGGGGCCTACGAGAATTCCTGGGGGCTGCAGGATTCTGCTGCTTCTGGATCCCTGGGTTCTCGGCAATAGCAAGACCCCTTTATGATCTCTTAGGGGGACCAGATCAAGAACTCCCTGCTTGAACTGAAAAGGAAAAAATAGCGCTCAGGGTCCTCACCCAGACTGTTGGACCCTGGCAATGGCCAGTTGCTTACCTGTCAAAGAAGCTGGACCCCGTGGCAGCAGGATGGCCGCCATGCCTCAGGGTGCTGGCAGCCATAGTCCTACTCATCAAGGAGGCAAACAAACTTACCCTGGGGCAAGAACCTAACGCACAGGGACACCGCTTCCTTTCCAACTCTCGGCTAGCACAATACCAAGGGCTTCTCTGTGAAAACCCGTGGGTCACCCTTGAAACAGTTCGCCTTTGCTACTGTACATATCCATGGAGCCGTCTACAAGGAAAGGGGCCTCCTAACCACAGCAGGAAAAGCTCTCAAGAACAAGGAGAAGATACTGAGACTCCTCAAAGCCGTCTGGCTTCCCAAGGAAGTAGCAGTCCTGTACTGTAAGGGACACCAGAAAGGAGACGACCCCATAGTGTGGGGAAATTGGCAGATGAGGCAGCCAAGACCGCAGCCAGCGAGGACATGGACAGAGCCCCTTCCCTCACTATGGCCCTAACACCCCCGGAAGAAGTCCCTCCGCCCAGTTACACTAAAAAGGAAAAGGAATGGGCCATTGCTGAGGGGGCCACCCTGACTGAAAAGGGACAGTGGATGATGCCAGACGGCGCATCTTTGTTCCAACAGCAACTGGAGGGCATCTAGTCAAGGAATACCACCGACTCACTCATTTGGGTCAAACTGCATTAGAGGCCCTTCTCAAGAAGCACTACGACATCAGTCAGAGGCTGGCACTGTGCCGAGCAACGAGTGAACGATGCATAACATGTGCTAAAACTAATGCTCGGTCTGCACCACGGCCCCTGCCAGGCATCCAGAGGGGGGGAGCAACCCCCTTCGAAGATCTAGAGGTAGACTTCACAGATGTGCAGCCGAGTAGGGGGTTCAGATATCTCCTAGTAATAGTATGCACATACTCTGGGTGGGTCGAAGCCTTCCCAACCAGGACGGAGCAAAGCCGGGAAGTAGCTAAAGTTGTCTTGCGGGAGATCATGCCCCGGTTCAGCCTGCCATTAACAATCAATAGTGACAGTGGACCTGCATCTGTGGCAGACATTGTACAGGTCTTGACCAAATCTCTCAACATCACCTGGAGACTCCACACCGCTTACCAGCCCCAAAGTTCAGGGAAAGGGGTTTTCGGGAGACTATGGAGTCAGGATGAACCCCAGCAAGTTGAGAACCCTATGTGAATTGGAATGACCTACCTTTGTCGGGTGGCCTTCAGAAGGGACATTGGATGTCCCAACGATTCATCGAGTATGGCGAGTCGTAACAGGAGAACCAGGACACCCTGACTAGTTTCTGTACATTGACTCCTGGCTAGGAATTGCTCAGATGCTTCCCCTCTGGGTGTGATTCGCTTGCAATAGGGACAGGCCAGGGTCTTAATCGCCTCATCCAAGTGACCTAAAGAAAATCAGCAAAAGCCCCAGTCTCCACAAATCCTAGCCGGAGATCCCAAGGACGACTCTGAGAAACCACAGGCCATGGCAGACCTCGTAGAATCCCTCTTCCAGACTCATCGGCCAACCTGGGAAGACTGCCAACAGTTACTCTGCACCCTGTTTAACACAGAAGAAAGGAGAATAATGAAAGGTGCATGGCAATACCTGGAAGAGCACGCACCAGCGGGAGTCATCAACCCTGCTGCCTGGGCTAATACAGCTGCACCCGAAGAGCGCCCAGCGTGGGACTTCACCACAACCGAGGGACAGGCCCACATCCGCCAGTACCAGGAGGCAGGGAATCTAGGCAGGAGCTAAGAAACCCATGAACATGACTAAGGTATCCTCGGTCACTCAACAACCAAGGGAGTCCCCCGGGGACCACTACGAAAGACTATGTGAAGCCTACAGGGTATACACTCCATTTGACCCCAAGGCACAGGAAAGCCAACAGATGGTAAACACCTCCTTCGTGGCTCAGGCTGCCCCAGACATCAGAAAAAAAAACTTCAGAAACTAAGGATTTTGCCAGGATGAATATCACCCAACTAATAGAGCTTGCCAATAAGGTCTACATGAACAGGGAGGTCACAGCCGAATGGGAAGCCGACAAAAAGGTGAAAAAGAAAGCCTCCTCGCCACTGCCCTGAAAGAAAAGCACAACACAAAGACGGGGAAACCCCAACCACCGAAAGGGGGGAAGCCCAGAACCCCCTTGGCAAGGGATCAATGTGCCTACTGTAAAGAGAAAGGGCATTGGAAAATGAATGTCCCAACCAGGGAAAGGCTCAAAAGCCCAGCCACTACAAGGAAGAACCCCCGAGAGGAGGACCCCATAGGCCTTGCAGGAATGGACTCAGACTGAGGGGGACCAGGCTCTTTCCTCCTTGTCCCCCATGAGCCCACGGTCAGAATGAAGGTAGGGGGCTAACCAGTGACTTTTATGGTTGATACTAGGGCCGAGCACTCTGTTGTCACCTCCCCAGTGGCCCCTTTCAGCAAAAGGACTGCGACCATCCTTGGGGCCACCGGGATGCGGGCGATACAATAGCCCTTTTGCCAGGCTCACCAGTGTGAACTTGGGGGCCACAAGGTCTGACATGAATTCCTTTATCTGCCTGATTGCCTCATCCTTCTCCTGGGCTGAGACATATTCTCCAAGTTTGGGGCTCAGATAACCTTTGAGCCCACTGGACACACTAACCTCCAATTGAACCCAAGGCAAGAGGAGACGGGGTCTCTGAACAGTAGAGCAAATGAATCGCACCCTCAAGGGAACCTTAGCAAAGTTTTGTCAGGAGACTAACTTCCATGGCCAGATCTGCTACCCCTAGCTCTCCTGCGTGCTCGCTGCATGCCCGGGACATCAGGTTTATGGACAGCCTCTCCCGTGCTTGGGAAGCCTTCCAGGAAACTTGCATCAGGTTGGAGATAAAGGGATAAAGGAGCAGCTTCAGGCCCTGGGGGCCACCCTAAACACCTTTGAGAGGGCCCCAATCTCCTTAGGGTCTCAGGTACACTCCTTCCAGACAGGGGACTCAGTTTGGGTCAAAGATTGGAAGAAAGAAGAAAGCTCATCATTCAGATGAGGAGCCACACCAGTGGAGAGTCCAGCCAGACTTCATGAACCCAGTCCGGCGTCACCTTCGACGAGACCCCACCGACTGATGGACACCTGCTCACCGTGGTTCCTAGCTCTCATCAGCGTGATTTCCCTCATCTTGGGAGTCGGACTCTACACTGTTGCCCTTCCTGAATGGACTTTCCCCCAGAGGCTTCTACCTAAGGTCATAGATCCCACTTTTACTGGCCCTCTGCTGTCTACTCCTGAGCGCATTTCACCATGGTTTCCCTGGCCCCAGTCAGTCCTGGTCTTCTGCTACCTGGTGTGCTGTTAAGTTTATGATTAAGTCCGTGTTTGCCCCAAGCCTTACAGTCAACCCTCAGAGTCAAACAGAATGATGCCCTCTAAACTAGGTGTTTAAAGGGGCATCAAAGAGGGGAATGATAAGGGAAATCTGTATCCTAAGATGGCTGACTGAGCTAGCAGGAGAGTCCCAGCCCCTGCCCCGGGGCTCTTCCAGGTTCTTTTCCCTGCCCCGCTTCGCGCACGCGCCAGAAGTGCCAAGTATGCAGATAAATTGCCCCCTTTGTTTGTGCTCAGGGATCAGACCTTTGGAGACCACTCTCCTCTGAGCCCACCGGCATTAAATAAACCTCCTATCCTCCAAGATCTCCGGGTGCTGCTTGTTTCTTCCATCGGGCGATCCAGTCCAGGTTCTGTAACGGACATAGAGAATCACGACATACCAGAAGCAGGAGAATAACATAGGCAGTGGACCGACCATTACCAAATGTTAAAGCTTACTGTAAAAGCCCCAGCAATCAAGATGGTATGGTAGTGGTGAACATAGACAAATCCATCAGTGGAACAGAACAGACCCACACAAATATAGTTAACTGGTCTTTGACAAAAGAGCAAAGACAATCCAATGGAGAAAGAATAGTGTTTTCAACAAATCCACATGTGAAAAATGAATCTAGACTCAGACCTTACACATTTCACAAAAATTAACTCAAAATGGATTGTAGACCTAACTGTAAAAAGTAAAACTATATAACCCTAGAAGATAACAGGTGAAAATCTAGATGACCTTGGGCACAGCGATCACTTTTTAGACACAACACTAAGTGCAAAATCCATGTAAGAAAAAGAAAATCAATGTTAACCTTCATTAAAATTAAATTAAAAAAAAAATCTGCTCCGTGAAAGGCACCATAAAGAGAATGGGAAGACAAGCCACAGACAGGGAGAAAATATTTGCAAGACATATATCTAATTGGTGTCCAAAACAACAGACCCCCAAATGGGAAGAGAACCACACTAGAAGAAAAAAAATGGTGGAGTGACTTGAAAATAATTTAGTTTAGCCTTCTCAAAGAAATTAAGGAAGGACAAACATTTATGGAAGGAGAAGGAAAATAAGTAAGAAAAGTCAGATGGGAGGAAGACTTTAAACTATTTGAATAAGAGAGAAAACCCGGCGTACCTGATTGGCTCAGTTGGGTAAGCGGTTAAGCATCTGCCTTGGGCTCAGGTCATGATCCAGGGTCCTGGCTCGCCTTGGGCTCCCTGCTCAGTGGGGAGCCTGCTTCTCCTTCTCTCCCTCTCCCCCCTGCCTGTGCTCTCTCTCCTCTCTCTCTCTCTCTCAAATGAATAAGTAAAAATCTTTAAAAGGTTAACATAATAACAAATAAATAAAAATTAAATAAATAAATAAAATAAAAAAATAAAAATTAAAAATAAACAGTTGTTAATTTTTATTTAAATTAGTGATTGCTTTTAGAACCTACCTGATGTCTTTTTATCTGCCAAAGCCAATGACAAAAGAGTCTATTTTGATGACTTCCATGTAAAAGAGGTGTTAATCAGTGTAATTTTCCCAATAAAGATCATTTTGCCTTTATAGCTTTTTTCTTTGGCACAGGTATCCCCTGCTTCTCAGAAGTTCACCTTACACCACTTCCCTTTTATGAAAGACCTTAGTCTTTCAACCAATTTCAACATTAGTACCTGTTTTCGTTAGCTGAAAGAAATTTGGAGAGGATTTTTGTTGTTGTTGCTTGCTTTTAGGTGAAAAGCGCAGAGCACGGAGCCTGGTTTTGCAGCCAGCTCGCGGAGGTGGCGCCACCCAGCGCCTTCCCCGGGAACTGCATGCGCACCATTTCAAGGATGCAGGACCAACTTGGAGCTGCCAGGTCCCCGTCCCACGTCCGCGTCCCTCTGCCTGGGGACTTTCTCTGTCTCTAGCATCCATCTCCACACCCAGCCTCCAGAGCTCTGATTTGGGTCTGTGAGCCTCTGGGTTTGAGCTCCAGCTATTTTGCGTCTCCCTTCACAAGATGTGCCCCAAGCCTCCAAAAGCCTAAGAGAGGTGATTTTTTTTTGCATCTGGGATGCTCAAAAATTGTTAAGTTGATTAGCCTAAGTTAATGGGAATTGCTTCTTCACTTTGGGCCATTAGGAAAGGTTTTGTAGGAAGGCTCTACTTTCAGATGGAGAGAAGACCCGTATTTGCACGTAATCCTTAAGGCACGTTTACAAACATGGGCACCTCACTGTTTCTATAACTGCTTTCAAGGTCAAGCCCATTCCTTTTATGCATGGCTACACTGGAGGCTCTTCCTTATCCCTGACCCTCCTTGGTGAGCCTTGCTTCTGCTTCACAGGGAAAGCTGAATCAGGCCAGTTCAGATTTCACCAGATAAATCCAGTGATTCCTTCACTTCAGGCTTCCTTTGGCGGCTCTCTTGTTCTGTTGGGAAGATCGGCAGTCCACATGCTCTTTTGTGTTTCCTCGTGGGTCACTTTCGTGCTCCTGCAGAACCCATAGAAACATTTGCATCTTTCCCCAATTTTTATTTTGAAAGACGTCAAACTTACCAAAAATTTGAAAGCACAGTATAATGAGCATGCATATGCTCTCACCACCATTCACCTATTGTTAATAGTTTGCTATATTTTCTTTCTCTCTCCATTCTTTTCCCCCTGTGGAAACTCTTGAAAATAAGTTAGAAACAGCACACTTTAGTTCGGCATGAATCTCCCAAGAGTGAGGGCATTCTCCGGTGCAACCACTATGCCATGATCATGCCCAAGAATACAGTAATATCACCCGGCATACAGCCCGCATTCCGATGTCTCCAGCTGGATCTCCGTGTGGATCCCCCTGGACTAGAATGAAAGGTGTCAAGTGAAAATGGCTCATTTGAGAGGTAATATGAAGACACCAGAAGAGGGGTGAGGAAGTGAGAGAGGGAGAGGAGGGACCCCAGAAAGGTAATCCCACTGGGAACTCTGGGAAGCATTATAGAGCCTCTAGCTCCCGAGCCCTTCCAAATGGTGAGCACCAGCAACTACCTGTTGTTGGAGGGCTGCTCGCAGGGGGCATTCGTGTCCTGGCACTTCCCACCCATGGTCACAGGCTGCAGTGCCAGTGAGCAGAGAAAGCCCTCGGGCAGAGGGACGTGGACATGGCAGCTGCAGGTCGGTCCTGTATCCCAAACTTCCCAGCCTGAGGAAATGAGGAAAACTTTTCCCTTCTTCCTTCCTGGGTTCTTTGGCTGGTCTAATAATTAAATTGACCTAAGACGGATTATCAGGAGAAAAACAAACTTAGTTTCATACGTACAGGTGCTCCTAGAAATATGGGACTCAAGGAAGTAACCAAAGCAGGCAGCTTTTATACCTTTTAGACAAGAAAACAATAAATTTTGAAGAATTAACAAGACAAAGGAGTTTGGGCTTGGGCTAGCAAATTACTGAAAATGTCCCCATGTCTGTTTCTACAACAGGCTCAGCCCTGAATTTCTTATCTCTGGTGGGAAGGATGCCTTTTACCCTCCAGGGGCTGGAGGGTACCCTTGACATGTGGAATTTATTTCCTGCAGGGGGACAGAGGAGGGACAGAGTGTTCTTGCACAGGCCATTTCTTTATATATATATATATTTTTTTATTATGTTAATCACCATACATTACATCATTAGTTTTGATGTAGTGTTCCATGGCATAGACCACTTGTTAAGTGATTTTAATTCAAAGTAATCAATTTACCAAAGTGGCATATTTTGGGGTGGCCTGCCTCAAACCCATCACGTTCACATTTGAAGGCACTCAGTCGACAGTCACCTGGTTTCCAGAGGGTGGTTCCCTGCTGTGGCACATGACCTCTGCCACCAGGGCTTGAACAATTAAATAATACCACATTTTGGCATTATGTGGACAGTATTCTGTGTGTGTGTGAGGCCCTGCTGTAGAACAGACTTTCCATGGGGAAGAGACCCTTCACATGGGCAGATCGACCCAGGCCCTAAGGCTCCTTGGTCGAATAGCTCTAACTTCAGGTAGGGCCAGACTGTAGGAGGATGACTTCCCCATCTTAGCCCCTTGCCTGAGGCCATGAGGGGGGTGGAGGTACCCCTCAGCTTACCCCCCTTGGCAGAATGGGGAGCCCCCTGGGACAATGAGCGTGGTAGCGTTTTGCAGAATGGAGCTGATGGAGAGGGGTGGGCTGCCACCCCCCTCACGCGCAGCCTGACCTGGGGTGATCCAAGGGGCTCTGGGCAGTTGGGAGGGTTGGAAGTGCTCTGTCTGGCTCTTCCAAGATGCCCCAAGGAGAGGCCAACCCCAGGTCCCTGGTTTTACTTACCCAGGGTGGCCGCTGACAGGCTTGTGACACGGTCTGGAAAATGGAAAGAAGCATCATTTTTATCATGAGGGGAACTACTTTGAGGAGCCACATTTGGCAGGTGCCGGTGGATTTTCTCCTCCCATCTGGGTCACCCATGTCCCAGCTCACACCCTGGTGTGCACACCAGTGCCTCCACTTAATGCCACGGCACGCGATCCATCAAAAATTCCAACGGCCGCATTGGCTTGCCGCAAGTCCCAGGGTCACCGATGGGGCCACCCCAACACTGTTTTGCCTCCGCTGCTGGCCATCTGGGCTCACGGGACTTCCAGCCATAGTGGTATCCCGCCTCTGCCCTTGGGACCACCCTGGATGAAACAGCTGTTGATAACTGTCTTCTTTGTAAGATAAGTGAACACTGGAACTCCCTTGGTGCGGAGCTGTTCCCTGATCCCCCACAGCCGGGCCCCTTACTCCCGATGGCACGTCTGTCGTTATCGGTCCACTGCCCCTCTCCAGTGCCCTGCCCTATGCTCTTACCGCGGGGGACACACACCCCAGGCTAATGCACGCCAGTGCGGACCCCATACCACAGGCCTCAATCTACGTTGCTAACATGTGGTGCCCCAGATATTACAGACTCTGTTCAAGGTTCCTGTTCACTTCGTGCCCATATGAGCATGGGAGGGAGAACATAGCATATGGTGGATTTTTCAGGGGCCCACGGCTTTCAAGGCGCAGGTAAAGGCCTCCTTAAAGGATTGCTATTTAAGTTATAATCAGGCAAATGGCCCCCCCCCCACCAAAGTGCATGAATGGGTCTCTCCTGCCTCAGGCCATGGTTCTATTAAGTTCTGGACTGGTAGGTCTTAAAAGACTATAAGCTGCCACGGGTCCCCCCCTGTTAATTTCCAAGGGAGACATAAAAGGATTCCATGTCTATGGAGATTCTATTTTTCTATTTACCTCCTCACCCATCATGTAGCCCTCTGTCCCACCCAGGCTCCCACTGTTTGCTCCCATGCCCCCCAGAGGACAGCCCCCGCTAGACACTGTCCGTGTCTGTGCTCTCCCGCCTACTGTCCTCCTCCCTCCACTGCTGACTATCAAGTACTTCCCTTAACGTCACCCTCTCTCACAAATCACCGCGGAGACCGGCTGACCAGGTTGTACTGTGGAACTCAAGCCTCCCTTCGCCCCTCCATCCCACCATATTGTGACCCCCTTTCTCATGGACCCGCTGCCACTCACTGGCTCCCTCCTCACTCTGGCATCTCCACCCCCACCCTGTCCGCATCCTTCTGCCAACAGCAGGCGCGCGCCTCATCTAGCTCAGGATGGTTCATCCAGCGCAGGTAGATTCCTCCGGAAGGGGCATTGCCTGTTCCAAAGAGGATGGCATGGCAGCCCAAACTTGCAGAGGTCAAAGGGCAAATGTCTGAGACTTTAATCTCTCGCACGACGGAGACACCCCAAGCCTCTTAAATCAAGGACAAGGCTCATTCGTTAAAATGGTGTAGCTCTTGACTTCGCCCCCGGCGAAGTGTTTGCAAAATTGTTGGAACCTCCTATTACACGTACGGGAAGGACATGGGTCGAGTCACCCCACGACTGACTTGCTGTACCTAAAGCAATTTTCACTGGCTTCATTCTGCATCACTCCAGGCTCCGAACGTTTCCCAGGATGTCGTGGATTTATTTTCATACTCGCCAAGTGGGCCACCTGGCTCTGCGATGTGCATCAGGGGGTCATAATTACTATTCTGAGAAGAGACCCATGCTGTGATTTTCTTAAATGCTATGGATGAATGGCGACCAGATCTCACCCTATACTCTACAGGTGTCTTGCATTTCCGAGGTCTCAACTACCGAAATCTCCCTGGTGATCTCCACGCATTCCCTGAGTATACCTAATGTCAACAGTGGTGCTAAAGCATGATGGGGCCAACTGCATTAAACACACTTTATTCTATTTTATTATTATCCTTTTAAAAGTAATCTCTACACCTGACGTGGGGCTCGAACTCATGGCCCTGACATCAGGAGTCACATGCTGCACCAACTGAGCCTGCCCGGCACCCCACACATACTTTAAATTTTGGTAAGCTGATAATTTAACACCCACACAATAGGAATTAGGTGCTCCTCAGTAAACCTGGGCCCATCCAAAAGCATGTCGAGGCTCTAAATAGCTCCAGGCCACATGCTCTACTAGTCATAGTGAACACGGGACCACGTTCAGGGGAACCAGCCAATCCCAAGCCTGCTCATCTGCCTCGCCTGATCCTTTCCAGAAAGCCACAATATAGGCTGTCTGTGCCCACCGCTCCGCTCTTAGTGTGGTTTCAACCCCAGTGCTTCTTCCAAGTGCCCCGAGCGGCAGGTTGTGTGCTCTTCCTCCACTGTGAGTATGGAAAGACCTTTAAACTCTCGGGCTCTCTCTTGCCATCTGTGGTCTGCGTCTTTGATTTCAGTTTCAGTCATTGTTGCTGGGCTGCTTTTCAAATGCAGTTTCCAATACCTCGCTGCAACAGTTGAGATCACTCTCTTCTCGCTCCTACCCACGATGGATAGCCTGAGGCATTTACATTTTTTGCTACTCAGGTGGCTTTAAGCTGACATCTCTCGGGACTTGAATTAGCTTTTCCCTACTAGTGAAGCATAACGTCCTTTATCTCTGTGGACGTTGGGCTTACTCTTCTGTGCAATGCATTCTTCTCAACATGTCTGAAAACTATTTGTCTTTTTCTGGTCAATTTCTAAGAGCTCTCGGAGGCTATAAATATCAGCTCCCTTTCATCCAGTTGATAAATATTTTCCAAATTTATCGTTTACCTATTAACTCTGATAAAAGTGAACTTCGCCATGCAAAGTTTTAATGTGTGTATGTTCAACTACGTTAATTTCTTCTTTCATAGCATTTGATTTTCTGGTCTACTTAACAAAGTCTTCTCACGCACAAGACTGTGCCCTGGAGTTTCTTGTAAGTATTTTTCTTCTCCCTTTTTATACTTCATATTGTTTATGTATCTAGAATTATTTACACATATGGTATAAGAAGGGAAATCCAATCCTATTTTCTTTGAGGTGGATAGGCGTTTATTCCAGTATTATGTGTTAAATAATTCATTACTCTCCTCTGGATTATACCCCCCTGTTAATCATATCTTAAATTTCATATAAATAAAACCTAATTCTGAATTTTCTACTCTGCTCCACGAGAAGTTTTATGTAACCTTATACCAATACAATTATTTTTTAACTTTTTATTTATTTAAAATCAGTTTAATTAACACAACCTGTATTATTAATTTCAGAGGTAGAGGTCAGTGATTCATCAGTTGCATAGAACACCCAGTGCTCATCACATCACGTGCCCTCAATGCCCATCACCCAGGTACCCCATCCCCCACCCCCCTCCCCTCCAGCAACCCTCAGTTTTTTCCCTAGAGTTAAGGGCCTCTTATGGTTTGTCTCCCTCTCTGATTTCGTCTTATTTAATTTTCCTTCCTATCCTCTATGTTCATCTGTTTTGTTTCTTAAATTCCACATATGAGTGAAACCATATGATAATTATCTTTCTCTGATTGACTGATTTTCTCTGATTTTGCTTAGCATAATACCCTCTAGTTCCATCCACACTGTTGCAAATGGCAAGATTTCATTCTTTTTGATGGATGAGTACAATATGATTATTTAGGTAATTGTGGCTTTGTAATAAGTTGTGAGGTCCAGTCAAGAAAGTGTCCATCACTGATACTTTCTATGAATTTTCTTTTCAGGAATTTTCTCTCTGGCATTAATTTTTTTTTACATACACCAGAAAAATTTGTATATGGTTTTAAAAATTGGACTTTTGGGGGAATTTGAATTATAATTGCTTGGGTATATGCATTATTTTATGGGAATTTAAATTTTAATAAACTGTCCAAAAATTTGCATACATTTTCACTTGTTCAGATATTATTTTACGCCTTCAAAGATGTTTTCCATAGAAGTTCCATCACTCTTGTTAAATTTAGTCCTAAGTATTTTGAGGTTGTTATGATTAGAATGCAGGTGATATTTTGCTCATTTCCATTTTGTGGTGCTTTGGTGCAAGTTTTGTATATTTGTCTTGTACCCAGTCAATGACAGAAGTCTCTAGGTGTATTCTAGTATATTCTTTTCTTTTGTATTATATTTGCATCCTTTAGGACAATTATACTATAGTTAGTGATTTCTAAAGTATGTCTATTTTCACAGTATGACACCTTTTTTATTATCAGAGTTTAGTTAAATGACTGTAGCATTTTGTAGTACAGAAAATAACTGGTTTTTGGAAAATTCACACTACTTCTTTTAAAATAACTTATGTATACATTTCTAGTTTATTGATGTAATTGATAGGTAACCTTGTGTAAATTCAAGGCAGTGTGATGATTCGATATACATATGTGTTGCAAAATGATTGCTACGGTAAGGTTATTTACTACATCTACCACCTCACACAGTTACTTTTGGGGGAGGGGTTGTGAGACCTTTTAAAATTTACTATCTTGGGGCGCCTGGGTGGCTCAGTTGGTTAAGCGACTGCCTTCAGCTCAAGTCATGATCCTGGAGTCCCGGGATCGAGTCCCGCATCGGGCTCCCTGCTCGGTGGGGAGTCTGCTTCTCCCTCTCCTGCTCCCCCCTCTTGTGCTCTTTCTCTCTCTCACTCTCTCTCTCAAATAAATAAATAAAATCTTTAAAAAAATAAAATAAAATAAAATAAAATTTACTATCTTGGCAATTTTCAAGTGTACAATACAGTATGATTAACCAGAGTAACCATGCTGTTTTGATCCCCAGAACTTATTTACTCGACAAAATAAAGTTTGTGCCCTTTGACCACATTTACCCATTGTCCCCCACATAGCTCTAGCCTGGCAACCACCAATCTACTCTCTGCTTCTGTAAGTTCGGTGTTTTTAAGAGTCTACATACTATATTGGAAATTAAACTGAGGAAATTTTAAATATTTATGTGTTGTGTCAATAAAAAAATAATAAGCCTATGACATATTAACATGAAAAGTACATTTTATGAAAAATAAAAATATTTTCCAAAACAAAAACCCATTAGGGACAAGAGTGATACTGTTTGATATTTTTGAAAATCGAATGAGTAGCCAAAGAGAAGACAACTGGAATATCAAATCTGCTTCTGCATTCCATCTGGTACAACATCCCACGCTGTGTAAACCTCTGCAAAACTCCACCGTATACATATGAGATAGTAAGGATGAAAAAGGAAAACAGTATCTTGGTATCATGAAGATAGTCTTTTTCTTATGCCTCAAAAAGGGATTTTAGGGGCCTCCGTGGGGCCTGCGACTACACTTTGAGAACCATTGTTTTGAAGTTCAGATGAAGCCAACTTCCTTGGGTCCTTGGCCACCAGAGCTCTTCAATATTTGAAATTAGCAGGTATGTTATAGTGAATATAAATAATGTGAGAAAAGGAAAGAAAAGTGGTGGGAAAAGGCTACACAGTGCTTGATGTCCATTACCATGAGGATAAGAAAGTCTGCACCAGTGACATAGGGCAGGGTTCATGAGAGAGCCTTGTTCTGACACAGTCAGTGGTTGAGATTGAACCAGCTACCTTGGCGTGATGCCTTGCCTTAAGAGTCTGGATTAAGAATGTGAATGTAAATTAAGATAATTGTGATCTTGGATTTTGCATAGATTATGGAAGGGACCAATTGGAAAAATCCCAAGGAAGAATGTCCTTGTGTTCTTAAAACCCTTAGCCTGGGACCCATTGCTTTAGCCATGGGGAAGTACATAATTGGTTTATCTGGAATGAGTTGCTCACCTCATAAACAGTAATTGTGTCTAAAGACGCAGGCTCTGTATACTCCAACTCTGTAAATTGAAACTCCTTATGACAGAGCAGGTCACGTTTCTCTTACGGAATCCATACGTACAAGGAATTATCTTGCTCTCCAAACACATTTCTTTGCAATCGGAAAACCACAAGGATGGGAGCAGCAGTTGCTCAAAGATAGGGAACCAGAGGGACACCTGGGTGGCTCAGTCGTTTAAGTGTCTGCCTTCAGCTCAGGTCATGATCTCAGGGTCCTGGGATCGAGTCCCGCATCGGGCTCCCTGCTCAGCGGGGAGTCTGCTTGTCCCTCTGCTGCTCCCCCTGCTTGTGCGCGCGCGCTCTCTCTCTCTGACAAATAAATAAATAAAAACCTAAAAAAAAAAAAAAAAAGATAGGGAACCAGAATGCATGAAAGAAAGTTATGGTGCTATTCCAGGCAGTTGTGACAAAAGTCACAAAGATGCCAAGTGTTAGGTTAAGTCTCCCCTTGCCAGAGAATCATTTCTGCCGGTTGGTTAGAGTATGTCTAAAGCTCTTTTATGACTGGAGAGGAATAGCATCTACAATGAATTGTCCTTAGTTTCATGCTAAGTAGATTAAGCTTACTCTACCAATCAAGACATGGGAACTGATTTTTATCGAGTATCTAAAAGTTGGTTACATTTTGGAAAGATCATCTCTGAAACAGTTTGCATTGAAATCACAAATTTAACATCACTGATGAGACAAACTGCGGAAAAAAACATGCAAAAGCAATGATTGTAAAAATGTTATTACTAGACCAACACCTAGATTTCCTTCAAAAAAGTTTGGAGCTCTGGAGTGTATCTGAAAGCTTGCCACATTCAGGGGAAAGCTTGGCCGGTGAATCGAGCTAATGTTGGTCGATTAGAGCCCTCAGAGTGGTAGTTCCTAGAATCCCCAACCCCCCTGGCCTGCGGCAGGTAGCTGTGAGGATGGAAATGAGAGGTCTGGAAGGGTTTGTTGGATCCAGGGTGGTCAGTATCAATGTTCTGTGTTTCGATGGTAGGTTGCTGCTTCCGTCTGCTGCCTGCAAATACAGAGGCTCTTGCCATTGTTTTATACCCCAAAGGGTATAAATCTTAATGTGGATTCCAGGAGATTTCAAGGAGCCATCTCTGCTTTTGAGGCATTCAAAACACTAGGGCATGAGTTTGTGGGAGGGGCTAGCATCATTCAGTTCATTTTGTACTTAGCCACACAAAAGGGATGCTGAGGCAGTGACATCATCAGTAGTTTAGCTAAAGTCCCAGCAAAGCCATACATTAAAAACCCACAGCTGACATCCTACTCAATGTTGGAAGGCTGAAAGCATTCCTCCTGAGATCAGGAGCAAGATAGGACACCCATTCCCACCACCGCTATTCAGCATTATACTGGACCCTCTAGCCAGAGCCATGAGACAAGCAACAGAAACAAAGGGCATCCAAATTGGAAAGGATGAGGGAAAACTATTCTCAATCACAGATGACTTGACCTTACGTACAGCAAATCCCAAAGGGCTCATAAGGAAACTCGTAGAGCTGATAAACGAGCTCAGCAAACTTGCAAGGAGCAAGGCAGACACACAGAGATCAATTGTGTTTCTACACATCGGTAGTGAACTCTCCCAAAGGAGATTTTTTGAAAGGTACAGAGTTTTTGTTGGGGATGACAAGAATGTCCTGTGTCGTTAGTGGTGATGGTTGTACAACACTGTGTATCTATTTAGTGCCATTGGACTGTGTAGTTATGCATGGTCAAGAGGACATTGTTATGCAGATTTTGTCACAGTTAAGACATAATCTACAGAAAGATAATCATAGATATCGTAATGTCTACTAATTATATGGAGCAGAGATCCACAAAGTGAGCACGGCTCACTGCACGTATAGCCCCCAAGCTAAAAATGACTTAGACATTTTTTTTAATGGCTGAAAAACCCAAAGGACGAATAATATTTCAGGACACTTGAAAATTATGGGAATTCCAACTTTCAGGATTCAGAAGTAAAATGTTTTGGAACCAAACAATTGGCGGGATTTGGATGATTGATTTATCCTTAGTTAGGGCCCTGATATGGTTGCCTCTCCTCAGGTGATTCAAATCCAAGCCACTGATCACCGAAATGACCTCTTTTTTTTATGGTAAACCTTTACTTTCTACACACTTTAGAAAGTGCCCGCGCCTTTGCCTTCCTTATAGGTTTTAGTATTTTTGCACCCTGGTGTCTCATGAATGGACTTGCCTTTTAGAGGTTCCATTTACTAGTGTTATGGGATCCACAGGATTTATTCTCCTCTCTTCCACACTGTGAAGCTCTTTCTGTACTTGAGCATCGGACCACTGACTTGTCACCTGTGTGGCCACTGGTGGATCCATTGTTCCTGTACTTGGCACACTTCCTGTCCATACACCTGCCACCATCCTTCCCACCTGGCGCCCTTTCAGAGCTGCTGGGCTTGCCTCAATGTCCCGCTTGCACAAATAGACACATTCAGAGCTCTGCTCTATCACCTGCCATGGATATAAAAGAAGAAAAAATAGTCCCGTCCATTCACCTTCCCTCACTTATTAAAACCGGTGACAAACTCAACATATTTTATTTGTGTTCATCCTGCTTTTATATTTCAACCGCCTTTTCCTAACCTTTATATTAATTTTCTATTTTTCACTGTAATTATGAACTCGTAGCTTTTCATAGAATCAACTTCTTCCAAATAACAATGTTAATGTTATTTTCATTTTCAAATTGTCACAGGTGTCTGGCAGGATTCCTTCCTTGGATGCCTTGTTTTAGCAGCCTTGTTGCTGGCTTGATTTCTGGCAACAACATGGTATTCAGGTCTGTCCTGAATTTTCCTGATGCAAGACACAAATAGCTACTCTCTAAGAAGACAGATTTCTTTTCGGAGGAAACAGAGCTAGGGAGTAAACTCTGGTCACTGGTATCACACAAGAGAATTGGGGGTAGGTAGAGATGCTACTAGGTCCTGTTTGCCTCCCTTAGGAGAGACAGAGCCGGAAATAGTATCTTAAACATAATTTTAGAAGTATGAGCTCACATCATGTTTCCGATTGAATATATTTCTTAAAGGGTGAGGTATTGTCAACAACTAATATCTTATACTATGTTGACAGTTACTTTATTAAAGGAGTTGGTTAGAGGAAATTAAAATAAAATGGAGAAACCAGGCAAATAGAAACAGGTTTGAGATGGTTGAGAATCAGTACTGAGGGGGAATTGCATATGCCGATTCAAGGTGGTAGTGCGTATCAAAGTCCAGAAAATACCAACAAGTGTTTCATAATTAAACAATCCCTGGTACGAACTATGCAACCCAAGGAGAAGGTGCCAGTCACTGAGCTGGCTTTGGGCAAGCTCAAAGGTCTTGGAAGAATTTCTAAACTCAGTAAAGGCAGAGACAGAGCAGTTCTAGTTAGAGGGGCCAAGACAAGACATCGAAGGGAAAGGACAGGAGACGTCTGAGCAGAGGAGGCCAGGAGGGAGCAGGTTGAGAAGGCATTTGGGGACTCTAAATCTGGGCAGGCTGAACACCTGCTGGTAAGTTCATTGTGACCAATTATGCAATAAAATCTACAAACCCAGGGACTTTTTAAAATAAATTTTAATCTGTTTCTTCAAAATTAATACATTTTCATTTAGGGATCTGAAAAATTGGCTACTCCAGAACAGAGACCAAAATCACAATGAAATAATAAATATCACAGTAATTGTCAACATTCTGGAGTTTCATACCCCATGTACGCATTGTTTATGTAGTGTAATCTTACTTTCTTCATCTTTGTAGCTGATCTTTTCACGGAATACAACAATTTAAACAGATTTATGAAAATGGTATTTCATTTTTAATGCATATTTTATTCCCCCCCCATCTTTTAATATTTATAATGCATACTTTTTTTATTGAGATATAATTGAGGTATACCGTTATGTGTTTCAGATATACAGCGTGATGATTTGATATTTGGATAGATAGTGGAATGATGGCCACAGTACGTCTAGTTAGCATACATTTCATGCACGTCTCCTATGTGTAAGCAAGGTGGAATAGACTTACTGGGAGTCTAACGCCTTTTTGAGAGGAGAGGAGAAGGAGATGCTTTAATGCACCTGATTTAAGCACGAGAGGGAAGGAAAAGATTAACAGAGTCAGAATCCAGAAATTAACCTAATAGTGTTAGTCAGCCTCTTGTAATGAGACCTGCTCTATTTATTAAGGATAATACATGCTAGAAAAGGAGTGTGACAGCCCAATAGTCTGTTCAGAAATTTTTCAATGAGGTATCACAATACTGTCACAGGGTCAATGAGCTAGGAATTTTCATGCTCTGTTGATCAGAGTGTAAACACTGATAGGGCAGAGCCTTTTGAGAAATTGGTTTGGAAACATCAGATAAGAGCTTCAGAATATATATATTTAATAATTTTCCATAGCATCATAAAATCTGAATAAACATCATTATAATTTCTTTTTTCAAAACTGTTTAGGTAGTCTGTGTACTTTCTATTGCTACATATCATGAAGCAGATAATGCCTGGATTTCAGTTGCTCTTTTATTTATTTTTTATTTTTATTTTCTTAAAGATTTTATTTATTTGAGTGAGAGAGAGAGCACAACCAGGGGGAGGGGCAGAAGCAGACTCCCCACTGAGTAGGCAGCCAGACATGGGGCTCGATCCCAGGACCCCGAGATCATGACCTGAGCCAAAGGCAGACACTTTACCTACTGAGCCACCCAGGCACCCCTCAATTGCTCTCTTAATTTATCAGTTCAAACTTAGAAATGGAGGTAGGCCCAGAGTTAGAGCTTCATTAAATAGTTTAAAAACAAAATTAATAAAAGATTAATCATTCTAAGACCATGTTAGAATAATACAAATGTATTGGGGTTGTCAAATTCAACTCAAAATGGATTAAAGACCTAAATGTAAGACCTAGAACTTTAAAACTCTGGAGGAGGGCGCCTGGGTGGCTCAGTTGGTTAAGCAACTGCCTTCGGCTCAGGTCATGATCCTGGAATCCCGGGATAGAGTCCCACATCGGGCCCCCTGCTCAGCAGGGGGTCTGCTTCTCCCTCTGACCCTCTTCCCTCTCATGCTTTCTGTCTCTCATTCTCTCTCTCTCAAATAAATAAATAAAAAAAAAACTTTAAAAAAATAAAATAAAACTCTGGAGGAAAACATAGGAGAAAATCTTAATGACATTAATCGTGATTTCGTACCAGAAGTACAAGCAACAAGACGAAAATAAACAAGTGGGACTTCATCAAACCAAAAAGCTTGAGAACAGCAAAGGAAACCATCAACAGAGAGAAAAGGCATTCTTTGAAATGGAAGAATTTGGCATTTGCAAACCATGTATTTGATAAGAAGTTCCTTTCCAAAATATATAAGGAACTCCCACAACTTGTTAGTAAAGGAAACTAATAACCAATTCAAAAATGGGCAAGGACTGAAGTGACATTTCTTCAAAGAAGATATGCAAATAGCCAAGAGGTACATGAAAATATGCTCCACGTCACTCATCATCAGGGAGATGCAGATCAAAAACACAATATCACTTCATACCTGTCAGGATGGCTACTAACAAAAAACAGTGGGTAGCAAGTATCGGAGAAGATGTGGAGAAACTGGAATTCTCAAGAATTGGAATGTCAACGTTGCAGCCATTTTGGAAAACACTTGGCAGTTACACAGAACGTTAAACCTGGGTTTGCTCTATGACTCAGTGATTCCAGGCTTATGTATAGACCCAAGAGAATTGAAAATGTATGTCCACACAAAAACATGTGCAGGGATGTTTACTTAAGCATTATTCCCAGTAGGCAAAAAGCTGAAAAAACCAAATGTTTGTCAGCAGATGAATGGATAAAAAGCATGTGGTACATCTGTACAAAGGGATGTTAGCCATTAAAAGGAGTGAAGTACTATTACACGCTACGACGTGGATTGGCCTTGAAAACATTATGCTAAGTGAAAGCAAGCAGTCACAAAATGCCACAGAGTGTATGAATGCATTTATATAAAATTCCAGAATAGGCAAATCCAAAGAGACAGAAAGTGGTTGCCAGGGGTCGAAGGGAGAGAGGAATGGGGAGTTGTTTCTATGAGTATGGGGTTATGAAATGCTCTAAAATTGTACATGGATAACAACTCCATGAATATACTAAAAACTGCTGACTTGGGTAATTTAAAGGGGATGATTTTATGGTATCTGACTTATATCTCATTAAAGCTTTTAAAAAAATAGCAATTATATTATTTTCTCCCCTCAGCAGATTTCTTTTCATAAAAAGCCAGAAGAGTGCAAAGAGATGAACCAAATGAAAGCTTGCTCTATAAAGCTGAATGATGGACACCTCATGCCTATGCTGGGATTTGGCACCTCTGCTCCTAGTGAGGTAGTCGTAATGACATTGGAGATGGAGAGTAGCAGACATGGGTCCTTATCAGAATCAGAATTTAGGAAATGCAAGAAGGCCTCATTTTCTCCATTTGTAAGCTGCTTCTCTCCAGGTTAGGTTGTTTTCTGCATTAGGTCAATACTTTTCAAATTTTAATAGGCATACAAACACTGGAGGATCTTGTTAAAAATGCAGATTTGGGGGCTGCACCCACAAAGGTTCTGAATGAGTAGATCTGGGAATAGGGCTTAAAAATCCACATTTCTAATGAGCTAGCCAGTGACTCTGATGCTGTTTATCCAAGGATCACACTTGGAGTGGCGCTCTATCAAGGGACATGGAAGTGTGTCATCTATCAGCAGTCCAGGCATGGGCAACGCTGTTTCTGTTCCTTGCACCTGCTGTCCAGTTGTAGCCATTCAAAGTCTGTTGGAATCAGTAAAACCCAGGAGTCAGGGACTTCGCAGCAACCTTGCTTGTCATGAAGTTTCTCTGTAACGCCCAGGGTCCAAGAGCTCTCTGTCCACCCACGCTCGTAGAATATCTAGAGAAATCTCAGACGCTGAAGGATCTGGAGAGAGGCAAGATTCACGTAGAGGGAGTGTTGGTGATCTGGAGTGGAAATATTCTCTTAGAGGCCTGGTTGTTAAGACTGTGCCATGGGGAGAGCCACGTGGCCCTTGGACATTCTCTCTCTGCTTGGAAAACTGAACTCCATGCGTGTTTCTTGTTTGAACATCGCGAATTTACAAGAGCACATCTTCAGTGGTTCTTGGCAGAGGGGCTTATAACTATTTAGAGCAAGTTGTAGGGCTCGTTCCCCAGCATGAGAGTCACATGGGATGTCATGCTGAGGACTCAGCAAGGACGCTAGCACAGAGTGTTCCTTTTCCTCGGACGTGGCTTTTAAGTCTGTATCATTAGGAGTTACAAATGAAAAAATAACCCTGGGAGACATTTTAAGTGAGGGAGAGGAGGGGCACAGAGAGAGGAAATTATGGATAACTTTAAAAGTCCAGCCTGGTAAGCCAGCAGAACAGTAGGCAGCTAAGAAAAATAACCAAGTTGTCTATTGATTATAGGAGAAAGTATCACCTACAGACACCAACTTAGTAATAACCGCCACCATAACAACAAACTTAATGACGAGCTATTTTTGCGTAAAAGAATAGTTTATTTTCTTTTACCTCTTTGTCCTTCCTCAAATGTTGTTTGAAGTGTTTCTCCAAGTTGACATAGGTAAATCATTAATTTATTCTGTGTAAAGTTATACCTTCATTGCACTGATAGATAATTTTGAGCCTTAGACTTCTGAATTGCAATAATCTCTTACCAGTGAATTAACTTGGGACTGTAAATCTATAGACTGTATAAAACCACAGATCATGTAAACCCAGAGGCAGAGGGTTAAACCAGTGACGAGTGGGGCCAGCTCATGGGCTCACAAGATCCGATGGTGAGCACCTTTTCCTAATATTCATAGCTTGAAGTTAGCGGTGGTGGGAGTATTTATACCATAGAAACTGGCAAATATTCTAAATCAGGACTTCTTTTCTTCAGAGAGTCTGTTGTTAAACATTTACCACTAAGGTTATAAGTCAACATTTAGCTCTGTCACCTCTAGCTCTCAGCCCTTAGAAAAACAATAGGTCCTGCTGAATAGCTCTGCTTGTGGAACTGGCATTCCTGAATCCAGTAGGTCCTTGTCTTTTTATGGTCTTCTAGGTTGCGAAGAGTAATGTAGAAGAGGCTGTCAAGACAGCAATCGATGTAGGCTACCGCCATATTGACTCAGCTTATTTGTATCTAAATGAAGAAGAGATTGGGAGGGCCATCCGGAAGAAGATGGCCGATGGCATGGTGAAGAGAGAGGACATATTCTACACTTCGAAGGTTCTGTGTATAGTTTCCTATGTATCTGTGAATAATAGACATGTTGGGTCTCTTTCCTCTGAAGTAGGAAAATAGAACTGCTCCAAGGATGAAATTAATATTTGTAAAAATACTTATGTATTTTGTTAACTTTTTAAAAAAGATGTACTTATTTATTTTAGAGAGAGAGAGTGTGCATGTGCACCAGCAGGGGGAGGGGTAGAGGGAGAGAGAATCTCAAGCAGGCTCCCCACTGAACACGGAGGCTACGCGGGACTTGATCTCATGACCTGAGATCTTGACCTGAGCCTAAATCAAGACTTGGATGCTTAACTGAGTGAGCCACCCAGGCGCCCATATATATATATATATATATATTTTATACTTTTGAGCATTTCTCCTACTATTCCTCATATCCATGGATATCATATCTGAAACAAATAAAAGAACTTATATATTTAAGTCAGACTAGAGAGAGAATCCAAGAGGCATTTTTCCAGTAGTGTTCATTGAGCTGACTACTACTAGAGCCAAATATATATATATTTTTAAAGATTTTATTTTATTTGAGAGAGAGAGAGAGAACAAGTGGGGTGAGGGCCAGAGGGAGAAGCAGACTCTGCGCTGGGCAGGGAGACCAATGTGAGACTTGATCCCGGGACTCTGGGATCATGACCTGAGCCAAAGGCAGACACTTAACAACTGAGCCACCCAGGCGCCCCTAGAACCAAATATTTAAATGTGAGGTGAAGTAGCCCATGAAGAGAGAGTTGAAGTCCACGCAAATGAATCCTAGGCAGGTCTGTGAACAGATATCTCTTCCTTTTCGCTCCAGAAGATGAAGCTTTCTCTGTGTGTTAGACGTGGTATCACCATCTTACTCTCATCTGTTTATCTCCTTTCCATTAGATCCTTTTGTTTTTTGGTTTTAGCAATTTTGATTGATTTTCCTTAAATTATTACTTCTTTAAAATAAGCTGACTAAAGTACCCTCCCCACCAAAATCCCGATAGGGCCCAATTTTCTTGGGAAAATTGAACCTGAACCATTTAATACAGTCAAGACACAATTTCCTGAATCACAACTGCTTGAGGTTCTTGTTTAAAATGTGATTTCCCAGCTCAGTCTCCAGATACTGTGATTTATTAGGTTTGAGGTAGAACCCAGGGATGCGTTCTGTACAGTGAGACCAATTAATTCCTTTATGTTCTAAAGTTTGTGGGGCGCCTGGGTGGCTCAGTCGTTAAGCGTCTGCCTTCAGCTCAGGTCATGATCCCAGGGTCCTGGGATTGAGCCCCACGTTGGGGCTCCCTGCTCAGCTGGAAGCCTGTTTCTGCCTCTCCTACTCCCACTGCTTGTGTTTCTGCTCTCGCTATCTCTCTCTCTGTCAAATAAATAAATTAAAAAAAAACTTTAAAGTTTGAGACCCTCGGTGTAGGGCCATACTTGTCCATTTCTACCTCATTGTCTTAATTCAGTATGAAACAGAAACCATGAGGATACGGAACTTAGGAGCTTGGCAGGATGACTTCCCAATGACGGCACTTGGATTTGTGGTTGCTGTTGTTTACTTGCCATTTTATTATTTTCTCCTAAAGATTCTTTTTTTTGTTAGCTGAATCAAATAGTTTTATTTGGTTCTGCTTAGGCTAGAACCAGGCAGCAAGCCCCTGATGACTCAATCAACTAAGCCATATTAAAATACAACAATTTTTTTTTTTTATTGAAGTGAAGTTAAAAGAGCATTTTTTGTTACAGAAGTAGAGTTGAAATACAATATTCTTTTAGTTTCAGGCATACAACAGAGTGGTTTGACAAGTCTATACATTACACAGCACTCACCACGATAAGTGTAGCCCCCATCCGTCTCCATACAACGCTGTTGCAACATTATTGACTATATATATTCTCCATTCTTCATGACCTACTTACTGTTTAACTAACTGGAACTTCATACTTCTTGATCTCCTTCACCTGTTTCACCCCTCCCCTGCCTCCCGTCCCTTCTGGAAACTACCAACTACCATTTTCTCCTCTGTATTTATGAGTCTGTTTCTGTTTGTTTGTTTGTTCATTCATTTGTTTTGCTTTTCAGATTTCACATATAAGTGAAATCATATGGCATTTTTCTTTCTCTGAGTTATTTCACTTAGCATAATATCCTCTAGGTCCATCCATGTTGTCACAAATGGCAAGATTTCGTTTTTTTATGAATAACATTCCATTTGTATATATACATATGTATCACATCTTTTTT
>NC_138373.1:40017201-40057357 GCF_054177405.1 Leptonychotes weddellii | reverse complement strand
GCTTACCAGAGCACATACCCTCCCCAGTGTCTATCACCCAGTCACCCCATCCCTCCCACCCCACCCCCCACTCCAGCAACCCTCAGTTTGTTTCCTCATGCTCCCATCTTTAAAATCAAAACCAAAACCAAAATCTTCTCTTGAGCTGACTTCACTCTGCAGCCACGCCCCCTTCCTCCTTCTGCAGGGAAACTTCTGGAAGAAGCTTATTCTTGCCACCTCGAGGCTCTCTCTTCTGAACCCACACAAACTAGGCACCTGCCCCCCACTTTGCCAAAACTCTTCTCATCAAGGTCAGCCATGACCTCCTCTCCTCATTCATCTTGTCTTAGCTGGTGAATCGCTCTCTCTTCCTAGGAACACGTTCCTGGCTTTCCTTTCACACAGGCCGTCTGCGTTTCCTTGGTCTCCCTAGCTGGTCCTTCTCATGTTCTTTGCAGGCTCCTCACCATGCACCTGACCTCTTAACTTTGGAGTGACTCAGTCCTTGGACCTCTTCTCTTTCCTATCTGCACCCACCTCCTCGGAGATTTCATCCAGTCTCATGCTTTAAACACCATCTAAATACACACTCCCCAAATTATATCCAGCCCAGACCTACGAGGATTTGTGTATCCGTTTGCTCAGCTGCACTTGGGTGTGGAATACGTATCTCGAACCTGTCACGTCTATAGTTGAGCTCACTATGGCATGTGCAGATGCCCCCCCCCCCCCCCACACGACACACAGTCTCATCCCAGAGTCTTCCTGCTCAGGTAGCTGGCTGTCGTCTGCTCCACACCTGGAGGCCAGAGTGAACGGGCACTCCTTGACATCTGTTAGCCTGTCCTCTCACTCAGAGTGAAGGCCAAGTTCCTTACCACACCTGCAGGGCCAGCAGGATGCTCCCTCCCTCGCTGTCTGCGTCTGTGTCCTTCTCTCCCCCTGCTGACTCCAGTGCAGCCCTGTGGCCTCCTGGCTGTTCCTCACAGATGCCAGGCCCATCCCAGGGCCTTTGCAATGACTGTTCTCTCTGCCTAGAATGTTCTTCCTCCCGATAGCTGGATGCCCACTCCTTCGCCTCCTTCACGTCCTCCCTCAGGGGTTGCCTCCGTGATACCTTCTCTGTCACCTTACCTAAGAATGCAACCCTGCCCAGCAAGACCTTTCTCTCTACTCGACTTTGTTTTTCTGTTGGCACATATTCCTAATTAGCATGCCATACGGTTTACTGATTTATGCTGTTTATTTCCCATTTACCTTATTCGAAATGTTAGATTCCTAGAGCAGGATTTTTAAAAATCTACCCTCTCCCTGAGTGATTACTAAATGCTGGTTGAAGGAATAATACCATCAAATGATAGAGAAGGAAAGGAAGGGAGAGTGGAGAAGCGGGCAATTAACATTGGTCATTTTAATCAGTAATTAATTATTTAGTGATTTAGCACTTCCTATCTCAAAATTATTACTATATATATATATAGAGAGAGAGAGGGAGAGAGTCTACCTCCCTTGCTAAAATGAAATACCCCTGATGTGACTTACATCATAATCACTGTATCCATCCCTAGGTCTAAAAAGTAATTTCTTACTGAGTAAAGGGGTAGATGAATTACTTCTGAGTGCTTGAAAGAAATTGAACAACAGTGACATTCTTATCACCTTCCTCTTCATTGCCTTGAAATATTTGTTAACTGTATGTATTAAACCAGGTTGGCATGGTTTTTAAAAAGGCAGAATTCATTTCTGCCCTCTTGGGAGTTTAAAATAGCAACACAAAGAGTTTATCTCCTTAAGTTGTAGAATAATACAGTACCTGCAAAAATGCACCATATTGGTTTATTTTTGTACCTGTGTTCGTGAGTTTGTAAGTGTATTTTCTACATTCTATTCATTACAGTGTCAAGGAGGGGTACATGGTTATTATAAAACTGGGTGCCTTTGTACCTGTCCAAAAGAAAGTTCCATTAATTTTCATACTTAAGCCAGTTTAGAAGAAACCTCTCTTTATCCAGCCCAGAAACAGTTACTTGACTAAGTCTCTCCCTTTGCCTTTTAGATTTGTTAAGCATCCAGATTATCCATTTTTTGATGAGAATTGACAACAGTGTCTGGTTGCTCCAGAGTTCTTTGACTCTGGTTGATGACTGGCAAACAACTCACCGATGAGAAGGTATCTCGTTTATCCACGTTGCTTAGCCTGACAGGTTGATATGTGGCTTGATTCCCCAGATCTGGAAGTAAAAGTCTCTAAACCCAGTTTCCCCCTCCCCGCAAAAGTCAAGGAAAATACATTTCAAACAACCTAACCTTTCAATGCCTTGGTTTTTAGTCTGTTTTGCTTTTTCTTCTGTCACAGAGGTTGAAATGCTGATCTTTTGAAGTGATCACAGGGAATATTAATCTCCAAAAAAAACCTAACCATTTAATATACTTTCAAGCTTTTTACTTGTCCGTAAGAATTTCTTTTCTCTTTTGTTCTGTGAATTTACCACACTATACAATTTTATCAGACCTTTTAAAGGGATCTAAAACTTAATTAAAACACAATACAAAAAAGGCCATATTTCAATTAAAAATTACTCATAATGCCAAGGACAAGATTATCAAACTCAGTGAAAAAGAACAAGCAAAGGATGCCCTACACCAAGACAACCAAGATATGAAAATTATCTGAGAAAGATTTTAAAACAGCCATCATGAAAATGTTTCAAGAAACAATGGCAAACACACTTGGAACAAATGGAAAGACAGAAAGTTTCAATAAAGAAATAGAAGATATAAATAATCACAAAATGGAAATTTTAGAACTGAAAAATACAATAATTGAAATGCGAAACTCAAAGGATAGACTCGATAGACATTAAGGGACAGTAGAAATGATTAGTGTACTGGGTGGGAGGTAAAACAACATAAATCACCCAATGGGAACAAGAGAGAGAAAGTAACTGGGAGGGGTGCCTGGGTGGCTCAGTCGTTAAGCGTCTGCCTTCGGCTCAGGTCATGATCCCAGGGTCTTGTGGACCCTGAACAATAACAAAAAATCTAACATTCGTGTAATCACAGTGGGGGGAATGCAGAGATGTTGGTCAAAGGCACAACTTCTATTATAAGTTCTGAGGACCTAACATTCAGCAGGGTAATTATAGTTAATAATACTGTACTGTAAAATTGGTATTTGCTTAAAGAATAGATCATAAGTGCTCTCACCAAAACAAAAAAATATTAGCCATCTGGGGTGATGGATGTATTAATTAACCTGATCGTGGGAATCATTTCATAATGAATATGTTTATCAAATCATTGTGTTGGTACACTTTAAATGCATACAGTTTGTCAGTTATATCTCAGTCAAGTTGGGGAAAAAGGAGGAAGTGGGAACAGAAGAGAGAGGAGAGTATGTTCTGTGTCTTGATTGTGGTGAAGGATTCCTGAACACACACATGTGAAAAAAATCACAGAACACAAATCAGCATAAATCTGGGAAAGTCTGAACAAGATCAGTGGATTGCATCAATGTCAAAACCCTGGTTTTTGTGATTCTGTGATTCTGTGTTACAGTTTTTCAGGATGGTACCACTGGGGGAAACTGAGTAAAGACTACATGGGATATTCCATATTATTTCTTACGACTTAACTGTGAATCTACACTTATCTGAAGATAAAAGTGCTTTATAAAATAAGAAACCAGAAAATTGGTTTCAGCTCCATATATTCCCTTTCCTTTTGGAATCTTTTCTAACCCAGTGTCAAAAGAATTTGGGTAAGGCTCTAGCCATAGGCCCCTCTACCAGTCCTTGAGTAATCCCAAGAACAATCTTCTCAGAGCACAGCCCAGAGGAAGTGGAATTGAAAACAGGAGTGATTTAGCCCAGCCAGTGAAGCCAGTGGCTCGACACACCTCCTTCTCTGAACTTGAATGATGGGGATTTCAAGCCAGTCGTAGGACTTGGCATTGTTAGTTACCAAGTGGTGGGATAATTCAGAATTTGGGGTGAGGGATTCAAAAGTCCAAATGAACCCCAGGGGAAGAACAATCCTTTCTGGAAATTGTTGTTAAATTCAAATTTTAATTTCCCCCTACATTCAAATGATTAACCATAAATACTTTTCTTTAGCAACATACACTCTTCAACTTGAGAATATGGGGGGGGGGCCTCTTTTTTCCTAAACTTCAATATCTAGAGGTTCAACTGCTATCAATTCATAGACACATTTGTAAGGACTTTGGAATATAATCCCAACTTTCCTCCAGGAGAAATAGATCTCCTAAAAGTTACTGAAAGTATAATTTTTCAAAAAACTTAACATATATTGGAGATTCCAAATTTCAGAAATGGCATAATTGGTAAAAGGGACTGAGAAATGAGTGCCATGATTAATTAAGAGCTTCCAAAGTTGTGTTTTCTTCATTTGCATCAATGCATCTTTGTGAGCAATTTCCAGCCCCACCTGCTTGCCATAAAGACCATGTTTCAAATGAAACTGAGTTTAGAATCAGAATTTCAAATTTCTATATCACAAAGTATTGAATCAAGATTGTCAAAAAATATATATATATATATGTAAAGCATAGTCAAACTATTGATTTGAAAAGAATTTGTTAGTAATCAATAAATTAGAACAAAGAGTTTGGACTGTGATTAAAGTTCTTACTTTTCAATTTTTTATTTCATCTCTGGCTTGGTTTAATTTTTGTTTTCTATTTTGAGGCATATTTTATAATGTACATAACGGACAGTAAAGAATTCATTTATATAATACATAAAAAATATACATGTATTTGGGTGCAAGTTCAAAAACTGTTGCTAATAGTAGAGGTTCCATCAAAAAAGATGGACCCCATTGTTCAGAGCTCACGTTGCCCTTGTGTGCACGAGACGGGAAAGCAATGGCGTCCTTTTTCACAGGGCTGTCCACAGCACGGAGAGAGAGACCCCCTGGCAGCCCTCCAAACCACTGTTGGTCTCCCTGTGGACCAGGCGGGACGGGGCCATTCCCAGACGGGGGCAGGCGTCACACCTGTGGGGAGCGGGGCAGGCGTCACACCTGTGGGGAGCCAGGGCCTGAGACACACCTGTGGGGAGCCAGAGCAGGCCTCACACCTGTGGGGAGCCGGGGCAGGGGTCACGCCTGCGGGGAGCGGGGCAGGCGTCACACCCGTGGGGAGCCGGGGCAGGGGTCACGCTTGCGGGGAGCCGGGGCCGGGGTCACACCTTCACGGTGCCTCGCCGGAACCCCTGGGCTGCCTGGGGAGAGGTCCAGTCTCAGAAGCTGGGTAAACAAACAGGGCCCAGCTGCCTGGTCCCCCCCCCCCCCCGTCGGCTCCCCTGCTTCGCCTTCCCAGCCAGCGCCCCCGATGTCCGTCCGGGGTCCGGAACGAACCCCTGCCGCCTCCCCTGAGCTGGCCCGTGCGCTCTTTACGTCCGTTTCCGTCCTCGAGCCCGGCTTCCACGACCCCCACCCGCGGACGACCCCCACCCCCGGACGACCCCCAGGTAGAGCCTCCAATCCACAGGCGGGGGAGCGCCGCCCCCTGCCGCCAGAGCCGCGAATGCGCCGGCGCCCCCCGCGGACCCGCTTCGAAATCCTCCCACGCAGGCGAGGCCTGGGGTCGCCGCTGGGGTCCCTGCCTACTCATGGACAGTCCGCGCCCTCGTGCTTTGCGGAGCGTTCTCGGATGTGCACAGTGAGACAGAACCTGTGGGCCGCCCGCGCTGAGTCCAGCGGATGCAGGCATAGGGCTCACGGTGTGCATGCGTCCTCGACCCCAGCTCTGTGGGGCCAAGTGTTTCTCATCTTCCCGGTGTTTGCCATGGTGTTGCTCTTCCAAGTGGTCCTAGTCAAAAAACCACTTACAAATGTGTAATCCTTTTTTTTCTGTAGAATATAAAGTGATGGAACTTACAGTGTGGTCCCTCAAGGGACATTTGTTTAAGGTGTAGAGATGAGAAGCCGCAGCCTCCCCCCCCCCCCCCATCGAACAGTGCCTTTGCAAGGCTGGAATTATGGTGATAAGGATTCAGTGTAAGATGTGGAAATCATTTACACTAGGCAGGAAGCTCGGATGATCAGTTAAAATTATTTGTCAAAATATGAAGTGAACAGTTGCATGAACTGTACATCCAGTATATACATTGATGCATTTTTAAAAAGCAAGTTACAAATGACATACGCTGTGTGGCAGGTTTTGTGAAGTGTTTATGTCCATTTATTAGATGTGTGTATGTGTTGCATATATTTTTTTAAGATTTATTTATTTGAGAGAGAGAGAAAGAGTGTGTGGGGGGAGGGGCAGAGGGAGAGGGAGAAGCAGACTCCTCCCTGAGCACAGAGCCCCACTTGGGGCTCAGCCTTATAACCCCGAGATCACGACCTGAGCCAAAACCAAGAGTCCCACGCTCTACCGACTGAGCCACCCAGGCACCCCTGTGTTACATATTTTATGTAATTTGTTTATCTACATATGTCGTGGACATGGGCAAAGATTAGAAGGAGCCACTAGAAAGATGATTCTTCTTAGATACTGCTATTTTAGGCCATTTTTACTTTCTATAATTGAGCTTTTTTCCGTTCTCTTTGCATTCTGAATCCGGTAGAATTACTTTGTTACATAGAAAATTTCTGTAAATATTAATAGAAAGCATTATTAGCCAGTTGTGTAGAACTTTTCATACACTTAACAGAAACAGGGAAACACCTGGCAATTAATTCATGAAAATGAACCTTTTTAATCTAACATAATAATTGGTCCGAAGCTTGGTGCCAAAGTGCCACCTAGTGAGACGAGTCCCATGCTGCCCTGAATGAGCCCATGTGGACATGCGCCCTCATGCTCTTCCTCACGCGGCACGTGGACGGGCTGGACCCTGAGTGCATGAGGGGGATGGGCCACATGTCCTCTCCGAGCTGGGTTTTCCCAGCTATATTTAAATAAGAAGAAAAGCCTCTGTGTTGAACTGAGACCTCTCCCACGTTCAGCCAGGTGTTCTCTGGATGTGTGAAGGTTAAGGATTTTGGGGGGATTGGCAGGGACAGAGAAGCACAGATGACACAAGGCGGGCCCAGGGTTGGTGAGGGGACTTGAGTGACAGATGTAGAGACTCACTGACACCCCACCTCAACTCTTGTATTTAAGTATTTCCATAATACAATCTTTATTTCGAGAGTACAGGCCACATAGCTTATCTTGTAAAAATCCCATCACACTGTGCTCAAAGGATCCTTAGGACTGAGGGTTCTCCATGGAGAGTGATCACCACTCCCATGGTGTTTGTCTCCATCACTGAGACCGGCTGAACTGTGTGAATTTCTCAGGGAGCTCAGCTTCTGTTCCAGGCAGGAATCCACCCAAATCAAACCCCGTCCCTCCCCTCCCTGGCCACCCTGTGCAGAGGCGGGGCGGGTCAGACCTGGGGCATCTGTCCGGCAGCAGGAGGAGGAAGGGGGGAGCCATGCTCAGTAGTCTATGTTGAAAGGATAGTCCTTGTGGTTTTTAGCTCTGAAAAACAGGAAAACAAATAAAAAATAGAGATGTTCATTCTTTTTAAAAGAAACATACTAAAAGCTACAGTCATGTACTTTCAAGCTCTCCGATGTATTAAATTAAATTAGTCTTTGGATTCACTCAGTGGCCCAGCCTCAAACAGGAAAGACTGATGAAAAGGCTTAATTTAACCTCAAACGTATATAATCAGCACCTCTTCAGGAACCAATCCCTGTCATGAGAGGAAGTAAAGGAGACATATTTACATGGGTAAGCTGCACATTCGGAAGTTCCTGTCTAGGCCGAGGATGTCATTCATATCCTGTTCTGATAATTCGAAGTCAAACACCTGCAGCCAAAACAGATGTTCACAGCCAGTTCAGATCGGTGAACATTTCGCTGAGCACGCGTCACCTGCAAGGCACTGAGCCAGGCCCGTCGGGGACATGGCGCTGCGGATGAAACACTGCGTGTGACATCAGCAAATCCCCCAGAGCATCGGCCTCCGCACCCGCACGTGGACTGTGAGCCGCCGCCGCCGGATGCCGGCTGCCCAGGGCTGGGTGGGAACTGCATGCACCCCTCAGGAGTAAGGACATCCCAGAAGAGTTAAGAGGTGCAGCAAAGCATTTTTTTCCCACTGCTCAAAAAAACTAAAAAATGAAAAACCAAAGCCCCAAACCATTTGTGCCTCACACCCTGCCAGCCCGGAGGACACATGGGCCCCGGGACCGTTAAGTCTAACAGTATCTGTAACACGGTGTGATTTTCATGTCCTTTCCTTCTAAAGCAGAATTCTAAGCTGCCTCCCGCCACCCTGCCCGCCCTTTTGCTCTTAACACACTCGAGGACTAGGACTCACTCCTAAAATAAGAGCTTTTCTCCCAGGAGAGCCAACCCTAGTCGCTGCTGAGGAGCTGGGAGAGAAGGTGCAGTGGCTGGGGGCCCGGCCTCTCCCCACAGGGGATCCTCCACCCCAGTCCAGCAGAAACCAGGGACTCGGTGTCCACGCAGTTCTGACTGGAGGGCGGGCTGGGGCCCCGGGGGAGGCTGGGTTCAGTTCTGGAGGGCTCAGGGCAGCCCCAGGGCCAGCGGTCCTGAGGGTTGGGGAGCAGGCTCCTGGCTGGGCGGGCGCCCTGGGCGCCTCTGGCCGACTCCCTGGTTCATCACCTCTCCGTTCCCTGTTTCAGCTGGTTTGCCAGCTCCGAGGCCGGTGCGGTCACCCTCTCGGGTTCCTTGTGCTGTGGCCACGGCTTCATCCCGCCCCTCTGCCGTGTCAAAGCCACAGGGGGCCCGTTTGCTGCAGTGGTCAGACCCCCAGCTAACTAACATATGATCCCAAACCCTCCGAGTAAAAGAAGAAAAGCACTTTCCTGGATATTCTCAAGAATCCGCTTTGGGGTGACCGATTTGGGGATCACTATCACATTCCTCTGGATCTGAAATCGGAGCAAAATCTACAGAAAAAAAAGTCTAATATCAGACAAGGGAAATCCCATGGGGTTAGCTGTTTCCCGCGCAGTTTACGTTATATTGTGCAATGAAGTCCAAAAGTCAGGGGCAGCTGGAGCTTTTATTACAAGCTCTTCTGTTCCAAAATCCTTCAGGAACCAAACCGGCGTTTTCTGGACGGTTCTTCCAATGTGTGTGTAATGACTGACGGGGTGCCTGGGTGGCTCAGTTGGTTAAGCCACTGCCTTCAGCTCAGGTCATGATCCTGGAGTCCCGGGATCGAGTACCGCATCGGGCTCCCTGCTCAGCGGGGAGCCTGCTTCCCCCTCTGACCCTCCCCCCTCTCATGCTCTCTCTCTCTATCTCATTCTCTCTCTCAAATAAATAAAATCTTTAAAAAAAAAAAAATGACTGCCACTGGCCCATGGAGAATTCAGTGAATTAATGAGAATTCACTGAGGCGCCCAACCCCCAGACGTTGGACATCAGAGCACGGAAGAGAGTGGTAAAGCCCATCCCTGTCCCATCGGGCTGGTGGGCCGAGGGACACGGCCCCAGAGCCCCCATTCGGGGTCCCGCCCACGGCGGCTCGCAGCCTCAGTGGCTGGGAGCACGGCCCTGGGCTGGCGGGCCGAGGGAGCTCCGGGCAGGGGTCATCTGGGCCAGCGTGAGCGAACCCTTCCTCCATCCAGTCCCTGGCTCCCCAAGGAAGCGGGCACGCCCCCCCACACCCACCCCCTAGCCCTGGCAGCCCCTTCCTACCTGGGCTGGAGACTTGTTGTACTTCCGGGCCACCCTCTGAATCACGGGGTCATCCAGCAGGCCCACCCCCTCACTAGAGAGAGCAGGACCGGGCAGGGAGTTAGGGGGTCAAACGTGTGCTTCTTGCTTCAAAACACACAACGTAAAACCCAGATTTGTGTTTGTCTGAGCACAGTACTTGCTCCCTGTAGGGAAGTTAAATGGTCCAGGAGAGCTCATCACCCAAATCCCACCACAACCAGTGCTAACACCCCCGTGGAAACAGCCGGATGCCCTGCTTTCACGGTCATTCGGTGTGTCCTCGAGAACGAGGTGGCAACGTCGGAGGGCCTGCCCATGCTCTGGGGTGTGCCCTTCTGACACTTGCCGCAAGGCCTGGAGTGTGCCCGTGGCACTGTTCCTAAGTAATTGTTGATGATGATGGCGAGTCGAGAAAAGTTCAACTCAAATACCAGCACAAGCCCAAGACTGGGGACGTGTCGGGCACAGAATGGCCCTCTCCTCAGCGTGGGTCCCACGGGCCCTAACCTCCCCGGAGAGACATTTCTGCAGGAACATTCTTTAAGCCGCTCGTAGGTTCTGAGCACTGCTCTAGAAACAGTGCTCAGCATCTCCTGAAGGAACTAAACGGCTGATTGCCTTTGCCGTGGGCCCAGCACTCAGCTGGTTCCCCTCCCCTGGGCGGCTCCCACCTCACACTGTGGCCCCGGGACCCCACGCTCAGCTGCACACCACCACCCGGCCTTCCAGCAACTCGCTTGCTGCTACCAAGTTCAAACACCTGTGCCTGCTTCCCACGGGAGACACACAGAGAATCAGAGTCAAATGCTTCCAGCCCTCCCGGGGCCCCGGCTCTGTCCCAGGCACTGAGCCAGGGGCTGGAGGAGTCACACATCACATGCTGTCCCTGCACTCAAGCAGCTCTGACAAGTGGGAAAAGGAATTAATGACAAGACAGTGCGACAAGGGCTATGGACAAAACCTGACTATGGGGAGTCGGGAGGGCTTCCTGGAGGAGGTGACGCTGAATTAAACCATATACTAGAAATCAGAGTTAGCCAGATTTAAAAAAAAAAGGATAACAGCAAGATTCTAGGTAAAGAGAACAGTGTGCAGAGGCACAGAGACTGGAAAGAACGTGCTCTATTCTGGGAGCCCCACGTAGTTTAAAGTGGTTGGTGTGCACACTTCCTGCAGGAAGAAGTGAGGCAAGAAGTAGGCAGAGGCCAGACCAGTTGGGACTCCTAGGCCATGCCAAGACCTGAAGAGTTTTTAAGCAGGAAAGTGACATGATCGTATTGAGGTGCCCCCTTCGGCTACCGTGAACATGAACAGGGCAAATCTGGCCGGAGTGAAGAGGCCACAGAATTACCCGTGAGAACTCCCAATTAACTAAGGCAGGGATGGCGAGAACAGAGATCAAGAGACAGATCCCAGGTCCTCTGGCAGAATAATCAGTGGATGTTGCTGATGGATTGGAAAGGCCGGATTTCCAGGTGTCTGGTCCAGGGGCCGCGCGAGTGGGGGCTCGTTAGCTTAGCTGATGGAGGGAGCACACAGTTCAGGTTCTGGGGAAAGAGGACGGGTGGAGTCTCTGTTCTGGGGAAAAGGGGATGTCTGTGAACCAGCCCAAGGGAGAGGCCTAGCAGAGGACCCTACGTGCTAGTCCAGAGCTCTGCAAGAGGCTGCTCCCAGCTGCTTCTGTCCCTCAAAGTGACTCTCCTCTGGCTCCCAGCACCAGCCCCCTCCCTCAGCTACAGGGTCCAGGGGTGCTGTGAGCGCCCCCTGCAGGTGCCTGTGGTCCCTGCACGCCCTGCCCACTCCCTCCTTCCTGAGACCCTCTGCCAACTACCCAAATTCAGCTGGAGGGTGCATCTCTTTCCTGCTAGAGCCTCGACTCAGCACCACCGACGCAGCCCTACCTGGAACCACCGAGGGGCCGGTATGCGGTCACAGACACATCTCTGGACTGGCAAAAACGGATCAGATCCTTCTGGGTAAGATACGGGTGGCACTCAATCTACAAAGAGAATCCCAGCTTACCAAGAAAATTCAGACCAACCGTACATCAGGAAACAGGGCACGCATTAATGTCTCGGCTCTGTCACTGAAGAGCTACATGACCCACGCCTGTGAAGTGACAGGCCACTGAGAATGGGCAGGAGGGACACCTGCGTTCCCTGGACGCTCAGACAGCGCCTGCTCGGTGAGGCCCTCGCTCTGGTCCTTTACTTTCCGTTCTAGCCTGCGTCACTGACATCCTCGATGTTGTACTGATTTGCCATCGTCTGTCTCCCTCCGTGAAGGCACGGGTTTGGTCTGACTGTTGCGCTCCCAGACATCTCCCCAGCATCTAGAATAAGCTAGCCACAAAGAACGTGCTCCGGCAACACTTGTGAGGAGAGCGAACGAGGCTGGGGAGTCACGGGGCACACATGCTCCAGGGGACACCAATGGACATTAAAGAAACTGGAGCGCAGGATTCCCGTCTCCACATTCTCTAAATTCTCACGTACGATTCCAGGTTCTCAGTGGGCTGAAAACAGATGCTGGTTTAGGGTGAATGAAGAGCTACAACAGTGCCTTGTGGGCTCCAGGACAGAGCTCAGGGGAGTGCGGGGCATGGCCAGCAGCAGCAGCGGAAACACAAAGCTGCTGGGCTCTCTGAAAACCCTGCTGAGCCCACGTTCCTGGGGGCTCAGAACCCTAACTAGGAAACATACCCTCCAGCCCCTCTGCACCCCACAGATGAGGCACCAACCGTCCCCTGGATTTACAGTGCCGCCCCAAACCCTGACAGGATAGGAGCTATGACGCACATGAACAGATTCTAGGTGCGCAAGGTTGTAAAGCAGGGAAACTAAGCTGTGCCTCACGTGCGGACAGCAGCTAGAAGAGCTTCTAGAGGCAGAGGCTGTTCTGCTTCCTGCTCTGGGTGCTGACCACTCGGGCACCTCACCTGCGGAGACTCACCAAGCGACACCCCTTCCCGTATCCATGTGGTACTTCAGCTAGGAAGGTTTTTTAATAAAAAATGGAACGTGATGCTCTATTCTTAATGTCCCCAAACCAGAAACTACCCAAGTCCCCATCAGCGCTAGAATAGATAACTACCCTACGCTCTACTCATGTAATGGAATACCATGCAGAGATCAGAACGAGGGACAATCATACACGAACACGGAAGCATCTAACAAATACAAGGTTGAAAGAAGCCAGATACAAATGAGCACATAATGTGTCACGTTATCTACATAAAGTTCAAAGCTACTCTGTGCTTTAGTAATCGGCATAGAGGCTGCCCTTTGTCAGGGGCTGGTCCACAGAAAAGAGTGTGGTGGGGCTCCCAGGTGCTGGCCACACTGTTTCTAGACCTGGATGCAGAGCACAGCTAGGCTCCATTTAGGAGAGTCTATCAAGCTCTACTGTCATGTGTGTGCACTTTGTAAATGTACATGACACTTGAGCAAACGTCTAGGTAAAATAAAGTGCTACAAAAATGCCCTTTCCTCACGAGCCAGCTCTCTGCACAGAAGTCCTGGGAGTGTCTGTGAACGTGGCGGTCTTTCAGCTGCCCACCCTTTGAGGCTGGAGAGAGGGGAGGGGGCCCGGGTGCTTTCCCAGGAAAGCTATGAGCACCACTGTTAGTGAGGGAGGAGGGCACGCCGGGACCCTTCACCGCTTCTGCGCGGAGAAAACCCAGCTCAGCCCCCGCCCTGCCTTCTGAGGGCACCACCTGTCCGGACAAGCCTCTGGAGCAGCTCCCCTGCCTCGGCGCCAGCTACCTGCCTAACTGCTCCCTAAGTCACCCATTTGCAGCCACAGGAGAAAAATGCCCACTGTGTGCCCCACCCCCTCCGTTTCCCGTTTAGCCACATGGAAGGGACAGCTGAAAAGCCAACTCCACCTGTTAAAGCCTCACCTGGTTAGTCATTGGCTTGAATCTCAAGTTGGGTTTATTCAGAAGTCTCTCAAGCTGTTCGTGGTTGAAGTTTGACACCCCGATGGCTTTCACCAGCCCCGTAACCACCAGGTCCTCCATGGCCTAAAGAGAACAAAGAGTCGTTCTGCTCCGCTGATAATCCACGCCCCTCACTCCTCTGCACACTGCAGGAACCAGCTGCATCCAGGATCCCTAAATAGCCCCCGGACGCCCCCCAGGCATTCTGCCCCCAGGGCCTAATCCACTTCCACCTCTCCCTGGCTGGGTGAGCTTGGGTGCATTTATATGATCGCACTAAACCTCAGTGTCCTCATCTGCTAGCCGGGACAAGCTTGTCCATGTCACAGGATTGTTTTAAAGATTCCATCAAATAATGCAGGCACAGCATTTAGCTCCGGGCTGGAAAGTGGTAAACGCTCAACATTGTAGCTGTTATTATTCCTCTTACTCTGAAAACCTGTTGATACGGTGTTGGGCAAGGACATCCACTGCTGTTCGCTCACCCCTCTTTCTACCTAGGTTATATGCTCCCTGAGCACAGGAAGGGGCCGTCAGTCTCTGGCTGGCCCCGAGCCGCGCATGCGTCAGCAGGAGTCCACAGTGGCCACGGGCGGGCGACCAGTGAGCGCACAACAGCTGCAGGCTGGACAGCTGTACCCCCGGGCACCACCCGGAATCCCGCTCCTGTGCAGACGGCCCAGAGTTTAACCCACGGCTTCCCGAGAGGCCATGCGGTGGATCAGAAAGGGCTGGGGCCGCTGGCCCCCGGCCTCACAGCCCAGACCGCTCCGCCAATCTGTTCCGCTGAGTCCCCTGTTTAAGAGGAATGGGGGGAGAGGGTGGCCTGGCTAGAGCTCCTCCCCGTCTGTGCACCCCCTCGTTCTGTTGGTACTCCGAGGCCAGCTCCCACGACTCCCCCTGACTCAGCGTGACCTCACCTGCTTCCCACGCCTCACCCCTGCCCTCCTCTACCCCACATCGGTGCGCAAGATTACACGCGCCACGTGGCCCGGGGCAGCGGGACCCCCGGCCACCTTCCATACCAGGGCGCCACGTCGGCCCAGGGCAGCGGGACCCCCGGCCCCCTTCCATACCAGGACAGTTGGCACCCCTCGCCCCCACTCCCGTGCTTGCTGCTTTGCTTGAGGCCTCTTCCTCCCCTCGTGTCTGGACTCCAGCAACAGGCTGTAACCCTCACCACCCTCCAGCTTCCCCCAGCGCCCCCCAGACCTGGCCGCGCTGCCCGGCATCGCTCCCACGAGCCCTTACAGTCGAGCCCTCGGCAGCTACAGACCAGGAGTGGTCGTTACCACCACATAATGGAAAAATGGGATTATTATTATTATTTTTTTTAAAGAATTTATTTATTTATTTGAAAGAGAGAGAATGAGAGACAGAGAGCATGAGAGGGAGGAGGGTGAAAGGGAGAAGCAGACTCCCTGCCGAGCAGGGAGCCCGATGCGGGACTTGATCCCGGGACTCCAGGATCATGACCTGAGCTGAAGGCAGTCGCTTAACCAACTGAGCCACCCAGGCGCCCGAAAAATGGGATTATTAAATTTTCTTTTTATCCTCTTCCGTATTTCTGTAACAACCGCGTGATGTTTTCTAATCAAAAAACAAGTCCACACTGAGCCTGACAGGGAGGTCTGCCTCAGTAACCCCTCAAACAGACGATTTGGAGAGCGGAACCAGCCGGGACTAAGGAAGCAGACGGCTGCCCAGGTGTCTGAGTTTCTGAGTCAGGTGTGCGTTCCCCATTCATACTGCACACCTGTGCTGGAACACAGCCAGCTCCCGGAGGCCCGGCACCCTGCCTGGAGGCCCACCAGCCCATGGCTCACCTCCCACGTGTCCAGGAAGTCGGTGTCACTGGGTATCACCATGCCGCTGTGGTCCAAGGGCATGTCTTCCTCCCCGGGCTGTGAGGCAGAGGAGTGAGCTGATGGGGGCCCGCAGGGGTCGGGGGGGCCTGGAGCCGAGGCTTCTGCCGAGCTGAGGCCCACGCTCCCTGCACCACCCGAAGGGCGTGACCAGGAAGGAAGGTGCTGCTCGCACCTTTCATACCTTGAAACCCATGGGCCAGTGTATGAGGTAGAGGTCCAAGTAATCCAGCTTCAAGGCCTTCAGACTCTTGGTGCACGCTGCTTTCACCAAGGACTTCTTATGGCTGGTGCACCACAGCTGTCGAGGGGAGGAGGGAAGCCAGGGTTAACACATCTGCCCCTTGGCCCCACAAATCCAGTATCAGGAAGACAGACAACATCCAAGACCAGATGGCAATAAACACAGCAGGGCTGTGACGTTATCCTCAGATGGTTCTGGGACTCCCTCGGGGAGGGATCTCCAAAACTGGGCTCTGCAGCCCGAGTCCTACTAAAGGGAAGTTGGAGGTACTATGAACTATTTGGTGGGGGGGCCGTCTGGTTATCTGGATCCACTGGGACCAAAAAAAAACCAAAGCCAAACCAAACCAAACCAAACCCAGCGCCTGGGAGCAGAAAGGGGAGGAGGGAAACTCAGAAGAAATTCTGCATTGTCTTTCCCACTTCAGCGCCGTGGTGAAGTCCTCGGGGACGAAGGCCTCACACTCGTGCAGTTAAGTTAGGTGGGCGAGTGAACATTCACCGGTACTGACTTGGATATTTCCCTCCCCGCCCTCTGGTAAGTAGAAAATCCGTGATTGGTTTTTCCTCTCGTTACTTCCCATCAGACTGTTTAGTATTAACTGTGACGGGAGCCAATCTGAAGGCTCTGACAAAGCAAGAGAAAACATAAAACAAGTACAAGAAAGAGGATGCAAAGATGTAAAAACATACTGTAAACACAGTGTATTGACAAAAGAGAAGAAAAACAAAAAAAACTAAAAATACCTTGTTAACAACAGGACTCCCTAGATGGTGAATACATAAAGTGATTTTTTTTTTAAATTATATTTCCATGACTTTTGCAAATGTCTAGAGTAATGAGCACAGCTCTCCCCCGGATCTTGGCTGGCCTCAGCAGTCCCAGCACCCACCTCCCTTCCTGGGGTAGCAGGAGAGACGTCTGTCCCTCGGCCAGGTGCGTACCTAGGCATCTCCCTTACTCGCCCTTTGCTCCAGCTTTAGAAGCAGCGACGAATTACAGAAATCATCAGAGAGTAAAACAGAAGAGCAAATGTTCTACAGAAACAGCAGTGAATTGTGCAATTATGGACATCGGACCTGGAGACTACTCAGGCGATGATCAAATCTGAGTCTCGCTTTACACACAACGACACTGTGACCCCGCGCCATCCAATGACTGACCCAGGCTCTCGGGGCTTGTGAGAGACAGCTTGGAATGAGGGCCCGTGGCTCCTGGCCACAGGGTGTTAACGTTTTGCTTCAAAGTCAAAAGCAAGGGAGTTCTTGAACTCTGCTGTCTGGGTCTGCCCCTAACCGGCTGCATGGCTGTCCCCCTCCTCCACCGTCTCCACTGTCCACGTCCGGGCCACCCTCCTCTCCCACCCATGCTGCCCTCAGTGTCTCCTATCTTCTGCCTCCTGCTCAAACACACGCTCCGTTCAGTGGCTGTAATCGCCTAGATAGGACACAAGTCTCACTGCTGTAGAGGATAAGTTCCCTACGTAAAAACCTTCAACTGTGCGCCTTTATCTATGGGAAAAAGAGTAAGGCCCTTAAAAGGCATGCAGGCCTCTGTGATCTGGCCCGTCCCCTGCTCCAGCCTCATTTCTCAGGACTCTGGTGTCTACCATTTTCCAATCCAGGAACACCAAGCTTCTTCTAGGTCCCTGTACCCAAGGTGCTGTCCCACGCCTCGTGCCTCTGTGCAAGCTGTCCCCTCTGCTCGTCACCCTGTCCTGGACGCCTTCACCCACACGACTCCCAGCACGTGTACCAAGCTGCCCAAGTCTAGTCAGGTCTGGTTCCAGCTCCTAGGAGTCCAGAAACCCCTCCACACGCTGGGTCAGCCGTCTTGTTAACCAAGCCCCGCGTGGTCGACACCCTGCTGGCCCTGTATGTAAAGTCCTACCTTACTGACGATAAACAGGTCCTCTCGTTTCACCACACCCTCCTTGATCTTGCACTGGATCCCGGCTCCGACCTCACTCTCATTGTGGTATAAGTAAGCGCAGTCGAAGTGCCGATATCCGGCGTCGATGGCCAGTTTCACTGCCTCTGTCACTTCCCCTGGAGCCGCCTGCAGAATGAGCACGACAGAAGCAATCCACTCACATTCAGGAGACCCCACCTTTTCACTCTAAAATGTAGACTCAAACGGTGCGTAAGTGAGGAGGTCACGGAATTGGTGCAAGTATCAGTCAGCACTAAAATTAGGGAATGTCAGAGTCAGAAAGGATTTAGACACAATCCAAGTTCCAACTCCTTTCCTTATTTGGGGAAAACTCTATAGGTATTTTTAGTGCCTGCAAATAACGGAGCCAGACGCTGTGCTTCCTGAATGAACAGAGGAATAAAGAAATGGAGGAGGAATCATAATAGTAACTGAGATACTAGAAGGTGTAGACTCACCCTCTACCCAACAAGACCAGAAATCCAGGGGTAAAGGTGAACAGGTGTATACTCACACGAAGATAATCCACCACCCCTGCAGCATCTCCCCAAACCCACAGGAACGGTATGGATTCCATCAAGACTGTGGAAGTTCAGAAATGCTCACTGTGAACCGGGGCTGCTCAAGCAAGCAAAGGGATGGAAGCAGGGAAGAAGCCTGGGCAGGGCTCACAACACATCGCACTGAGCCTTCCCAAAGAGCTTCGTGGTTCACAAAGCACCTGCTCACTCGACCTTCGTGGAACCCCATGCACCGTGTGTAATGGTCTTCTCTTGATGAGCAGCACATTCAGAGGGGCTGAAAGCTAATGAAGCATTCATCTCAAGTCAGGAAATAAACCGCCAAGAAATTAGAAGGAAAGAGAAAATTTGAAAACAAGAACGAACATCCAATAAACACATGACAGAGATGAACAAGCTGGAGGCCAGTTCTTTGAAAAATCTGAATAAGGTGGACAAACTTCTGATGAGACTGATGGGACCCTTTTTTTTTTTTTTTAATGACCTGAATGAAAAACAGTCATACAGATTAAACAGAGACCCAAAATCTCAGAAAATATTATCAGTAACTATAAGCTGACAATTTGGAAAGATGAAAAGAATAGGAAAAGTCCCTAGAAAAACTTACTTGAGAAGAAGTAAAAGCTGACTTGTCCTATACTTATTTTTTAAATGAAGCAATTAGTTAAACACACACACAGTTCTACAAAATTTTCAAGGACGAAATCATCCCAATTTAACACAAAATCTTTCAGAGAAGGGAAAAACAAAGAATACTCCCAATTCATCCCACTAACCCAGCATATCCCTGGAATCAAAAGCAGACAAAAATATTAAAAGGACAGTCACACATTCATCTCACTCATGAATAAGTTGCAAAAACCCTAAGTAAAATAACCGCAAATTGGATGCAACAATATATTATGGAAAAAAAAATACCACACCCACCCTGAGTTTATCTGAGAAAGCCAAGGATAGCTTGATATTAGGAAATCCATAATAATTCGCATTAATAGACTAAAAAATAAATCATGTCAATCAATGTTGCATAAGATTCAACACCCATTCCTGATTTAAAGTCTCAGTGAACTAGGGCAAAAGGGAACTCTTTAACCTGGTAAGGAATACCCACATTTAAAACAACAATGATAACAAAAATATCAAGAACAAACACAACCCAAAAAACCTTGGGGCAGACATCATCCTAAACGTGTAAGTATCAGAAACATTCCCTTTAAGATCGGGAACAAAACGAGAATGTCCACGGTAATGGAGGCCCTAGCTATCACAATCAGCTAAGAAAAGGCAATTTGAGACTTAAGGATCAGAAAAAAGGAAATGAAAGTAGCATTATTTGAAGCTGGTATGATCATTTATGTAGAAAACCCAAATGAATCTATAGGCAAATGAAGAGAACAATAGGACATTTTAGCAACGTGGCTGGAAATGTGTTGAATATACCAAAGAAGATTGTTTTTTTCTGTTAACTAGGCTCCACAACCAACATGGGGCTTGAACTTCTGACCCTGAGATCAAGAGTCCCACCCTCTACCGACTGAGCCAGCCAGATGCCGGAGAAGATTGTTTTTCTATGCATCAACAACGAATGAGCTGAAGACATAATTTCAGAGAAGTTTCATTTCCAATAGTATCACAGACTGTCCAGTATCCAGGAATAATTCCAACAAATGAAGGGAAAGCTGAATATACAACCAGATGAAGAGACAGTGAGAGATGCAATCTATCTAGGACAATTTATTAACAGAGAAATATACTATGTTTGTAGAAAGCCAGATTTAATACCATAAAGTTGTGAGTTCTCTCCAGATTGATCTATGGATTTAATGTGATTCCACAGACTCAGAATGAGCTATATTCCCCCGGCTCTTGAACCTGGGCTGTCCTTGTGTTTTACTGCGCCCAACAGAATGCAGCGGAGATGCTGGTTCCAAGCCGAGGCTTCAGGATGCCTTGTGCATTTCCCTGGCTCCCTTGTGCTTCAGCCATCACCAGGAGAATATCCCAGATTAGCCTGCTTGAGGCTGAGAGTTAGGTGGAGCCAGGTGGAGCAGCCCCAAACGTCCCAACCGAGACCAGCCAAACCCCAGACATGGGAGTGAGCTGCACCAAGATCCCCAGAGCTGCCCAGCTGACCACCTGCACGCAGCAGTAATAAGCCACAAGCCAGTGAGTTTTTGTGCTTGGTTGCTGATAAGGCACTTCTGGGGCATTAGACAGCTGATGGTAGTAGCTCTGTGACCTTACACTACTGAAAACTACCACATAAAAACAAGACTCTGCATGATCAGGAAGGGGTGACTAAGACTGATCCAAGTCTGTGCACCTGAAGTCCAACAATAACAGAAAGGAATGTTTTGGCCTCTGAAGCAGTGTTTGCAGGTTTTCCTTGCGCTGTGTGCAAGACAGGGCTCCCACACTGAGCCACGTGCAGAAGACAGCCAGAGAAAGCGGGCCGGGAAGTCAAAGCATTTAAACCCGCTGAGCGCTTACTGAGCGGCTAGATGCGGAGAGCCACCATGAATAAAGTTACATCCTTGCTCTTTAAGAGTTGGAAAGTATTTAGAAGAAATCACTTGAATAATACTTGGTTGAGCAGGGGTTGATGATGCTAATTCCTACTCAACCGATCGCTTCTTTTATTAAACACGACGTCTAAGTAAACAGGGCAAGCAGGTGCGGAGGGCTCTCGGTGAGCGCTGGGTCTCACGTCCCGGACAGCGGTGACAAAGTCCGAGGACACGAGGGCGCACAGTGCTCCGCCCCCGGTTCGCACAGGTAAGTAAGTTCTGTCCCAAACCGCACTAGTCTTCGGGATGCAGGTTCCCTGGCCCAGGGCGCCCGCGGGCAGGTGGCCGCCGGTCCTCCCGCCCCGACACCGGCCTGACCATCGTCTGCTCCCGCCTTTCGCCGACATTTACTGGCTAATGCTCGGGAGAGGGCAAGGGCGGTGGCGCCGGGGGGTGGGGAGGGAGGGCGGCAGGTGGCCCCGCGGATCCCCTCCGCGGCTGGGGAAAGGCCCCGCCCGCCCCGGGGCGCGAGGTCCACCTCACCTGCCAGGTGCCCAGGCCTAGAGCCGGGATCCGATGCATGCTCGGAGGAGCTAGACCGCCGCAGCTTGACTACCCCCGTGCGCCGCCGCGCCTGCTGTTCCGAAAGGCCGCACCGCGCGCGGTGGGCGGTGCCGGCGGGAGGCGGCCCTGATTGGCTGGCGGCACCTCGGGCCAGGGGACACGCCCACATCCCTGGCGAGCCCGAAAGTCTGGCGTTGGGGAGTGGTTGTGCGCAAGCGCCCGACTCCGCGGTCTCAGGGCCAAGGGTCCTAGGCGCGCGGCATCGCTAGGGGCGAGGTCCCCGGCTGGTGGGCTGGTGTTCCGAGGTTCCCGGGGTCGGCAGGGCTGGGCCATCCCCAGGGCGGAGGGGAGACGACAGGTCTGGGGCCCTGTCCGCCGCTCTGGGCGCCTGGAACCGGGGGAAGCCCCTAGCACCCACCCCCATGGCGAGGGGGCTCCAAAATAGAGAGGGAAGGCCTTCCTTCTCAGCAGAAGTCCCGGGGGTCCCACAGGCTCCTAGAAGTCTGTCGGCCTCGGTTCCCCATCGATGACACACCTGGCTAAGTCCCGTAAATGCTTTCTACTCTCTGGGGTCCCTGGGAGTAGAGGGCGGCCTGGGACTGAGGACCTGGGTAATGCAGAATGTGGCAGAGCACTGGACTGCTCCTCCGGGGTCCTGTCCAAGGACCGACCCCCCTTGCTGGAGCCTCAGGTGCAAGTGGGCGGAGTCATTGTGGGGGCTGGGGTGAGTAGACTTCATGAGTGAACTGGAAACCCCAGAACAGTGGCTGGAAACTGGGGGACCTGGAGGATCCGAGGTCCTCCTCATCCCCCTTGGAGCCCCCACGTCCTGCCCCTTTGTCCCCTGGGGCCTGGGAACCCCCTGCCTTGATGACCCCAAAGGTGTGTTTTAATTTCTAGTTTCCTGCCTGGGGCTGCAGTGCTGGCACCGATGGGGGGGTGGGGGGTGGGGGGGCGCGCTCACTGCTCAACGGAGAGCAACTGGACCTTTCATTATGAGCTTCTCAGAAGTGGGAAGGTGCTCCAAGTCCCTCTCATTGACTCATTTGGCTACTGTGCCCCTGCAGTCATCCAGGGTGAGTGCTGAAGGGACCACATGGCCCCTGCCCACTGGGAGCTCACCGCCCACAGTGGGAGATGGACAAAGACAGGAAGAAGAGCAGATGATACACGGAAATGAAGCAGGGCACTGGAGGGCCAGCCAGGAGCTCCTCGGTAGGTCTAAAAGGCCTCCAGGGTGGCATTTGTGCTGTGACCAGAAAGACAAGAGGAGCCAGCCTTGCAGAGGTCTGGGAACCGTGTGCTGGGGGAAGCTCCCAGATGCAGAGACTCAGGGGTACAGGAGCATTTGGCCAGAGATGCTGAGAAGGAGCCAGTGTGGCTGGAAAGAGCTGGGGAGGGCAGAGGGAGAGAGGGAGGAGGGCAGGCCGGAGCTGGCCCTGGAAGGATATACTGGTGGTCGATGCTGTGAGACACATTAGCCTAAGTGCTCATCAGAACAAACGTTATCTCCTGCGTCTCTGATTCGGATCCAGGCTCGGCTCAGCTGAAGCTGTGCCCCACGGTCTCGCAAGAGGCTGGGCTGGGGTTTCAACTGAGGCTCGGTTGGGGCAGGGTCCACTTCTGAGCTCATTCACAAGTTATTGGCGAGGTTCAGTTTGGACCGAGATTTCAGTTCTTTTAAGTCAGCTGATGTGATCTGAGCCCTCTTTTGGTTCTTAGTAATGGGAACCAGAGAGACACACACGGAGGGACAGAAGGAGAGAAGCAACACAGGAAAGAGCAAGCAAGACGGAAGTCACAGACCTTTTGTAAATCACCTGTCAATCATCTTGCAAGTGCTATCCCATCACTCGTCAGTGTCCTACGAGGGCCAGGAGCCATGAGGGAACAGCTGGCTCTTCTGTGGCCAACCACATACTCGGAAAATGTCACCAGTGGAAAGGCAGACTAAAACTAGAAAGCACTGGGTGGCTCAGTTGGTTAAGGGACTGCCTTCGGCTCAGGTCATGATCCTGGAGTCCCTGGATCAAGTCCCGCATCGGGCTCCCTGCTCGGCGGGGAGTCTGCTTCTCCCTCTGACCCTAACCCCTCTCATGTGCTCTCTCTCATTCTCTCTCTCTTAAATAAATAAATAAATAAATAAATAAATAAATAAATAAATAAATCTTTAAAAAATAAAACTAGAAAGCACTAAAGCATTCCTCAGAAGCCAATGCCAGAGAAAGGGTTAACCCGCCAAAGTCCCATCAGTGCATACATTTGCCTAGCAGTGCTGATCCTAGGAATTTATCCAAAAGAGATTCTTGCACAATTTTTCAAAGATCTATTTAGAAGACGACTCACACAGTGTCTGTAGGCTGTTCACCGCAGGGCTGTAGCCTGGCCCCTCCTGGCACAGAGCTCCTTCCTCTCAGGGAACCCGGCATATCTAGGGCAGCTCAGCCAGGCACAGGGACGACCTTGGACATGCTCCATCCAGGGGAAGTTCCCAGTTGCAACAGCAGGACCCACTTGAGCTTGTGTGAACACAGGAGGCTTTTGCCAGGTATACAGAGGGGGCTCAGGAAAACTGCTGAAAGGGCAGAGCATTCGGCTTGGGGCTTTAGAGAAGGAAAAAGTGCTCAAACCACATCTAAGGCTCTACCAAGAGTGGCCACTGCGCTAGCCCCCAACCCACGTATCCAATACACTCAGCTTCTACACGGGCCTCTGGTCAGTGGAAAGGAAAGGGGGAGCCCTCAAGGCAGGGTCAGGTGGAGTCGGCTTGGTCCGAGGCTGTTGGGTGAGGCCACAGTCAGCAATGTGTCTGCCCAGACTTGGAGTCCACTGAGCAGAGAACATCAGTCCTCAAGGGCGGACACCAAAAGCACAAGTATAAAAGAAAATATAAACTGGCTTCATAAAATTGAACATTTTTTGCATCAAAACATAGTGTCAATAAAGAGAAAGACAACCCACCAAATGGGATAAAATATTTGCAAATAATATTTCTAATAAGGGACTTATGTATATTAAACAACTCTTACACCTCCATAATATAATAATATAAACATTCCACTTAAAAAGTGGGGGAAGGATCTGACTATGACAAATTTCCCTAAGAAAATATACAGGGGTGTCTGGGTGATGCAGTTGGTTAAAACGTCTGACTCTTGGTTTCAGCCCTGATCTTGGGGTCGTGAGGTCAAGCCCCGCGTCGGGCTCCGTGCTCAGCGGAGAGTCTGCTTGAAATTCTCTCCCTCCCTCTCCCTTTGCCCCTCCCCCCACACACTCTTTCTCTTTCTCTCAAATAAGTCCTTTAAAAAAAGATATACAAATGGCCATAAAAAGAAGGTATACACATGAAAACTGCTAAGCATAATTATTCATTAGGAAATGCAAATCAAAACCACAATAAGATACCTCTTTACATGCAAAAGGACATCTATTATTAAAAAGACAGATAATGAAGTTTTGGTGAGGATATGGAGAAAGTGCTGATTGAAATATAAAATAGCAGTCCTTCGGAAAACAGGTAGTTCTCCAAAAAGGAAAACATAGAGTTACCACGAATCCACCAAGTGCACTCCAAGGTATGTACCCAAGAGAACGAAAAACATGAAAATCTATGTACATTAATGGTCATAGCATCATCATTCATGATAACCAAAAGGAGGAAACATCCCAAAAATCCACCCACTAATGAACAAGTGGACAAAATATGGTATATTCATGCAACAGAAAAGTGTTCTGCCATAAAAAGGAATAATTTACTGATAAATACTACAAACATGGATGCCTTGAAAACATTAAGCTACATGGACTGTCAGTCACAAAGGACCACATATTATTGTAGGACTCCAGACGTACGAATGGTCTAGAATAGGCAAACTACAGAGACCAAAAGAGTAGTGGTTGTCTAGGCTCATTGCTTTCCACAAAGAGATACCTGCTGAGGCATTTTATGGGGATTACATTGAATCCAAAAAATCAAACTGGGGAGAACTGAATATTGTGCAAGAGGAGAAGACTCCATAACTTAAAAAAGGAAGGAATGGTAAGCTGGGACAAATGTCCACAACTCCTATCTTGGGCAAGAGCCTAACAACCCCCTGTAAATAAAGAGATCCTAGAAACTTATAAGAAAAAGAGCATGGAGCACCTGGGTGGCTCAGTCGGTTAAGTGTCCCACTCTTGGTTTCAATTCAAATCATAATCTCAGGGATGCCTGGGTGGCTCAGTCGGTTAAGTGTCTGCCTTCAGCTCAGGTCATGATCCCAGGGTCCTGGAATCGAGTCCCGCACTGGGCTCCCTGCTCGGTGGGAAGCCTGCTTCTCCCTCTCCTCCCTGCTTGTGCTCTCTGTAGCTATCTCTCTTTCTCTCAACTAAATAAAATCTTAAAAAAAAAAAAAAAAGAAAAAGAAAAAGAGCAGCCACACAATATAAAACAGGCAAAAGACATTAAAAATACACTTCACGAGAAAGAAATATAAACAGCCTTACACATGTGATGTATACTCAGTCTCAGTCATGACAAAATGACTAAATCCAAAAGATTACAAGGATAGTTGGAAGCTGTGTAGAAAGAGGAACTTTTTATTCATTGTTGATGGGAACCCAAGCTGCCCTCCCATGGAGGCAGTCTGGCCGCACGCAGCCAAATTACAAATGTATTTCCGCTTTGATTCAACAGCCCAGCTCGGGGCATCTATCCCAAGGAAACGCTTCTCCACTTGACCTTCATCCGTGGTTGTGCACCATAGGCTTCTTCATATGAGCGAAGATTGCAAACCACCCAGCTCCCTTCATTAGTGTCTGGTGAAATGAATGACCCCCTTCCACGAGATGAAACGCAATGCGGCGGGTGGGGGGGACAAGATGAGAAAGAAAACGTGAAGAGTGAAGCTTCTTTCTGATGGTTTGCCAAGATAGCAAGCCCCACGGCCCCTCCAGCCCCACCCTGGTTCGTCCCGAGCTGCTGGACAAGGAGACGCGGGCAGCCTGCTCATCACGGTTGTGGCTCCCAGCTGAGCCCAGGCCCCGCGTGCCCTCATTTCAGCGCTGCGTCCGTCAGCTGCACCCAAGCTGCTTTATTCCCAAGGCTCCGGAAGTGTCTAGCACGCAGTAGGCACTTAGCCGTGTACTGATGCAGGGTCATCCTCCCAAAGGTCCTAGGACGTGGCTGCTGTTATGTTACAGATGTGAAAAACCAGAGATACAACGGCCTCTTGGGTTAGCTGACTCATTCGTTCGTTCGTTCGTTCATTCATTCATTCATTCATTCATTCATTCATTCATTCATTCATTCATTCATTCATGTATCCAGCGCCTGTGTAGTGCTCCCTTCAGTGTGCAGGCAGATACTCCCCTGACCCTCAGAGCTCACAGCTGAACAGGTGGGACAACGTCTACCCCACAGCCAGGAAGGGGGCGTGGCTACAGACCTGCCCCCACCTCTAGCACAAGACCTGGCACGGGGAGGGAGGGGGAGCCTAGAGCTAGGACCAGCTCCAGAATTAGAGCTCCCTCCGGCGTCAGCACTCGGACCGCTCGAGCTCGAGACTTAGCCCGCTCTGGTTCTAGATCCAGACCGGAAGCACACCCATCACGGTTCTCTCCCCAGTTCTGGTACCACCGCCACAATCCAGGGCCAGCCACAGAACAGAGCAATTCTAGAACCAGCCTTCGCACGACTGCCTGCGACGGAGCCAGCTCCAGCTCTGGAACCCGGTCCTGGGCTAGTTGCCGAGCCCCGGGCCAGGTGCGACTCCAGCTCAGCCATGGCGCCCCCTCCCCTGGGGAGCCCCCCCCCCGCGCCCCCCGCACCTGCTCCTGAGAGCCAGCGCTGCTAGAGCTGTCCTTCCCTCCCTTGTGATGACACCCTGGTTTCTAAATCTTCTTCTTCTTCTTCTTCTACTTTACAGCCTATTAGATTTTGTTTTAAAAAGTACACACAGTGAAATTTTACCTTTACTCATTTTAAATTCAGTGGCATTAAGTAAGTTCAATATGCTGTGCACCCATCACCACTATCTACTTCTAGAATGTTTCTAAAGACAAATCCTGTATACAGTACTGCAGACACCCGGACTCTGCCCGTCTCCCCAGGCCTGCTCCCAGCTCTGGCGGATTCTAGAAGCTCTGCTCAGGAGCTGGGGGTGCAGAGTGGGGAACACTGGCACCAGGAAGGGGTCCTAGTGCCCACACCCCTCACCCCTTGGCCCCCACTAATCTCCTTTCTGTTCCTATGCATTCCCTTCTCCCAGGCCTGCAGCCACCTTCTGAGCACAGCTGATCCTTCCTCAGTCCCTTCTTCGGCCCGTCCCCCACCAGAGCTGAAGACCCCTGACAATGCCAACCTGTTCTGCACCTAGAACCCTACTGCCAACTGTGTCTTTGTCCTGAAGAATCAGACTTTCACCAGGAGGGCAAAGGCCAGGCACGGAGCCAGCTCAACCCTCCCTCACGCGAAGCAGACGGGACTCAAAATTGCCAAGGATTCCTTCTCATTGGTCCCCTAGCGCCGGCTGGCACCGGGCCTGGCGGGTCAGGGAGCTAAGTACTTACAGACCGCAGTGTCCCGGACCAGGTGGGCATCTTCTGCCCAACCTCCAGCCCAGGCCACTCCCAGGGTCCAGATCCACCCCGAAGCTCACCGGCTGCCACCATGAATGCCTGCCCTTCAACAGGCTGGCCTCCCTTGTCCACTCACAGCCTCAGGTGTCTTCTGTTCCCTGGGAACCAGAAGACCGGCTGCCGCTTGCCCTGCTGCCCCCTGTACGCGTCCCCACACGTCCTGAGTGCAGGTCACAGCCACGGCGCCCACAGGCATGTCTCCCCACCCCACCGCACGGCCGCCGCCGATGCGGAGCCCAGGATCAGTGGCAGCTCCACTCTCGGTCCTCGGACCAGCTCAGGGGTGTCGTCTACCTCCGCGACATGCTGCTGCTGGTGTGTTCAGCATGCAACCCGTCACCTCCTCCAGTTCGGAAGGGGAGCAGATCAAGGTGAGCATTTCCCTGGGGTCCCCACTGGCCAGCCCATGAAGCTCCTGCCTCATCCCATTGCCTTAGCGATTTTCTCCCTCCCCGTCTCCCCCTTCCTGCGGCCAGTGTTCCCCACTCTGCACCCAGGGAAGAGCCAAGTTCCCCCGGCTCCTGAGCAGAGCTTCAGGAACCCCCCAGAGCTGGAAGGAGCCTGCAGCTCTTGCTGTCCCCACCGTTCTGGGGACCCACAACCCTGTCACGCCCAGGTCATCTGGCACAGGCCCGCCTCCATCAGCCCCTCTTCCTCTCCGGCTTTAGCACCCCGCCAGCCTGCGCGTGGACGACAGGCTCATGTGCAGGAGCATCCTGGGGGGCTGCCCAGCGGCAGCTCCAAGTCCTGTGCCCGTTACAGATGCAGCCCCACCTCAGCAGTGCGGGTCTGGCTGCCGTGCTCGGGGAGCCCTGGACTAGCCCCTCCAGCCCCACGGTGGAGGACGGCAACGGAGCACCATCCCACACTCCTCTGATGGCCTCCCTTCCCCAGGCTGGCGTTCCCTAATCTGCACCCACACGAAGAGCCAAGAACCCAGTTCCCAGAGGCCCCGAGCTGCCTCCTGGCATGGGGTACTCTGACGAGTCTGGGGCTTCTGCTCACCTTGCCACCTCCCACCGTTCTGGAAGTCGGGCTCCTTACTGTCCCCCCAAAATCCACAGCATCACTTGGGCCTCGAGCAGCACGTCCTCCTTCTCAGCTCCCACCGCAGTGGTGCCCGCCGCTGCCAGCCACGAGGCTGCAATCACAGCCCCTCACTGCTCTGTACTCCGCAGGGGGGCCGCGCTGCCTCCTCCTCCTCACCCCTGCAGGAGGCCAGCAGCAGCACTTCCGGAAGCGCCCTCCTGGGTACAGGCAGCCCCTCCGGTCCCGCCACAGCCCTCACTGTGCAGGAGGACACTGGAGCAGGCCTCCTCATGTCTGGGTGCCGCTTAGACGTCCATGCTCTGGCGTGGGTGATCACATGCCCACTAAGCTCCCTCCAAATCTAGGACACTGTGGCTCTGAGAAGGTGGCCTGGATTGTGTCTCCTGCCCACCCCGCCCTGCTGTGCCCCTGACTCTGTGGAGCACTCAGAGCCCCTCCCAGTGTGTACGCCTAACACCCCACTCCAGCCGCCCTAGAGCCCTCCTCACCCAGGGAGCCCACCAAGCCCTTGCCCCCACGGAAACCCCTGGCTGCACTGCCCCTCTGCGTGACCCCCATCCACGACAGACTCCTGGCCAAGGCTGGGCTCAGAGGCCACCTCCTCAGGCTCCTGTGTGCAGCGCACCTGTGGGTCCGACTGCCTGGGGCTGTGTCACAGCCCTGTGACAGGCAAGCTTATGTCACCACTTCTGAGAGCCTCAGTTCTGCTGCGCTTAGTCACTTGAGTGACCTTGAGCCCTGGTGCCCCCACTCATCTAAAATGGGGTGAACTGAGTGACCAGGAAGGGCCCCCCTCCTTCGCCTCTTACACCAGCGAGGGAGCTGGACCTGTGTCCCCAGGGCCTGCCAGGAAGACAACGAGAGGAGGTGCAGAGGAAGAGGGGGAAGGGGCGGCCTGACCTTCTCCCTGCCCGGACTCAGGTTTTCCTGACCCAGCCGTGCACCGAGCTGGCCCCGGGGTGGACCGTGGGGACCAGCACACCAAGGCAGGAGGTATGCCGGACTCTGGTCGGTCTCCGGCCTGCCTGGCTGGGCTGGGGCGGCCTGGGGGGTGCTAGGGATTGTGAGGTCTCACTGCAGCAGCCCCCAGGGACTGCAGGGGCCGCCGGGCAGGCAGCCGTTGGTGAGTTGAATGCGCACGCGCGCTGCAAGGCGGGGTCTAATGCACGTGCTGTCGGTGCTGTCCGTGGGAACTAGGGTCGGCCGCCCCAGGGGGTCCCCTCTGGTCTGCATGTGGGCAGAAGGCCCTGCGCATCCCACAGTGCACCCCACCAAGCCCACCCAGGGTCTGAGAGCCCACGCTGCATCCACACCACCAAGGGGGAGGCCGTGAAGTTCTGTGTCCAGCCCTCCTGAGACAATCGGGAAACTGAGGCCAGGAGAGGCAGGAACTAGCAGTGAGCACATCCGATGGCCAGAGTTTAGAGAAGTAGGGAGGGTTCTGGCCACCCAGGCCAGGGCTCAACCCTCCTGTGGGATTTGCTTTGGAAATGAGAGCCCCTAAGATTGTGGGGGACCTCTGCTCACTCCCCCATGTGGGGGGGCCCTTTCCTCTGTGCATGCCCATGGGAGCACCCCTCCTCCCTATTCGTCTGCATGCCTGCTATGGAGAGAACATTGCTTGCCCTGCTGCCCCCCCATGAGAAACTTAGCAGTGTTACCTGGGGGAGTGGAGCAATGAGGTGGAAGACATAATTACAGACATTTTGGCTGTCGTGAGATTATTTTTATGATATATGTAAATTTTTAATTTTTAAAAATAGTTCATAAATCGAAGCAATGTGGAAAGAGGTATTTTATAAATTGAAGTATAATTAACATACAGCGTTACATTAGCTTCAGGTGTACAACATGATTCAATAATTCTCTACATTACTCAGTGCTCATCACGGTAAGAATAGTCCCCATTTGTCACCAAACATTATTACAATATGATTATATTGCCTATGCTACTTGTCATCTCTGTGACTTATTTTATAACTGGAAGTTTGTATTTCTTTGAGAAGGCCAATAATGTAGGCTAGCATGTATTTTTTAATAGATATCATTTTAGAAATAATTGTTTTATTGTTGATTATTTATAGAAAATTACAGAGAAAATTCACAAATCAAGTAGATGACTATTTAGAATGTGCTTCACCTGAACTTGGGAAATGTATTGTAATTGTAGAAATGGGTTTATTAATTTAGGAAAAATAATTGTATGGTAAAAAAAATAGTTACCTATTAGTTGAGAATACTCCTAATACAACACCAATTATGGGGATCTGCACGCAGACTTCAGCTTGGCTCTCCTGCCCTCTGGTGGTCATTCCTCAAAATGCAGACACAGCTGTATGCAGGTGGAAGGTCTGAAACTATTCGGACAACCCACGTGTCTGAACTGCACTCCCAATTTTTTAGATTTGAGGAACCTGAGAAATTTTCTCATTCAGGTTCCTCACTTTAATTTTGCCATGTCATCATTGTGTCTCGATTACACAGTCCCTTCAGATTCCTGATACAAAACTGAATTCTGGCATCTCTTGACTATTTGACTTAGCAGCTTTATCCAAAGCTACAAACATTTTCGGTAAAATTTTTTACATATATACTATAATCTTAGGCCTTATAAGTACCACACAAAAGGTGTTTTGCAAATAAAGAAACTAGTAAATGTACTTATTCTGTGTCTTACTATTAGATAAGTCCTTTGCATATTGTATTTTTTTTTATTCCTCGTAACCACGCCATACACCTTGTGAAGTATACACTGTATGTTTCAGATTTCATGGAAATAAAGCAACATTGGGGGAGGCTGACAGAATGTAGGAAGTAGTACAGCCTCGGCCTGAAAATCAATCTGACTTTAGATTGTGTCGTTAACTTTCCTCCTTTTTAAAATCCATATAGTTAATTAATTTTCAATTGATTGTAAATTACTTAATGAGAGTAAGTTGGTAGTGTGTTTTAATGTTTTAACATGCTCGTTTGTTGAAAGCAACATTTGTGTATCATATTTTTTCATACGCTGATGTGAGTCGCGCTCAAAGACCTAGACTCCTCTATAAAGTTTAAGAACCAGGCTCCACGATTTGATTTGATTTATTTTGTTTTTAAGATTCATTTATTTATTTGAGAGGGAGACAGAGAGAGAGAGAGAGGAGGAGAGAGCGCAGGCAGGGAAGGAGGGGCAGAGGGAGAAGCAGACTCCCCTGCTGGGCAGAGAGCCTGACAACGCAACAACATGGGGCTTGATCCCGGGATTCTGGGATCATGACCTGAGCCCTGGGATCAGACGCTTAACCGACTGACCCACCCAGGCGTCCCTAGGCTCCACAATTTTAGAAAAGGGTAGATTTTAGAAAGTCTTAAAATACAGGTTTTTCATTTTTAACCTTCCAACTTCTTGAATTTTTCAAGAATTTAAGGCGAAGCCTCAGGGAGGCATATGAGAGACTCGGCCATAAACAGGAAAGCTCAAGTCTGGCCAGTTGTACTATGTCCTGTGTGAAAGAGTATTAAAACAATCATGTAACTGGTTTCATGTTAATTTAATAATTGTAGCTACATGAAATACTTAAAACCCAATTTTTCTAAGTTCTAATGCAAGCGATTCCCACCTCGATCCCCAAGAGATGGGTATTCTTGTTAACCACATTTTTGTAATGAGTAAACTGAGACGCATACAAGTCAGTAACTTTCAAGATTTCAATCTAGTAGATGATGGAGCAGGATTCATCCTGGGTTCTAGGTCAGGACACATCAACATGTTGCTCTACCACCTCATTTAAGATGGTCTACGCTTGTGATGGTTAATTTTATGTGTCAACCTGACTGGTCCACAGGGTGTGCACATATTTGGTCAAACGTTGTTCTGAGTGGTTCTGTAAGGATGTTTCTCCATAAGATTAACATTTTAATCGGTAAAGCAGATTACCTTCCCTAATGTGGACAGGCCTCAACCAAGGCCTGAACAGAACAGAAAGGCTGACTCTTCCCTGAGTAAAAAGGAATTCCTCTTGCCTGATTGCCTTTGAGCTAGGACACTGGTCTCCTGCCTTCAGACTTGGACTCAGACTGAATTACAACATTGGCTCTCCTGGGTCTCTAGGTTGTTGCTGACTGTTGATGTTGAGACTCCTTGGCCTCCATAATTGTGTGAGCCAATTCCCTACAATAGATACATATGCTGTTTATATAATACACATGTATTCTATATATTACTTATACATAATTCCATAAATTTATACATATAAATATATATAATTTCTATAAATATATATATAATTTTATAATATAATTTATATGTATATATTCTCTGGAGAACCCAGACTAATACAGATTTTTGTTCTGAGAATGGGCATGGGGAAATATATATATATATATAACATATATATATAACATACATATATATAACATATATATAACATATATATATAACGTATATGTATATATATATTACCCTGATGTGTTGTAAGCTCCCAAGAATGTGGAAATATGTGTTATCTTTCCACTGCATATCCAGCACCTGTTATAATTTCTGCTGCAGGGTAGGCTTCCCAAAATTATGCATGTATTCATTGGAGAGAAATGCTAGATGAAAGAATACAGAAATAAAATACACAATTCCTGGGGTGCCTGGGTGGCTCAGTTGGTTAAGTGTCTGCCTTTGGCTCAGGTCGTGATCTCAGGTTCCTGGGACACAGCCCCCCACCGGCTCGGCACTCAGCAGGAAACCTGCTTCTCCCTCTGCCTCACCCCGCTCATTCTCTCTCTCTCAAATAAATAAATAAAATCTTTAAAAAATTACTAGTTCCTGCCTTCAGGGGCCTCACACTCCTTAGGATGACATGCAGAATCTACATGGATAAAATCTAATTAACTGGGTGACTTCCATATTAATCTTAAATGGGTATGGACCTAATAATGGAGTTTCACAAAGTATGAATCTGAAGTTGATAGATTCCCTGTAAAGGGAAACAGATCCACAATCACAGTTGGAGATTTCAATACGCCGCTCAGCTACTGATAGAATAAATAGAAAACAACCCCATCCACCAGTGGGACACAGTTATTAGCATGTACAGAACACTGAACCTAAACAAAGCAGAACGCACATTCTTTTCAGGAGCACTTGGTGACGTTCGCCAGGAGAAACCATATTCTGGACCGCAAACTGAGTTTGGATGTCTTAAAGAGGACAGAAGAAATCCTACAGCATTCCTCCTGGCCTGGAAGCCTCCCCCCCGGCTCAGGCGGAGAGAACCCAGAAGGGAGAGGGCTGCATCCAGGGATGACAGGCGGCAGGCAGATGTCTGCGATGACACGTCCCTGAGCCGGACGTGTCTGAGAACGTGGGGGAGACGCAGGGGGAGAGCCGGGGTGACGACAGGGACTGGGCTCCTCGCGGAGGCAGGAGAGCCGCACCTGCTCCCCGCACCTGCTCCCCGCACCTGCTCCCCCGGCTTCCGGCGTGGGTAAGTGCAGGGACGGCGATTCGGCTTACCAGTAACATAAGTAAAAATAACAGGCCCCTTCCGTTCCTACCTTCTCGCAAGAGGAACTCTGCCTCCCGCTCCTCTTCCTCAAGTCCCGCCCCTTTTGCCCACCCGCCGGGGGAGACGAATCTGCGGCCGCGGAACCGCCCCAGCAGCGCGCCGCGCTCCGGGGGGCGGAAGTAGATCTTTACGCGGAGCCGTAAAGCGCGCTCCCTTCCGGTTAACGACAGCCGCCGCGACCGTCCCTGCCGGCCATCCTCCGGTAAGCATCTCCGTCGGACCCTGGGCGTTTCCACAAATCTTCCCAGCTCGGGCTCTTCGCTGGGGGCGCCCCCTTCGCCTTGGATCATGTTCAAGAAGTTCGATGAAAAGGAAAATGTGTCCAACTGCATCCAGTTGAAAACCTCAGTTATTAAGGGTATTAAGAACCAATTGATAGAACAGTTTCCGGGGATTGAGCCGTGGCTCAATCAAATCTTGCCCAAGAAAGATCCGGTCAAAATCGTGCGCTGCCACGAGCACATAGAGATCCTCACGGTCAACGGAGAGTTACTGTTCTTTAGACAGAGAGAGGGGCCTTTCTACCCGACCCTGCGGCTCCTTCACAAGTACCCCTTCATCCTGCCGCACCAGCAGGTGGACAAGGGGGCCATCAAGTTTGTGCTCAGTGGGGCCAACATCATGTGTCCCGGCCTGACGTCCCCGGGGGCGCAGCTGTACCCCGCCGCGGTGGACACGGTCGTGGCCATCATGGCCGAGGGCAAGCAGCACGCGCTGTGCGTCGGCGTCATGAGGATGTCCGCCGAAGACATCGAGAAGGTCAACAAGGGAATCGGCATCGAGAACATCCACTACTTGAACGATGGGCTGTGGCACATGAAGACGTACAAGTGAGCGTCCGGAGGGGCGCCCCGGGACTGGAGCTGTGGACGTGGTGCTGTGTCTGTGTTTGTGTCTGTGGGACGGCATGAAGAGCATTCCTCCGCGCTTACGACAGATGCTCAGAGGAACAAAAAACCAAGTAAAGATTTGGAAGGAGCCCAGCTGTCTGTATCTGTGTCCTTTTGCGCGTGTGAGTACGGGTGTGCGTGTTGGCAGCGGGGCGCTTCGTGGAGAGGCGCCGTGTCCTTTGCCCCAAGCGCATGTCGGTTCAAAGGCAGGTGCATCATCTGTGGTAGAAAAGTAGATTTTTCAAAGCGAAGAGCATGCAGTTGGGAGACAGACCCACAGTTGGGATCCAGGAGTTGGGAGAAAAAAATGACCGGAGAGGGGCCCGAGCAGCTCGGTTAACACAACACTGGAAGGATAAGCAGAAAGTCCAGTACAGAGTGTCCCGCAGGCATTAGTGACTGTCTGCCCGACAAGCATCATCCTATCCCCCCTTGCTGGCAAAACTCAGTCCGTCCCGGTTCTACGTGAGCCAGGAAAATTCCGATTAGGTTAGGCCCACCGCAGTGCTCTGTTTCCCAGTGAGACGGAGTCATTTGTGGGTGGTCACGGGACCTACGGCCAAGTAGAATCTTCCTATTTAGGAATCCCTAGGAATCCGTAGGTCCTTCCTCCCACGGTTTTGAGTTATTTACCTGGGCGGCCATGTGACCTGTGTTAGGAGGGGCTGCTTGAAGGTTTCTGGGAAAGGTGTGCAGGCTCTCAAAGATGCCTGGGGAGAAACAGCCTCCCTGCTTTGGGTGGACGTGGGCATGTGTGATTTTGCTCTTGCCGCACACATACACGCACACAGACTGACATACACACACTAACATACACACAAAACCTTGATGAGTATCAAGTCTGAACATGGAAAGCAACCATGCCCTTGCTGATTTATGAGCTGATGATTAATCAGCCGTTTAGATTCCATATACCGGGACTCTTTATTAAGGGATGTGGTGAAGTTATGTGAGATAAAACAGTTTTCTTACCAATTACTTCATCTTGACTTGGGTTTTCTGAAATTTAAAGCCAAAGTTATCTCAATTTTTACAGAATGGCATCATAGACACCCAGCTGAAAAATTGTGTAAAGGAGAGGAAAACAGGTCAACTGAAGGCTCATAGGCGACTTCGCCATGATCGGTTTCAGTGTCACTCCTATGAATGCAAGATAAATTGCGGTAGATTTAGGGGTGAATGGAAAGTGAAAAGGTAAAATGTGGATATTTAGACTCATGTTATTCCTTACAGAAGTTTGGTTGTGAATGAAAAGATACTGGGTAAAAACTAGAGGAAGGTTATAGTCAAGATATTTTGTTTTCGAGTCCAGATTATTTTTCTGTTATTTTTATTGTTGTTGTAGGTTGTTGATGGGATATCTAAGTATGTCTACTTGTTGAGGAGAAAGATCACTAAGAGTAGGAATACTCGATGGGGATAGAATCAATGGGCTAGAAGAGTGGGAAGGAATGGCTCCAAAAGGAGAGGAGGGGCTGATCTGCCCTCATAAATCTGCACATTTGGATTATGTCCATTCATCACAGAGTTGTCCTGTAACAACTCAAACTCTCCTCATTAGAACACTATTTTTTCCTCAGAGGATTAGGGCTTTTGCCCCGTTTAACTGTCTACCCCAGTCAGCACCACTCTGGCCGTTGGTGGACACCTGAGGAGGCCCTGGAAGCATCTCATAATATTCGGGAGCGGCAGTGACTCTGACGAACACAGACGGAGACACTCAAGGTAAGAACCCTACAGTTCTTTCACTGTGTCGCCACCAACTATCTCCACCAGAAGTTGAAAGAGGACCCTCTGCATCTATTTTAAGCCTTCTTTCAGGACTCCTCACTCATGCACATGCATGCTATCTTCCATTATTGGACAGTGATGCTGATCCTGGTATTGATACCAATCCTACCAAACAACTCACGGTAGAAATCCTGCATACACATTGGAAGGGATGGAGAGCAAGAGTTAACATGACCTTCCTGGAATGTCATACAAAATTTGGTGTGTATATTCAGAGATAGATGTATTTATTAAAGCCTTCTCTACATTCATCATACGTTTAAGGTGATCTGTGAGCCAAAAGGTTATTATGAACAATTAAAGTAGAAGAGGATTGTCTCTACTTACTCTTGGCTAATACCAATGTCTAATTCGATGGTGAGGAGACTGGCAAATACAAGTGATAGTCACATCTTACCTCAAGAATCCGCTCAACTCCAGTGCTGTTTCATCCAGAATAGTTCAACAAACATTATTGGGTGCTTGCTTTGGGGCTAGATACTGGGCTGGAAGTAAGATGCAGAAATATAAAATACCACCCTGTTTTCCAGGAGCTTAGTCTTGTTAGGAAGGCAAACATGTAGATACATAATTTAATTTCAAATATGTGTGTATGTATATACATCTACATATAGTAAATGTATGAATTACTTATTGTAATATGGTATGAATGAGTGAGGGAAAGTTGTCTCTGCCTCGAAAATCAAAGAGGATTTCTTAATTAGAGGCTGTCTCAGTAGAAATGTTAAAAAAAAAGATTAAGGATGTTTTCATAATGAAAATGGTGAAAAAAATTCCAGGAAAAGAAATAGTGTGAGCAATGCAGTAGAGTCACAGAAATAGAAGCGGCTTGACTCCTGTAGGTCATCATTTTCCAGGAGAAGAGATGAAACTAGAGGCTTATGGTAGAGACCCACTTTTAATGTGCTAAAGGATTTATGTGCTTACAGTTGAAATGGGTCTTTACAAGAGTGTTGAGAAGGAGTGTAGCATGAGTGAGATTACAGTTTGGGTAGATGATAGTGGGAGAATGGATTCGAGGGGACCTGGGACTAGAGGAAGTAACTAATATTGCAGCATCGCAGATCCTGCAGGCAAGAGACGAGGACACTGATTCAAGGGATTTGAATTATTCTAAACATTTTTGTGGAGGAAAACCAGACATTTACTGGGAAAAGGAAGTCTCTACTTGGTGGAAAATGGCCCCATAAACAGAACAGGAGCCAGGAGGGGGATGGTTAGGGCAGGGCAGCAGAAGAGGAGAGGGACATCATTCTGGTGATGCATATGAAGCATACATTTCTTACGGGACCTCCAAATGGGACTACCCAGCAGATGTACAGGTAACAGGTGTCTGGAGAGCAGGCAGTGCCAGGGCTTTGATGCAGGTTTCTGGGCCGTTAGTATGCAGATGGTGGTTAAAATGATGAAAAATAAATGCTCGTGAGTTTTAAAAAGAGGAGGCTGGAGATGGAATGTGTGAGTGGAGGAAGATCTAGCCACTTAGAGAACGAAGAGGACAAGAGTCAGTGGGACCATTAATCCTATGACCCACTAATTCCTGGGAGGAGTAAAGCGGTTTCTTTCAGCTCTAGAGAACTAAGTAAATACCTAGAATTGGTGACTTATAGTGTCTGGAAAATTTTGAATGGGACTCACTGGGACAGAAAGAGGCTTGTCCGTCTTCAAGTATACAGTGCCCACTGGTGGCAGAAAAGGGGGACCTGTGCATTTTCCCAGCAGTCATTCTTGGCCAATCCCACTAGACTTGGGTTGCTATTTGGACAGTTAATGTTCCTAATTCTGGCCAGCCACCTTGAAAATCTATGTAACCTCAGATTCAGAGAAAAAATTGTGTTGGGCAGGCTGTGCATTCTGGCGCCGAGGACCTGGCAAGAATGCAAGGCTCTGACCACCCAGAGTCACTTTCAGCGTTGTATTGGCAGGCGTTAACCACGAGGGATGAGGTGACCCCTTCCTCTGGAGAAGGAGCAGCCTTGCTTCTGCCCGTAAGAGCCGCGGATGCAGCAAGCTTGGACCCCCTCCTGCAGCATGAGCCCCTGTGTTTGCAGTCATCACCTGTGGGGTGTGAAGGTCTTGGGGAGTCAGTGCAAATGAACATGAAGCTCCGGCTGCTGCTTTTCTCATGACTCCTCTGTCCTTTGTCTCTGGCTGCGCAGCCTCGTGCCTTCTGCCTGCATTCATGAAGCAAGCTAGCTTGCTGGTGTGCAGGTCGGATGAAATTGGAGACCCTGCACAGTTCTTGACAGTTTGGGGGATGAGGATGGGATGCTAACTGAGACATGACTTCTGGAAGAGAGAAAACGAGGCCAGGCAAGAGGACTTAAGACCCCTCAGGATCCTGTGACAAAGGCCCTTGTTGTACCAGCAGCGGGTGAGAAGGGGAAGCGGGGCACTGCCCTCTCCTGTCTGTTCAGAAATGTGTAGAGGCCAAACAGTGAGAGACAGGATTGAAACCAGCCTTTCAAATGGCACCTTGGTTGTCACTCCCTCCCTCCCGAGTGAAAGAACGGGATGCTGTCACTACCAAGGGCAGGCCCCCGATTCTAACTGAAAGGTGATGTGGTTTTGATTGCAGAGTCAGGGGGTCTCCAGCGCTGAATTAAATGATGTCCACAAGGGGATGGAAGGTTTTGGAGGGAAAAGTTTGTTTATTGACCTGAACAGGCAGCCTCTGGAGACCAAAAGTAAATGCAAAACCTTCCTTCCTGTTCCTTGCTTCCTACACTGTTCCCTGAGGCCCTCATGCCTCCCTCCCTCTCTCCTGCTTCAGCTGCTTTAGGAACAAAGCCAAATGAGTTAGCCCCTGAGGCACAGGTGTTAAATCCTTGATCCGTGTTAGCATTTTGGGGGTGGTTGTGGGGAGCAGCATCTGAATTCAACTGATAGGTCTCAGAAAATTCACAAAGAAAATGGTAAGAACCAGCTCACTTAAGAACTAGGTGACTAGGGCACCTGGGTGGCTCAGTCGGTTAAGCGACTGCCTTCGGCTCA
>NC_138373.1:39995448-40016701 GCF_054177405.1 Leptonychotes weddellii | reverse complement strand
AAATAGCAAAACATGGGGTTTATTCTGGAAATGGAAGGCTGGTTGTCATGAGCGAGCCATAAAGTCACACACACGAGTTGTGTCTTTCCACAATGTCAGCTTTATTCAATCATAAAGCAAAGTTAAATCACAATTATAGAGCAGGTTCAGGATTCCAAACTCAGTGACATTTCACCATGTGATTAAACTTGGCTTCTTACACAGCACACAAAGCAGGACATGAGACAAGCCACACAACAAACAAGACAACAGAAGGGTGCAGGAAGTTACCGAACCAAACGCCAAGTCAGTCTGTGGGCGTGCAGTTGGGATGAAGCCTCGGTCTGGCCGGGTCAGCTCTCGGCACTTACTGCTGCTTATGTTCAAGCAGTGACGGGTCTCAGTTCTGTTTGGAGATCCATCGGACAGAGCCTTTGGCCGCAGCTGCCTGTTTTAAGTGGTCAGACAGAAATGGGTCAGGTCTGAAGAGTCTGACAGTTTGCTGCCCAAGTCCTTCCCTTTTTAAAGGGATTTAGTTGGCTTTGGGGTCCCTACAGACCTCTTCTGGTTCTGATCATTATCAGTTCTGGGTGTCAGCTGATGCCAGTCCCGTTGATACCTCTTAGCTGCGGTACCTTAAATGCTCGAGTCATTGCTTGACACAGGTACCTGCTTGACATGAGAGACTCCATTTTGCTCTCTACACTGGTTCAATGTTCAGAACTTAATTAATGTAATGAACCGTATTAGTAGGTTAAAGAAGAAAAAGCACATGCTTATTTTACTAGATGCAGAAAAAAATTGATATAATTCAATATTAATTTGTTCAATAAAAGAAAGTTTCCTCAATCTGGTAAAATAGATCTACAAAACATCTACTGCTCACATTATATTTATTGGTGAAAGGCTGAATGCTTTCTTCCTAAAATCAGGAGCAGGACAGAGATGTCCCCTATTACCACTTATATCAGTCATTCTACATGGTCCAATAGGGGAAGAAAAAGAAAAGACATACAGCTTGCAAATAAAAAATAAAACTGTCTATTCACAGACAGTATGATAGTCTAAGTAGAAAATCCAAAAGAATCAATAAAAAGGTTTCTAGAACAGATATGTGAGATTAGCAAATCAATTTACTCCAAAATCAATTGCATGTCAGTATGCTAGCAATGAATATTGGAAATTAAAATTTAAAAATAGACCATTTTCAGTAGCATGGAAAACTTGAAATAATTATGTATCAATCTCACAGAGTACATGTATGATCTGTATGTCAAAACCACACAAAACACTTAGGAAAGGAGCCCAGATTAAAGGGAACCCTAGCAAGCACAGAGGTATGCTCTGTTCACAAACTGCAAGACTTAATAAGGTGGTAATTAATGTGGGAAACAAAAGCAAAGGAAAAAACCTCAATTACCTTTCTGGCTACAGCCTATTGACAAGTCCTTGAGTCAGGCAGAGTGACCTTCCTCTATGAACTCAGCTGCCTCGATGTTAATGCTTTGCTAAGGGCAAAAGGTAGTCTTAGCCTGACCCCCTGGGATCCTGAAATTCAACATATAAAAATTACTTTGGAAACTTCTTTATATCTACCCTCCAAGATATATGTTGGCAATCATCCCCCAAGCATACGACCCACCGATATACATCTACAAGGTCTCGTGACTAGGGTTTTACTAGACAGTAATAAATGACCTTTTCCTAACAACAGCTAGCCCCTCAAGGTCCTGGAAACCTTACTTCCAAATTCCTTAGAGGCTTACGCTCTCCCCAACCCCCTCCCAACTTGAAAGTATATAAATAATCACCTATCACAACCCCAGAGCAGCTCTTTCTGCCCACGGGTCTTATGCCCATGCTTTAATAAAACTACTTTTTTTGCACTGAAGACATCTCAAGAATTCTTTCTGGACTGTTCACTCTGAACCCCAACATTTCTACATCAGTAATGTCAATTCTTCCCAAACAAATGTATACATTTTATATAATTGGAGTCAAAATCACACAAGATTTTTCATAAGAATTGACAAACTATTTCTAAAGTTTCAGGGGCCATTAGAGGGCATGGAATAGCTGAAAACATTTTGAAAAGAGAAAAAAGTTGGGGGCTTACACCACCTGACTCAAGGCTTACTATAAAGTGATGATAGACACGTCAGTAGGATATTAGCAAAAGGATAGACATGTGAATTAATAGAACTGAGAAGAGAGTCCAGAAACAGACCCACTAAACATTGTCAAAGGGTTTTTTACAAAGCTGCAAAGGTAATCCAACTGAGGAAAAACAGTCTTTGCCATAAATGGTGCTGGGGACATCCCCATGCAGAAATATTGGCCCTCAGACCATCCCTTGCCATGTAAACAGGTGTTAACTCAAAATGGATTATAGACCTAAACGTATTAAATTTCTAGAAGCAAACATAGGAGAATGCCTTTTTGACCTTGAATTCAGCAAAGACTTCATAGACATAACACTAAAAGCACTATCCTTAAATGAAAAAATAGAATTGAAATTAGGAATTTCTGAGTTGAAAGACAGCTAAGAAAATGAAAATACAAGCCATATACTAAAAGAAAATATTAGCAAAACATATGTTTAATAAATAATTAGCCTTAGGAATATAGCAAACTCTCCAAATGGTGAAAAAGCAGAAGCATTAAAAAACTGGACAAAAATTTGAACAGATACTTCACCAAATAGGATATATACACGTGAAAAGATGCTCAGCACCTTTAACCACAAGGGACATTCAAATTAAACCACCGTGAGACACCACTACATATCTGTTAGAATGGACAGCAACAACAGAACCCTGAGCACGTACGTGCTGGTGAAAATGCAGAGTTACTGGTAGGAATGCAAATGGTATGGTCACATTGGAAAGGAAATGTGTAAATGGGTTTATTTGTAACCTTCCCGAACCAGAAAAACAGGAACATTCCTACCATTGTCACACGTTTACCTGCTCCCTGCTCTCAATCTGTATTTTACTGGGAATCTTGTAGTGGCCCCTAATGGCCAATGAGGATTTTGAATATTACAAATCGAGTTTTCAAATTCTGAGGATTAACAATCATGCACATGTTGGCACATTTTTCTTTTACGTCTATGCACTTTCTCATTTTTTTAAAAAATCAAAGTCTACATTTACTGTGGGGCCCCAGTCCCTTCATTTCATCCTCACGTGATAAACTCCAGGAAAACTTTAAAACATTTACAAAGAGCATGATTGCAATTCTTGCATGCTCTTTCAGCAGAGCTAAATTCAGGATATAATTATTTTCTTTAAAAATTCAGTTGGCTCAACATATTTTCAAAAGAGGAAATTCCATGGCTTTGGAAAAGCACATCTGTGTTACAGAGAAAACATTTTCTAAGCAGGAAAAGTCTTTCTGACTATGCAAAATATCAAATTTTCAATCGCATGTTTTGGGGTTATTTCTATCCAAAGACTTTTAGTTGGAGCGATTTAGAAATGTGGGCACTCAAGTCATGGTACTGTCAGAAGCTTAGCCGAACAACTGTGAATGCTATATTAAATGATTTTCTTAGGGCAAAATAGAGGCTTTTTAATGTGAGCTGTGCACTTGGTGTGTGCCTGAAGATATCCTTGTCTTTCAAAAGCATGAAACCTGCAGCTCTTTCAAGGGCTCCTTGTGGACACATGGGCCATTGGTAATGATGTCTCTGTTCCTTTGAGGTCAAATGTCAATTGATTCTCTGAAGTTTGTGTTCACCTCTGTATCTCCTTAAAAATCGACAAGAGTGTACAGTAGAATAAAAAGATCAAATGGAAATTGTCCCTTTTGCAACAACACTGGTGAACCTGGCCCTCTGTCATGCTGAGTGAGTGGTGTCAGTCAGTCAGAGAAAGGCAAATACTATAGGGCATCACTTACATGTGGAATCTAAAAAAGGCCAACTCGCAAACAATGAATCATGGAACACTACATCAAAAACTAATGATGTCATGTATGGTGATTAACATAACGTAATAAAAAAAAATGTAAAAAAATAAATAAATAAAAAACCGTGAATGTTGGGGAAAAAAAAAAGCCTACCAAAACTAACAGTTGATTTACTTGAAATCTAATTTTGAAAATAAATTTTATGTCATAACAATTAAAAAAAGAAAAAAAGTCCAACTCATTGAAAGGGAAAGTAGACTGGTGGTCGCCAGGGGCTGGGGGTGGAGGGAATGGGAAGGTGTGGGTCAAAGGGAACAAGCTTCCAGTTACACGATGAAGAAATTCCAGGAATCTCATGTCCAGCATGGTGGCTCTAATGAATAATCCAGTACCACATACTTGAAATTTGCTAAGAGAGCAGATTTTAAGCAGTTGCATAAAAAGGTAATTATGTGAGGTGATGGATGTGTTAGCTTGATTGTGATCGTTTCAAATCGTATCAAATCATCATGGTGTACACCTTCAGTACATTACAATTTTATGTGTCAATTCTACCTCTGTAAAGCTGGAAAAAAAAAGGAGTGGTGAGATGAAAAACTGGTGTGGACAATGGACTCTATTACTGAAACTTTGGAGCGAGCTGCCTCCCCCTGCTGGTCACTGGTCTTCATTACATTTCTCCTGCCCCTTTTGGAAGGAGGTGTGGTCCACACTCCAAACCCATTGGAGGCCCTTGTGTTTCCTGATAGCAGGAGCTGTGAGATATTCCAGTCCCCCAGTCTGTGTGTCCTGATGTTCCTTTTCCACTCCTCAGAAGGAACCAGAACCCGGAGCTGTGGTGTCACAGCTGGGCCTAAGAGGCACAACTCGATAACTCTGCCATAGACCATTTTGAAAAAAGCCCCCGTATCATAGTTTTTGTAAAGAATACAGAAGTACTAAACCTTGTTCATGTTGCAAGGTGTTGGAGATAACCTCCCTTCATTTAGAGGATGAGACTACGGAACCATGGGAAGATGAACAAAGTTGGTCCTGGGTTTGGACATCCTGAGCTGTGGAGACTTCTGGAACCACTGGATTAGGTGGTGATTAACTCTGCATAGCTGCTACCACCATTACTCCAGCCTTCCTTCCCTGGTGCCCCTTCTCTAAAAACCTACACAGTCTTCCCTCTGCAGCCTCCCTTTCTCCCCATACACCTTTAAAAACATCAGGAGTTTATGAGAAAACCCATCTGTGATAGGATCATAGCCTCTTTGGAGATGACAAACTCGAGGCGCAGAGGGGCTAAGCCAATCAGCCAAGGTCGCAGAACCTGTGCACGGTGGGGATGGGTTGTCCTCCAGCATCTGTGAGCTAGTCCATGGACGGCACCACGGTATTACCCTTACTGATTCGTGTTGTCATTTCACTTGTTAACCCCAGAGGCACGAGGGCACTTCCATTCGTTTCTTATTGCTTACTGGGGGGAAAAAAAAAGTGCTAGAGATTCTTAGTTTTCAATATGCTTGTCTGGAAAGCTAACGTTCTCCAGTCCGGCCAACCTCTTTTCCCCTCTCTCTCGCAGACTTTGTATGGACATTTTGGAGTCTGTTTGATTCCAGTTATTCTTTTATCTTGAGTTTGCTCTTCCTTCCTGGCCTAATTACATTATTGCTTTTCTTCAAAACTTAATGGGAGTTCTACATTTCCTCTATTAGATTCCCTTTTCTTATTTTGCTCACCCAAAATCAAATCTTCTGAAATCTTACCAGAACTTAATGTCTGTATATCTCATTTTATCACATTGGCCTCAAGGAATCAAATAAAAGCTGCATTGATTGTCACCCAGTTGCAAAACCACGGTGCTGGGTACTATCAGGACTGCAAAGTGGGACGAGCAGAGTTCTTGCACTCACTGAATTGATATATGTGAAGGCAGAATATAAATAGGATTTTTTTTTTTTTTCCGAAACTGAAGGTATGAGCGATAAGACAAGATGACAGCAAAGGAGCTGACCCTATGCAGAGGGTGTGTGAGGGAAAAACCACTTTATGCGTGAAGAGGAGGAAGAGTAACTGGAGTCTGACCAGTCAAGCAGGATTTATGGGGGAGACCCACGCAGCCTGGATGGCAGAAAAATGTAACTTGTAATCCTTGAGGGCAGAAGTGGAAGATCAGAATGGAAAAGGTGGATTGCAACCACCCAGGAGAGGACTTTGAGTTCTCAATCACTGAGTTCACTGAAGGCAAGAGATCGCCTATTCTTCTGATCCTACCAATGGAATGTTAATTTTGAGAGTGCGCGGCGGGAGAGACTAGGGAGAGAAAACTCCCAGTGCTCCAAACGGGGCGGGGCCACGGAGGGCTGGAGCCCTGCACTTGGAGGGAGAGGGACAGGGAAGGAAAAGGGAAGAGGGTGACAAAGTTATGACTAGGAGTTATCCACACATGGCTGTGTGTGTGTGTGTCCATGTGTGCGTGAGTGTGTGCGTGTGAATGTGTGCACGCGTGTGAGTGTGCGCGTGCATGTGTGTGCGCGCATGTGCACGTGCTTGAGAATATTTATATTCCGAGAATTGCACAGGACAACTCGATGTGGACTTTTTCCTACAGAATCCCCAAATAATGACCGATTCAGTAGGAATAATAAAGTGTGTTATCTGACATCTCTCGCCCAGGAAGAAGTACTCTTTGGCAGACATTCTTCGCTCCCTTACCTGACCTGCATTGCCTTAGTATCTGAACTGTGTCTTTTTTTTTTTTTTTTTTAAGATTGCATTTATGTATTTGAGAGAGAATGAGAGTGAGAGAGATTACAGAGGGAGAGGGAGAAGCAGATTTCCCAAGGAGCAGGGACTCCGATATTCGGCTTGATCCCAGGACCCTGAAATCATGACCTGAGCTGAAGGCAGACACTGAACCTACTGAGCCACCCAGACGCCCCTGAACTGTGTTTTTTTAACACCATCCATACTAAACACTGGAAAGAACAAACACCACCCATATGATTAGGGAACAATTTGTTTGCTTGTTCTTTTTCTTTTTTTTTTAATGGCAATGTGAACTACAAAATCATAGATTCTTTTAGCACTAGAAACATGAATGATTTAAAACATGTGGTTGAATTCAGGTAAAATAAAATTGGTGCAGAAATCTGGCTGTGAAAAACAGCACCAAAGAAGAACACAATATGATGTGCAGGGTTTTTCCCCATAAAACTCTAGTTCAGGAACGATCATACATATGTTCATATATATTTAAATACCTAAAAATTAAGAAATATATGAAATAAATGTGCATAGAAGCTGAAACATGAAATTATGGTAGAATGGGTATGTAGTATAGTTTATTCCCTTAGAATATTTCTTTTTTTTTTTTTAAAGATTTTATTTATTTATTTGAGAGAGAGAGAATGAGAGAGAGCATATGAGAGGGGTTAGGGTCAGAGGGAGAAGCAGACTCCCTGCCGAGCAGGGAGCCCGATGTGGGACTCGATCCAGGGACTCCAGGATCATGACCTGAGCTGAAGGCAGTCGCTTAACGAACTGAGCCACCCAGGCGCCCTCCCTTAGAATATTTCAAGGCTTGAATTTAATAATGCATTAAGTTATTAATAATAAAACATTTTTGTAAAGTACATGTCTCAATTTTAATACACAACGCAACAATCCAATAATGGAGAAGGCCTCAGCATTTCTTATAGCTTTTAAAACTTATAATCTTTCATTTTACACCTATAGGCAGATGTTTAAATAAGAATTAGTTATTTTAAACATTAGGAAATACAATTTTTATAAAGTACTGCATGTTGGATACTTCCTGCCTAGACAGTTACACGGGAAAGGACCGCTCCCCCCCAACACAACGTACTACACAGATCAAGTCTTTCCATTTAATTTAAAGGTTTTATTCATTTATTTGAGAGGGAGAGAGAGCTCGAGCACGAGTGGGAGGAGGGGCAGAGGCAGAGAGAGAAGCAGACTCCCTGCTGAGCAGGGAGCTCCACTCGGGGCTCGATCCCAGGACCCCAAGATCATGACCTGAGCCGAAGGCAGACGCTTCACCGACTGAGCCACCCAGGCGTCCCTGAGTCTTTTCATTTAAAACAAATATTTTGAACAACGTAATCATAACAGTGCCTGAAAGACAAACTGCTTCTTTTGAGGAGGGAGGAGGATGTGATTAGGAAAGAAAATGTAATAAACAGATTTAGATAATTAGTTGGAAGAAATAATCAAAAGCCTTATGTTGTTAATTTTCAAAATTCATCTGCAGTCATCAGCTTAATTTATGCATTCATTTATTCTTACATTAATTCATTTAATAACTACTAATTAATACCCACTCTGAAATGGAAATTAAAACACTTAGGCAAGTCTTTTTGGTTCAATTAACAAAACCCCATTGCTCTAGTAGGAGCAAAGCACTGTGGGGTGATTTTAAAGATTTGAGGATCTAAAGGAAGTCACAGGCTGGGGGGGGCGGGGTTTGGTTCTCACAGGGGACTGGGCCTGCACACCTGTCCTGACCCAAGGTGACGAAAGATTCTCTCCGCCTCTTCTCTGCTTCATTGTGTTCTCTCCTAGCAAACCAACTTTCTCTGATTTCGGCGTGCATGAGTCAAAAGTACCCAGACCATTCTTCTGAATAGCCATGGTCACCAGTCCAGGCCATGCAGGGATGGTGATTAGTGTCTGAAATAAAAATCCAAATTCTAGGAAGAATGTATACAGTCGGCACTGCTTTGCTCTCATCACACCTCGGGCTCATCAATTATATTTAGGAGCAGAGTCATGCAGTGTAAGCATTGCCCCAAGATCCTAGCCCCGTAGATGGGTAAGGAGGTGGAGAGTGGGGCTTTGAACCCTTCGGTTTCCAGCACCATCACCAACATCCTCCTTTATGAGCTTGATATAAAATCGGCAGATAATGTTCTATAACCAGAAAGAGGACTTTTAAAAATTAACAGACTGCCCTATGTTATAATGTAGAGGAAAATAAAAGGAAGGCAATTTAAGATAAGATATGATGATTTGAATATTTAAATATCCTGCACAACTATCCTGAAGACATAAGTAGGCACTCAGATGCTTACATAATATACACAAAATTACTGTGAGTGTGGTAGTTATAGAGACAATTCAATTCAGGCGAGTTACATTGAATCCTCAACTCAAGCCCCACAGGTAGTAACATTCCCTGTGATGTGGTTTTTCTGAGATGTGGAGAGTTTGGGGGACATGTCTGAAGCGAAGGACAATCTTCTCTCGATTTGCACATTAATTGAATTTCTGTAAAATTCAGTGTGTATTAAAACTATGCAAAAATGTGTATGTGCTTTATTTCAGCAATCTGGGTAGGTTTTGCGGGCTCTGTGAGATGTTGGAGGCTCTCCGTGCACCGCAGGATATCCAGAGTCTCTGGCATTGTCCACTAAGTGACGGTAACATCAGGATCCCTGTGACAATCCAAAACTTCTCCATGAATTCCAAGCTACTGTTCCCATTTCAGGACCTAGAAATACATTTCTTGAAAGAGTCCAACATAAAATTCCATCTCTCATCTGCCTTCCAGTTCACAAACCGATACACTCCTTAAATACATTGGCAGTGTTCCGCCCTTATTGTGTTTGACCTACTCTTTCTCCGCCCAAATGCAAGCAATTTCTCCCCAGATCCCCTGTTTCTAGTGTTGGTGTTCCTCAGAGCTCAGGCCTAAAATTTCTTCCCTTCTCATTCCACACACTCCTTGGATAGTCTGTCCTCTCGCAGACCTTTCTGGGATGAACTCTGGGCTGATGGTTCTAGTATTTATACCTTTGGCCCAGATCTCTCTTTAGAAATTCTGAGTATGTTCTACTGCCAGGCAAAATGGCCCTCAGACAGTCCTACAGGGACATCAAATGCAACATGTACAAACCCAACCTTCCATGTCCCCACCACCCTGTCCCTTCCCGCCCAGTGATATTACTGGGGTTTCATGGAGCAGTAAGCGTAGTGAGAAGCCTAGAACGAAGATGTTATCTGTTGCCTTTCTGCGTGGGAGAGATAGATGGTCACATTACAGCACAATTATCTTTAATCCTTTAATTCATTTCAATGATTCTCTGGGTTATTTAAACATTAAGACTAGTAGAGACCAGCCTCTGTGTATAGAGAATACGGCAATCTTCTGGTTATGGCGAACGGTCTTAGGAAAAGCTGAACTTCCCTGTGGTATGTGGAGCCCGTGGGGAGGGTGGGCAGTGTGGGTAAGAAGCAAGGGAAAAAGCTCTGACATTCCCATCCCTTCTCCCCATGATGGATGGAGGGGCACCTGGACGGTGAAACTTGGGTGGGCCAGGCTCCCCTGGCAGATCAGTTTTAGCTGGGCACGTGGCTACTCAGGCTCAGACCCTGTTCCCCAGGGTCCTTTCATCCCCGTGACTGAGTGCCAGCCACTGGAATGGTGCAGAAATGCCTGTGTATCTGGTCACCCCGGCGTCACAGCTCACTGCTCTGGACTTTCTCGTCCCTCCCAACATGGCACGTGGACATGGCTGGGACCTGGCTTCCAAACGGCCAAGTAGCGCGAGTCACCAGAGCAGAGATGCTTCCTCTCGGTTTCCAGGAAAAATGGTTAAAATGTTATTTTCACAAACTTCTAAGAAATTTACCATTTCCTGTAAGTATGACTTAGAAAAAACCCATGACGGCATCCACAGCGCTCTGTCTCTGTCACCAGTAACAACCGTGGATAGTTTCATGCTTTATCACAGTAGTTGGTGACATCTGAGGATGAGCGCTCTGTCCATGCTCTCGCTACTTCAGAGGGTGGTGCTAGTAGGTCCTTTCCTGGACTGTGTCCCTGAGTGTCTTATTAGGGACACACGGATATTACTGTCTGGATACGGTGCTCCAACGGCCGTAACAAAACAGCTCAGACTTGAGGGCTTAAAGAGCAGACATTTATTTTCTCAGCGCAGGAGGCTGGAAGTCCCAGATCCCGGTGCTAGCTCATTTGGTTTTTGGTGAGGCCCCTTTTCTTGGCTCACAGATGGTTGCCTTTTTGCTTCTGTGTTCAAGTGGCCTTTCCTTGGTAAGTACACATGCAGAGAGAGCGAGCGAGCAAGCGAGCAGGGGAATAGAGAGAGGGATAGAGAGAATGAGAGAGAGGGGGAGAGAGAGAGACAGAGAAAGAGAGGGGAAGAAAGAGCAGGAGAAAGTGAATGAGCGCTCTGGGGTCTCTTCTTGTAAGCACACTAATACTGTAAGATCAGGGCTCCACCCTCCACCCTTATGCCCACATTTAACCTTAATTACTTCTTTACTCCAAATACAGACACACTGGGGGTGAAGGCTTCAGTGTATGAATTTTGTTGGTGGGGGGGGTCGGGGGGGGCAGGATGCTCATGGACACTAACATTCAGTCCATAACACCGTACTACAATTTTACAAAAGGTTTTGTTTTTGTAGTTTATAATTTGATAACGGTATTCATATATTGTGTCCTTTGTGGTCTTCTGTATTTTATGATTCACTCTCAAAATAATTTTTGAGGAGTCTACAGGCCTGGTCACACTGCCATGGAGAAGATTATATAAAACAAAGTAAGAACCCTTGCCTAGAGCACTATTTAACAATATTGCAGGAAGAACCTGAGTCTTTAAATGACTCCATGGAGCACCACGATGTACGCTGCCTTTGGGTTTAATCTCTCTGTTTTCTCTGCATGGAACATACGCCCTGACTTTGCCTGGTGAACTCTTACCCCTCCTTCTGAGTTAACTGCACATTGGATCCTGCAGACTCTCCTACCCCAGGTCTGAGCTGACACCTGCTGTGCGCTCCCCTCGTCGAGCTCGAGGCATATACACTGTAGTTGTCTGTTCCTGTGTTTGTATAATCCATGAAAACTTCTTTCCACCTATAACATACTGGCTTCTCAATTAATACTGATTAAATAGGTAAATGTTCAAACAAATGGATTCCACAGGAGGATAAGGAGATTCCCAGAAGGGAAGCAGACCTTAGTATTGACCGCCCCTCCCCCCATGCTAGGCAAACTGTCAAGGAACGCTCTTGTTTAAGGGAAATAAATGGATGATTTTAACTCAGAAGAAAACAGGGTGGGTGATAGAAAACAGGGGTAACTTTAATATGGTGGGTGTTTAAAAAGTACAGTGTCTCGTCCTGGTTCTTCATTAACTCATTGTGCAAAATGAGTCAAATCCCCTATATTAGAGTCCATTTACTCAAGGATAAAATAGAGCAGACTTACCAATATCACGAGTTGTTATAAAATTTAAGTAAAATAAGTATTTAGAAGCTGTAAAGGGATCTCCCTAAATGGTATAAAGTCTAACACAATTATTTTTTAAAAATCTGTATCCATCAATAATATAACAAGTCTAAAGGGTATCTGAGTAACTTGGAGATCAACATTTCCGTAACACCTAAGGTATTAGCTCTTTTCTTGGAATCCCAGTGTTGAGATGGCCAACCTCATGCTCGTTCTGTGTGGTGGCACTCAGCACCCGTTTTCCCGTTCCCACTCTGCATTGGGAATCAACTGAGAGACATACAGACAAGTCGGGCAGACGGGGATCCATATATTTATTACTGCAGAAGCTGTCAGACAACGTGGCTTAGTTGTGTGGCAACAACATTCTTACTGATCCTATGACAAGACCACAAAATTTAGGGTCAACTGTTGGAATTAAGGCTTTGAAACTCCTTAGCTCAAGTCATACGTTCTTGTGTGAACCTTGATTTCATTATCTGTAAATAGAAATAAATGTCATCCCAAACTACATACAATTTTGTAGTTTTATGTGTGTGTGTGTGTGAGAGCCACATCAAAAGCATGTGAATATGATCCATATATGCTTTTTGTTGCCAGTTTTATTATTTTTTTTCTAATTTAAATTCAATTAGCCAACATATAGTACATCATTAGTTTCAGAGGTAGAGGTCAGTGATTAATCAGTTGCGTAGAACACCCAGTGCTCATCACATCACGTGCCCTCCTTCATGCCCATCCCCCAGTTACCCCACCCCCCGCACCCATCTACCCTCCAGCAACACTCAGTTTCTTTCATATAGTTAAGAGTCTTATATTCCATGTATTTTTAAATGATGTAAGCATTTTATTAATTGAGCACTAACACAGAAATAACACATAGTAATATCTCTGAGATGATAGATTTAGTAACTCAAGACACTGAAAGGTATGGGCACCAGGCTCTCGCTCAGTGTATACTTCCGGTGACAAATTTATAGTTCCAGAATTTGAAATTTGAATACTTTTATGTGTATTTGCTCATTTTTCTTCAATGTTTCAGTCAACCATACATTTGAGTATCTTTATTGTCTAGTTTTATCCTTTTATCATATTGTAAAATGATAATTCATTTGGGTTGGCTTTAGTTGTTTTTTTTTTTTTTTCCAAAATATGACCTAAATGTATTTGCTGAGCTAGAAAATCTTTTATTGTTCTTGTAAGCACTCTTTCTGCTATGTCACTCATTTTATCTTCTTTCTTGCTTATTCTGAGCTCCAGGTTACTGACTAGTTAGGTAAGGTCTGACTTCAGAACCCCTCGTCCTCCTCCTGGTCCAAATACAAAAAGGTTCCGACCTGTCCTCAGTGAGTGCAGAAAGAGGGACATTCAGAAAGCACATGAGTGAGTGAGAAGTCCAACATCTCTCTGGTACCTGGTGTATTCTAGAGAATCATAGGTATAAAAGGTGCTTGACCTTCTTATCCACCCCAACCCCTTCAGCTCTTGAATGGGAAAAGGTGAGTGAGTAACTTTAAACCCTGATTCTCAACAACTGAATAAACCAAACTCCAGTGGTAGGTTTTGTGAGTATACAACATTCACAATTAAATGACAGAGATTTTATGGTGAATGGTTTCCAAATCCACCAAAAGGAAAAGCAACTACGTACTTTTTATACAGAAAGTATATTGCTTATACACATTAGATACCTACAGAAGCTTGCAGCTTCTATAAATACACTGTTGCTTGAGTAATAGAATAATCTTGTTAAGGTAACATGCTTGAATCCTGCTGTAAACCAGACACTCCTCACCACAAGCTTCTACAACGAGGTATCTGCCAAAATCCAGCCTAGGAAAGTAGAATGATACGTCCTTCCTGATGGATTTGTGACCCTCAAATCCAGTGCAAAATCCAATACAGAACGTCACTATTGAGCTGAGCTAGTCCTCAAATAACCCAGATCCATAGGATTCTGAAATCTTGCTTCAGTGACTGACGCTGGAGAAGGTTCTTCTTTCTGGATTCAGTGCTGTCATTCCAGGCAGGGATTACTTTTAAACCCTAAACTTAGATTCTTGTAGTCAACTGGCATTTTTTATTTATACTTGCATGCGTTTGCATGTGTATAGCTACAGAGGTAAGAAAAGTCTACTAGTCTTGAGAATGAATGACTCTCCTAGGTAGAATTTCATCATGCACATTAGGGTAAGGAAAAACTAATGTGAAGAGCAGTTATTATATATGAAAAACACGAAACAGAATTTGTCACAATTAGGTATCTTTATTTCTCCTCTCTCTTCATTCTGATTATATAAGTAACAATTTATTTGTGATTTTCCTTGAAGTATTTTTTCTCTATTTATGAAAGCCAAGGTTATTTTACTTAGAAAAATCTGTTTAAAATTTTCTTGGATGGTGACCCCCAAAAGGTAAGTCCACAAGGAACCTCAGAATATGGACCCTTGGAATAGGGTCTTTGCAGATGTGATTAAGGGAAGGATCTGAAGATAATATCATTATGGATTAGAAAGGTTCCTAAATCCAATGACCTGTGTCTTGTAGGAGGAAAAGACGCACAGCCCAGGGGACAAGGACATGTGGAGACATAGGCAGAGATTGGACTCTTGGAACCACAAGCTGAGGAAAGCCATACATTGTTGAGTCACTGGAAACTAGGGGAGAGGCATGGACCAGACCCTCCCTCAGAGTGTCCACAGGGACCCAACCCTGCTGACACCTTGATTTTGGACTCCTGGCCTCCCAAACTGTTAGAGAACACATTTTTGTCGTTGTAAGCCACGTTTGTGGTCATTTGTTACATCAGCTCCAGGAAGCTAATAGAGTGGCTAATCGTAACATTCAAAACACAATTTTATTTAGGTTATTTTCTATTGACTTTCATTAAGATAGCTAAAAAAGAAATTGTTGTTTAAAAAAAAATCACTTTCCTGGGGCGCCTGGGTAGCTCAGTTGTTGAAGCGGCTGCCTTCGGCTCAGGTCATGATCCCGGGGTCCTGGGATTGAGCCCCGCATTGGGATCCCTGCTCAGCGAGAGCCTGCTCTGCCTACTTGTGCTCTCTCTCAGTCTCTCTGTCAAATAAATAAATAAAATCTTTTTTAAAAAATCACCTTCCTGTCCTCAGATCTTCTTTTTGCATTTTTGAAATGTATGTTCTGAATTTTTAAAATTTCTGTTTTGGTTAGTTAGGGTTTATAGCTTACCAGCATATAAATTATGAGTTGGAAAAAGGAACTCATAAAAGCTCCTTGAACAGTGAAGAATGGCTACTTGAACTTGGCCTTCTTAGTTCTTTGGGGCAATAAAGTGTAAAGTTATTACATTCCTCTTGAGATGTTGGGACGTAATTTAGATGATCTCAACATGTAGCCAGCCATCTGGAGAGAAGAATTTCGGAGATGCAAGACGGAAAAAAGCCATCAGAAATGGAAGGATTTGCTGTCATCATCATCAACATCATCATCATCAAAATGTTATTACTGAGGTCATATCATGGAAGTAGGTTCTAGAGGGTCTAATATAAGGTTCTGCCCTCAAGATGGACGTATCTTAGAGAAAGATTGATGAATAATTTTGACTTGTCGGAATCTTGCCTGAGACTTGTTTGCACGTTTCCAGGTGGAAGGCAGAACTGTAGAAATCCAAGTCAATCTCATGTAATCTGAGTCACAGAGAGAAGGCTTTGCCCCTGAGACCGAGTATTCTGCAGGCCAGTACCTGCAGGGGGCGCTGTGTGCTCTTTTGTAGATGTGCTGAGTTGGGATAATGGGGCAGGGAAGTAGGAAAGCCTCCTTCACTTGCAGATTGCTGTGTGAATCTGAAGACAGGTGTTAGAAACTGAGGTGCAGCTTTGCGTGTGGTCAATGCCCCCTTACTATTCCTCCACTTTTAAAGAAATAGCTTTCCGATGCTTACCTACTGTGACCATCTTGTGGGGGCCCACTTACTCTCTAGTTCTCTCTTTTTAATAAAAGCACCGAGATTTTTGTTCCTGCAGGTTTGGGCTCAGCCCTGCCTTGCCTCCAGCCCGGGGCAAACGGATTGTTTTAGGGATTTGAGCAAATATTCCCATTAGTCCCCATCCAAATGCTGCCTAGGACTTCATATAATGATCAAGGCAGTGGGCTTGGAACGGGGGCCATGCAGATATTGCTACCAAAGAGGAGTCAGACACAAAATGGGGAGGGCCATTTTGGGAGCCCCCCCCCCAAGAAGCTGCTCTGACACTTGATGTTCCTCTCACCTTTTAGTTATGCGTGTCTATAACTTTCCTTTTCAGCTTGAGCCAATTCAATTTGGGACCTGCAGGTTTTATTTTTTGTTACATTTTGGCATTTGTTAACATAATTGAGTCATAAGATTGGATTTACAGATTGCTCCAGATATTCAAACCGCGTTATTCAAATTCAAATACGCGTTCGCATCACATATTTCTACCTATAGGCTGGGACAACCTTGGTAATCTCATCTGAGAACCACACACTCTGGGGCCTCCAAAATCATGGCATTCAATCCCTCATTTTATAAATGAGAGACTGAGGCCATCAAGCATCAGTCAAATTGTCCAAGCGAATAGACTCGGATCACGGCACGGTTAAGGGTGAAAATCAGTTCTTTCAGCACCAAAGGTGCTTCTCCTAGAACAGAGCATTTTTCGTTATGTTTTCCATGCACTGTGACATCCCCGAGCCAGGAGCCAGGCTGAGCCAGCTGAGAGTGCCGTGCAAAGGTGGGGGCACAGTGGAACAAGGGAACGAGCCCCGATGGGAGGAGGGGAAACACGAGGACCCCGGAAAGGCTTGTACCACCTCCTAGAACAACGAGTGCAGACACAGAAGGGAAGGAGAGGTTCACACGCCAGTCAGCTGCCCTTCACCTCACTGGAGAGGAGCCCGTTCCCCAGCAGAGACGGGAGCATGCAGGAGGCTGGGCCCAGGAGCTCGGCCCGCCCTGCAAGACCACACCCGTGAGCCCTTCCTTGCAGGAAAAGACAGTCTCCAGGTCTAATATGGAGAGCGATTTTGCAATGTGGAAAATCATTTTCAAGGCAACCAACCTTAAAAACCTTAAAGCCCATACGCTGAGCAGCATTCAAAATAATATGTTTTCGGTGTTTGCTTATAGAAGCATGACAGGTGGCTTTCCTTTCACGTAGCACGAGGCAGTTTTAGGTTTAGAGAACTGGAATGCATAACTGAGCAAAATTCCTGTGAACAATCATTTATCCATCTGTGTCACTGCAGAAACAAAAGATTGCCCTCTTTAAAAATTTTTATTGCAGCAGAAGCTGTCTTTTCTACAAAGAGATAGTTAGATCACTTGAGTATTTAAACATTCCATTCCTGATAGAACCAAGTCTCATTTGTTTCAATAACAACATTTTTTTCCTTATTGTGTACATATATTTGCCAAATGATGTCACGGGTTCTCTTAGGGTGCTCGGAGGAAAAGTAACAGGTGTCTCTTATTTTCCAGTTTTCTGTGGATCCTTAAAACACATGCAATCCCAGCCTCCATTGTGGTTTTCTTGATAATTAAAAGTATTTGTTGGATACACGTTTTCATAGAAAGCTATGTGTGCCTTATGTATAGGTTTTCTGGCCTCCTTAAAATAATATTTCCATAGTATTTGTGGTTAACCGATCGCTGGGCAAACATTAGACCTACTAGCAAACAGTCTACTCTGAAACTCCCATGTTCCCAAAGATTTTAGTGGCATCTGGACAGAACATTTTATTTCCTTTTAAACCCCCGTTAGCCAGTTTCAAGGTTCCCACCTTCTCAAAAGTAGCTGTCAGGTAGGAAGCTTGAGTTTCTCCACATTTATGAATTCCATGCCATTATTAGGAGCACCTCCCGGGACAGGTTCTGTGAATACCTTTCATTACCCCTCATGGGCACGCATCTGAAACTCAGCGTGTAGAGCAGGATGAGCTCATTGTTCAGAAAATGTCTGAGAAAAATTGAGCAAGCCTGACGCTCTCCCTCAGAGTGGAATGGACCAGAATGCGGTATTTTATTAAACATTTGCCAACTTTATGAGGTCTAGTATGTACCTATAATGTATGGGACACACACATTGGGGGTGCACAGCTCTCTGAGCATCCCCCCTCCCCTGACAGCAGCTTTCTCAGGGTTTCCCTGTCTCCAGTCTGGGTCCCCATTATCCTCTGTCTACCACCACAGCTCAGGCCAGGGGAGCCACGGACCAGGAACAGAGCAGCTCACACAGTTTTCTCCTCTTTTATTTCTGGCCTACTTTTCTCGGTGTCTGTCTGAGATCCATCCATGTTGGCGTGACTCTGTCACCTGCTCCTTCTTCGCTGACCAGCGCTCGACAGCCTGCGTTCGCTGCCATCTCTTCATCCGTTTGCCAATGGATGGAGCACTGGGCTGTTTTCAGTTTGGGGTTATTACAAGTCTTGCCACAGACAAGTTTTCCCCCAGCAGTATGTGTTATTCCTTTTGGGTAGACACCTATGTGTGGAATCGCTGGGCCATGATTCTAAGTTCCCAGCAGCTGTGTACGACGAGCTCTCCAGTGGCTATACATCCTCAGCAACATTCGATAGCGTTTGCCTTTCATGTCAGATGTTATATTGGTTACAAAGTGTTATCTAATTATGGTTTTAATTTGCATGTTTCTGATTATCGAGGACACTGAGCACCTTTTCATATATTTATTGGCCATTCTATTGTGAAGTACCATTCAAGCCCTTTGCCCATTTCTTAGTGGCTTGCTGGTCTTTGTTTTATTGTGTTGTAAGGGACGCCTGGGTGGCTCAGTCCGTGAAGCGTCTGCCTTCGGCTTGCGTCATGGTCGCAGGACTAGGGGATCGAGTCCGCATCGGGCTCCCTGCTCCGCGGGGAGAGTCTACTTCTGCCTCTGCCCCTCCCCCCACTCCTGCTCTCTCTCTCTCTCTCAAATAAATAAATAAAATCTTAAAAAAACTTTATTGTATTGTAAGAATCATTTGTATATTCTAGATAAATAATCACATACACATATATCACTGTATGTACACTATCACTTCTGACTCGAGCTGAGGTGGGTGGCCCTTCCGTTTGCTGTGCGAGTTTCGGGACACCAGAACGTTCTCTAGCCGCGTGAATAAGATCCCATGATGAGCTTATCCTGCCTGTATTGCTCCTGCCAAGTCCACTCATTAGATCGTATGACCGGTCACTGCAGGAAACGCAGCGTTGACTATGTAGCGTCCTCCGGGCCTTCTCAGTTTTCCTTTTCTGGATGATCGTAGGGACTCAAAATACATGTTGTATCTATTCTGCGCCTATTGTATACAGTAAGACACAATCGTTAACTTTAAGAGGCTTGCAGTTTGAGCAGAGTCAAAATGTATGTACATATAATGGTGATGCTAAAATGTAATCTAAATGTAAATCGACGGCCCAATGTGAGAGCCTTCCAGATCACCTGAGCGCTGCTGGAGCTGTCCAGAATAAAACAGCCTTGGAGCTCACAGACCATGTGGTGGGTGAGAGACACTAACAATCGTGAATGGTAAAAAGTGTGGGTGTGCCCATGCGCGTGCGTAGTTTGACTCCGAAGACTTGGCGGGAGGGCCAGGAAGAGGGTATGGGTGGGAACATCAGAAAGAAGACTCTCTGGAGCCAGCCGGGCAGCAGTTAAGGCCGGAGGCGCTGGGGAACTTTCCATCACCACAGTGGAGGAGAGGCAGAGGCTGAGGCTGTTGCTTGCCCTGGTGGTGGGAGATGTGCGGGGTGCAGGAGAGGGAGAAGGGAGGAAGGACAGCGGCTGGGAAGAGCTGGGCAGTGCGTGTAGGCCGCTGTCCCTCAGTCTGCGCCATCAGCAGCCACACTGACCTCGTGCACTCAGGGGTCAGAAGTCAGCTTGGAGGCTGGAGACTCCCTATAGTGCCTGGCTGGCCCGAGGCCAAGCAAGCGGGCTGAGGCGGAAAAGTTGTTTGAAACTGTGCTTGACATTCACCCAAGAAGCTAGAAATGTCAATTGCTGCTTGAGATGATCATTTTTTTCCCAGGGTAAATGTGACAGCGTCCACCTGTCGCGACCGCGTGTCATTCAAGCACTTGCCTGCAGGACGGCAAGCCATCTTGGAAATCGCCTTCATTCCTAATCCGTATTTGTGTTTAACTACAAAACCATCTAATCCACCAGCTCACTGTCATACCAACACAGAGAGCACACAGAAACATTTCCTTCATTATGAAAGTAAAACAAAACCCAGGACTTTGCTTTAGATTCCTTTTGAATACTAATGCACGAAAGCTCAGATTAAATTAATCTCAGCTGTACAGTCACACTTGGCACATGAATCATAAAATAGTTTCCTCTTCATATGACAAGTTGCCCTTGACAGCAAATTAAAATCTTAATAAGGGTTTCTAAAATACACATGCATATTTACATGCATAAGCTCACTTAGTGGAGCTCAATGTCAAAATACAAATTATTTTGCTTCGTATTTCAGAAAAGGTGAACTTTTAAGAACATCTTTCAGACCTTTTTATCCGGTGGCTTCATATCCTCCGTACACTTGAGTTCCATTCATTTACCTTCAAAATGATTGTTTTGGAAATCTCGTTAGAGTCGTTGGCTAATGTTTTGTTCTTTAGAATGACATAAAAATCATTTAACTCTTTACCGAAATAATACACATGTTCATGGTATAATTCTCTACCTCCCACCTTTCCTCAATAACAGTGGCTTCTGGGGCTCTGACATAACAGAGAGAGATCAGAGGCCAGTTACAGATGTAGTCGCAGCCCAGGGACACAGGCTCACTAAGACACTTCTATTACAACTTAATCACGTTGTAATAGAATACTTGCCCTCTCCTGAGCCTGCCACCATGTGTAATAACAGTAACATGTAATGGGGGGAGCTGTGGGACACAGAATCTAGGGAGGACCTCTTGGGGAAGCCCCAAAGATGTCACAGGAGATGGAACTAGAAAACTTTGAAGCCTCTGACACCTTCAGCTAAACAAGTATTTTTATTTATTTTTTTATTTTTTTATTCTTATGTTAATCCCCATACATTACATCGTTAGTTTTAGATGAAGTGTTCCATGATTCATTGTTTGTGCATAACA
>NC_138373.1:39952319-39994948 GCF_054177405.1 Leptonychotes weddellii | reverse complement strand
GAAGATTAGTTTACCATAGAGTTGAGGTCAGCTAAACAAGTATTAAACACAGCCTAGATCTCCCATGAAAGGTCTCTTTACTTCCAGTTCCTACTACACAGTAGGTCATGTCTGGCTTTCAATAAAAAAACAAACAAACAAACACAAGGCATGCTAAAAGGTGAGAAAATGTACAATCTGGAAAGACAACAGAAGCATCCGATGATGTCGTCATTTCAATTTGACACAGATTTTGAGATTATTTAAGTAACTATGATTAACATGTCAGGAAAAAGTGACAACCTATAAGCAGAGACGGGTGAGGTCAGCCAGGGGGAGGGAGAAACAATTTGACGTGCTTCTCAGTGGAGTAGACGAAGCCGGGGAGAGAATCATTCAACTGGAAGATAGGTCAAGTGAAACTTCCCAAACTAAAATGCAAAGAGAATTAAAAAAAGGCGGGGGGGGAGGAAACTGTGGAAGGAAGGAGAGACAGAGGAAGGGAAGAGAGACTAAAAGATGACTGATATCTGAACTTTATAATGTGTTTGGCCATTTGGGGGTTGGGGGAGAAATACAGGACAAAGGTCGAGTCAAGATCACATGATCTTGGGATAGATCACAGATGAGCAGATGCTGAAGGACCATGCACATAGCTTATGCCCAGCTCCGAGGGACGCATTTTGACCAAAGATTACACAAGACACTTTTTCTCACTGCAACATCTTCCTTTGCTTCCTAATCTTGAGCCTGTCCTTTCTGGATCTGGGAGGGGACATCAGTGCTCACAATCCTTACGTGCTCTCCGGTTCAGACTCCTCAGCTTCCTGGCACTTGTGTCCAGACTGTGAGTCTACATGAATAAGAGAGCCTGGCAATGTTCTAGTAATTGTAATAGTCTCTTAATACTGTCTGCATATCTGAGATAATTAAGAGCAGACTATAAACTATTCTCTGGCCAATTGTTCTCCATTTCAGTATTCCAGTATTTTTATAGATGTTTAAAATAAAATCTCATTTAGCTAGGTGCTTTGCATATGAGAAATGTGGAATTATTTCAAAATGGTTGTGTTTTTAATAACCAATATTGTACTATTTGCAAGCTCATGTTTGCTTTGCATAAGCTTAATGCCTGGCATTTCTATAAACCTCCCTACAAAATTGCATTTGATACTTGATGGTTCGGCTTTACTTGGAGGCTTCCCAGTTCGGTCCTGTGACTACTGAATTTTTAAATGGAATGTTTGGCAGCCATTTCTTGACAATCTATTGTCTTCACTCTATTTGGGTCATCCTAAATCAATAGACTTGTAACTAAAGTTTTGGATCAAAGACTGGTTTAGTTTGAAACACTGAAACCTTACATGACCTTTGCTCAGAGGCAATAGATATATGAATGGGTTTGCAGTCATGGGCTCTGGAATAAGTTTCTGGAGTGGAATCCCGTCTCTATGCCTTGGAGGACATGTGACTTTGAGAAAGCAACTTAATCTCTACATTCCTATGTATTTTCATATGTAAAATGGGTATAATCCTAACTCTTACCTTACTTCGTTCTCAGGGGACTAGGGGTGTTAATGTGCATCCTTCATTCAGAAGATGGGCTAATGTAAGCACTTGATGAGTCATCACCTTTACCTTAAAACCGCCTTTGGTCATAAAAATTATCCTGCCCTGGGGCTACACGTACATGTTGTTAAAGCCAGTTGTTCTATTTGGTAAAATCATTTGTTAAAAGATAGACAAGTACTTGTAGTCCTGAAAAACACAGCAGTGTCTGACTAACGGGGGTTTTGCTTGCCACCCATGGATGCAGAATCGGATCCGAGTGCGCAAGCCTTCCTTCCCTAATTGTGAGAAATGTATTTTGGTAAGTTTCCCTATCTTTCACAGAGTCCTCTGTTCTCTCAAGTTGACTCATAAACATGGAGTTTGTTTGTGAAACAGTGATTCTTATATCTCTCGCCCGATGGTCTGGAATGTGGCACCTCAGAATCTATAGTTTTAATAAGTACCTCAGATATATTAATGACTAGCTTAATTGGAGAAATATTAGTCTAAAAATCTACATGCCAGTTGATTTCTATCTCCCAAGACAGTTGGAAACAAGCATACCTTTCATACATATTGGAAACCATGTTAGAAAAATTAGTCTCTGAGATTCTTGAGAACTCTTTCTGTTTTGTGTTATATTGATATGGTTTAACTTGACTCTCACTTGTTAGGACAATCCATTCTTTTTCATAATGGTGATGTGGGAGGCAGAAGAATGCTCCCCACACCCCCCAAAGATATCCACAACTAAATCCCCAGAACCTGCTAATATGTTATGTTACCTGGCAGGGGGGAGTTAAGGTTGTAGATGAAAATAAGATTGCTAATCAGTTGACCTTAAAATAAGGAGAGTCTCCTAGATTATCCAGGTGAGCCCAATGTAACTACCAGGTCCTTTAAAGTAGAAGAGGGAGACAAAAAGGAAGGGCAGAGACAAATTTGAAGATGCCCTGATGCTGTCTTTGAAGACAGAGGGAGGGGCCATGAGCCCCGGAATGCAGGCAGCTTCTAGAAGCTGAGAAAGGCATGGGTATGCATCCTTCTTAACATCTCCAGCAAGGAACACAGCCCTGCTGACATGAGCTTAGCTCAGGGAGAACTATTTTGGAATTTTAACTTCCCAAAAGTGTGAGATAATACATTTGGACAGAATCTCCTTGACCTTCAGTTTGGTTATGAAAGTCTACCTACAGCACCAAAAGCATGATCCATTAAAGAAAAAAAAATGAATGACACCCATACCCCACACCCACACCCAATCCTCACAGGTGAATGAGAGATAAACCTTGCTATTTTAAGCCTTTCAGATTAGGAGTTATTTGTTACCATAGCATAAGAATAACTTTGTCCCTTCTCACTGGTAAAAGCCAGAAGAATCGACCTGCTGTGTGTCAGAACCAGATACGAGACCAAAGCTCTTTCTGCTAGCTCAGTTAGTAGATGCTGACCTTTGAAATGCTAGAAGTAGATCCTAGGACTAAAATGGCCTGGAGGGGGCGCTACTCCACCTGAAGCTATTTTATTGGAAGATGAAAGGCAAGAATGAACTCTCATCTTGAAAGACACTTGCTTTTAGCTGGTAAGCACTTATGTTGCATTCACATTTTGGAAGGAGGAATACAACAGACGAACAACAAAAACATTTACAACAAATTCAAAAATAAACTTGGACTTGAATTTTGCACAGCACATTCTGGTGAAAACATTTTCCTAATATTAGTAGTTGTACAAGATTTAAGGTCCATGCGCAACACCTGGAAATCTCGTTAAATGAAAATCCTGATTCAGTAGATCTCAGGTAGGGAATAAGACTATGCATTCCCAGAAAGCCCCATATGATGTGGATCCATGGACCACACTCTGAAAAACAAGCTATAGAATACACACATGTAAGTAGAACGTTTTAATTTTGTTTGAATGTATAATTGGAATTATACATTATTCATTTAGAAATGAATGATGTATCCAGGCAGGTAATAACGGTAGTTGTAGTTTCTCAAAATATGATGAATTAGCCAGCTAAATTAAAATGCTTTGTCTGCTACATGTTCTCAACATTGACTTAATATTTGGCTCAGAAAGGATTCCTAACTGAAATCTACTATCACAGATAAAAAAAGAGAGAGAGAAAAATGATGTCAAAATATAAATTAAGAAGAAAAACACAATGTCAAAATTATTCAGGTTATTTCTTTTTTATTTTGCTTTGTTGGATGGAAGAAAATAAGACAGTTTATATTTACCAAAGAAGATTTACAGTGAGGATTTTGAACGTTAAGTATATTACTAACCATTTGTTCTTACCTTTAGCATCAAATAAGATGCTCAGTGGACAAGTACACATTCAGTTGCAATAGTAATGTTCATGCCAGGTTAACCAAATGCTAAGACATTTAGAAAATTAAACGCCTAGCTATTATCTCTGTACTTTTTTTTTTTTGGTTACTGGTGCACTGACCTTTCTCTCTGTTGCTAGACTCAAATGATTGTTTTAAAAGCAATATTCTTACAGTCAAACTACACATTCACTTACTATTTGAATGCTTCCTCGCAAACTTCTTTTATAGATTTATTAGAATAAAACTGTTTGTTAAATATCAATTCTATTGCTTTCCTTATTTATAGAATGGAGACTAGAGGCACAAAATCCTGAGACTTCCAAGATCCTGCTTTCAGTTAAGGAAAGTTGAAAACAGAACAGGAGGAGTCCCTTTAGCTACTTGCTATTTTCCATACTGGAAAGACTGGAATAAGATCTACTAGAGGTTGAACTTAAGTTTTGTCTGAGTTACTAGGACTTAATTTTAGAAATATATATTTGAGAGCACCTGGGTGGCTCAGTCAGTTAAGCATCTGCTTCAGCTCAGGTCATGATTTCAGGGTCCTGGGATCGAGTCCCACGTTGGGCTCTCTGCTCAGCGGGGAGTCTGCTTCTCCCTCTCCCCCTCCCCCCACTCATGCTCTTTCTCTCTCTCAAATAAGTAAATAAAATCTTAAAAAGAAAGATATATATATATTTCGATCATGAGTTCTTGTCTAATCTGACAAAATCGAGAGATGTGGCTCAAATAAACGTTAATATTACTCTCACTGAAAAATTATGAATCAGTGATTTTTAGTGTTACATGACTGCCTGTTGCAAAATAGTTTCATATATTCAATTCAAATGACTAACACGCAAAACCAAATAAACTTGTACATATTTAAGAAAATTAAAGGCATTAGTTTTTTTTTTTTAAATAAACTTTTAATTTTGGAGTAGTTTTAGATTGAAAGAAACATCGTGGAGATAGAAGGGACTCCATTCACCCCACAACCAGTTTACCCTACTGGTAGCATCTTACCTTACTGTGGAATATTCGTCACATTTAACAAAATGACATTGACATGTTATTGATGCAGCCCACACCGCATTCAGATTCCCATAGTTCTTGCCTAATTCTTTTCCCTGTTGCACCCTCCCATCCAGAATATTACCTTACTTTTAGTTGTCATGTCTCTTTATGCTCCTTTGTGCCATGATGGTTTCCCTGACCTCAACTTTTTTGATGACATTGACAGTTTCCAGGAAGACGAGTTAGATATCTTGTAGAATCTGCCTCTGATGGGATTTGTCTGATGTTTTTCTCTTGCAATGACACTGGGGTTATGAGTTTTGGGGAGTCCAATCACAGGGGCAAAATGCCTTTTCTGTCACATCACATACCAAGTTCTATACTATTAAATGTTGACAATAACTTCTTACCGATGATGTTAACCTTGGTCATCTGGCTGATGGCAGAGTTTTTCAGGATTCTCTGCTACAGTTACTCTCTTTGTCCACTTTTTCATACTGACCTCTTTGGAAGGGAACTCACCAAGCTCAGCCTACACCTAAAAAGTGGAAGTTTTGCTTTGACTCTGAAGGCAAAGAATCAGCATAAATGATTAGAAATACTAATGCATGGGAGATTTCCCTCTTCTCTCTCATTTATTTGTTTACTTATTGATTATTCCTGTTAGCAGGGACTCCCGGATATTTATTTTTATATTTTGGATTACGATCCAATGGGAATTCATTTTGTTGCTCACACTGTTCCAGCTGTGGCCACTGGATGTCTCTTAGGTATCTCCCGTGTCCTTTTGACATACTGCCATCCTTGTGGGGTTGTTGCTGTTACTAGTGTTGTTTGTTTAATATCTCTGCTCTTTGGCACTACAAAGATGCCCCAGGCTCATCTTGTGTATTTCCTCAACCAGTCCTGGGATTGGCCACTTCTTTGAAGAGCCTCATTCCTTTTACTAGAGAATGGTGTCAGAAGTTGAGATCTGGGGGCGCTTGGGTGGCTCAGTCGTTAAGCATCTGCCTTAGTCTCAGGTCGTGATCCTAGGTCCTGGGATCGAGCCCCACATCGGGCTCCCTGCTCAGCGGGAAGCCTGTTTCTCCCTCCCCCACTCCCCCTGCTTGTGTTCCCTCTCCCGCTGTGTCTATCTCTGTCAAATAAATAAAACCTTTAAAAAAAAAAAAGAAGTTGAGATCTGGGGCTAGGTGTAAACGTTGCCATTGGTAGGAGTCCCTGCTTCTTGGCTGTCAGTTGACAGAGTGTATACTATCCCACGTATATGCATATATCTATAATATTTTTATGTGTAAATGTATATGTAGATCAAGTTGAATATGAGTTTATATTTCTGTCTGCCACTCAAATTATCATGTGCATCAATTCAAGACTTCTCCCTTGCTTATCTGTAATCTTGTGCCCCCAAAACGAGAACCTGGCTCATACCATCTACCATCCATTTACTTAATTGCTCAACTCAATTGCTCAAGTATACCCACGTGGTGGTTTTCCTAGTGGGAAAGCATACATGCATAGCTTTATCAGCTGGACCAGGATTTATGTACAGTTCCTTTTGACTGTAGTCTTACAGACAACACCCACTTCAAAAGTTACTTAGGTCAGCCCCTCTTTCCTCCTCATTCAGTGAGCTATTTTCGTGCATGTGTAATTCTGCATATCATCTTAGACTCCTGATTTATTTTGAATTTGCATATATTGAAGTTTATTCTTTGTGCTATAAAGTTCTATGGGTTTTGACAAAAGCATAATGACATGTATCCACCATTATAGTCTTGTTCAGAATAGTTTCACTGCCCTGAGAATCCCTTGTGCTTTCTCTCTGGGCTGTGACCTGCATGAGTGTTTCTCCCCATGGAATAGCTTTTTTTCCCTTGACCCCTTTCTCTCTTTTTGGGCTGTAGAGCTTCCCATCTGTTTCCTTGATGCCCTCACCTCCTGACTATGTTTTTGTGTTACCCCCTTGGATGAGACATAAATGTTAGATGGGCTGGAGTGGAAGAAAGACCTTCCCCCAGCTGAGGTAAGGCTAACTAAGGCTTCTTTCCTGAAGGGTGAGCCTTTGGTAAAGAGAAGGTTCTTGGTTCACCTGGATTACTCTTCCTCTCTCCTTGCCTGAGCCACAAGGCTATCTTTCTGGGGTCTTTACCATGAAAACCTTCTGGGTTACCTTGAGGTGTGGCCAGGAAAGTGTGGGCCCCCACCCCCAGGACTGCGACCTCTTACTATTCCACACCCATCTCTCAGCTATTCATGAAATTTGTAATTTAAGTGGCACCCCCTGTTTACGGCTCCAGAAGCTTCTGGTCCGGGTAAGCAGAGGCTGTGGCCCTCTGGATTCTCCCGTCTCCAGATTGCAAGATGGCGGGTGGCCCTGCAGCCTTGGTTCTCTGATGGGTCCAAGATTGGAAGTCATTTGTGCTCAGTTTGTCTAGCTTTTTCCTTGGTGTAAAAATGGGAGTGGTAGCTTTAAAGCTCTTTACATGTCAAAGAGGAAAATGGAAACCAGGCATTCGTTTCTTGGGTAAATTTTCTCCAAAACTTCTCATTTCCCTTGAAAAGAACACAACTTTACATGGGATCATGGCCAAGCAGTAAATGCCTACAGGAACATTTTCAGGACAATGGTGATACTCAACCATATTTTACATGACTCATGGTTAGACCTTGTGATGTTTATCCGGTTAAACAGAAAACTCATGAAGGAAGTGTGGAAACATTACAGCTATTCTCAAATATTTGAAGGGCTGCCTTGTGAAGGCGCCATCAGCTGGGTTGTGTGATAGATAGATTAAAATGATGTGTCAAACAAATTACTAAAAAAAGATGTATTTCTTTCACAAGTTTATTTAGAATGTCAAAGGTTAAGCGTACACACCTAATTTTCCTGCTCTGGCTAATGCATCATGCCACACTGTGTGCAATCCTCTGAATCACATACCACCGTTAGAGTTTCTTTGTTGACAAACTTAGGGCTGCTCACTGCTAGGAGCACACACAGTTAGGATTTCACTGATGAACTACCAATACGCTCTGCATCTTTTCTTCTCTTGCCTCAATGTTCCTCCTGTCTTCTGAAGCCAATATTTCATTCTTGGGCATCAAGGCCTCTTGTTTTATAGCCCTAGATTAGCCATGCAAGCACTTTGGAGGAATTGTCAGATACAGTGAAAGTCACAATCATGTATAAATGGTTGAGACTGTCCATGGAGAAGGTTCTGGCAGGGCCTGAGGACCTTGAGTGTGTATACAGGAGAGAGCACAGAACATCAGAAAGTCATTTTAAATACACTTAAGGGGAAACTGGGGAGATTAAGAGCATAGTCTCCTGATTCACAGGTTTCTCATTTGCCAGCCTTGAGCTTGTCTACCAGGATCTACAGTCCATGGCCCACTGGACACGCGGCCCTCTGTTTATGTCATTGGGCTGTTGCTCATCCCACCTGTGTTTTAGGACATGGCGGCCATGGCGGGGTAGATTATTTTTTAGAGAAAAGGACCTATTTGCAAAAAATGTTGAAGGCTGGTGTAAGATTTTATATATTGTTGATGACGGTCGTAAACTTGTATGACAACAACAAAAAACACAGACCAAAACCCTCATATTGGAAAATGAAATGGCTTCAAGACAAAGCTATTTCAAGTGACTTCTCCTTAATGCTTAAAAACTGCTATTAAGTTGAACCACAGACCTCTTTTCTAACAATAATTATATTAACCCCTTAAACTGCCTTCACACATACTCATTCTTCCAAGGATTCACAAGATTTTTGAGTAAGAAGATTAACACTGCTTTGGCCTTCTCAAAGATAGTCACTTATGTTTAATTATTGATTGATTGAAACCTACAAGTATGATTTTTCTATCATCAGATAGCTTGATTAACATATTCCCGTATTTTCCTGGATGTTTTTCTATATCAGATTTCAAGTGGTCCATAAAAATATGGAGCCAGCTCTTCACGGACTTGCTAAGAGGAACAAAGTCTCAGACTATTTTCTTCCATATAGAAACTCTTTGGAAATCATTCTCTGTACTCAGTATTCATACTGCATTTTTTCACAACAAGGTTAAATAGCAAGCATGGGTTTGTTGATCTTTGTATTGAAAAGCTTATATGCTGTAAGGAAAGTATTTTTGATGCCTAAAATGTTATGGAGCAACTAGACTTCATTGTGTCTGCATTCTGAATTCAAATGGTGAAATTTACAGTAGATCCTCATCAAGGTGAAGCACATGTTTTTTAAAGATCAGATCTCATTATAAGATTCATGACAAACGGTGGTGGTCTTAGAGCTACATCTCACTATCCTGGGCACATTCACCAAGAGGTGACAGCTTGTAATTTTCCAAGTGTCTATTCTTGTTAGTTACTTCCATATTTTAAAAAAAAATATGGCTTTCGTGCTATTTTTCATAGCCCTCCCTTCCTCTCCTCTATGGATTCTATCTACTATATCACCATTATGCACTAAATAACTGGTCAGTGTCTGTAATATTAGGACTCTGTAGCTACCACTTAGCTAAAAAAAAAAAAAAATGCCTCTACTTCTTTGTTAAACGATTTTTACTTGTTTTGGAATTTTCGATTGTTCTTTCATTTTGACTTTGTTTACCATTTGCTTAATTTTCTATATACCCTTAAATAATTTCTTTAAATGCTCCAATTAAATGGCAAAACTCTCTTTTACTGGGAGATCTCTTCTCATGGCCAAATGCATTGATTTCTCTTCTCCTCATCAAAATCTCCCAGTTACGGCCACCCTCCCACTGCTCTGCACACACTGTTCCCTGGGGCATCCTGCCCGCAGCTGGTGTCTTGACCACTTATCTGACGCCCTCACCCTGTGTGTCCGATTTATCCGCATCCGTCATTTTCAGCTCCTTTCTCCTTGACGGGCTGTCTTAGGGATTTCAGAGTTTCCTCTTTCTTCACTTACCCTGTTATCTTATGGACACCATCCTCAACCTGAGCAGGGAGGGGTATATAAGGGAGGTACATTGTTTGAGAACTTCACAGTCTCACACGTCTTTAATCTCCTCCAACATAGCATTAAGGGGAAAGTGATTTTTTAGGATATCATGCCATTGTCTTCTACTCTCTAGGTAGCTGTTGACATGTCTGATTCCTGCTTCTTTGTAGCTGCCCATTTTTGTTTTTATCTGTCTGGAAGCTTTTGGAACCTTCTTTGTAACCTTGATACGTCTTGGTGCAGGTTTTTTCTTAATTTCTTAGTCAATACATTGGATACTGGCTGGTCCCTTTGAAGACAGAAAATCTTGCAGTATAATTCTCTGAGAGCTTGATATTTCTTTAATAATGTCTCCTCTCTCTCTTGTGTGTGTGTTTGTGTGTGTGTGTGTCCTTACTCTTTCTGGAACTACTATTAGCTGAGTATTGGACCTCCATGATCAACCCTCTGATATTCCTAATTTTACCTCCTATTAAGATGAATCATAGGACATTGTAAATATTCAGTCATTCTTTAATCACCAAAGTGGCAATTCCATATAGTTCAGTCTATACATCAGTTTATGAAACATTGCTTTGACTATACCATACAAACTATTTTATATTAATCATGATATTTTAAATTTCTAATTTATTTGCATTTCAATATCAAGATTCTTGTTGAATATCAAGATTCACTGTGTTCTTTTAGTCTCTTGAGGATGTTAATTGTACTTTTTGAATGTTTTCTTCTACTTTGTGAACTTGTTTTTTCTTCAAAAATTTTTTTGTACTCCTTGATTTCCCTTAGGAAGTTTTTTTGAAATATCTGGCAATGTTTAACTATCTGTTGATGTTAAAAAATGGATCCCTAAAAAGCTAATTTGAAGCTCTGTGTTCACAGTGGAGTAGGCAGGTGATTGGATGTGGACCCATTCATTTTCTTGCTAGAGCCTAGGATACAAAAAATTGTAGGTCTTTAAATTTTTCCTCTGAGACCAATTTTGTCCTATCTTCTGCCTGAAGGCCATATGATCAACTTTCAATTTTGAGGAGTTGGGGAGAGGAGAAGAGAAATATTGCACAGTTGAGTTCATAAAGTTCAACTTAATTCCTTAGTTTTATGGTAAGTCCTGCCTGCCACCATGCATGGGGCCTACCGTGTGGTACTGGGGGGACAGGCAGAGCCACCAGGCTTGGAGAGAGAAGGGATCCTGGACACCTCAACGCTCTGTGCTCACGCTGCCAGTCACCCCAGTTTTGAGCCCCCTCCGTCCCCTCCACGGGTATGTAGTACCTTGTACTTCTGATTCCCGATCTTTCCCAGGTTCAGGAAAAATCCACTCAGGATTCAGCTTCTCTGTTCTTCTAAGTCCATTTCCACTATCTGTCCGCTTTCTTTCTAAGATTTGTTAACACTGTGTCTTCTTCATTCACTGTGTCTGGGAGCCTAATACTTTTCTGTCATTTTAGTAGGACTTCTGGAAGGAGCAGACATACATGAGCATGTATTTAATCTACTACGCTTAGCCAGAATTCCTACAATTTATTTGGTTAGGAATGTTATGAAACTTTTTTCTAAATCATATGACAGCCATCATGCATTTTTGGACAGAGCAGAACTGTGTATTTTATGGCTTTCTCACCCATGCGTAAGTAATGGAGAACTGAGGATACTAGATCTTAAAGGTTTGAGGCTGAAAGCATCTCATTTATCGAATTTGAGAAGTTTGTAATCCCTGGGGGTATTTCTCTTTAGGCAGATCCTCGCCTTGCTCTTGGAGGAAATGATGTGGTGAATATAACTTCATGGATATATTGTCATTTCCGTGTAAACTCATGTGGGGCCGAGGTCGGTACTTCCTCATCTTTGTTATTTCAATGGATTAGCCCAGATGCACTTTCTTCATTTTGAGACGCTGTGCCTTCATTTGGAAATGGAGACTGGATATATAAACAAGGCAGGATCCCTGTACATTGAGAGCCATTTTAAACCCAATTCTGGAGTTAGACTACTTAATGATGAAAAATTAGACATGTGCTCTCAGAAACTTGGAGGTTGTTCAACTGGTAGAAGAATGTGTCCGAATGATCTCTGCTTGATGTTCTTTGGAGGGAATTCCATGGCAAGGACCTGGCCAAGTTGAGAACATCTCCAACTGTTAGTTCTTCAAGGGGTTATTTAAGAATGAATAAGATGTGACTTTGGGGAATTGGAATACGTTATTTGTAGTTTCTGATGGACAGAGCATCTTTGAGCGTCTTTTGAGTGTTGATACCTTCCTCATCTATTAACCTGCTGCAGGACAGAAGGCAGGACATGGATTTTTGCCAATGTTTTGAGAAAGGACATTCACTGATCTTCCCTCTTCTTCACATTTGGAATCCAGCTCAGGAAGCATTGTTATGTGCCTGGGCAGATATTCACAGAGGGTTTGATGTTTACTGGGAAGAAGGAGACTGAAACCCACACCCAACAGACAGAATTACCTGAAACGATACTCCTCCAAAGAAGACATACAAATGGCTAACAGACACATGAAAAAATGTTCATCATCATTAGCCATCAGGGAAATTCAAATCAAAACCACATTGAGATACCACCTTACACCAGTTAGAATGGCAAAAATTGACAAAGCAAGAAACAACAAATGTTGGAGAGGTTGTGGAGAAAGGGGAACCCTCTTACACTGTTGGAGGGAATGCAAGTTGGTACAGCCACTTTGGAAAACAGTGTGGAGGTGCCTCAAAAAATTAAAAATAGAGCTACCCTATGACCCAGCAATTTCACTCCTGGGTATTTACCTCAAAGACACAGATGTAGTGGAAAGAAAGGCCATATGTACCCCAGTGTTCATAGCAGCAATGTCTGCAATAGCCAAACTGTGGAAAGAGCGAGATGCCCTTCAACAGATGAATGGATAAAGAAGATGTAGTCCATATATACAATGGAATATTACTCAGCCATCAGAAAGGATGAATACCCAACTTTTACATCAACATGGATGGGACTGGAGGAGATTATGCTGAGTGAAATAAGTCAAGCAGAGACAGTCAATCATCATATGGTTTCACTTATTTGTGGCACATAAGAAATAGCATGGAGGACATTAGGAGAAAGAAGGGAAAACTGAAGGGGGGTGGAATCGGAGGGGGAGACGAACGATGAGAGACTCTGGACTCTGAGAAACAAACTGAGGGTTTTAGAGGGGTGGGGGGTGGGGGGATGTGTTAGCCCGGTGATGGGTATTAAGGAGGGCACGTACTGCATGGAGCACTGGGTGTTATACGCGAACAATGAATCACGGAACACTACATCAAAAACTAATGATGTACTGTATGGTGACTAACATAACATAATAAAATAAAATTAAATAAAAAAAAAGAATTACCTGAAACATTAATGATTAAGGAATCCCGCTTGCACAGATCTCTCCAGAATCTTGGAAGATACTCCATCAATGTTTCTCCATCGCAATATGTCTTATAAATTTTGTGAAAGTAAGAGGCCACTGTCTCTTTCCATTTCCCTGGGTGTCAGAGACTGCCTTCTCCTTGTGTCTTCCGGTGTGTGGCCATCCCTCTCATGTCTCTCCTTATAAGGATACTGGTCCCCCTCATATGGGGCTGCAGCTCCCCAAGGCCATTACACTGGGATTCAGACTTCAACATGGGAATTTTGGGAAGACACATTTGGTCCATAACACAGACCAAATGCCAAGCACAGAAAAGGTCACGAGTGTCCCAGTGACACTGTGTGAATCCAAGAACAATCTAATTACATGATATAAACTCAGGAGGACATCTGGTTTACTTTGATGGATGCCATCATTTTGGATCCTTTTTCTTTTCCTTTTTTTTTTTTTTTCAGAGTTCTCAAATGTTACATGTGATGGAAAATAAGTGTTGTTGATGCAGAGTATTTATAATTAGTCACTACACAAGGATACTTGAAATGCTCTGAAATCCTGCAGTTCAGATGAGCAATAACCTCGACAAAGATTTTCTTAAAATTGACGAGAATCCTAAAAATTTACACAAAATAATCAGCCATGAATTGTGAAGTTGACATGAGCTTCTCAATACCGTCAATAACAAACACTCAGATTCTGGCCAGCCTAGCTACAGGAAAAGGAAAAAAAAAAACCCAACAACCTGAATTATGTTTTTGGCTTTTTTAAATACAAAAGTTATCCTACAAGAGCATTTCCATATAAAGAGATGGTCAAAGAGAATATGGTCAAAAATGCAGGTAAAAGCATTATACAGGTATGGTGGACAGCTAATTAATAAAAACTTTTTTCCTAGATGTGATGTTTGTGGTATTTATTAGCTTTTTAAAAACTTGTACTTTATGGAAATGTTTATTTTCATTTCAAACAAATATTCAATGCTTGTACATATTTTTGTATTCTTTTTCTTAAACAGGGTCCCCCAGTACCATGTTGATGCCAGACCCCACAAAGACTGGGTCTGCCCCTACCTATCCAGAGATGTTTTCTTTGAAGTTCATATCATGCAAGTCTGCAGAGCTTAGGTTCCTGTAACTGAGGCAAGCAGATGAGACTGGGCAAGCGGCGGCCCTTGAAAAAAGGAAGATCTTGGGGCACCTGGCTGGCTCAATCAGTGCAGCACGTGACTCTTGATCTTGGGGTTGTAAGTTCGAGCCCCACGTTGGGTGTAGAGATTACTTAAAAATAAAATCTTAAAAAAAAAAAGAAAATCTTAAAAAAGAAAGAAAGAAAAGAAGGAAGGAAGGAAGGAAGGTCTTGTTAAAAGGGAAAGTTTGGTTCAATGATCTGGTCCTGGACCCTGGACCTTAGTTATTGACCTGGAGAACAGAATCTCGAAGGAGAGACCCCACGTGGCCTGGGAGCCCTTGCTCCTGTTCACAGGAGGGGGATAGGCAGGACCCAGAACAAAGAGGAGAGAGGACATCTAAAATAACCATATTTTTGGGGTGCCTGGGTGGCTCAGTCAATTAAGCATCTGCCTTCAGGTGGGGTCCTGGGATCGAGCCCCGCATGGCCTCGGGCTCCCTGTTCAGCGGGGAGTCTGCTTCTCCCTGTCCCTCTGCCGCTCCCCCTACTTGTGCTTTCTCTTTCTCTCTTGAATAAATAAGTAAAATCTTTTAAAAAAATTTAAAAAATGAAATAACCATATTTTCCTGAGCCTGGGGTGAACATAGATGCTTCTGGCTCTGGGCGGACTCTACATGAGAGTTTTTAAAAAAGACTATTTTTTTTAGAGCAGTTTTAGATTTGCAACAAAATTGAAAGGCAAGTACAGAGATTTCCCTTATACCCCCTGCCGTGCGCCCCGCCCCCCAATTAGGCTCCCCACTATTGACATCCTTCACCAGAGTGGTACTTTTTAATTTTTTTTTTTTTTAACCAAGGATGAATCTACATTGACACTTTTTTTTTTAAGTTTATAAAGAAAATTCTAAAGTTGATCCAAAGCCTCAGTAATGAATGAGCCACATCTGTATTGCCTACCCTTCACTTTCCTTTCTTGTCTGGAACTTTCTCAGCCCAAAGCATAATTTGCAAGAAGCAAAAACAATCTTATCTTCATATTAGGGTGTGTACTTTGTTTACAACGAATTTGTCTTATTTCCTGCTTCCTGTAGATGGAGCTAAATCCTCAAGCATGTGTTTACACCTCTTCGAAATTCCCGGGAAGGAAATCCTTGGAAGACAGTATCAATTTCTGCTGCGGAAGCTCTTGATTCTTCTTGCTGTAAGAAGTGCTATAGCAAACAGGACTCGGTGTTAAAGAAAAACACATTTTTGAGATGCAAAGTCCTGCTTCTGCCTCCTAGTCCTTGCAGGGAGCCTGTTTTAAATTGCAATTGACAGGGATGTTGTTGCTACTTTGTATTTTGTCTAAGGTCATGTCTGACTTCTTTTGTGTTTTGTTAAAAATTAAGCTGTTACACTGCCCGTCATCCATTGTCCTTTTTCACCGGTGTTTCCTGTGTCCTGGTTTTGTCCTTTGCTCTGAATGACCGAATGACCACATGGAACCAGTTGTAACGAGCTCTCACCATTTCTCTTGGTTGTTTAATAAACACTGCTTATCTGTGGACAGAGAGATGCACTTTATTACTTCCCCATATGGCTTCTAAGGCTAGGGAGAACACAGTGTGACAGGCCAACAGGAAACCTAAAAAAAGAAACAGAAAAAAAAATGTTTTAAAGAATCTGACTGTGTCCATACCAAGACCTATGTATCTGTGTAGCACAGTATTTGTTTATTGATTCCAAAACCAGAAAGAGAAATTTCAAACTTTAAAAAGAAAAGGAAAAGCCATGTAATATTTCAAGGACTTTAGAAATCACTATCAACATAGGAAATATTATTAAGTAAATTTTCCTGTGTCTTACATGCTTTTTAATTTATCCAATAGTGTAGCGAGTACATTTTACTTCTTGAAGAAAAACAGAACTCTTCAAAAAAGTTATGGTGTTTTTCTATTCTTTCCTATTAGCTACTAATTATGTAGCTAGTATAAGTCACAGGCAGAATAAAAACAAAGCAATGATTTTAACTGTAACCTGAAATATTATCTTGAGCTTAAGACATCAGAATTATTTTGAGGCTTAGGGAGGAAGAAATTCTGGCAGCAAAGTAAATTTCATACTCCATGTTTCTAAGCTGTGTATTAGAAACTTGAGCAGTCTTATGTGCATTTTACTTCTCTAAAGCTGTGGCATTTTCAGTAAGCAACTATTATTGGATATTTGAATTAGTATGTGGATTTGCATATTGGGTTAATTTCATTAATATGTGAGTTTTAAATTTATGTTTCAAATACTTCTCAAAATACTGCAATAGTTCATTTCACATATTAGTTTGCATTCAGATGTGTAATTTACTATTTGTTTTTTGGGTTCGAAGGATTAAAAGAGCGATAATGCTAAAGTGATAAATTACAAAATTTGTGGCTCTCAAAACAATATCCAGGATTATTCTGTTTTTAAAATGTAATTCAATTTTCTCAAAGTTACATTTCCTATTATACAAACTATTCCTTGTTTTGATTTATTAAGAAGACAGTAAAGCCATATCCTTTTTTATGCATTTTTTCTTAAGACCCCATTAAAACAAATGGCTTTCCGGTCTGTGCCCCATTTCAGGTAATTTTATATTGATTTGCAAAAAGGGACTCCATTACAAAAACCTCTTGTAATTATCTAAATTCCATGTGTTTAGGAAGCTTTTGAGACATCGAGGAATAAGCCAATTTCCGTAATGTTGATAGAATTGTATGGTGGATACAATGCTTGTCTGTTTACTTAGGCTTATACATGAGTAAGTATATGATTTATTAATCAAAAAAGAAGTAAAAATAATGATGACCTTGAGTTGTATTGTTGTTTCCTACAAGAAGAAGAAGAAGGAGGAGGAGGAGGACGAGGAGGAGGAGGAGGAGAAGACGAAGACGAAGAAGAAGAGGGAGAAAGCAAACCACTAGCCATTATGTTTCTATGAGAATGTTGTCAACACACTATCTTGAAGATGGAACTAAGAAATCAAAGCTGATATTCTATGTCATGGGGAAATTTAAATTGATTTTATATACTACAAAGTTTAGAGAAAGATTCTCAGCATGTAAGCATTAGACTGGATCCCGAAACACTTAAAGCATGCCAACTGAACAAGATTTATAAAGATTATTGATGGTGTTACCTTTGCATACATATTGAGAGTACATTTACATTTTAAGATGGATACCAGGGGCTTGTGGGTGGGGGAGATGGGGACAAGGTGGTCAAAGGGTACAAACTTGCAATTATAAGACAAATACCTCTGGGGATCTAATGTACTTCATGGTGATTATGGTCAGGAATACTGCATCATGTTCTTGAAAGTTGCCGAGAGAGTAAATCTTCAATGTTCTCACCACAAAAAGAAATGGTAATCATGTGACATGATAGTTAATGCTAAGGTGGTAATCATTTTGCCATACATAAGTTTGTCAAATCATCTGGTCGTACCTTAAAACTTCCACAATGCTACATATCAACTATATGTCAATAAAGCTAGGAAAAAGGGACAATTTCTAAAAAAAGAAAAGAAAACTTTAATTTGAATATACCTTCTTATGGGCCAGGTATTTTCAAGTCGGCCATGTTCAAATCTGTTATTTCCAATTCTCTCCTCGCTTAGGGCTCTCTGGAAGCAAAGGGAACTAACTGAGTTAGGGCAATGGGTTTCCAGGGTCCTCTGGGCTGTGGCCTTATTTAATAAGGCATGGCGTGTGCAGTCGCTAGCTGGATTTGATTATGTCCCTTCCTGACATTTTCATTCATTTGATTGCCGAGGCCTAATATGTTAAGCAAGATGAGGTCTGGGGCCAGGATGATTTTCCTTAGAAAGCATCAGAGCTCATTGGATTTAAATATTTGCTTCTCCACCCCTCTCCTGTCTATATCCAAGCCAATTAAAGATTTTCCCATAAGACTTATGAAAGCCCCCCCCCCCCCCAACAATCAAAGAAGGCACGCATTCAAACCTGTGGACTCAATTATAGATTGAGACATGGAAGGGTAGATATCATTGGGCTGTGCTGGCATGGAAGTGTCTTTTATTAATTCAGGAAGTGTGGGAAGTAGCCCTGGGAAGGCACTGCCTTGAGCATAAGGGGCCGCTTAATGAACGTCTCTCTCCTCCTGCCTTACCCATTAGTGCCACAGCCCTCCTACAGTTCGCCTCCTGACCCCCGGTAGAGGGTGAGGTGGATGGGAATGCAGGAAGAGATAAAGCAAATTGTGGTGAATCATGGTGCAGGCAATCTGAATTGCATAACCTTACTTTTCCAGGCAGAGGAACAAATCAGTCTGCGTTTCCTGAGTATATGTTACCTCCCCTGTGCTGTGATTAAATCACAGGCTGCCATGGATTTGCGAGGGGCTCAAGCTAGAGTGAGCCTAGCATCTGGTGGAAGCCCCCGAATCGTTTGTCAGAAGTCAGCCATGGGCATGAATGATGTCAGCAGCACTTCATGAACGAGACTACATGTAGATTCACTTTTAAAACACTTTTGCTTTGCGTGTCATGATATTCATCAGCAATTCCAGTGTGTAGCTGCCTGGTCACTTCCAGGGATTACGATGTGACTATGTATCTTTGGTAGAATTTGGAATCTATCATGTCCTCCTTCAAAGAGATTTCAGAATCGAAAGATGCCTCCTGCTTATCACCTTCAGTGTGTGCACCTGACATGGCCTCAGGGGGCATTTGGGCAGCATCTGGAATCCACCCAGACCCCAGACTCTTCTAGAGGAAGTTCTGCAGGCCAGCCTTACGTGAAGGGCTGTGAAGGAATACAGTTCTATTTTTTTTTTGATATTAGAACCATAAAAAGTCACCGAAACCTTACCTTTCTGTTCACTATAAAAGGGACGGATGCGCTGCGTTCTGGAGGAATTTAATTAGAACATCTTCAAACGCACCTCTAGGTTGTTGCAAGACATGTGATTTCAGGGACGTTTATGTAGTGAATAATGGAAGATTGAAGATTCCTTTATTTATTCCTTTGATGATTCCACCCCAAGTGCATTTTTTCCCCCAAGAAGACATTGTCTTTGTTCTTTGTTCATTAACAGATGTTTATTGATCATAACTTGGAGTTAAATGGTCCGTTCCACCCTGCTGCGCACTCCCTCTTGTCCCCTGGTGCAGGGACGACAGCATATGCACGACACCTCACCGAGCAGTATTTTGGGGGAAGTCCTCTTACTGTGTGTCTGGGAAGGAACAGTTAGGGGGCTGTAGTCATGGAGGCTGCTATTTTGTAGCCTTTAGCTTCCTGGAGGGAGTCTGGAGATGGGGAAAGGGATTCCATTTTAAATACTATGTACTTAGAGGGGCGCCTGGGTGGCTCAGTCGTTAAGCGTCTGCCTTCGGCTCAGGTCATGGTCCCAGGGTCCTGGGATCAAGCCCCGCATCAGGCTCTCTGCTCCGCGGGAAGCCTGCTTCTCCCTCTCCCACTCCCCCTGCTTGTTTCCTCTCTTGCTGTGTCTCTCTCTCTGTCAAATAAATAAGTAAAATCTTTAAAAAAAAAAATACTATGTACTTAGAGTGCACATGACCCACGTATTTATGTCAACAAATTCAATCTAGACATCTTATTTTACAAATGTTTGTATCAGACCCTCTTTAGAGAAACACGGGGAAATGTATGAATAAAAAGCTCACTATTTTAATTATTTTTAGACTATGACAACTATCTTGGCATTTATGTGTACCTTATGTGAAGATCAGAAAACTCATTTAGAAAGCTTTTTTGGGCAACGGGGTAAAAAAGAGATGTGCCCTTGAAACCTGAAAGCTAGTGCAGGCCCCAGAATGACCAGCAGATGGCGTAACAACCCACTTGAGAGAGAGCAGGAAGCCTTTCATTAGCAGAAAATCACCGAAAATGGAATCTTTCTCTATGCTTATTAATTCTTCATGCACTACACATATAAAGCCTCTAGTGGCCATAGCATCTAAACCTATAATGAGAAGCTGTAATAACTGTGTTAGAGTCATGATAAGACTATTATATACGATGTTTGACTTTTTGAACCAAAAAGGACCTTGGCTCTCCAGTCTAATTCCCGTAGTTAATAACCAAGGAGACTGAGGTCTTTGACCTTGAACTCGTGACAGCAGCTGGGGAGGTGATGAGAATCCTGGTCACATCACCGAGTCCGGCATTCCTTGATTCAGCAATGCCGCCTCTCATCCAAATACCATTTTTGCTCAATCATCACAATTCAGGGGTTGTATAGGATCATTGAAGTCAACGGATACTTTTTGGCTGATGTTTTACCTGTAGAGACTCTTCAGTTCTCTTGTAAGGGGATTCATCTTTGCAGGGAAAATGGCATTTTCCGGGAGATCACGATCTTCTGTGGCCACTTCTCTACCATTTTCTTAAAGCATCTGTTTTCAGCTGTGAATCGGCAACACCATTTTGCCAAATGCTGCCTTCCCAGCCCCTGGCTCTTTTTGCGGGAGAAGGAAAGGGATTGTCCACACATGTGGCTTATTCTAGGAAGATGTTTCCAATAGAGGCAACAATTAGCATATTAACAGGAACGATGGAGGAGACCTCGCTTCTGTCTTGTGGCCAGAATGCGAATGTAAATGTGTACTGTCCTTCAAAAGTGGAGGCGACAGGACGTTGTATAATTACATCATAGATAAAAAAAAAGGATGATGGAAGCTCGTGGTCAAAAAGAACACAGTGTGCCCAAAATAATCATCTCACCTGAGAATGAAAAGCACAGGAAATGGATGTGGCCGTCATGGACTTTTAAAAAACAGAAAATTTATTTTGTAACTTCCATGATTTCTTTGTATTCATGTCGCCAAATGGCTTGAAAACTGTCTGAAGGATCATAAATGATTTGTGCCATAAATAATCTATTAGAGGCTTTTGCTGAAAAGCTGAGGGAAGATAATTTTTCCAGAAAACCAAGATTTCCTACAAGATTGTTTCCTATTTGCTTCCTTTTATCAACAGGTAATACTTTCACTCAACCACCAAAAAATGGGGATAGTAGTATAAAAACAAAATAACCGTCAGTGTGTTATAAACAAAACAAAAAAGGTAAACAAAACTCCCATCGAATGTCTGGTTAGGAAAAAAAAATGAATTACTTTACAGAATTCTGCAAAATCATTTTAAAATGTGGTTTCCTTTTGAAAGTGTCTGGAAATCAAACTGCCTAGATTATTACACATTTAACTGAGTTTCAGTTTGACAAAGACTCTCCATTGGGCTATGTGTCTTAGAAGCAAGATTTAAATGAATAAACACAGATAAAACACTGTTCCCACTGCCTGGCTCAAATAACTTATTTTTTATTACCATTACCAAGCAGCGAAATGGCCATCCAATTTTCGGTGTGTGCTACTTTTGAGCAGAAGGACCTTTAGCAAAGAACTGAACGTCCGGGTCTTGGTTTACTCATAAAAGTAAATGGCCTAATCAGATACTCCTTTGGAGGCTTCTGAGATTTAACATTTGGTGATTTTGCCTCCTTATCCCAAATAAAGAAGCAAGGAAACTGCTCTGATTTAACTGTGAGGGCTCTGTCTGAATAACTGGGAGAATTTGGTAAAAGAAATCTTATTTGTAATATCTATTTGAATTGGAAATGATCTCTTAGGGAACATGACCTCCCTGATGGTTACTAAATTAGAAAATATCTTGGCAAAATATCCTCTGGGGAGCAATCCTGCATTATTTAGAAGGCCTAACCATTTATCTTTATATCCACATGTAAGCCGTTTTGCATATCACGGGATTTCCTTTGGTTGTTTAACTTAGCTTTTCTCTTTTAAGAAATGAATAGAAGCTAAAACAAGTAGAAAATCTGCTGATGACTTTCATCCTATGAACCAAGAAAATAATCTGAACCTAGTAATAACTATGACAAAATATTGCTTACTAATTATGACACTACGATCTTCTTTTTCTTGTAGCATCTACCTTGGTTAAACAGTTGCCAAATTTTCAAATTTAGGGATTGCAACATTCGAATGTGGGAAGCCTTGTCCTGTGAACCCGCGTGGGCCTTAGGTTCCCCACTCAAAACAGAAGGAATCGAGCCGATTGCGATCTGGGCTCTTTCCTGGGTCTAAATGTGGTGTCTGTCCCTGCCACCCCACCTGAGTCCAGAGGACGGCGGATGACCCCAGGACAAATCAGCCGGCGGGTTTGGCCCCCAAGGCCACATGCAAAGTATGCTGGATCCGCTGTGTTTCAAAATTCAGATGTATGTTTTCCTTTTGGATTTTAGACAGGAAATACGTGGCCGATACATGAGTTACATCGGACCCGGTCAAGTGCTGGGACAGCCGCCCATAATCCAGCCCACTGATGATTCTGGTGGCAAAGCAGGGATTATGAAGAGCCCCTGTTCCAGGTCAGATGCGACTATAGGAGTTACGAAAGTCTTGTTTTCCCCACGTTGTGGGGAGGAGATTGTAACCTGGACAACCACGAAGCCCGCTCATCATAACAAACACAAACGCGGAGGGGGCAAAAGTTGTGAGAACAGCAGTGGGAGTCAAATCTGGGGGGTGGACACTGGGCTTCCATCCTCTGCTGAAGCCCGTTTCCAGGGCAGGGTAGTCGGCCACCGCCATGTGCTTTCGGGAGGGACTGAGAGGCTTCCTCGTGGACAGAGGGGAGGGCTTTGGGGGGACCCGGACAGAGGCTGTTGACCCCGACGGGAGCTTGGGTGGCTGAGGAGAAGCGGGGCATCCCATGTGGTTGGTTAGGGGAGCATATCTGACTTTCTCTGTTTGGTTCTTTCGTGCTCAGGCCCTGACCCTTCGGGCCGATTGCTGCGGAGGTTGGGCCGAAGTTCTGTGTCATAGATGGTCTGGCTGCATCCTTTTCCATACAGTCTCTCGGGGTAAGCAGATGCCCATGGTGGTTGCACAGTCTCTACAAAGGGGAGACGTAAAGGGATAATCTTGAGGCTGGAGAGTCTAGGGGACTTGTTAGGGAGCTGTGTGTGCATAGGAAACTCCCTGGCTTTACTTGGATTATTTGTTTATTTGGAGGGGCTTTGGGGTCGGCACGCTGCGTACAGTGAGTCTTCTAGAGCACCCACTGCTCCTTATAGCTCAGCAGGGGGGGGTCCTCCTGCCCTACGTTTACTCCATTCTCACGTTCGCTTTCTTAGTGCATTTGAGCAGCAGAAAGGCTCTGAGAATAGGCACAAATTTCAGGTCTTAAATCGAACATTCCCGTTCCGTGCCAAAGTCTGCTAATGTGGTCCGCTAACCAAAAAATTTGCTTTGCAGGTCCCAGGGAAGCTACTGCGAAAATGATGACTAGGAAGAAGGGTGAAGGGACAGGAAGATCGGAGGGAGAGGGGCCAATGAACTTCTGAGTCACTTGAACAAAATCAAATACTAACTATGGAAATTAACTATTACTCAAACTAATTGATTTATAAGATGAATAGTCCTCTCGGAATCAAAATAATGATATTAAATGGCGGAGTAACTGCATTCGGGGTTATTGAAAGGAAGGAAAATCTCTGCTCTGACTGGAGTTAATGGCCTGCCCCTGCCCTGCTGTCAACCTCCTCCGTTCAGAATATATATATTTTCTCTCTTCTCCCATCCGTGGATTATTAATATCCATATGACTATTGGATTAATTCACACATCACAATAAAACAAAATTATGAGGTGAATATTACTCCCATATTTTGAATACTCCCCGAAGTGCCTTTTGGGCGATTAGAGTGATTTTTCATTTAGAACATGAAGATACTGATTTTTAAAATGAAGAATTTCTCTTATACACAGTACCTAACTGCATATTATCACTTCCCATTTTGATAGAGACGTCCGTCTGAGGCTTCCAAAGCCCATGGTTGATTTCAGTTTGTATTATATCCAGCCACGCGGCCGCCCGGAAGACACAGACACGGTGCCGCTCCCGACTAGAACTGTCTAGAGCTCTGAAGGGTCTGAGATTTTGCCCAACTTGCAACCAACAAGTGAGGTTCCCACAGTTTTGTGGAAGCTCCCAGAAGATATGAGACTCTCACGTCAGAGACAAAGAACTTTATGACTCCTGGTAGAGCAGGCACCTTGAGCACTGTGTTTGCTGAGTTAGGACCACTGGCTCCCAGAGGGAGGATGCCATCAGGCCCAGACGGAGGCATGCACGTGCCATGGGGGAGGTTGCTGTAGAGGAGCACCGAATTTGGAGAGCCCGATCTGTTGTACTGGGTAGAAAGTATGTCTTCCCTTTGCTCTAGAAAGAGACAGTGTATCTTCCACGCGGTTTGCTGTTCAAATACCCTGAAAAGATGAGAAACCCTCTGCTTGGACGATGTACCAAAAGTCAAGAGACCCATGGAGAATGACCTCCCGAAATACGGCGAATTTTCCCATGAGCATACCACTCCATTGGCCACAACGAGTAACCTGACCAAGAGAGGAAGGGGACAAACTTTTCCATTTGCCTCCTATGACATTTAATTCGGGCTTCTACCGATAGGACCCCGAGCATCAGGACGGTGGGTGGCAGGCAGGGTGGAGAGGCCATCTGGGCTGCCAGGCCATCGCCGAGTGGCTTTTGCTATACAAGGCACTCCATTGCCAGATCGCACATGGGGAACCTGGCCCTGATCGTGTTCCGGGCCCCAGTGGTGTGGCTGGAGGAGTCCGCCGGTCAGAGTAGAAGAGCTGCCCTGCATTATTCTGATCAAATGTCAGCTGTGTAGCTGCGGCCGATTGGCCAGGAGCAGTGGGTGCGTTATTCCATGCGAAGTGGCCTCCCTCACCCACAAATGAACAACTGGGCCCCTAGCAACAGCCCAAGAGTCAGCAGAGAGATAAAACGGTGCATCAATAGGAGCTTTGGCCAGAGCTCCGAGGAGTTGTGCCCTCGGCCTTGAGTTGTGCCCACTGAGCACAGTGACCACATCCGTTGTCCGTTCCGTTTAGCGGGAGCTGAGCCGGAACAACCGCAGCAGCTCAGAGAACATACCATCCGGTTTCAAGTTGGGCACATGGTCAGTGACCAAGGCCTACAGGGAAATCTGTATAGGCCGAGGGCCCCATATGTCAGCAGCTTTGCTTTACGAGGCAGAGCGGGGAATAACACTTTCCCCAGCTGCCCAGAGGACAGTGACCGCTTATTCATGGAAAGCTGAGATGCCACTGAAGCCCGGCATGGATGTTCTTGAATAGACCATTTCCTTTGGACAAGCAAGGCTTCCTGCCCACCTTGCTAGTCATGGTGTCTGAGGGGACCTACCCTGAAATGAGAGTAGCAGGTCAGAGACTCCCAAGGCCTCCACAGGTCAAGCATGCAGCTCTGAAAAGTCCCGCAAAACAATGGCTGCTTTTCAAAGGGTGTTCCTGATGACTCTGTCAAATCTCCACATCCACTACCCCGGGCACCTTTGGGTGAAGACTGCCACCCTGTGCCAGAAGATCCTGTTGATAAAATCCATTAGTCCCAGAGATCTGTGGCTAAAGGGGTCACTAAGGTTGTGGGCCCCCACAGCAGAGCTTGATGGACACTTTCCAACACAGCTTTTGGGTTTGGGCTCCTTTCAAAGGATTTGTGGGTCAGCCAATAAAAAGGGCCACATGGAGTGCCCATGTGAGGTACATCCTGTCTGCAGAACCCAGGGGGCTCTGTGAGGTCCTGGGTTCCTCTCCAGGGTGTTGGCAGGTAGAAGAGAGAGGCAAAGGTGCGGTGGTGTTCAGCTAAGTGCCAGGGAGGTTGGGAGCCTCGAACCCACCCACACATTCCCAAGAAACAGTATTTGGTGACAAAGCCCTTGAATTTTAGGTTGGTTTCTACCTATGGGTAGAGGTGTGATAATCCGCAGTCAGGGTCCCCGAGGCTTCTGCTTCTGACCAATAGTGAAAACTTTGGACAAGAGTGGGCTGGGGCATGTGCTCTAAATCCCACCCTGCCCTCCAGGCCAGCACCGATGACTGGGAGCTTGTCTACCCACGGTTCTTCCTGATGGGGAAATCCCCTTGGCATTTATTGGACTGGAAAGTACATGCATTTGACACTTCAAGTCCTTATACGTTCAGAAGCTCCAAGGGCCCCATACTCTCTCTACTGAGAACTCTGCTCAACCCCATCAGTTGACTTTGGGCTTCTATAGGATCAGATCGGGTGGAGACTCGGATGACAGTGTCCAGCAGAGACACAGAGGTTGGAGACTCTTGGATGGGTGGGCATCGCCTTCAGCCCACCTGGGGATCAGAGGGACTTCCTCTGCACCCCTAATCATCTTAAGTGCTTTAAACGCTGTCCACACTCTATTTAAGGGATTCTTGAAATGATAGTGAATAGCTAATGTTTAAGCCCAAATATGCCAACTGAGGACGGATGTTTTATAATTTCTCATCTGTAAGGACTCTTTTTTTTAAAGTAGGCTCCATGACCAGTGTGGAGCCCAATGTGGGGTTGGAGCTCACAACCCTGAGATCCAGACCTGAGCTGAGATCAAGAGTTGGATGCTTAACTGACTGAGCCACCCAATTGCCCCAACTGGAAGGACTTTTTAAGGGAGTCTTGTTTGGGTCATCACCTTCTTCTTACACGGGTTGCTGGTGGTAGCTCATTACTCCAATATGGCAAAGTCCTGCCCTGGCCTGTGCCCTGCCTGGTTGTCACCAAACTGTGCTAGGCTTTCCCACATTGAAGAGTGCGCAAGCAGTGCGGAGCAGGGGAGCTTAGAACCGCAGTGCCCTCCTCGGATCCGGGTTCTGAGCCTTGTCTGGCTTGTGTTCACTTCTCCTCTGTTCTAAATACACCAAGCCATCATTTTCCTTCTTGTATCTTCATCGAGGACTCCTACTTTCCATTATTAGGAAGATACATTATTCTAATGTGCATTAAGGAATTAATGCCGTGGGAGACTCATGCACGTTCAGCTTCTAGAACTCCCTGGTTCCTGAAACCAGTGTCCTTTCAGTGTCCTTACGAACAATTAGGGAGGACATGGGACAGTAGGCATACAACATAGGCTGGTGGCCACACAGCCCTAGGAAACATTCTCAACAAATGTAACCCTTCACTGCTTGCTACAGTCAAATATGTACTGAACAGGTGAAATTGACTTTGTTTTACATTGGATGAATTCTTGCTACCTTATCCATTTATTGTTATTTCCAGAAAAATTAACATACAAGTGTTATATTAGCTTCAGGTGTCTAACACAGAGATTTAACAAGTCTATACATTCTCACTACTTCAAATAAAACAACACTGCCCCTGTATGGTGATGACCTGTGAGAGGAGGTAGGTAGCAAGTCCTTGGGTTTTCCATCGTCTTCCCTGTTTTTCATTCCCACCTTAGGAAGGGACAGAAATAGCTTGCAGATCACACAAAGCTCTAGTTAAGTTACTCTAATGTAAAAAATTGTTTCATGTTTTCCTTGGGACAAGACTAAGAGTTTGGATAAGCATACCTACAAATTTTTGTAAATTTATTTCTGACTTGCCCATGTCATGCACTTTTTCTTGATTTAGTTGTATCTGTATCTCTTTCTCTGTACAGTTGTAGTATCTTTGTTTTATATATGGCATTAGGAAGTTTACTTTGAGATATATATTTCTTTTTTTATTATTGTAGAAAAATATGCACAATATAAAATGTGGCATTGTAGCCATTTGGAAACATATAGTTCAAAGGCTTGAAGAGTACTCCCTTGTGCAAACCATCACCATTACCATTTTCAGAACTTATGTCATCTGCTGGAACCGAGACTCTGTCCCCATTAAACACTAACTCCGCATTTCCCCTCTCCCCAGCGCCTGGTAATCATTTCTCTACCTTTGGACTCTACGAATCTGACTATTCCCAGTATCTCAAATACATGGAATCAGACAGTATTTCTTTCTTTTTTTTTTTTTTTGTGCCTGGCTTATTTCACTCAACATAGGGTCTCCAAGGTTTACCCATGCTGTAGCTTGTATCAGAATGTCCTTCCTCTTTAGGACGAATATTCCTGAAATATATTTTTAAATATAAGCTATATAAATAGCAGCTGTTTTCCTTTCAAGTCGAGTTTATTGGTTTATCATATCCTTTCATCTAGACGAGAATGCGAATGCTATCCACATTCTTTCAAGTGATGCCTTCCTTGGGCAACGTAAGGACTCTTGAGAGGGTGAATAAAAAGGAAATAAAATCTCTAAAATCCACATCAAACCACAGATAAGGGATACAGTGTGTTAGTGAGAAGAAATCTGATTCTGCTGACCAGTACTAAAGTTTGACCTCTGTCTTCATAAAACAAAAGTCGACTGCTGCACTACGAAAATGTTTATTCATGGATCAACAGGGTGAGCGAGACCTTGATCTTGGAGGAAGGTCTTCCCACAGATACTCAGACTTTTATGCCTGCCAACGTGACTGTGGGTTTCGGAGAGCAATCATGGCTGTAAATCTACAACTCATTCGGGCTCCGTGCACCCAGCTTTCTTGCCATTGTTCACTTGACCTCTTTATCCATTTTTTTTCCCACCCACTTGCCAATATCACCTTGTTCTGATGTAGGCTCTGCTTCAGCCAGCTTCAGTCTCACTAACAAATGAGGTGAAATCCAAAGGAGGAGGAATCGGGAGGCATGTTGAATTGAGAGAGCTTGCCTCAGGAGCAACAAATTAGGTGTGCAACAAGAAATAGCTCCAGAATGCACACTTCCAGTCATTTCCTTCAGCTGGGAGCCAGCCTCCTTCGATGAATCAATCCACATTTACTTATCCGTCCCCTGCAGCCGTTTTGCAAATCGTTTTCAAAAAAATCATTGAACCACTAACAGTTTATCCACTCTGCAAAATATACACAGCTTCTTCTCATAGCCACCAGGTTCCTCCCCTCCCAGCCACATTCAGCAATTTTTATTGCTCCTGATTTCAATAAGCAGAAAATAGATACACCTGCCCAGGGAAATGACTCTTAGCACGTAACTGCCTCTTCTATTAAATGTCTCAAAAAAGAGAGTGGAGGAGCTGAAGTGTAGCGTTCTTCCGACTTAAACATATTTACCTTATAAATAACAGGCCGGTCACCATTGCTCCCTCCTTAAGTGTGACCCTTGCTTCCTTCAGCTCCAATGAAATCACCAGCGAAGATGTTATCCTTACCCTTGGCTTCTATCCCAGCGCCTCAAATGCATGCGGGGGTCCCCCAAGGGGCTTCCTGCTGGTCATCCTGATCTTGCAATGAGAGGCGGGGTGGGGGCGGCAGGGCAATGCTGGGGGGTCATGATGCTGGTGCGTCTGCAGATTGTACCTCGGGGAACGTTCCTAACATAACGTCACTTTCTTTGCCCGGAAAATGAAAATAATATTTCCTCCCTCAAAGGGAGGGAAATCCTCCTCACTCTGCTTTTCTGTTGTTTACACCTGTATGAGGGGCTACCTCATATCTATTGCCTTGTGAATCGGGCCAATAAAATCGGAAGCGAGAGGCAGCACGTAAACTTTGAATAAGTGATTGAAATCCACCTTCGCAGTTACAGGCTGACCTGCACAATTTAGCTGCCGGCAATAGCTGGATTCTTCAGGTTCGTTACGGTATTTATAGTAGTTAGAGGGAAAAATATATATTTTCATACACGTTTAGCTTCTAGAACTCCCTGGTTCCTAGGAGCAAGAATGAGTAATCTCTGACTTTCAGGGTCCTTAGGAACAATTAGGGATAATACGGTAAAATAGTCAGCATAGGCCAATGGCCACACACCCTGGAAAGATTCTCAACAAATGTAACCCTTCACTAGAGGCTACAGTCAAATACGTATATTAAACATTTGAAATGGACTTTGTTCTATATTTGATGACTTCTCACGACTTTAAATAAAAGGAAAAAGAGCCCATGCATGGGGGCAACATATGATATATACATCCCTGTTTGCTACAATAAAACCGTGTATGAAATTCTAACATGCACACCTGTCTTCCTGAGCAGCCTGCTCTCCTAGAAGACGCCAAGCCCCGCTCTGCACCATCAGGCCCTCCATCCACGCATGTGGTTTTCTGTGAGGACCAGCCCACTGTGGGTCCCAGGGCAGGTGACAGAGTCTTCTGCCGCAATATCTCTGTGAAAAGGAGTCACAGTGTCATACAACAAAGAGCATCTATTCCTTTCTCGTGGGTCTACAGCTCAGATGCAACTCACCTAGCTAAGCTCACTGCTGGAATTTGGACTAGAGGCTCCAGGATGCCAATCCAGTCCCAGGCTAATCCATGTGTGTTCTCAACCTCAGAGGACCACTGCTATCTTGGAACATCTTTCCGTGGCAGTTTATATGGATGGAAGGTGGTTAGCTGGACAGGACATGCGTGCGAGTTTAAAATGTTCTTTATTCCATTCCATTGCTGCAACAGTCTGCATGACCAAATCCAGCACCAACAGGGCAGGTATGTTTAGTGCATCTATTCTGCGCTGCGTGCAAGGGGAGACCGTGAAATGGGAGGCATGATGGTAACAGTAATCCATCCACCGCAATGGATCATTCTCGTACATGGACAGTAAATCCTTTAGGAAAGGAAGGTAGAGACACCAGGGTTGTGTTTGTTCAGCTCAGCTGTCTGGTCAAAAACTTGGAACCTGGAAGGAATTGTATCTTGGAGACCTACCGAGCGAGGCTTTGGGAAATATCAGTTAATGTTAATGCCAATTGTATTAAATATGCAGGGAAACCTGATCCTCCAGTACATTATAATGTGAACATTTGTGAGTGGATCAATGAGATCGTATTTACTCTTTGGATCATTTTTCAGGACTCAGAATGATTTTGGTAGAAGAGTATATGGGGCCGTTTTTATTTAAAACTTTTTTTTGAAAAGGGCAATATGCCCAAATGAACTTTCGATGTATTTGCCGTACAGTAAAATGTAGGAAGTAGATTAGCCTCAAAATACAGAAATAATCTTAATACAGAAATAAGACATTAGATTTTCAAATGCTTAGGAAATAGTTCATGCTCTCCATTTCCTTAGATTCTGCATATCTTAAATCAGAAATGTCAAGTCCAGTTGAGTTTTGCAATTCCTGCTAAAAATAAAAGTGCTAAACCAGTCTGTAGAATTCAGAAATAAATTGTATGACTATTTTATTCATGCTTAAATATTTCTTAAAAATGAGCTCTCTCCAAGAGTATTCATATCTCCCCCTTCTAAGGAAGGAAATTTTATGTATTATTCTGACATAGATTTTGTTGTTGTTGTTTCAACATACTATAGATTCATTCTTAGGTACTAGTTAAAAAATGCCTCTTAGTTCAGATACCATTTCTTACCCAGTAGCTTTAATGGTATAAGCCAGCAGTACAAAATATGGTTTTGCTGACAGTAAGGTATGTTATTTATTGAATACAAGCAACAGTTCAATAATTCAAGTCCTATATTTATTTTCTCAGAGTAACTTGCTGTCAGGAAAAGGCAGATTTATGCAAACACATTTAACAAACAATGGTGGATTTCAACAGCTTTAACTCATTTTTTTAATTTTAATTTTATTTTATTTTAATTTTTTATTGTTATGTTAATCACCATACATTACATCATTAGTTTTAGATGTAGTGTTCCTAACTCATTTTTGAAGAAGGACTCTATGCAATTCAAGGAATGTAATTTTAATATGAAATACTTACCTTAACAACTCAAACACACTCATCTAAGAGCACGTTTGACATTTTCATGTCCTTTTTACATAAATATTAGGAATGGTTAAGTAGTGTTTGGAAAGGCTTTAATTTTCTTCTCTGCTTTGGCTTAAAGAAATGAAAATTCAAAGGAAATTTCAAATTTTGGCAGGGAGCAGAATGGAAGTGAGGGCGTGGAGGGCGTGGAGGGCGTGGAGGGCGTGGAGGGAAGGGACCATTTAATAAGAGACACAAAGATGCCTTTTCTTGGGGAGAGAAGTGGTCTTAACTCTATTCCTCCCTCAAAAAAAAAAAAAAAAGGTTTCAATGTGGAAAATATGCAATTTCCCAAACAATTAACAGATAATAAAACCTAGGAAATTGATTTCTATTTTTCAAGAGCAGAAACAATATCTTGGCTATTCAAATGCATTAGGCAATTCTTTAAGTTCTTTTTTCCCCTTATGTGCCCAATATTTTAATCTTTCAAACTTACTGATGTTAGAAGTCTAATTTATCGGTAATTGAATAGATTATGTTGTCTAGAAACATGAATGATATGTTATCAGAACATATTAATGATATGATTAGCTTATTGATGATATAATAATTGACTAATATAATAATGATATAACGATGCAATAATTTCTCAAATGTGGTATGTTGACTACTGTTCTAAATGTTTTCATGCATTAATTAAGAAACTGCTGTATGTAGTCTCTACTGCCACACTCCCCTCCCAGGACCGTAGCTCTCATTCACACAGCTGTCAGAAGTCCGGGTGCTGACTGATCACAGCTGGGTCCGTCTCCAGAAACTGCCTGTGACCCAGGAAAGTAACCTTGTCTCTAGTGGAGACATCCCTGCAGAGTCATGCCCCTCCCCCCTAGGTCCAGAGGTCCCCAAAACTAGAATTCATGTTGTTTGATTCTGATACTTATGTTGCATTTATATTTATGTTGTTCGATAACACATATTCTAGATCTACATATGTATGTTGCTTAATTCTGTAGCAATGAATAGTTGCAATGAGAAGTCAATCCGGAAGAAATTTTTAACCCCTGAAGTCTTATGGCCACAGAAATTTTTCATATTTTTATTGTAGTGAAATAATATGATGATTGATGAAGCATTTTCAGGCATAAAGACATTTACACTATATACAATTCCATGAGAAAGATGGAATAAAATTTATATTCAAAGAGAAAGAAAAATTATGTAAAATAGCCAATTCTTATTTGAGTTTGTTCATGTGTACTTTTCAGTGCAAGATCCAAATTATAAAATTATTAAGATATTTAGACTTCATTAGGTAAGTTTAAAAACACGTACCTAAGTTTGAGTTGACTCTTATGTTTAAAACTCCAATATTTGCTGATGTGGAAATTATACTCTTGACATGATTTCAACTTATGACAAAGCCTTTTTAGTTTCAACTTAACATTGCATATGGCGATACACAGTTTTTCAAAAGTCTTTTAGGTGGTAAGCAGGCAAAAATGTCCACTAAACTAGATGACCCAAATTGTCTTTCCACTATAGAATCAGTAATGTTTTCTTATTGATTGATTGATTTTTTTTTAAGAACTGGAGTTAGTCCAGTCTTTTTTGGTGAGCACCCATCCACAGTGGAAAAAGGATTTCGAGCAGCGGGAGAGGGAGCATCTCCAGGAAACCAAAGCTGGAGGTAAGAAAGAATGGCCAACCCATCAAGAGACGAACAGCCAATTCAGTCAGTGGGTCATTTAGGAATGTCGTCTGTGAGAACGTTCTGCACCAGCCTTCTGCCCACTTTTGTCAGTCTTGACAAGACCTATCGAAAAAATCTAATGAGATCCATATAATTAATTAAACAATTACCATGTGGCATGCTGGTTATATTAGTTTCCTAGGGCGGTCACTAATGAAATATCACAGACTTGGTGGCTTAAAAAAATTTTATTTCCTCACAGGTATAGGGGCGAGAAGTCTGAAATCAAGGTGTTAGCAAGACCACTCTCTCCCTGGAGTCTCTACAGGGGCAGAGCTCCTTGTCTGTTTGAGTCCTCGGAGGCTCCTGGTGTTTGTGGCTCACAGCGCCCCAGTCCCTGCCTCTGTCTTCACATGACCTTCTCTCTGTGGCTCTGTTTTTTTATGAAGAGATTTTCATTGACTTTAGGGTAATGTAGTATGATCTATCTCCATCCTTTTTGTAATGACATGCACAAAGACCCTATTTCCAAATGAGGTTGTATTCTGAGGTTCTGGGCGGACATGAGTTGGGGGAGCACGGTGAAACCCACTGGGATCATGTATATGCAAGGTCATCAAATCATCCCTTCCACTCAAGACAAAAATGACAAAAACAGAGAAGGATGAAGACGAAAAGAACTGTTTGAGAAAAGTGGTTTTTCCCCCGCTCTTCACGATGAGGTGATGTACGTCAACGGGCACGTTGGAATGTCCGAGCTGAGATCAGGTCTGGTTATGCTGGGTTGCAAATGTCACTCTTGGCTCACAAGCCACTGTGCTCTGCCGGCCGCCGCTCCGCCTCCCGTCCTGTTTCACGTGCTCATCACGGTAGGTGACGCCCACACCACAAGCCTTAGACCTGCATTGCCTTGGCATTGGTCTCACTGAAGGAAAAAAAGAGGGAAAAGGATTTTGTGAGATTTCCGCCTTCTTCCCTCACCCGCTGATGATTTGCTTTCCAGCAGATGGAAGCCCCCTGCCCCGTGGATAAATCTGTAAGCACCTGCATAAAGTAACCCTTCAGGTACTCAAGTATGAACACAGACAAGTTGGCATCCAGTGTCCTTGCAACTCACCTGCTCGGATAAAACAAACTTCAGCTACAGGCCAAATACTGCAGGTTGTTTCAGGAATCACCCTGCTCTGGGATGCCTGGGTGGCTCAGTTGGTTAAGCGTCTGCCTTCGGCTCAGGTCGTGATCCCAGAGTCCTGGGATCGAGTCCCGCACTGGGCTCCCTCCTCGGCGGGGAGCCTGCTTCTCCCTCTGCCTGCCGCTCCCCCTGCTTGTGTGCTCTCTCTCTCTGACAAATAAATCAATAAAATCTTAAAAAAAAAAAAAAGAAATCAACCTGCTCTTCTTAGTATGTGACCTTGTACATTTGTATTCTCCTAATGTGTCCCCCTTAATTATTGTGTGATTATTATTAGGACAAAAAAAAAACTCATGATTTTTCACACAGCATTTTTATACTCCTTTAAGATGAAATATTTTAATTGCCTCTGACATTTTAGTTGGGATCTTTATAATATCAATGTGACTAAGAGGAAATCATATTCCGTGCGTATGGCTTTAATGACTGAGAGAAATAATAAATTTCTCCCCACAGAATGAGGAGTCACTGTAAGCAAGGCATGATGGAGTGGAATTCTAATCAGGAATAAAGAGAGAGGCGGAGAGGAAAGGGAGGCCAGACGTCTTGCATTTTTCTGCAGGACGACTGGAGCTAGGGGTCCAAGTGTTTGTGGTCCGGCTGGAAGAGCTGCTTTGTTCCTGGAAAGAAGCGTCGCTGTGGGCTGGGGGACAGAGGGCTGTTGCCTTGCACGTCTCAGGAAATGCACCCAAACTAGCAGAGCAGCAGCGACAGACTGATAAATTGTCAGAACGGTTGAATCCTGCCGATTAATTGTCTGTGGCACCAAACTCTTAAAACAGCATCACTAGCATACTTACAGAACTTGCCGATCTCCTCCTTGCAAACTCCAACGCTTCTGTCCATCTGCGCTCTGTGATAAGACCCCATATTAAAGCCAAATAGACATGCTATTTTCCCCTCTTCCCTTCCAGCTGGGATCATCACAGGACTCCTAGTCTTATGTCAACACTTGAATCAACAGCTTTATCTGGTCAGGAGGGAAGCACAACAAGAATTACATTTGGAACAATAGGCAAAGCAATGATTCATACTTAGTGATTATAATGAAGTTCTTAGGCGAAGAGCTAGTCAATCTAAGCATACAGGAAAAAGTGAAAGGCAATTAGGAGCTGGCATCTGTGTGGAACGACTTTGTTTTCTGAGGGAGATATGTCCTCCTTCGATAGGAAATAGAAGAGCCTCCCCTTCACCCACGCTGATGTAGAAATACATGACAGGAGCATTTCGAACAAACCCATGCTGTAAGACAGGTAATATGACCTGTGTGAATGAAATAAAATAGCGGAGAAAGCAGGAGGAAAATGAGTAAATTATGATAGAAATTCTTCTCTTTACTCCTTAACTGTCCTACTGAAATAAAAAAAAGATTCAATCTTAGCTGTTTCCGAAAATTCAGAAACTAGATAGAGCCTTACATAACGTTGGGTGAGGATTTATAATACACCAACTAACGTGTGCTTGGGCTCAATAAAGAGCTTCTATTTAGAACGGAGAACACAGGACAGCGAATCCTGTGTGATCAGGATTTCCCTAGCTCATGCCAGATTTGAATATGTTATTTAATCCAGGAAGGTGACAAAACGTGAACTCTCCTCACTTTCTCTGTTAGAAAGTGTAAACCTGACCTTGCTTTAAAAGGAAAGCTGGTGCCTTTAGCAGGACCTCTAAAATATAGTTGGGAGTTTTATCAGAGTTACTCAAAATTGCTAAAGTAAAGATTCATTTCTATATGAGTTTCCGTTTTTTTTTCTAGCAAAAATGAATTATAGCTACAATATTTCACAAAAATTAATTATACTAGCAGATATTAGTGTAAGACCCCAGGCTATAAGTAACCCAAAGCTGTATGGTTGGATACATGATGCAGCAGATTTTGTTGTTGCTGTTCATTTTCTTTTGAAATGATCACTATTAGTGATAAATTACCAATGTGCTAAATAATGAACCGGAATGATTTTTTTAAAGTGGAATCCTAAGTCTGCCCAAGTTTTCAAAATAGCACATTGTTTGACTGAAAGCAAGCATCCTGGCAATACTTATTGCAATGTGATTTTTTTAAAAGATTTTATTTATTTATTTGAGAGAAAGAGTGAGTGAGAGAGAGAGAGAGAGAGAGTGCGCACGAGCAGGGGGAGGGGCAGAGGGAGAGGAAGAAGCAGGCTTCCTGCTGAGCAGGGAGCCCCAATTGGGGCTTGATCCCAAGACCCTGAGATCATGACCTGAGCTGAAGGCAGATGCTTAATGACTGAGCCCCCCAGGCGCCCCTGCAATGCCATTTTTCACCATTACCGGCAAATCTTAACCAAAGTCAATTTCAATGAAAACTTATTCTTGCAAAGTACCTTAAAGTCATAACATGGAAGGAAAGATGCTTCTCTCATGGGATGGCATATAAGGGATCCAAGGAAACATCAGGGTCCCCATCAAAGAAGTCAGTTGCTGCTCAGAGCGACAAAGCTCCTGGTGGCCTTGTGAAATTCAGACTCCCATGTACAAGAGTATGGTCATTATTGTTCAGCTGGAGTTCATAAGACATTTCTCCACCCAAAAAGGAAGGCGAGTTACATATTGTAGCCTTGCTTTTATTTTGTGGTGCCATGTCCAGTTCCTACATGACATGACATGAGGCTGTGTGACCACCTTGGGCTCTGAAACGCATTATGACCTATTCCTGAGAACCTGCACAGGGCTCTCCTGCAGCAGCCCTCACATGAGAGCCTGCATCTATAGAAACATACAAAACACCGTATTTTTTTTTTTACCTCGTTTTTTACTGCCAAATAGGTAATATCAACATCCAGACTCTGTTCATTGGCAAAATAAAGATATAAAACCAACACTGGTGCTATGGAGAGTGTATTTGTCCTCTCCCCGAATTCCCTCTCTGAGGAAGGCCTTGGTCTTTCTTCTCCACCCATCTATGCACTCTCTGTGGCCAAGTCCATAATGGCCCTTGTTTGAGACGATCTCAATTTCTAGCCCCTTTTCCAGGCCACCCAATTAACACCTTACTATACAGTAGCTAATGCACCGATTATTTTTACTCAGTAACTTAGCACTGGATAATGAACTATTTTGTTCTTCAATTTTTTTTCTTGAATATGATGCTTGTCTCCCCAGTCATGTTATAAAGATTGAGTCCAGACCCAGAACCAAATTGCCTGAGATCCAGTTCTAGGTCCTTTACTTACAAGAGTGCGTTTAAGAAAATGACTTAAACTTATTTGTGCCTTAGTTTTCTTCATGCAAAATAGGGATGATGATACACAATACAGGCTTACAGATTGTTGTGAGGGGTAAATGATAAATTTATGCAAAATATGTAGGACAGTTTCTGGTATGTGTTATATAATGTTACCCATCATCATATTACTGTTTTATTATTATTACCATTTTTATCCTCGATGTCAGAGACCTACATACTGCATTTTTTGAATCATGCCTCACACATTGTATGATTGGTCATACAATGACTACTCCATAAATTTTGATGATTGAATGGTAAGACTAGAAGCAGAAAGAACATCCATAGACCAGTGTGTCATGTCTGCATGTGCATGAGTTTGGGCATGACTAATGATCAAATTGCTGACCTGAGTAGGTCTACACAGCCAGAAAGTATGCTTGTGGGATCCTAATGAACCAGTAGGAGAGGCAGAAACTCATAATGCATCAATCAAAACGTGGTCCAGTATTTAATGCAAAGTTCATCTGCAGTTCATGATGACACAAACTAGAAGCAGACATGGGCCTAAGCTTGCGGTAGGTGCAGGGAGAGCATCTATGCAGCAACTGTGGGGAAAGGTCCAATTTTTAGGTCCATTAGTCATGGAGGGAAATTCTACAACATCATCTTTGAAAATTGAAGGGTAGGGGCGCCTGGGTGGCTCAGTCATTGAGCGTCTGCCTTCGGCTCGGGTTGTGATCCCGGGGTCCTGGGATCGAGCCCCGCATCGGGCTCCCTGCTTGGCGGGGAGTCTGCTTCTCCCTCTCCAACTCTCCCTGCTTGTGTTCCCTCTCTCGCTGTGTCTCTCTCTGTCAAATAAATAAATAAAATCTTTAAAAAAAAATGAAAATTGAAGGGCAGATATAATACTAGGGAAGAGTACAATAAATGAGATGCATTCATGGGGGTGGAATATAATAAAACCATTCAAAACACGATTGTAGAAAATACTGACTGTATGGAAAATAGTTCCTGAGGTACTGTCAGGAGAAAAAAGATGAGTCGGATTAAAGTTTTGTGAAGCAGGAGGAGGAGGAAGGGGAGGGAGAAGAGAAAAAGCAGAGGGAGGAAGTTGAGAAAGTGAAGGAGGTGAAGAAGAAGGTCAAGAAGAGGAAGAAGGAGGAGGAGGAAGAGAAGGAATGGAGGGGAAGAGCTTGCTTTCTGCTAGGCTGAGGTTTAAAGAAAACTATTTCGGAGTGAAGAGTTTAGTCGAAGCTTTGTACAGAGCTCAGTGTGTGAGTGGGCTCATGACCACTGACGGGGGAGAGGTAAGAACGTGGGAGCAACATCAATGTCGCTTGCAGAGAACAACTGCTCTTTAGTGAAGAACAGAGTGAAAGACTGTGATGCTGCACATAGCTTAGAAATAGCATACACACATTTCTTTGTTCCAAAAAGCCAGGTAAAAATGATTACTTGGAAATGGACTTAGGAAGTAGGCTGTCTTAGGACAGTCAGGGCAGAGGGAAGAACAATAAAGACAAATAAAAACCGTGTGTCTGTGTGTGCATAAACATATTTTTATTTTAACTTAAAATCCTAATAAAAATAAATCATTGCATATACTGTATATAGATCCAAAAAGCTATCTTAGTTCATCAAAAACTGCCAGATAAGCCACCCATGCAGTTCTTTATTTGTTCCATGGGAAATTTTTCATAGAGAACACAGAGAACCTCTGGAATAGTTGTATATAGTTATAACTTTTAAAAAAGATTTTATTTATTTATTTATGTATTTATGTATTTATTTATTTATTTATTTATTTGAGGGAGAGAGAGAAAGAGAGCACAGAGGGAGAGAGGGAGAAGCAGACTTCCCACTGAGCAGGGAGCATGACACGGGGCTTGATCCCAGGAGCCTAAGATCATGACCCGAGCTGAAGGCAGACACTTAGTCGACTGAGCCACCCTGGCGCTCCTATTTATAGCATTTTGAAAGCATAACTGTTTATTCAAATGAGAGTCATTGTTTATTCAAATGAGACACATGAGACCCTCTTCAAATAAAGAGATCTTTAATCTGACCTAGTTACACACACAGGCCAGGAGAGCTGTTTACCAGGAGGCAATTTAGGTTTTATGGATTGAGATATATTGACTTTTTTGGAAACTCAAACTCAGAACAAAACTTAAGCAGGAAACACATAGGAAATGTCAACATCGACTCTATTCTGACTGAATTGTTATGGTTATCCATATCCATATATTAGAATGACAGACATATTGATAAATACACAGTTAATCATTCTTCTACTTGGGTAGTATGGAATAATATTTTTATTATATATAAGGATGTGCACTGGTGATATGTATTTATTCATTAATGCATTAATAACCTTTCCCTGCAGATATTATTCTCTCCAATGCACAGATTCAGGGCCTTACACCAATTCTGTAACAAAATAAGTGTCCTCACGAACTGAATCGAAAGCCTAAGCACTATGGTTATTTTCAATTTCTAACAGAAAACAGATTTCATGATGCAATCCCAAATCTCTATTATACGTCTGGCTCATGTTACCTAGCAAATTCCAGTCACAGGTTAAGTAAGGACAGGTTACAGTGAAACTTTCATGTAAAGAAAATCAGCAAACATACAAATAGCTGCATGCATGTATGTTTCCATCATTTTCTGAGATGTCTCAACCTCATGCTATCAGCTGGAATTCATTCTGAATGCAGCACAGCCAAATGCATGTTTTTACTGTTTGCTTAGCCAGGAGATTTTTGTGGGTAATTAAATTGATTAAATTTAATATTGTAAGATGAGAATAGCAGTGAATAGCATTTTCTGAATGGAAGGGTCACAGATAAATCAGAAAAAAGTGGCGGAGAAGAAAGCAAATATTTAAGGATGTTACATTTGGGGAATAGACCAGCTCACACAGCAAAAGGAAAAAGGGCAGCAGTGAAAGATGGGAAAAATAAGGAAGAACTCTCTGACATATCCACTCTTTTTTTTTTTTTTTTTTTACAAAGGCTTACCTTGTTTGGCACTGACCGAATTTAAAAACGTGGGTTTCGTTTAGATGTTGTTGATAGAGGGAGGAGGTAGAGACATTTACTCTGGAAAAATATTTCATACTAATGCCCTAGAAAGATGAGGTGGAGATAGGGAAGAGACATCTGGGCTGTGCAGGAGCTTGAGGTGAAAGACAAGGGAGACAGAGGTGGACATGTGTCATAGATAATTTGATTTGAGAGTCCTGGTCATCCTCTTTATAAGTAAGAGCATCTTTATTCTAAAGCAAAGAGTTCTGTCCAACTCCTCCTTTCCTCACTAAAGCTGCCGAGACACGTCAGTTTGAGGATGCTCTGTCCTCCGCCTGAAGTAATCGCTCTTTATTTAGCACACACACAGCACACGCGCACACGCATCCTGCAGACATTCATGCCCAGATTGCCCTCTTCTCTGCCGCGGCTCCTGATAATGTGGCCGTGATTCGGATGCACCTTGGACTCGCCCACTGCGTCCTTGGCAGAAATGGAGCAGAGGAAGGAGGATGTTAGGCCACACAAAACGGTGTTTGAAACTGCCTGTATGTCAGGAAAAAAGTGTTATTTAAAACAAAAACTGATTTTGGCTGATTTTGATTACTAGGGTAAAGGTCACAATCCCTACCCCGAAAGTGGTTTTTTGTTAGAAAAGTTTCTAGTTTTGACTTTAGAATCTTATGTGACCACCTCTCTCCTAAATTACTTTATAGAGTAAAACAAGGGAAGTTTTCATTTACTGTAGACAGATCAGAAGAAAGGGCTCAGGGGGCAAAAGTAGAAAAGATGGCATTTGAAGAATAGCAGGGAATCAGATATATAGAAAAACACATAAATAAAAATATAGAAATATATAAAAGGCTTTGTTTCCTGAGGAAGAAAGTTCATTGGCAAAAGACTCTGGGAAATGACAGGACCAAACGATAAACAAGTTTAATTTGGCAGTTGTGCTGCGGATAAGCTGTTTTATTACACCAAATTTTAGTAAAATTATGCAGTATGCAATAGCCTCATGTTTTTGGTTTGTGGGGAACTGTAAGAAAGTTGCTGGCATCTTACGTGTGGGTTTGCTTGTTACAGAGAGATGGTATGGGCCACTGTCAGGGAGTTAGGTAATTCAGCTGTAAGAAACATGGAGTCCCAGATGACCATGAGCATCTCTATGGTCTCTATTGGATATTCCATGCTACGTAGGGGCTGATGCACGTGCACGTGTGTGCGTGTGTGTGTGTGTGAAGGTGTGCGCATGTGCATGTGATATTAAAGAGGAGGAAACCCCAAGAAGATTAAAGGAGTCAGAGACCCACAGCTTGTATTAAAATCTAAAAGCATGAACTTGAACTATGGGATTCGAGTACTTTATTTAATAATCCATTCACTTATACAAACAGCTTTTAGGTACGACGTTAGGTGGTCGGGGACACAGAACTTAATAAAATGGTGTTTATCCTGGGTGTTATTCTCTAAAGGAATGGAAATTTAAAAAACATCAAAGGCAATTTCTGAAGTAAAGGGCATATTTACGATCAATGAATGAAGTAG
>NC_138373.1:39906176-39951819 GCF_054177405.1 Leptonychotes weddellii | reverse complement strand
GATAAACATTGGGGTGCACATACCCCTTCGGATCCCTACATTTGTATCTTTGGGGTAAATACCCAGTAGTGCAATTGCTGGATCATATGGTAGCTCTATTTTCAACTTTTTGAGGAACCTCCATACTGTTTTCCAGAGTGGTTGCACCAGCTTGCGTTCCCACCAACAGTGTAGGAGGGTTCCCCTTTCTCCTCATCCCTGCCAACATCTGTTGTTTCCTGACTTGTTAATTTTAGCCATTCTGATTGGTTGTCACTCTTTATCTTTTACTTAGTATGTTTAGATTATTGAATTTAATGTAATTATTGATTTTGTTGGGCTTAATTGTAGCATTTGATTGTTTATTTTTTGTCACCTCTGTTTTTTGCTTCTCAGATTCTTTTTCGTCAACGCTATGAACTGAATATTTGTGCCACCCCCCTACTCCCAAATTCATATGCTGAAGCCCTGACCCCTAGTGTGACTGTAAATTGGAGATATGGTCTTTATGGAAATAATTAAGGTTAAATGAGGTTGTAAGGGTGGGGTCCTAATCCAGTTGGATTAATGCCCTTATGAGAGGAGACACCGCAGAACAGTGTCTTTTCGTCTCTCTGCATGCACACAGAGAAGTGGTTGTATGAATGCACAGTGAGGAGGAGGCCACCTGCAAGGCAGGAAGACATCCCTCACCAGAAATGGAATTTGCTGGCACCTTGATCGTGGACTTCCAGCCTCCAAAATTGTGAGAAAATAGATGTTTCTTGCTTAAGCCCCCAGCCTGTGGAGTTACGGCAGCCTGGGCAGAGTAACACATTTGTCTTCTTTTTTGGTTCACTTGGAAATTTTTTTAATATTTCATTTTAACATATCTATTTTTTAGCAACATCTCTTTTTATTATTTTAAGTGGTCAGTCAAGGGATTAAAATACACATGTCTAGCATCACAATCTTCAAGTGAATATTTTACCCCACCAGGTAAAATGTAGAAGACTTGCAACCCAACAGACTTGCTCAGTGCCCACTCCCCCACCCCCCCGCTCGCTATTATGGTTGACACGTGAATCACAGCTATCTGTACATAGTGAACTCTCCCCAGATAAAGTCAGAATGTTTGCTTTCAAAAATCAGGCACAGTTTAAAGATTTTAGCACTGGAACAATACTCCATTACTTTGGGTAGATGGTTACTATTTCTTTTGCTTTCCCTCCATTCCTGATCTGGGAAGATTCCTTCTGGTATCACTTCCCTTCAGCCTAGAGATTTTTAGATTTTTAAAATAGCTCTTCTGTTGGAATTGAATGATCTTAGGTCTGTTTCATCTAAAACTGCATCCTGCAGATAGACACTCTTATCTCAGACCTTATCTTTCCTGTCTCTCCCAGGCACGATTGGCTCTTTTTTGGATTTTCTGCGCCTATTGGCAAAGTATCCAAACCTCATACTGGGGAGTCCTGCTCTCTTGTTTTCTCTCTCTCTCTTGTCTAAGTTTTAGTATCATACACATCAGTAATTCCTATTGATTTAACACATAAATATTTTTCAAATATACTTGTTCTTTTCCATTCTAAATGACATCGCAAAATAAAAAATCTAGAGGCTATCTCTCCTTCCTGTCTGGCCACTCTCAAATCTGTCAGACACACGGGTACCTGTATTTCTCAGTTTGAAATCTACCCAAGTGTTCTTGCTCTTGAAACCCCTCAATGGCTCCTTCCTGACTGTGGGATGAAATGCAAAGCCCTTAGCTTGGTATCAGGTCTTATAAATAGGTTATAATCACATTGCCCTAATAAGCAATAAGTTTCTCAAGGTCGTGGCTTGTATTGTGCTTTGCCTTTTTTGGTATCTTGAATGCCTGGTATAATTATGGCCCAGTATAACTTTTATCTACTACATAGTAGATACTTACTAGTATTTTCTGAGCTGAAAATCTTGTCTTTTCCCCAAATTTAACCAATAATACAAATACACCTCACTATGGCAATTAACCCATTCTCTTAGTCTAATTACTTTTGTCCATGTACATGTTTTACACACCTTAATAAGCTCTAAGCTCTCTTAATATGGAAACTGTGTCTTTCTTTTACTGTATTTTGCCTACAGTAAAGATCTTCCCTTATACCTAATTGATAATCAATAGATATTTTGTAATTAAATGATGAAAAAAGGGAAATATTCAACGATAAATTTCTTTTGATATTGTAAAGATTCCCTCCTTATTTTGTTTAGGTTTGTAATATTATTGTATGATGTATTTTGAACAGGAAAGTATATTTCTCATTAGCATGAGTAACTACATTTCAAAAGTCACCATTTAAAAAGCAGAAATGAGATATATGTGACATATTTCAGAGAGAAACTCTGTCATATTCTCCAGCCTGTTGATTCACCAACATAATATATCTACATCTATCTATGTATCTGTTAGATAAGATAGTGAAAAATATTAAGTTACTCCTAATGAAACACATCTTAGCCATCACTAAAGCTATAAATTCAACAACTGGGATCAGGATCTTTAAACAAATGTCCTCAAAAGGCATTCAAAGATATTTTCTGATTATAATATTTTCTAAGAGTAAAATAATCTGGAAAATTATTATCTGTTCATAGTATTAAAGAAAACTGTAAGGACTTTGATTTTGCTTTGGTTGGAGGTTCGCTTTCTTTCTCAAACATTTATGTCTGTAATAATCTTGATGTTCACCTTGTGTCAACACAGAGCCCATGCATTCAAGTCCATGGCGCATCCTGTGCCAAGGTCATGGCTGGGTATTATGGTGCCTGTGGAGCCCATCATGGAAGCAGTACAAAGAGAAGGTGGCAAACTATTTGAGTAGGTGGGTCTCTCTGAGTGATCAAAGGATTTGCATTGGGCTCAAAGGGGGCATTCCAGCATCAGCCACTTTTGGCCAAGAACTTAGAAATAAAATAGAGGGGAGTGGAAGGAAGATCTGGTTTCCAGGGGTACAGATCAGGTGATTTACTGTGAGAACCAAACATAAAATAGCTAGAGAACATGGATTTAATTGAGCTGGAGGTTTTCTTTCCTCTTCTCCTTAATTTTCCCAGATGTGCTAACTTCTCTTCCTTTTTCTCCTTTTGAGTCACACGTGCATGCACACACGTGTACTGTGATCACATTCAGCATCTTAATCTTGACTACATTATTATCAACAATCCTGGAAGTAGATTATAGATCTCCTTAATCCAAGGAAGCAAAATGAGAGATTTTAATAAAATTAGAAGCCAAAAAAACAGAGTTTAGAATTAGAGAGCGCCATGGTGCTTGTGTAAAGGATTATATATTTTATACTACCTATTACAGGTATGAAATGATATAATCCGCGGGCTCCGTAGAGCTGTGCCGTCATGATTTCGCATCTTGGGACGGGCACTAATTTCACGATTCCAGCGTGCTTTAGGGAAACTTCCCCAGAACAGAGTCAGACAGAGGAGTGCACAGGGGCCGGCCTGACACGCACAACATGAACGGAAAGACTGAGTCAATTCACAGGCTAATTCAGAAAGGGCCTTCCTACAGCGTGTACCATATGAAAATCAGGTTTCCGGGGCCATGCAAGCCATGGAGTCGGTAGTCTGGTGAAGTGCCTGCAGTGAGCATGAGAAACCAGAGATCACCTGCTCATCTGGAGGAAAAAGGGTGGTAGGTCAGTTGCTGACGTCCAGGGCCAGAACCAGCCAGAACCTTTCACGCTGCCAGACACCACTCTGCTCTCTCCAAGCCCATTCTCTCTGCGGGTCGGCCACAGTCTCTTCCAGTCTCTCATTGGTTGTGGTTGGGTGGCAGCCCCTTCACTTTGGATCCAATTCCTTCTTCCTACCTGACTCTTTGGACTGTGGTTCTGAGCCCGCCTTCTCTGGGAGAGATGCCTTTGCACTCCTGTGCTAGTGGAGTTCTAGGTTGTGCCTCCCTTCCCACCCCAGGGTGGTCTTGGCCCCCAGCACCCCCTCTCGGCTGTCCCATGCTCTGAGCGTGGGGCTCAGATAGCTCATGTCTGCAACTGGAAAGAGACGGGCTGCTATTACTTATTTCTATTTTGTAAATGGGGAATCTGAAGTTGGCAAAGGTAGTAAGTAAGTCACTCCTCATCCCCCAGCCCCGGGCCATCGCTGGTCACATATATGAATGCTTGAGATGCCAAAAATCACCTGGGGCACCTCTAAGTATTTCCATGTTTTGTGATGAAAGTCAACGAAAAGCTACAACTCAGTCCAGGCAGGGCTCATGGTTCAGAAGCTTCTGGAGTGGCCACAGATAGAGAATGTGAAATGGGTAGTGGAGGAAGTAAGTTGCAATATTATCTATGGTCATTGCAGAAAGAAGGACCATGGTAGTGTTCATTGTTTTTCCTTATTTGATATTTGATGTGATTCTCTCTTTTTTCCTTCCATTTCTGTACATCCTAGAATAAGATACTTTAATAATAATTAACCTTACACCTCAATAATTAAGTGGCAAGTTTGTTTCCTAACTGACTAAAAGCACCTGCCCATCTGCTGGGAATTCTGGACAAGTCCTCTGTCCTCCGCCCTGTCCTCTTCAACTATGGCTGCCGGTTAGGGGTGTCCCCCGTTACACGGGAAGGTTTGTCGTTGAACTTTCCTTTCTTCAGAAAGGTTAACAGTTGCATAGCCAAGGTTTTGTCTCTGTGGCTGTTTTCTGTTTCATGCATCTTGCCTGGTACCATGAGAGAAAAGTTCAGAAGTGTTGAGCAGGAAACACGATCAAGCCAACCCCAGTGGGATTCCATGGGCAGCATGAGCCACACATGACGCCCAGAAGGAGCAAGCATCGGAGATTCCATTCACTGCTATTGCTATGACACAGTTAATGCCTTTTGATTGTTACGGTCCCAGAATTCAGTGGCTCAGCCTGGCACCTTCCACTGGTTATGGGGCTTTGCTCTCTTTGGTGTCAGTTGGGCTTTGCTTAGTGACAGCAGGCTGGTCTGGAGGATGAAGAGAGCTTCTCTCCCATTTCTGATGCATGTTGACAGGGAGGGCAGAAACGCTGGGCTTGGCTGAGCCCTCCCCCAGAGACCTCTCTCCGTGTGGTCCCTCCAGCAGGGCAGTCCAATTGCTGCTAGAGTAGCTCCAGGCTCTCAGGGAAAGGTGGGACCTAGAACTTAGTTTCACCTCTGCCACTTGCCCTGAGGGGTGGGGAAGTCAACCCCACTTGCGTTGCAAGATGGATTAAAGAATGTGCAGCATCATTAATTCACCACGTCACTTCATCTCAGTCCTGAGGCCAGAGATTATGATGGTCACAGTAAAAAGCCCACCTACTTCTGTAACATAGTGCATGGGGCCATCAAAGGGACTGTGTTCTGTTTAGTCATGCACCCCTTTATAGGAGAGAAAAATAGTCTTTCTACCCCCTTAGGTTCTTTAGCTGGGCCTGTGAATTAGACGTAAGAATCTGACATAAGGCAGGTTAACGGAAGAAAAGCACATACATTTTATGTAACATTTTTAAATGTACGAGAAGAGTCCTCACAAGGAAACTGAAGACCCAAAGTAGCTGTGAGACCCAAAAGCTTATATACTTTTAAAAGCAAAAAGTAATAATTTATGGGGACCTAATGAAACAAAGGAGCTTGGGCTGGGGCATTAAAGTGTGGGTCAGTGACTATGAAATAGATGGAGGAAAAGAATGGCAGAGAAGGGTTATTTTAGGAGGTCTGTTCATGCAGGTTCGTTGTGGTGTCTACGCTCAGTCTCTGGTGATGAGAATGTGGTTTCTTCCTGGTGTAGGGACAGCCTTTCCCGTGGGAAACCTGATGACCTGCTTCTAGGTACAGAGAGGGAGACCAGTGAGCCCTTCCTGCACAAGCTGATTCTTGAGTGCCTTCGGCTCACAATAATCAGTATGCCCAAGTGGCGTATTTTGGGGTGGCATGTTCTGAACCCCTTCATCTTCATAGCTCCTGGTTTTGTGCATTTTAGCTAGTATTACTTTTTTTTATCATCCACTGATTCAAGAATGCTTAGGGATACATAAATGGACAGATGATAGATAAAATTTCACATATCGAATAAATAAATAAACACAATTCCTGGGTCAGTGTTCCCTCTCTTCAAGCATGATTATTGTAAACAGTCCTTCGGAACAATGCACCAACGAAATTACTATGTTAATGAGATTGTTTAACATGAAAGGGACGTGAACACAGCAGTGGTAAAGAGACTCACTCAAGGGTTTCCTGTGAACTGAGGTGGCAATGTGCACATTTATTTGTAATGCCAATAAATTGTGTCTAGTTTGCATGCATGTCTGAAATCCTTTGCTACTGCTTTTGAGATAGTTTCCACTGGCAGCAAGTTTTAGCTACTACTGCCTAATTAGTTCGGAATCATAATTAAGAGTCTGATTCCTCCCACAGGTTTGCACTGACACCGGGAAATGTTTACATCTAAAGTCTCCTCCTCACGACTCTAACCGGTTCGAGTATGAGTGCCATCTTTAGCTCTCTGGCATTTATTGCCCTCAGTTTTATATTCCTTTTTCTAGTTCCCCAGATATCCTTATAAAATAATGTCTAGAGAAGTTCAGAAAAAAATTTTTTAAGATTTTATTCATTCATTGGAGAGAGAGAGAGAGAGAGCGCCAGCAGGGGGAGGAGGTGCAGATGGAGAAGCAGGCTTCCCGCTGAGCAGGGAGCCCAATGCAGGGCTCCATCCCAGGACCCTGAGATCATGTCCTAAGCCAAAGGCAGACGCTTAACTGACTGAGCCGCCCAGGCACCCCAGAACTTCTGAAAAATATTAATACTAAGATCAAGAAGGAGTGCATTTGTTTAAAGATATCATTGCATCTGGCATTATGCTCACCATTACATATAATCCAGGACATTGTATGAAATGGTTTTTAATATTATCTGCATTTTTAAAATGAGGAGATACAGACATAAATATTAATTAAGTCGCCCAAGTTTTAAAATACAGAAAAGAGTAAAACTGTTGATAAACTTAAAACACCTGCATGGTCTGGTCCCTGCTTACCTCTTCAGCCTTATCTTGAATGGTCCTTTCCTGGCATTTTTGCCACGTAATTTGCAATAAAGCAAAAACAAATTTACAGTGCACAGGAAACGAACTCTAAAAACATTCCAAAGATCAAGAGATGGCAAAGAGGTATTAATTGTGTCATTTTAAATGGGTACGTCCTAGTTTAGTGAATTATTTGTATATTTGTAAATATAAGAATAATGTAAGGACTTCGGGTCTGTCACCTGAGACCTTGGTCCCATACACCCTAATTTTTCTTTAAAGTCTGAATTTGATAACCATTCTTTCTCTTACCAGGGTTCTGTGTTTTTGTTTGTTTTCAGACAATGTGAATGACTGCACTGAGTTCCCTTGTGTCCTTGTTCTTGTTCCCACGCCCCACCCCTTTGATGCTGACTGCAGGTTCCAACTAGGCTCTTGCTTCTTTCAAATCCCTCTTACTGCTAGAAAACACACAAGTACACAGACACATACAAAGTGCAGAAAAAGAAAAAAGAGTTAAGACTGGAATTTGAATTCATGGTATAAGATGCCAAATATCAAATTTATAATACCTGAGCTCTATTCCTAATCCATTCCTAACCACATAGATTAGAAAGAACATAACTAGAAAAATGCCAGCAAAATGTACGATTTTAAGCCTATGTTCATGCCTCTACCAACAAATGGCGTAATTATTTACCAATTGCATGGGAATAAATAAAATGATAAATGACATAACTTTTAGGCTAATTGGAGGACAAGTTCAATAACACATGTTGTATCTCCAAATTATACAAGAATCTTAAAAATATGAGGTGTATATATTCTTTTTCAGATATATGGATGCCTTATGCACACATATCCTCTGATCTTTTTTTTTTTTTTTAAGATTTTACTTATTTATTTGACAGAGAGAGAGACAGCGAGAGAGGGAACACAAGCAGGGGGAGTGGGAGAGGGAGAAACAGGCTTCCCACGGAGCAGGGAGCCCGATGCGGGGCTCGATCCCAGGACTCTGGGATCACGACCTAAGCCGAAGGCAGATGCTTAACCGACTGAGCCACCCAGGCACCCCAGATTTTTTTTTTTTAGATTATTTATTTATTTGAGAGAGAGCAAGCGAGAGAGAGAGAGAGAGAGAAGAGAGAGAAAGAGCGTGAGTGGGGGGAGGGGCAGAGGGAGAAGCAGACTCCTCGCTGAGCAAGGAGCCCTACTTGGGGTTCAACCCCAAGACCCTGAGATCATGATCTGAGCCGAAGGCAGAGGCTTAACTGACTGAGCCACCCAGGCGCCCCTATCCTCAGATCTGTCTAAATACTAATAAAATCTCATGGGTTTTAGTCATTGAGTAAGAGATGATAACTCTCATGATATGACAAAGTTGTTTATACTTGGTCTCACTGCTTCTATTCCTGCCTTCCCATGGTCTGTTTTTACACAGCAGCGAGAATCCTTTTGGAATATAAGCCACATAATTGTCTCTCCTATGCTTAAATCCTGCAATGGCTCCCACTCACTTGGACTGAAAGCCAACACTCTTACAGTTGTCTACACGAACTGCTCTCTGCCCCGTCCCCCACTCCTGTCATATCTGACCTAATGCTTCCTATTTAGAGCATTCACATTTGCACTACCTGCTTTGTCTAATCTAGAATGCTCTTCCTCTTGGTTTCTCTGTAGCTAATTCCCTCACCATCTTCAGGTCTGTGCTCAAAAATTCTACGCTTGCTGAAATGTAGGGGAGGAAAAACTTCTTCTCTACCTTCTTAGATTCAGTCTCTGAGGTCTTGTGAATTAGATGAACAGAAGGTACATTAACAGGAGGATAGATATACAGATTTTTTTTTGATGTTAATGTTTTTATGTGTACGAGGCCTTTACAGAAAAGAAGTGAAAGCCCAAATAGGCAGTTAGACGGGGGGCTTATACATCATTTTAACAGACAGTGATAAACTGTGGGGAAGTGACACAAAGGAAAGGGGGCTTTGGGCTCTAGGGGTGATACTGTTGGAGGATAAATATATGGAAAAGTAAAGGTAGATAAGGGTTATTTAGTAAAGTCTGTTATGTAGATTCGCCTTGGTGCCAGTCTCCATCCTCCATGATTAAGGTTGTTCTCCTCCAGGTATGGGAGAGAGGGACACCTGCAAAAGCAGAATTTATGTCCACTTTACACAGGGAAATTTATGCTCTGCTTTTAAGAAAGGGGAAGGCAGGATGTTTCTCCTGTATCTGCTACTTCTCAGTTGCCTTTATGCCAAAGTGACATATTTTGGAGTAGCATGTTCTGATCCCCTTCAGAGGCCACCCTGACCAGGTTTTTAATACTACAATATTCCCAATCTCTGCCTACACTGCCTCCTTAGCAATCCAGGTCTCTCTACTTTCTCCTTTTGCTTTTTTAAATAGCACTTTTCATGCTTTATTGTTTATTTCCTATCTTTCCTACTACAATATAGGCTTTACATGGTCTGAATTTTTCTCTTGTTCTCTGATATATCCTAAGTATTAGAATAGTGCTTGGCATGTATAGGCAGCCAATAATTTGTTGTTAAATAAAGGAATTATCTTTGTAAGTACTCATGCTGTACAATGCCTGAACAGTTAAACATGAGTCCACTTAAAAGAGAACAAGTTATGCTTCACATTGCAGCTTTGTACCACTTTATTGGTTTCTTCAACTTAAAATATGTGAAATTGTTGAGGTAGATTATGAAATCTTCAGCATTTCTGAGTTTTCAACAGATCTCATTTCTTCCACGATGAAATTAATTTGTTGGGTAAGGTGAGTAGTTATGTCTGGAAGCAAAGCCCACGTAAGTACCCAAGCCTGGTGTATTAGTTCACGTTGGAAAAATGACGTTTTAGAAAACATCAGCAAACTTTACAGTTCCTTGTTTCTGAAATTCAACATCAAAGCAAATTCTTTCTTATTACTATAATATTTTGGATAACTGAACACGTGTCTCAACAATGCTTCCATAACTATGCCCGACAACATTGGATGATAGTCAGCATGGACCATCTCGTTCAGAATTGTGGATGGCAATTCATAATGTTCTCATTTGTATTTGCAAAGCTGATAGTCCTGCCTGGGGTAGAAAGTGTGTGACACCCCAATGTTTATAGCAGCAATGTCCAAAATAGCCAAACTATGGAAAAAGCCTAGATGTCCATCAACAGATGAATGGATAAAGAAGATGTGGTATATATATACAATGGAATATTATGCAGCCATCAAAAAATGAGATCTTGCCATTTGCAACGATGTGGATGGAAGTGGAGGGTGTTATGCTGAACGAAATAAGTCAATCAGAGAAAGACAAGTATCATATGACCTCACTGATATGAGGAATTTAAGAAACAAAACAGGATCATAGGGGAAGGGAGTGAAAAATGAAACAAGACAAAACCAGAGAGGGAGACAAACCATAAGAGACTCTTAATCTCAGGAAACAGACTGAGGGTTGCTGGAGTGGTGGGGGTGGGAGGGATGGGGTGGCTGGGTGATAAGACATTGGAGAGAGTATGTGCTATGGTGAGCACTGTGAATTGTCTAAGACTGTTGAATCACAGACCTGCACCCCGAAACAAATAATACATTATATGTTAATAAAAAGAAAAAAAAAAGAAAAAAAAACAACAAAAAAAGAAAGAGTGTGACGAGATTATCTGTCCTTTCCACAGTGAGAATCCCTAGAGATCCCCTGTGTTTCTTAGAAAGGCCTGCGTGCTGAGAGGTTTAGCCTCTGTGTCTCGCAGCTTGAGTGATCTTTTTGGCCCAAGCGAACTTGTCTACCTAGTTTAACTCCCTTTATCCTTAGTAGTTTCAAAATATTGTTATTTCCATCCTTCTGTCTCTTCTAAAAGTATGGGTACATAAGAGTTATGATCTTTCCAAAGCTCATATGTATATGAAAATGTCAAATCAGAAAATTAGTTTCATATTTAATTTGTAAATCCTTACTTTATAACGGGAATTTATCAGTAAGCAAAAATGCCAGGTAAATATTAAAATAGTTCTATAGTTATTATGATATTCATATTTAAAGGAATCAAGGAGCCAGTGAATCCCATCTTGGCCTTTTGGCTAAGATCAAATGTAACAAGTCAACAACATGTGTGTGTGTGTGTGTGTGTCTCAGTAATATACCACATTACTTCTCACACCAATAACCAGGGTAATGTTCCACCAACTGCAGTACAATATTTTTTTCTTTTCATCTGGTGTCTATCAATTTTACCAGATGGAATAATTTATTTTAGGGCTAACCAACCTGATGTGGGTTAAGTCCTCCAGAAAATAGATTTAGTCCAAGATAAGAAAGGAAAATTAATTCTTTTCCATGACAAGATAAACCCACGTAGTAGACTAAGCTGGAATGAGAAGAAAAAACCATGGAGTGTTTCAGAGAGGAAATGACCCTCGACGTTCACTCTCCATGTGATCTAATCACTGTCAATCACATCCCAGTAATACCAATATTAGCCCCGCTTTGAGACATGTCCTCAGAGAGGGGCGAATCATTGGGAAAGGAGAAAGTTTGTGTAAAGTATCAATCCAGGCTGCTTCTGAGACAATGGAAAAGATGGACTACATTTTAATTCCCTAAAATAGTGAAGTGACTGCTTGCCTCAAGAACACCAAGCTTTTTTCCATTGTTTTTGAAGTTCAAGTCACAGAGACATCACTCAAACATTGGAACAATGAAGACAATGTATTGGCTCTAATCTGGAGGCCCTGGGCTGAGGGGGTCAGGCCGTGACAGCAGCATGGCCTCTGACTCAGTTGCTGAGTTCACCTCCTTTAGATTTCTCTCCAAATCATGGCAAAGACGTCTCCAGCACCTCTATGCTACATGAACCCCAGCACCCGTTCTCCCAGAAGGAGATGCATTCTCTCCTGTGCAGTGTTCATATTAAACTCAAGTATATTGGATTTCTAAATTTATGCTCTTACTCCTGGACCGTGAAAGGGAAAAACTTATCATGGGTCTGGATCATGCCCGTCCTGTGTGAGTAAACTTGGATGCACTTGTTCGGGGGCAGGGTGGGGGGGTAATTTTCAAAAGAAACAGAGGGGGAAGGGATACTGGGCAAAATAAAACATTTGATGACATTTTAGGGGCAAAATAATTTTGTAAAATACTCTTTTCTGGCTGTCTCATTTGCCTGGAGAGTTCACTGACTCTCTAATCACTTTGTAAGTGTTGAGTGGCCTCAGCAAGAAAAATGCACTTCTTTCTATGGCTTATTCTAAAGCCCTGCAAACACTTTGGAAAATAATGATCTGAGGGACATTTTAAAAGGAAAGAAAGTTAATTGTATTAATTGTCTATTTGATTTATACTTAAATTTTTCTACATGATGCTTCTTTCTATCTCCTGTATTCCTTTCACCAAACGTATATGGGTTAATTCATACGTCTATACATATGTGTGTGTGTGTATACATATGTATTTCATATGTGTATATGTGTACATAGATAGGTTAGTCTATATGGTGATTCATTTCATTTTTTTTTTAAACTTTATTTATTTGACAGAGAGAGACAGCGAGAGAGGGAACACAAGCAGGGGGAGTGGGAGAGGGAGAAGCAGGCTTCCCACTGAGCAGGGAGCCCGGTGCGGGGCTCGATCCCAGGACCCTGGGATCATGACCTGAGCCAAAGGTGGACACTTAATGACTGAGCCACCCAGGCGCCCCTGTGATTCATTTCTTTAATGTTGTCATATCATCACATTTGTCAGTTATTAAAATTTGTACTCAGAACTTAAAACTAATTGCCCTTGCAAAAGGAGCAAGACTATGCAATGGGAAAAAGACAATCTCTTAATACCCATTATCGGGCTAACCTATCCCCCCACCCCCTCCCCTCTAAAACCCTCAGTTTGTTTCTGAGTCCATAGTCTCTCATGGTTCATCTCCCTCTCCAATTCCCCCTCTTCATTTTTCCCTTCCTGCTATCTTCTTTTTTCAGTAATTTCTCTGACATGGGCCATGGAAACATTTTTCTAGATAGGTCTCCTGAGGCAAGGGAAATAAAAGCAAAAATAAACTATTGGGACTACAGCAAAATAAAAAAAAACAAAACTGCACAGCGAAGAAAATAATCAATAAAACTAAAAGACAACCTACTGAATGGGAGAAGATATTTGCAAATGACATCTCTGATAAAGATTGGTATTCAAAATATATAAAGACCTGGGGAATATAGACTGGTTCACTGTAGAAAACAGTATGGAGTTTCCTCAAAAAGTTAAAAATAGAACTGCCCCTCAATCCGGCAATCTCACTACTGGGTATTTACCCAAAGAATACACAAACACGAATTCAAAGGGGTACATGCACCCCTATGTTTATTGCAGCATTATCTACAATAGCTAAGATATGGAAGCAGTCCAAGTGTCCATTGGCTGATGACATGGATAAAGAAGATGTGGTGTGTGTGTGTGTGTGTGTGTGTGTATAATGGAATATTACTCAGCCATAAAAAAAATGAAATCTTGCCATTTGCAATGACATGGATTGAGCTAGAGAATATGATGCTAAGTTAAATAAGTCAGAGAAAGACAAATACCATATGATTTCACTCATATGTAGAATTTAGGAAACAAAACAAATGAGCAAAGGAAAAAAAAACAAACAGAGAGAGAGGCAAACCAAGGAACAGACTCTTAACTACAGAGAACACACTGATGGTCACGGGAGGGCAGGGGGATGGCAGGATAGGGAAAACAAGTGACGGGGATGAAGGAGAACACCTTGTGATGAGCACTGGGTGATGTATGAAAGTGTTGAATCACTAAATTGTACACCTGAAACTAATATAAACACTGTATGTTAACTATACAGAAACTAAAATAAAAAAAAAACTTTTAAAATCCGTAATTGCCCTTGCTAACAACTGGATTATTTTCCTTGTCTAAATTACATTCTAGCAGCTTGAGCACAACTCTAGAAACATCTCTCATAATGGAAGCAAAGGCTCAAACTAGTTCCTGATCACCCTCCACTCCCCTCCTGTCCTGCCATTTATGCAAAGACAGATTTGTATGGGTCCATGTGCAGAACTTTTGATTTCTCGTATTACTGCTATCCCCTTCAGCTCTCATCCTTTGGTTTTGTGAACCAACAGAGGCTCGTAAGACAACATGCAGTTGGCCTTTGGTCTTTCTCTCTACACAAGTCCTGCGCCACTGGATTCATTTGGAGTGCATAGCAGGACAAGTACAATATACTAAAGTCTGAAGAAATAAGCCCAAAGTAGTCCAGATAACTGAACATCTTCCCAGAGCAATGCCTGATCTTTTCAACACCAGACCCCAAATGAAGAGATAGATAACATTCCAAGACTGACGTGTCAGTGTCTTATCTGTGTGCACAGAAAAACACAGACACTTCTAGTGCAGAAAGTACTTTCCAGATGTCCAATGGACATTCTAAGAATGCAATGGCATCATGAGGTTGTTGTCACAACTTTGAAAATCTTTGGCATTTTTGTACTCAGGAATATAAATGTGTGTGGGTATAAACACATGTGTATATATAAAAATTAATTTCCGTATGCATACATGTGTATGTTTATATGTGCACATGACAAGGGGTATAAATATGCCATAGATCCCAAGCTGCTCATTCACTTTGGAGAATGCAGCAACAGACTGCAAACAAGTGACGCCCGTGTGATTGAGTGGCTCCCGGGGCTCCACGGGGTGGCTGCCTGGATGACAGTGGGCAGGGCACCTGCATTCCGCCCTCTGTGTTCAGGTAGAAAAGATGACTTGCAAAGGGCCAAACTGAAAGAAGTGACTGTCAGAAGGATAGTGACTTTTGTCCTCATTCAGAGTGTGTGAGGGTTTTCACAGCTCCACCCGTTTCCTGTTTAATATGCAGTTTGGACATTTTGAGGAAGAAATTTAATTTCAAATCTTCTACATATGTTTAACGACAACCATCATGCTGTTTGAAAGCACATCACTCTGAGTGACATATGTCTTGTGCGCTACTTACGGTTGGCCCAGAGGGATTTCTTTTTTTCTGAAACAATTTTCTTTCAGCAGAACATGTTATACTGTTTCTGAGTAACTAGCAAAGTTATATACTATAGAAATTATATGCTACAGAAGCGGACGATATCACAATGTTTCGCCCTGCACATTTATGCAAAATTAATCGGACTGACTGATTTTTTTCTATCCCTTTTATAGGATAAAAACCCAACATACAGAGAAGCATTTCTCCCAAGGTTTTCCCTTTCTGCAGGAGCTCCAAATAAGCTTTAAAATCATTATCTTAGCAACTTCAAATTCTTATGTAAAGGCACACACATATGGTGTATCCTTATCCTATCCAAATCCCTTGTAACTTTCAGAGTAAAAACTCCCACCACTCTTCAAGCAAGAAGACCAAAAATAACTTGATGCCATTTATCATTTGTGTGAGTTCTCAATACCAGACACAATGCTTACCAGATGGAGGGAAGCTTCCACGAAATTCCACTCTGATGCGCATATGGTTGGGGTGTGAGGTTGAAGGAGAAGCACACAGAGGTCTTTGGCTGTCCCCGCCATTATGATAGGATTCACTCCACTGAGAGTCAGGGAAACTTGAAACTAAAAGAGAAGAAAACTCATGGATTCCCATGAATGGGAATCAGAGGTCAAATCCCTGCTGCAGGTTATCAGCCAAGTAGGCTACACATCATCTTCTTCCTGTATATTTATATGTTTTCTTTCTTTTTTTTTTTTTTTTAAGATTTTATGTATTTATTTGACAGAGAGAGACACAGCGAGAGAGGGAACACAAGCAGGGGGAGTGGGAGAGGGAGAAGCAGGCTTCCCGCGGAGCAGGGAGCCCGATGCGGGACTCAATCCCAGGACCCTGGGACCATGACCTGAGCCAAAGGCAGACACTTAATGACTGAGCTACCCAGGTGCCCTATTTATATGTTTTCTACCTCCATCAATCAGTCCACAGGCATCTCATAGCTACTCTGCAAAAGGCACTGTGCTTGTCCATACAGGAGATGCCAGGAGAGGTGGAAGAAATCCTGTTCTCATGGAATTTATGAGCTAGCTATGAAGATACAGGTACAGTCCAAGTGCTGTGTCAGCGTTTATAAACCTCCGCACCAGCCGCTCTTGCTGCCAAACACGCACACAGAATACTTACAGGATAGTCAGTTACCAGCTGGTGTAATTATAAATACAAAATAAATGATGTAGATATTTAGTTAAATTATTTCAGAGAGTAATATCCAAATTAATTAATGTAAGAAGTCAGACATGACCAAGCTTCATGGGACAGATGAGTGGGATGGATGGAAATGTGAAAATCCCTCTCAAGATTCTGCTGTCCCCTGGCCATCCTTATCAACAGCATTCACCACGGGTATTTATATCTCTAGAGCACTCTGTTAGGCATGATTCTGGAATGGTTTGTTTCAGGAAATAAGAATGGTTGGTTTTTTGTTCTGGCAACTGGTCAGTTTGAGTATGGATGACCGTGTTCTTCCGTGTGACCCTATGCAACCTGATTATTTAAGGAAAGAAGGCTGAGCAAAGACAGATGGGCCGCAGAATCCTAGCTCTTAAAGCTTTGCAAGGGCAAGTGTGAACAAGAAGAAATATAGATATATATCTTTCTGTCCTTGGTTCCTGACACACAACTCCTAAAACTCTTGTGATTCCCCAACTGTTGGGGGAGATAGAAGCATCTGACCCAGAGCTCCTAAATCTCTTGGAATTTCCTGGGTGACAGAAGTTTCTTTTGTTTTCATGAGGCAACACTTGGTGGCCCCTTGGATGGGGGTGGGTCACCAGAAAGTCCAAGCCATGATTAGAAGCCTGGAAATTTCATCCGTATCGCCATCCTCTGGAGAGGGGAGAAGGGGCTAGAGATTGAGTCAATAATTGAGCATACCTACATGATGAAGCCTCCATAAACATCCCTAAGCCATCGGGTTTGGAGAGCTTCAGGCTGCTAAACACGTCCTCATATGGGAGGATGATGCACACCAACCCCACAGAGACAGAGGCTCCTGCACTCAGGACCCTTCCGGAGCTCACCCCATGTACCTCCTCATCTGGCTGTTCATCAGTATCCTTCATTGTATCCTTTGTAATAACCAGTAAATGTAAGTAAATGGTTTCCTTGAGTTTTGTGAGCATTTAGAGCAAATTGTTGAGCCTGAAGAGGGGGTGTGTTGCCAACTCAGACATAAGTGTGGGGATCCCCCAGGATGGAGGGATTCTCTACTTGAGAATGGCCATCTGAAATGGAGGCAATGTTATGGATTGGGCCCTTTAACCTATGTGCCCTATGCTAACGTTGGGCGCTTAATGGCAGATTTGAATGAAATTGTAGGACAGTCAGCTGGTGTCTGCAGAGCATTGGAAAACTGCTTGGTGTGGAAAACCCATGCATTTGGTGTCAGAAGTAGAGAAAGTGAATTTTGCAATGTTCAGTAAATATAGAACTGTCCAGCAACGTTTATCAGAGTCCCTAAGAGGAGCTGCTGTGGGAGGTTCCCCGGTGGCCTTGCCTGGCTCCCAGGGTCTGTGGGACCCAATCCTCACCACACCCCTCTCCCCACTTCCTCTGCGCCCCCCTCCTCCATCCCGGACTCTGCCCTTCTTTCCACCCTTCAAAAACAATCCAGCCTCAGGGCCTTTGCACTGCAGCCTCCTCTGCCTGGACTCCTGTTTGCCAGGTATCCTCAGTGCTCACTCCTCACTTCCCTCAGGCTTGGCTGAGACATGACCTCCCTAGAGAACGCTCGCTCTGCCTTCCTCTCGAAGACGGCAAATGGCTCCCTTGACTTCCCCCTTCAGTTGCAATTATTGAAACCTGCGACTGTGTATTTTCTCTCTATTATCTATATGTTTATCCTTCCTTCGTCCCCTCCCCTTCCTACACACACGAAGCCTTTGTAGTCAGACATTCAATGTTTCTACTGCTCTTTCTGCAGCACCTTGCACGTCACCTGGCATGTGATGGGCTCTCGGAAACATCTGTTGAATGAGTGAACTCCAGGCAAGTAGGAATCACAAAACTGATCCACTGTGTGCTGTGTATTTTTCCGAAGCATTTTTAAATGCTCAGAACCAGCCTAGGCAAACAGTGCTCTTGCCATTTGCTTTTCTCATGGGGGAGACACTTAATTGAAATCTGTGATAAATACAGCAAATCCACCCCTTTGAGGACTTCAACTGGTTTATTCTGTGTGTACATTGTTCTCGGTGAGGCTACAGTGAATTCAGCCATGTATCTGAAAGGACATTAAGTGATACTCTGTAATACAGGGCATGTTGCTATTATTGTTAAATCCATGGAGATGGCTTTTAAGCTGGATTGATCTACTCTTTATATGAAATATCGCTGCTGTTTTTTAAATACTCCCCCCTCTCTTCTCCTGTTCTGGTTTTCCTCCGAATTTCTAAGTCTGTCTGCATGTTTTGCCATTTGGGGTCCTTCCCTCCAGTGGTCTTGACCTTCAGAGGTTATCCTTCCATTGAAAAATCACTTGATATGGAGTTCTGTGAAATATTTCTCAGTGCACTGTAAATAGTGACAGGTGGCTTTGATTCCCAATTCCTGCTCTTTTGTTTTCCTACATTTTTTTTGGAACTGTAAAAAAATCTAGCACATCTCGATGTGTTATTGCTTACATTAAAAGAACATAAAATGTCTTTATGGAATGCCAGGAAATCCTAAAATTAAAATTAGATTATTGTATTCATGTTTTTGTTCATTTGCCCAACAGATACTCTCTGTGTCTCTGACATGAGTCATGCTCTATGGTAAGTGCTGGTGCTTTGAGATGGATGCAGGCAGTCCCTATTATAAAGCAGACCATTGTCTGAATGTGGGTGGTACTCTGTCCTCATTTTCCTCTTTACTGGACTGATGCAGGCACAGTAGTCCCAGAGACAAACTAGTCATTGAGTCTGCCTTCTTCCCTCTTCTTGAGAACCCCTCAACCAAGTCATTCTGGCATGTTGCCTCCCTGTAACTTTACATTTTGTCTCCCCACCCCACCCCGCTCATTATTGATCCACTTTCCTGAAAAGTTCCCCAGAACCTTCCTTCCAGCCATCTGTGAAGGTTGAGAAGCAATCCGATAACTCATCCATGTAGTACTGGTCTTTTTGTGAACCAAATAATTATTTTCTTATTGAAAACCCGAGATAAATGGAGGGTATTGTGTTCCTAATGGTTAATCTTAAAGACACTGTCTATCCACACCCACCTTATATCTTATCCACAATGCTGTTTTCTCCTTTCTTCAAAGCATCATAGAAAGTCTCTCCTCAGTTTCCACGAGGCAAAAAGATTACCTAGAGTGCTCTGAAGTGCAGTCGTAGTAAACAAAAATATAAGACTACATAAGTGGTTTCCTTGCTAAGGCAAATCCACATGGGATAAAGAAGAGATTAAAGCTTTCAAAAAGAATATTCATGGCTTCTTATTTTCAAAAAGGGAGCTGAATAAGAAACCTACCCTATTGGTGAGACTCTTACTATTGAGTAGAATAAGCAGGCAAGGGTTGGAGGATGGGATGGAAACACCACAAAGTCCCACGGTGCTTCCCCTTTGTCACTCCCCCCAGCGGAGCCTGAACATTCATTCCTCTATCTCAGTGATGCACCAGGGAGGCATGACATGTTGATGTAAGCAGCCCTTCACACTTCAGTGTGAATTGGAGCCGAGTAAAATTTTTAACAAAGGAAAAACTAAACACAAGGGCACACAGGTGATTGGAGGGAAGGATGCTCCCTCATGATAATGGAGCTAAGAATACAACAATAAAGATCACTGAAGAAGAAGATCACTCAGAAAAGTTGCTTCAGACTCGTTTGAGCGAAAACTCAGTGAATATATTAATGGTGAACCGTGTATGTGAATGCTCACTCAGACAGGAGCTAAGATGACCCACATGGACGTGCTTGTCCTGCATTTTCTGAGTGATGAAGTCATTCTCCTTCTGTTGTCAAGATATTAGTGCTTATGTTCAAAATGGGCTAATGCCCATCAGGCCATTGTAATGCATTAGCCCAGTGATGATTACAGCCTTAACACAGACGCTATACATTTTAGCATACATTATTCAGCTAAAATGAATTTTAATCCTCATGCATCCTGACTGTGATCTGATAAAAGTTTAATGGCACATTAGAGTAGATGCTTTAGATTTATTCCTACAAATATCAAAGCAAGCCTTGGTTGAACGAGTCTGTCAATTAACTTTTGGGGACTTGAAAGGCTTCCTTCCGTTCTTTATATTATGGTTCCGGTATTTTCGTGTGTTTATAAGAGAAAAGCAGTTTCCATTGGAACTTGTTACATGTGTTTGCTTGCTGTTGGCTTTAAAAATGTTTTTACTTATATTCACACAGGGTACAGACAGACAAATGTGAGGCTGTTGAACTGTAATTCGCGTGAACTGTTCTCATGTCGGGCTCCTACTAGCGCCCCATCTCACTCACCCCTGTTTAGGTGAATATAAAACCAGCTCAAAGGCTTTAGACTCAGAAATTGTCTTTCATGCATCAGTCCAAACTTATTTCATGACCCCATGATTGTTCTTACAACCTTCCTTCCCTAAAGCAAATATTTTAAGAGCTTTCTGAAATCTTTATTACAATCATGACCATGACTTAGATAACTAAGATAATGAACCCACCCCTAAACGCTGCCTGCCACCTAACGAGTCTAACCCTCTAATCCGTAGCATCCGCCTCCCTGGAACCTGCCCCCAGCTCGCCGTTGGGGGCACTGGGAGAAGCCGCAGCTCACCTGGCCGTTAGGTGTTGGTTTTGGTTGGGGTCATATGCCAACAGGCTTTCAGTGACGTGCGGCACCACCAGGCAGGAAGGTAGTGTGCAGAGATACAGAAGAACAATATATATGGCATTTTAGGCTTTATTCTCCTGCCCTCACACCTGGCCAAGGTGGCTTAGGAAACATTATTTCACCAGGTAAAATTGGAAGCACTTAGAAACATCCTTGTCATATGCGTAGGCTTAGAATCAATTTGTCAGATCTAAAAAAATTAGAGACAGAATCAATTATGCTGATGCTTATTTCCCATAATTAACCCATCATTAAAAAAAAAATAGGTAAGGCAGATATTTTTCGCCTGGATTAGCCATATGTTTACCATGGTTTGCCATTTCTCTTTGTACTCATAATATTCCTAATACCCTTCCTCTAAAATATACTGTATTGGGTTTTTTTTTTTATTCTGGACATGAACTACAGAAAGAAATAATATCATATACATCTCTGTACTTCTGCAAAACTTCCATCTCCTTAGTCAATGTTCACTATTTCCTAGCTTATCATTTTTGTTATTTTTGCATGCATATTTTTATCATGTTTCCTGACAGAAGGGTCAGTGTTGGATTCAGTTGGGATCCTTCTATCACAAAGAGCATAGCATATAGTCAATAAAACTATGTGCTAAGCTCTGAATAAATTAATGAATATAAAATTGAAATTGTAAGCTTAATTGTGACATTCTTCAATTGTCTTGCTGTTGTGCCCAGACATAAAGAACTCATCAGAAGATGCAAAGTATGGCAGGTCCTGAGACACTAGCTCGGAAACTCTCCTTTTCTGAGGGTATTTCCCCCTGGAAAAGGTACAGCATCTGCATCATCCACATGTAACACTTAGAGGCAAAATCCAAGTCGCCAGAGACAAACTTAATTATCTCTTTGTTAATTGTGACATGTGGTGACGATATACATCCTGATCCTGATATTTTTGTGAAATTAATTCAAGTGACTTACGAGCCTTTCAGCAAAACCCAAAGGAGAGAGAGGGAATTAGATTTCTAAAGGAAAATCATATAAAACAAAAACAGTTTAGAAATAGTTAACAACATATATTGAACTATCTCTTTAAAAATCAAACTTGAAAAAAAAAACTTCTTACTTTCTTTTTTTTTTTTAGTTCAGATATTTTAGGGGAGAAAAAGTTCCATAAATTAGCTGAAAATTCACATGATGTTTTGCGATGCCTTTCATCTCATCGTAAAAATATTCAAGGGAGCCGATGTAGCTTAAGCTATTTCTTCTTTTTCAAAGGGACAGTCTTTTTTGCTAAAGGTCAGTGAAAAGCACTGTACCTGATTTCTCTGCCAGCCCCTAGCATGCCCTCAAGGCAAAATTAGCGATGCGATGCGTGGCAGCGCTGGGAATGGGGGTGGTAGGGACCAGAGGGGTGGGGAAGGACCAGAAGGATTTCACACTTACTGAGAGCATGTTTTCTCACAGTCTTGTCGGTAAGTGCTTGGGGGTGTTCTCACTAACTGGGTCCTTCCGACAGCTGGGAGACAGGTTTTCCTATCCTTTGCTTTCAGATGGGGACACGAGGCTGAGAACCCTGACTCGCCCCAGGACACAGGACCCCTTCACTGGGACCCAACCTCCTGATCCCAAGGCTTTGAGTGTCTTCAGTCTCTCAGTTGCTTGTCCTATGTGGAAAGATGTGGCAAAATAATTTACATGGAGCTAAATGACTGCAGCCGTGCTGTTTTTCCTGGCCTAACTTTTACGCCAAGGAATAAACTTCTGATGATCACATTTGTGTCAGGACTTTCCCCAGAATCGGTGATTTCATACTCCACTAGCAGCGACCTGGTTTTAACTGTTCATTGGCTGTCAGGCTCTGTAGGCAGAAAATATTAAAAAAGGTAAAGATTTGAAAATTGAAAAAAATAAGAAAACAGCCTCTCCACACCAAACCTTTACAGGCTTAATCATCATTTCCTACTCTCAACTCTTCTTACCAATTCTCCCCCCATATGTCTTTTCCTAGGTTAGGTCTTTAATATCCGCTGATAATGATGACAGCGCTCAAGTGAAATATGTAGATCGGTAATTTTATTGCCCAGAGCCACGTGATTCTCTTGTGATAAGTTAAAGTATTAAATTCCATTACATTTCACGTTTACCCCTCTTTCTTTCCCAATCCCACCACTTTTTGTTTGGATTTTTGCAAAACAACATGAAATTAGCCAATAAACAAAATGCTAATTCTGTTTGTGATAAAGCCATTTTAATTCCAGGTGATAAAACAAAATATCAGCCATTAAAATATTTCATAGTTACTAGGGCTTGGGGTGAGTATCTACATTAATGAATGATCTTCAACAAGGAAAGTGGACTTGGAAAGATAAGGAATTGGAATTTCATGGTTACTAGAATTTACATATATAGATAGGATAGATCAAGTAGCCTAACCAGAAAGAAAGTTCCAGGCATTCCGTTTTGGGGAGGGGGTATTAAATATGATTCAGACTTTCTATTGATTTCTTCTCCTTACTGAGGGGAGGGGAAGAGAATACCAGAATTCAAAAGTATAATCCATCAATAGTTTCACTCTATTTATCTTTTAGTTCTAGAATATGAGAAATAATAAAAAAAAATCAGACTTGTGACTTTCACATGACACAATGAGCTTAAGGAAGAAGAGATCAATAAAACAGAGCTGGTCTTCATCTGTGGCAGTCCAGCAGGAAATCATTACAAATGGTGATGACAACTCAGTTTGGTTTCCTTGTCCAAGCAAAGGCATGGCTCTGGGAACCTTCCGCTCCCATGTGGACTCTGCCAGGAGTCAATGCGAGACCATGAGGAAGCATCTTTGTTTCTTTTGTACCTTCAGGTTACTTCATCTGTAAACACTGAGCATCTGTCTCCCATCAAAGTAATTCTGATTTTACATTACTTAACAGTGGAAATGATGCTGGAGTTGCACTGCGTTGTATATAAGCTCTTAAATATTATTTTTGCAAGTTGCTACAACATCAGTATTATAATTATGTTGAGATGAATGGAGAATCTAAACAGGTGGTGGCTTTTTGTTATTGAGGAGGGGTTTTGATTTGAAGGGCCTTTGGATTGGTTTTTCCACGTTTGCTCTATTCACCTGACTGAAGGAAAACGTGCATCAGACACTTAAGAGGAGTCCGAGGAACTTCTCAGAGCACTGCTAATCTCAGGTGTTACAGAACTCCAGATTGGTTTCTGATTTATTAATTCCAACTGTTCCTTGGACCTATAATTAACTTCTCACCAGCCCGATATTTTCCTCATTCAATAAACACAAAGGAATGATTACAGAGCCTCTTACAGGCAACAGTATCCATTCAAACTGGCTCTAAACAAGGATTCAGAAGAAGGTTGAATCATTTCCACATACATGGGTGATCAAATCTATTGTAAACTATAAAACTATAGAAGCTGCTGGTGAGGAGCGCCTGGGTGGCTCAGTCGTTAAGCGTCTGCCTTCGGCTCAGGTCATGATCTCAGGGTCCTGGGATCGAGTCCCGCATCGCATCGGGCTCCCTGCTCAGCAGGAAGCCTGCTTCTCCCTCTCCCACTCCCCCTGCTTATGTTCCCTCTCTCGCTGTGTCTCTCTCTGTCAAATAAATAAATAAAAATCTTAAAAAAAAAAAAGAAGCTGCAGGTGATGTGTTTTCCTATCACCATGACGTTTTAAAGTTTTTATTTGTTTATTTTTATTAGAGAGGTAGTTTCTTTGAGTCCTAAAGAGACTTAGGGTAATTCCTGACATATGGAAGGGTAGACACCTTCTTCTTCAAATGATTCTGAGTTCTTTTTACTCTTTTAGAATCATTTTTGGAGGCATGTGTGTAATTCTCTGAAATCCATTTAAGAATTTTGATTAGAACTTCAAAAACAATGTATCTATTTGTCTTCTCTTTTTTCCTTCATTATATATATATAAAATATATACATGTAAAATATGTATATATTAAATCTATATACATATACATATATTTATATTATAAAAATATATACATATATACTTTTTCCTTTCTATCTATCTATCTATCTATCTATCTATCTATCTATCTATCTGACTGTGTGTCTTACAGCTAATTCCCAATGTGATGGTCTTTGGGGATGGAGCCTTTGGGAGGTAATTGGGTTTGGATGAGGATGAGGGTGGAGCCCCATGGTGGGATTGGTGGCCTTATAAGGGGATGAAGGGACCACAGCTGTCTGCCTCTCTCTCTCCACCACATGAGGACAGAGCAAGTTGGTATCTCTCTGCAAACCAGGAAGAGGTCCCTCCCCAGGAACCCAATCAGCTGGCCCTTTGATCTTGGACTTTCCAGCCTCCAGAACTGTGAGGAATGATTGCTGTTGAAGCTACCTAGTTCCTGATTCTGGTAGAGCTGAATTATTTTTTTAAAGATAAAATTTATTCATTTGAGAGAGAAACAGAGAGAGAGAGGGAGAAGAGGAAGAGGCAGAGGGAGAGGGAGAAGCAGACTCCCCGCTGAGCTGGGAGCCCGACATGGGGTTTGATCCTGGGACCTGGAGATCATGACCTGAGCTGAAGGAAGACGCCCAACCATCTGAGCCACCCAGGTGCCCCTGGGCAGATTATTTTTAAAAACTTATTTATAGGTACTTTAGAGTTTTGGGGGTAGCTATTATGAAATATTTGTTCATATTATTAGATTATTATTACATTACAATTGATTTTTTGTTGGTGTGTAGTAATATTGTTTGAGTTCTGATCTTGTAGCAAAAAGCTTCTTGAATATTCCTTTTTGCTTTAATTGCTCATCTATTCTCTTAAACGTTCAATGAAGATGATCTTCTAAATCAATGGCAATAATAGTTTTATTTCTTCTTGGATTAGCTATTTCACGGAATGACACTCTGTTTGCACTCGCATTAATGCAGGCCATTCTTTAAATTAGTCCCAGAATGTATTCGTTTCCTGAGGTGACTATAACAAAGTACCACAAACTGGGTAGATTAAAAGAGAAATTTATTCTCTCACAGTTCAGGAGGGCAGAAGTCTGAAATCAAGGTGTTGGCAGAGCCCTTCTAACCCCCAAAGGTTGTAAGGAAGAACGGTTCCTTGCCTCTTTGCTTTCTGTTGGTTGTTGATAATCTCAGTTTATGGTCCTATAACTCCAATCTCTGCCTCTGGCTTCACATGGCTTTAGTCCCCATGCATGTCCATGTTCAGAGTTCCTCTTTCCTGTAAGGACACTTGGATCAGGGACTGCTCTAATCCAGTGTGACCTCATGTTAACTTCATCACACCTGCAAAGACCTTGTTTCCAGATAAGGTCATATTCACAGGTTCCAGGGGGACATAAAATTTTTTTGAGGTGGGGATACTGTTCAACCCAGTAGAATCCACTCCCTGGTATCCCAAAATTCATGTTCTCTCATGTACAAAATACATTCACCCCATCTCAACATCTTCCAAAATCTTAAGCCATTCCAGCATTAACCCTAAATCCAAACCTCATTTAAATATTACTCACTGGAAAAAGTTCCATATCTCATTATCCAAATAATCTAAACCAGGTATGGGTAAGACTCTTGGTCTAATCCATTCTGGGCCAAAATTTCTTTCCATCCACAGAACAGTGAAACCAGAAAACAAGTTATTTGCTTCCAAAGTACAATGGTTTGACAGGCATAGGATAGACATTTCCATTCCAAACGGGATAAATGGAAGAAGTAAGGGTGGAAGGGGGAGGGTACTGGTCTAGAGACAGTTCTCAACCCCTCCAGGCAAGTTGCAGTAGGTTACAAGGCTAAGAATCATCCTCTGTGGTTTGATGCTCTGTCCTTGGGGCTCTCCAGGAGGACAGCTCTGCCTTGTCTGGCCTCTGGGTCCACAGCCCTGCCCTGGGAAGTCATTCCACGGATGTCAAAGAGATCGAGACCTTTAAATGTGAGCATCCTGCACAGTTCTTTCTTGGACAACCTGCCCGAGAAGGTCGATTGGACCCATGAGTCATACATGTAGTCTCTTTAACAAATGGTTTTCCAGTCACACCCTTGGCCCTGTTTCGAGAGCACGCTCTCTGGAAAGACAGAATTTTCCAAATCATCAAGTGCTGGTTCTTTTCCATGTAACGTTCATTGCTCAATTTCTCCCCCCCCCCTTTTTTTTGGTAGCATTTTACTACAAAGAGCAAGGACAAACGAGGTCACATCTTCCAGTTCCGCTCGGAAATCTCAGCTAAATATCCAAGTTCATTGATTACAAGTTGCACTTTCCACCCAGTGGCAGAGCACAATGTGGCCAGGTTTTTGCTGCTTTGTGACAAGGTAGCCTTTCTTCCAGGGTCCGAAAACATGCTCCCTGTTTCCATCAAAGGCCCCGGTTTGGGTTCAGGTTCCCTGTTGTTTCTCTCATGTGCTGAGTTGTTTCCTGTGTTGTAATTTTTTTAAGTTCATCTTCACTTGCCTTTGTTGTTCGATGTGCCCTGTGTTGTGGGACATTTGTACAACTTTTATATCTGTTTCATGTTTTATTTAATTATATTTCATTATAGTTCCCATTGTTTGCTGATTGTATGCAACAATACAATTGATTTCTGATCTTTTTGAATTAATATTTGGGGTTTCAGTCGTTGTTTTGTAGATTTCCGAGGCTACTTTGTGTAAATAACGGTGTCATTTTCTCCGTGATGGTTTGAATCTCTGCCTGGTGCAAGTCACGAGTATCACGCTGTCTTTGTCTCCTTTTATCTGAGATTGTCTTTATTTTACCTCCGTGTTTGAAGAATGTGTTTGTTGGATGCAGAGTGGTGACTTGGCAGTTTATTATGTTGTGCGACTGTCTTCTGACCTCCAAAATTTCTTAAGAAATCAGAAAATATTTGAATCAATTTTTTTTTTTTGCCTATGGGTAATATATCATCGTCCTCTGGCTTTTAAAACATTTTTTTCCTTTGGTTTTCTGTATTTTGACTATGATGTGCTAACTCATTTTATGCACACTCACTCTTGGGATTCACTGAATGTCTTGATTCTGTAAATGAGATCTTTCAGCAAATTGAGAATTTTTCAGTCATTCTTTTCAGTGATGTTTTTATGTCCCATTTTCTCTGTCCTCTGCCTGTGGGATCTCAGTTACATGTATGTTGGGAATTCAGATATTGTTCACTTTGGTTTTCAAACATCTTTCTTTGTTCTTCAGATGGAAAAGTCTATTGATCTGTTTCCAAGTTTACTGGCTCCCTCCCTTGTTAACTCCATCCTGCTATGAAGCCCAATCAGTGCAAATTTATTTCATAGATTGAGTTTTTCACTCTTGAAGTTGGGACTTTTTAAGTTTCTAGTTTTCTGATGAAACTTCTTATAGTTTTATTTATTGAGAGCATATTTTCTTTCATGCCACTGAGAATAGGTAAGATAGATAAAATAAAATACTGTCTGCTTATTCCAATATATGTGTATTTGGGAATTGGTTTCCATTGATTGTCTTTTCTCTCGAGAATGGGTTAGGTTGTCCTTTTTTCACCTATTGGCTGAATTTGTATTGTTTCCTGAATATTCTACTCTGAATTCTATTGTATTCCTAAATAGAGTGCTGATTTTCTAAATTACAGCAGACAATTAATTATCTTGGACTCATAAACATTGCCTCTTTGGTGTAGCTCAAAATTCATTTCAAAATGCTGTGTGTTTGCCCAGTGTATGCCTGGTTCAAAATCGGCCAGTCAGGTGGCCAAATTTCTTACACAGGATTTGATGCTTCATCTCTCTGGCTCTGTTCTTTTTGGGATTTCTTCCTCACTTTGTAGTGGCAATGATTATTCCAAACTCTGTCATGTGGTTCTGAAGGCCAGAACGATATGGATTTTCCACCAATGTTTTACCCTGTCAGGGCTGAGTCCAGCCTGACTCTCAGGCTTAAGTCATTAAAAAAAACCCAGGAAGATCACCCCGGGCCATTCTTTCTTCCGAACTGATTCTCTGCTATAATCGTCCTGCTTTTGTTCACTCTGTGCTACCTCCAGGCAGTTTTTTAAAAATTTATCCAAGTTTATGGCTGTTATTTGTGGGAAAGTTGGTCTGGCAGGAGCTTCCTTGGCCATGCCTGAAGTGGAACCCATAAAAGGTGATTTTGATTTTGCATTTTCTTTGGCTGGAGCCACCAATTATTTCATCAAGCCAAAAAACATTTTCTCTTAATTTACCAGCTTGGGGGTTCCACAACCCTTTGATAATATTACTTTGGACTCTATAGCTGTGTGAAGGTCAGACAAGGATTTAATTTCTTACAAAAAGTATCCCTCCCACCCAAATCAGAGTCCCATACAGATGTCTAGTTCCCTTGTAGTATGTCTGGCCCTGTTTGGGGCATGTTTCTATTTCTGGAACTCTTACTATGAACAACATTCCTTCAAGAGTCTCGACATTGGACAATCTATTTGAAGTTCCCAATCTTGTATACGTTACGACAATGAACTATGTTCATTTAATACCCACCTCCTGTGGGTATTAACACCAAACACTATGCACACTTCTTTTTATACCTGGGAAATTATCATCCACCTAGGAGATTTTCACAACCTTTAATGGACTGAAATAAATAGGAAAGTGTAGAAATCGTTATCAAGGTAACCACCTTACATAAGAGACTCCTTGATCAACGAGCAGGAAAGATGGCCCCTGCTTGATGAAGCCACTTGGAACGTGATATGATGACTTATTTTCTGACTGTACCAGAGCAAAGTTTCTAGATCCATTAGAGAGACAAGTCTTAATCACACAGAGTTTATAGATCTTGCTAAAAATAATGGACATATACAATGGCAGAATCACTACCCTATTCATAAGTGACTCTCTGAGATGAAAGAAAGAATGAGCCAGAATGGCTACCGAATGTGTATTATCACTACGTAGTTCATGAGAAAGTGGTAATAGTTCCTGTTGCATATTTTGATTTTGTGTAAAGAGGACTGAAATATAATTTTTATGTAATATTGAAAAACTTCTGAAAACATCAATTGATGTAAAATTGTTTGCAAAATCAAAATCTTTACCAGAAAGTATTGTAACATTAAAAAGAAAGTTCTTCGGAAACAATGACTCACGAAAGAGTGTCAAGTGCCATATGCTTAAATGCTGAATCATGCCAAGAAAATCTCAGTGGTTTGGAACGTTATTTTTATTACTGGTTTAGTGATATTTTTGAAAATCCAAATATGTAATTAAAATGGCTGAAAGCAATACATTAAAATAATAAGTAGTTTAGGCTTTTATTGTACATAGGCTATATTCTGATAAAAAAAAATCCTATCTGTCATTTATTTTCCTAAAAACTCTAGGCAACACCAGTACTCATTTGCGATTCATGTTTTCCTAATAATATTACATTCTGTATCGAGTTACAGTTTGTGGCATTAAGAACAAAGATTTTGCCTCTGGCTGTTATCTAAAAAGGCAAATAGAAAAATATTATGTATATATTCTTATATAGGAAGAGAAATACAAGGAAAATTCCTTAAACTATTTTAATCTTCATGGAAGTTCAGATAATCAGGAGGTGTATTTATCATTATTATTATTTTCAAAACCAAAGCCCAATGAAAAAGAAAAGAAACAGATTGCCTTTGAAACCGGGTTCTATCCATTACTAGTTGTGTAACTGTGGGCCTCTTATTTAAGATCTCCATTTTGTAATTTGTAAAATACAAGTCCTTTGTATTAACTTCTTTAAAAGATTGTTGGAGGGCGCCTGGGTGGCTCAGTTGGTTAAGCGACTGCCTTTGGCTCAGGTCATGATCCTGGAGTCCCTGGATCGAGTCCCGCATCGGGCTCCCTGCTCGGCAGGGAGTCTGCTTCTCCCTCTGACCCTCCCCCCTCTCATGTGCTCTCTCTCTCTCAGTCTCTCTCTCTCAAATAAATAAATAAAATCTTTAAAAAAAAAAAAAGATTGTTGGAGGTAGCAAATTATACAATATGTGTGAAAATGCTAGGCACGGTATTAGGATATGTTCACGGAGGCTCCAGAAATCAAAGAGTGGGTTTTTGGATTTTTTTTTACCCCTTTCCCTATATTCACAAATACATTATATTTTCCAAAGCAAACCGTGGAATTTTATAATACATTTGATTCCACTTTAAATGGTTCTTAACCTCAATGTTGTTTGAATGGTGCAGTCTACTAAAATCAATCATATTAAAAAAACAAACAAAATACAAATTTGAAATCTCACAGTGAAATGCAATAGCAAGAAATTCAAAGATGGAGGAATCTGTTGTGAGAAATGCTTAATCTAAGTCATTTTGGTGCAAGTGATATCCAGAAGTAGAAGAGAGTAGGCCACTTTTATGTGCCCAGTGAATCAATATCCAGGGGATAAACTGTGCATTTACAATTAAACACAAACTAGCCTCCTCTGCTTGTGATCAAGAGAGTAATGACAGTAACTGAGAAAAATGTAGCTTTCCCAACGCGAAGAACGGAGCTTCCTTCTGTAGTGTGTTTCCGGAAGGATGTCCATGCCACTGAGTCAAATTGAGGCCTTCACATTTTAAGGCACTTGGTTGCCTTGGATTCGGATAAATTCAAAATAAGGAAATTGTTTACCAATCTGAAGAGATAAGGCCACGGGATGTCAGCGTGGCTGTTGGAGGAAGGACTTCTGAAAATCCTCTACTCTATGAGAGCAACGAGAACCTTGGCAACAACGATCAGAATAGACCTGATTTTCAGAGCTCAAGAAATTAACCAAAGACAACAATCCGGGGAATGTATATTAAAAACAACAACAACAACAACAACAACAACAACAACAAAAAACCCCCAAACCAAACAAACAACAAACTGCCCAATCTTGGGAAGAACAGCAAGTTTTGTGGAGTTTTAACGTAACTTTCCCCATTTCCTCTTCTGCTCCCTCAGCTGTGTGGTAGCCTTGGAAACAACACACAATCTTGGGGAAAACCAGCAGCCTGGCAAACCACCGATGGCACAAACCCAATTCCCAGAGAACTGTCATTATTTTAACTGTCTGTGGTTTCCAGAAGATCCCACTCATCAGCCTTGTCTTTATCTGACCTGACTCCGAGTAAGCTTTTTGCAGGGTATTTGTTGGAATGGATCAGGCACCATTTTCATTTTCCCGGTGGCCCTAGGTGGTGGGTAACAGCACACCCAGCATGAGGCAAACCAGAAAGGTTAAAAGGGAAAGTTGGAGGAGAAGGTATCTTGAGGGGGATTTCTAAAAGCTCTGGCACATTCCTGGGAATCTTGAAGGTTGCATGCATGCATGCATGGAGCCCTGCTCATGCCCAGAGCTACCCACATGCTCAGAGAAGACCTAAGTTCTCACGTCTGGCTGACCCTGAGACTCTGCTCGAGTAGAGAGTGAGGATGAGGCAGAATTTTCAAACACTTGGCTGAGTCTTGAGGGCATAGCTGAACACCAGCACGGAGCCCATCGGCAGAGACCGAGAGACTTACCGCTTCCAGGAATTTAAGGAGATTTCTCTCGAATCATTAGCTGACCATAAAGCTAACTAAACACAGACAAAGAATACAGACACTACAGATCTGGTTCTGGAAATTCGTGAATAAGGAACAACAAACCCTGAGTGAGTATGGATCTGATTTCCAGTGTTGACATAATGTTGTTGAAAATTCCCATTTTCAATAAAAATTACTCTACGTGCAAAGGAATAAGTAGGCCTGACCTATATAAAGGAATAAAAGCAGTCAAAAGACACCATTCCCCAGGAAGCCCAGATACTGTGCTTTGAAGGCATAGGAGGCATTCATGAAAGTATTGTGCATGCTTTGATGATGCCCCCCCCACCCCCAAATCCGCGCCCATCAAGAACTTCAGAATGTGAGCTTACTTGAAAATGGAGTTTTCACAGATAGAACTACCTAAGTTACTATGAGGTCATACTGGGTTTGGGTGGGACATACGGGTATTTGTAGGCCTCTGTTTAACACCAACAGGATACACATTTTTCTAAAGAGCAGATGGAAACTTCTCCAGGATAGATCATAGGATAAGTTGTAAAATGAGACCCTGTTTAAGTTAAAAGTACTGAAATCATGAGATATCAGCTCTGATTGCAGTGGAATGGAATTAGAAATCAGCAACAGAAGAAAAATGAGGAAATTCACAAATATTGTAGAATGTCTAGAAAAGGCAAATCCACAGAGATGGATGTTTTCAGGGGCTGGCGGTTAGAGGGAGAAAGGGGAGTTGCTGCTTGTGAGTATGAGATTTCTGTTCTCTGATGTGAGAATATTTGGGACATGTATCGTGGCGATGAATGTACAACTTTGTGGATCTGTATACTGAAAACCACTGAAGTGTACATTTTAAAAATTGGAATTTCATGGTATATTTTAATCTCATTTTTAAAACTGTATGAGAAAAAAAGGCATGACCATGAGACAGAGAACAGACCTTATGACACACATGCATTATATATATATTTAACAAGCGCACTGGTGGCTAGAAATGGACTAGACCCAGAAACTGTTTTCACAGAAGCTGTGCAAGCTCATTTCCTGCATTTCAAGCAACCTTGATTTTGTAACAAAACCCACAACAGCATTCATTATATAATTGTTTGTTTAAAATATACTGATTCAGTGAAACCAGTGAGTCTTTAATGCCCACTCATTTATGTGGTAGTCATGAAATCTCACCCAAAGACTTCCCAGGCTTAATCATAACAGGATTTGACATATTTGGGCAATTCTTTACATAGTGTTCACATCACCTCATTTCATCCTTGCAACAACCCTTTCGGTCAGACTCAGCACTTTTATTCTCATTTTATGTATGAGGAAACCAAAGAACAAAAGACTTTAAGGGTCATATTCATGATATCATAATAAATCATTGATGGAGGTGGTAGCCGGCTGCTGATCCCCACTCTTAAATTACTTCCAAAACGCACAGAAGGGAGAACTCAAGCTAAGAAAAGTGTCTATTAATTTAAATGCTTGGTGAGAACATTTCTCCTACTGGCTTACAAAAATCATGCCAATACGTAGTTTCACTGTAGTGAATGAAATGTTCCCTCAGCTTTATTTCAGTGCCATCCTTCTCTGAATGGCTTAAAGAACCTTTGGTATCTATCAGGTTACACGGTGACACAGACCCTTCAGAATCGCTGTGTTACTTTTTAAACAGACATTTTCATTCTGGCGAGTTCGCAGATTAAAATCCGTTAACATGCAGGACATTGAGCTCTGTTTGTAGACTATACCAAAGACACATGGAGAAGTCATTACGAATAAAAATAGTTTTATTCCTCACAGAGATTCCTTCACAGAGGCGTTCAAAAATCAACCAGGAGGCTGCAGTTGAAACCTGGCCCAGGGAGGGGACACTCTGTCTTGCAGTGACAGGTATGAGTATTGACTGGGGAAATCTGTGAAAGCTCAGAGCCCTGTCTATGCTGGCCTTCCAGTAGTTTCTATAATCGGGGCTTCTTCTGTGCCACCGGAATCTCTGAATGGACCCAGCGTCTGCTGGAGGGCTCCTGTGACTGGATCGATGGACATCACCCAGGGAGCTTCGCGGCGGGGAGGGCCCGAAACCCAGCTGCACCCTGAGTCAGAGGTGGGGAATCCCTGGACATGTGTTCCTGTGACTCACCACTGTGATCTGCAAACAGCCACTGGTTGAGATGTTTACTCAGCACGGTTACTTTGCCCCTGCCACTCGGGATGAATTTTGATTTGGACTAACACAAAACACAAGTGAGAACAAAATGTGACAAGGCACTTGCCCTCTCCCTAGAAAGTCAGGATTGTTGGAGAGTCCTGTGTGAGCTTCCCTAAGCCGGTCTGGACACTTGTGTTTACCGGGAACCTGGAACTCCAGGAAACTCAGGCAGGACTGATCAATGGGAAGGAGGGGGAAATAAATATGCCTCCTGTCCTAACCCCAGCGTAGCCTCCCCCACTATCAACACCCCCCACCCGATGGTACATTTGTTACCGAGGATGAACACACTGACACTTCATCATCACCCTGACTCCATAGTTGACCTTCGGGTCACTCTTGGTGCTGTGCATTTTAGAGGTTTGGGCGGATGCATAATGACGCGTATCTACCATCATGGTATCATACGGGGGGAGTTTCACTGCCCAAATCCTCTGTGCTCTGCCTGTTCATCCTTCCCTCCCCCAAGCCCTGGAAACCGCTTACGCTTTCACTGTCTCCATAGTGTTGCCTTTTCCAGAATGTCAGAGAGTTGGATCATACATGTGTAGTCTCTTCAGACTGGCTTCTCACGTTATCCTTCAGAAGTTTTTGATTAGAATTCCTCATGTGTGACACATTAAGGAAATATTGCCATGAAAATATAATTAGAGACTTGCCTTAATTTAGCACTTTATTATTGTAAAAATAATACATTTTAAAAAATTTATTAAAATAATATTATTTATTATTGTAAAAACTACATTTTTTTTTCCTGGATAACACACTCTTCTAAGATATAGTGGTGGTTACAGAAAACTATACTCATGAACAAGATGCATCACCATGAATGCATACATGTGTGGGCGCTTGGATTCTTGGGGAGACGGGGAAGCTGAGCTGAGGAGGAGAAAGGAACCCAGGCACTGGATCTGACACAGCCCTGCTCTCCACACCGACTCTATTCTCACTTCAATTTGCTTCATGTGTTGGACTTCGAAGGCACTGAAGTGCGCTGGCAAACAAAGGAAACACAAGAGATAATCGAGGACGTGTGGGCCAGAGACAGAGACGAGGGATGGGGTTGTGTGGCTGCAAACCGGGCGCTGGTGGGAGCGGAGTCTGCACTGGGGCAAGGAGTCCTGGAGACAGCATTCGGGGAGGCACTGCGAGTCACAAGCTCAGATTTAAAAGAAAAGAAAACACGGGCCACGTGATCTCGTTGGCTGTTAGCACAGCCAGCGTCCTCTGTGGCTGACACGGCTCCTGGGACAGGAGCCCAAGGAGGCGACACGTAGGACAGTTGCCCAGGTCGTGCGTCTGGGAGCTGAGCTGCCCTGTGCCCTGGAGATGCCACAGTGAACGGTTCTTCCACACTCATGCCAAAGGCTAGTTCTTTCTGAGAAATTAGAGAAGACCAAAAAGGAAAAACCCAGCCTGGAACGAGCGGGCGTGGCAACAGCGAGCACCGCGCGCTGCCGCCCCGTCCTCTGCAGGGTCCGCTTGCCCACCTGGCAACCACCGAGCAGGACAGATTCCCGCTAGCATTACTGGTTCATGTGAAAGTTCGGCGAATTTTGCAAGCGCCACCAGATGCCGAGTAAGAAGTGACTTTCTATATCTATCTGGCAAACACCTTTGGTTAATTCCCCGAAAAGGAGGTATTGCCTAAACGCTCTCTTGGCTACTTCTTTTGCAAAACTCTGTGTTCCCTCAAGAGTAACAGAAACAAAATCTGGTTGTTTTTCATCACGGAAAGCAGTTTAGTTGCCATAATAGGACTCTGGCACATGGAGTCATTTAGCCTCCTTTGCCATGTGGTGCCACAGTTTGGCTCCTAGACTGGACCGCAGCGATCACCTTGCCGAACCCGCCCCCCATCTTTCCTTTTTGTTAATGGGTCCAGCCCAGCCACGTGCGCACTCGTTCTCAGTGGTCACCCAGGGTCAGAGGGGCTGGAGGAAGTGGGAGGGAGGGAAAAGAAAGTGGGAGGAGGAGGATGAAGGGGAGGAGGTGGAGGTCGGGGGGAGAGGGCAGAGAGAATGGGACCCATCGAGGAATCTGCAAGAGGCAAGGCACACGTGTTTCCTTTATTCCTGACAGCTCTTACAGCTTCATAACACACGTCTCGCACAGGCCGCCCTTTCTGTCCCTTGCCCTCTGGTACCTCTGTTCATCCTCCATCCTTTCCCACTGATTTGTGGTCAGTGACACTGATCTCTGCCTATTGTGGTGCCCAGGGGCCTGGGCCTTCCAGCTCCTATAGAGTTAACCATGGAGGCAGGGGCAGGTGATGGGAAGGTGGGAAGCGGGAGACGTCGGGGTATTTATTCCCTCCCGATGTCCCGTGGCACCAAGTTTTAGAGACCCAGTTCCTGCTGAGCGGCCCTCCTGTGGCTCCAGAATGTCCCGGTAATAGACACAGGGCAGCTGGTGGCCAACAGCGGACTGAAAAGGGTATAAACGGGTCCAGTTCTGCAAGACGAGTCCCCCACTGAACTCTCTTCAGCAAAACCCTTTGAGAGTGCTGTCTACTTCCTGAATTTATCTGGATTTCTATTATCTGTTGAGCTTGAGAACAAAGACTTCCTGACTATGGCCCATAGAGTACAGAAATCAAAGTTATTGTCCAAGTGAAAGCAAATATTCTACTGCTTTTGCTCAGAAACAAAACCACTTTTTTTTTTTTTTGGTCTCTTAAAACTTAATTCTCTCCCAATGACGTGATAGAAAAGTTGGCAGACTGTGGGTTAATATGTAGAAAAAGATGCACCAAATAAGGACATTTCCATTTTTGATCAAGTTTTCTGTTAAGGTCCACTGCATAGAGCGAAAATTAAGTGCAGAGCTTGTGACGCTTTCTCAGTTAATATGTACACAATACCAACATTTTCAGACGATTCTGCAAAGTTGAATTGGCCGGGGGTGAAGAGGATGGTGAAATCCACATATCTTTCTTAATTCCTTCTTTTTAACAACAGTGAGACATTATTAGCTCCGAATGTTTATACAGGGCTTTGCTCATTTCATGGCCTTTCACATAATTATCTCATTCGATCCTCACACTGCCCCACGAGTGACTGAGCATCAGCCATGGCAAATATGACTTGCTGGTCCATCCTACGAGAGACTGAAGCGGCTTCCCGCAGGAGCTTACACACTCTTGGGGGATGGACAGATTCAATGCCAGGGGAGCATTACATGAAAAAGAACAAATATTCATCTTTGGAAATGACAAATTCCTGCTTAGAAGTATCACAGACCCAAACCCAGTATATTTCTGAATATATACAACATATGTGGATTCATTTTTAAAGCAATTATCTTAAGTTTTTAAAGCAGATTTGACACCATGGTATCAAAAAGCCTGAACTACATTTCAATATTTAACAGATGAAATCATGCAAAATAATGCAACAACCACTGAAGTATTAATACTTGATTTGGGTGTGCCCAAGGGACCAGAATCTGCCATCAGGATATACAGGAAAAAGAGGTTTGCCTTCACACAGATTTCCCCCTTGGTTTCTTTCCAGTCTCTTTGGTTCTGTAAGTATGACTGTTGATGTGTCTCTTTTAATTTGGTTATGGCTAATGCAGGACTGTATTTATCACATTGCCTGTGTGTTTCCTCCAAACCAGCACAAGTTTCTGAATTTAGTGGCAATGGTTGAGAGCATGTTTGAGAAAAGACTTTGCCTTCAGTGTCTTTTGCTGACTGTAAATAAATTGCCTGTAGATCTGAAGACTTCATCATATCAAACCTAGCTCTGAGGAAATGCTGAATTTCACAAAAAATAACAACAACAACAACAAAAAACCCTTGGATGTGTCAACTTCTAAAACAAATTGGAACTTCAGATAACTTCAAAATGAGGAAAGGCTTTTGCCAGCTGTAGAGTTAAAATGCAGATGGTTGTCACAGTTTAGGCTCCTTATATTAAAAAAAAACCCCCAAACCTGACAAGTGCAAAATAATTTGTAGAAGTATGTGTATGTATGTATACTCTCTATATGCCCTATCATATACACACACACACACACACACACACACACACACACATGCAGTACTCTATATTGTACATATATAAAACTACATGCATACAAATATACTTTTAATATGTTAAAAGTATAAATACTGGGACGCCTGGGTGGCTCAGTCGGTTAAGCGTCTGCCTTCGGCTCAGGTCACGGTCTCAGGGTCTTGGGATCGAGTCCCGTATCGGGCTCCCTGCTCAACAGGGAGTCTGCTTCTCCCTCTCCCTCTGTCTCTTCCCCCTGCTCATGCTCTCTCTCTCAAATAAATAAATAAAATCTTTAAAAAAAAAGTATAAATACTTTGAAAATATATGTACAAAGTATATAGAGTATACAAAAGTGTATTAAAGTACATAAAATACTCTGAAAACTATAAAACACTGATTAAAGAACTTGAATGACACAAGCAATGGGAAAGATATCTCATGCTCAAGGATTGGAAGAACAAGTATTGTTAAAATGTCCATACTACCCAAAGCAATCTACACATTTAATTCAATCTCTATCAAAATACCAACAGCATTTTTTGGACAACTAGAACAAACAATCCTAAAATGTGTGTGGAACCGCAAAAGACCCTGAACAGCCGAGAAAAACAAAACTGGAAGTATAACAATTCTGGACTTCAAGTTATACCACAAAGCTGTAGTAATCAAGACAGCATGGTATTGGCACAAACACAGACACATAGATCAACGGAACAGAATAGGGAACCCAAAAATGAACCCACAACTATACGGTCAATCTTCAACAAAGCAAAAGAATATCCAATGGGGAAAAAAAAATGTCTTCAACAAATGGTATTGGGAACACTGGACAGCCACATGCAGAAGAATGAAATGGGACCCGTATCTTACACTATACTCCAAAATGAACTCAAAATGGATTAAAGACCTAAATGTGAGACCTGAAACCACAAAAATCCTAGAAGAGAGCACAGGCAGTAATTCTCTGACATTGGCCGTAACAACATCTTTCTAGATATGTCTCCTGAGGGGCAAGGGAAATAAAAGCAAAAATAAACTATCAGGACTACATCAAAACAAAAAGCTCCTGCACAGCAAAGGAAACAATCAACAAAACTAAAATACAACCTACTGAATGAGAGAAGATATTTGTAAATGACATATCTGTTAGTATCCAAAATGTATAAATAACTTATACAACTCAACACCCCAAAAATGAATAATCCAGTTAAAAATGGGCAGAAGACTTGAACAAACATTTCTTCAAAGAAGACATACACATGACCAACAGACACATGAAAAAATGTTCAACATCACTGATCATCAGGGAAATGCAAATCAAAACCACAATGAAATAACACCTCACACCTGTCAGAATGGCTAAAATCAACTACACAAGAAATAACAAGTGTTGGCGAGGATGCGGAGAAAGGGGAACCCTCTTACACTGTTGGTAGGAAAGCAAACTGGTGCAGCCACTGTGGAAAACAGTGTGGAGGTTCCTCCAAAATTTAAAATTAGAACTACCCTATGATCCAATAGTCACACTACTAGGTATTTACCCAAAGAATACCAAGAACACTATTTCAAAGAGATACATGCACCCCTATGTTTATTGCAACATTATTTACAATAGTGAAACTATGGAAGCAAACCAAGTGTCCATAGATAGATGAATGGATAAAGAAGATGTGGTATATATGTATACAATTAAATATTATTCAGCCATAAAAAGAATAAAATCTTGCCATTTGCAACAACATAGATGATCTAGAGAGTATAATGCTAAGTGAAATAAGTCAGTCAGAGAAAGACAAATACCGTATGATTTCACTCATGTGTGGAATTTCAGAAACAGAACAAACAAACAAAGGGAAAAAAAAGACAAGGGCGCCTGGGTGGCTCAGTTGGTTAAGCGACTGCCTTCGGCTCGGGTCATGATCCTGGAGTCCCGGGATCGAGTCCCACATCAGGCTCCCTGCTCAGCAGGGAGTCTGCTTCTCTCTCTGACCCTACCCCCTCTCGTGTTCTCTCTCTCATTCTCTCTCTCTCTCTCGCTCTCAAATAAATAAATAAAATCTTAAAAAAAAAAAAGACAAACAGAAAAACAGGCTCTTAACTATGGAGAACACACTGCTGGTCACCAGAGGGGAGGGAAGTGGGGGGATGGAGGAAATAGGTGAAGGGGACCAAGAGTACACTTATCTCAATGAGCACTGAGTAATATATGGAATTGTTGAATCACTATATTGTACACCTGAAATTAATATAACACTGTATGTTAACTATACTGGAATTAAAATTGAAAAAAAGAGAAGAAAAACCCCTCAAAGTATACAGAGTATATAAAAGCGTATAAAAATATATAAAGTACATATTTACCATAAAAATATATATGTAATATAGTAATATTACTAACATATTAGATGTGCTAACATATCAATAACATACTAAGCATTAACTCACATATTAAAATATATGCTATTTTAATACATACTCTTTTAATATAATTTTAAAAATTGAAAGAGATTGAGTTTCCTTTCTGTCTGTGTTCCTACATGTGAAGTCCACATTTTGCTGGTTTATTTCACTAGCCATGGTCAAGATATTCCCTAATTCTAAGCTCACGTTTCCCAGAGTGTATGTGTGAGGATCCCCATTCTCAGCCTTTCTGAGGAGTAAGCTCAGGGGTTTGTAATTTCACAACGTCCACAAGAGACGCTTGCTAACCCCATGTAGAAAATCACTGGACACTTACAGAAGGTGGACGGTAGGGGGCAGAGCTGTCCACATTTCTCTGATTCAGGTGACTGCTTCTGGCCTGGAGTTGGGGAAACCATTTGACTTCAGACACTTGCTACATTCCGGAATGTTCAGATGAAGATTTCTTATCTGTTCTCTAACCTTCCAGCCTCCAAAGAAATAACTTTTTATCCATATAAAAGTAATACAAATTTATTGAACAAAATTTGGAAAATACCAATATAACAATAGCAAACAAAACCAAAGTGAACCACTCAAATTCCCACTGTTGAGGAACAAATATTCTGATAGTATTTTGTCTTATTTGCCGGTATACTTTTGCGTGTGTATATGCATATGCACAAAGTATATTATAATACATGTCTACAATAAATACAATAATATATACAAAATTATATTGTATATACCATGTTCATTCATACATGTGTGTAGTTTTTAAAAATGCAGATCACTCTGAAATATTCAATTATAATTTCTGCTTCTTTGTCTGAGTTTTGGTAGTGAACAGATAAAGTTCATGGCAAGACACACCAGGCTGAAGCGCTTTGCAAAAGGGATTAAATATTGTATGACTGGGGGCTGTGTGATGGAAACAGAAGGGGGCTCTCCTCTTCAGCCTATCTGGGTCACAGAGACCCTGGGAAGGAATTCATTACAGACTCACATTGTACTGCATCTGTGGCAAAGAGTCTTAACTAGTTCAGGAATGGCAAAGTCTCAGCATATCTCATGGTCTATAAACTCTCATTTAACATGCATGTAAGTGGTTTATATTTTGTGCCTTAGGGATTTCCATCTTGAGATATTCTAGCCTTCTTCAGACATGTGTCCTGCAGTATTTACTTAGAACAGTTTTCAATCATTTTAGTTCTCTGTCCTGTAACTTGGAAAGCTAGACTAATATAATCTTTCTGGCTGTCAAGCACTAGCAGTCTGAAATTCAATCAGTTCAGTTTACTCTTTCTCTTCCTAAATACCTGTGAGGAGCTACGACAATCTAATTAGTGGAAAAAATGGTAAACAATACAGACTGTCAATTTTCCAGCCTCTGTGTAAAATACCACTCTCAGAAAATGATGACTACGAAGTGCTGGTTTTCTCTGTAAATATCATGTCCACTAAGAACAACTTTATTTTGAGCGTTGCTGAGTCAGCATGCAACCCTGGAGATTGTGAGGGGAGGAACGCATTAGTCCCAATGCTACAGCTCAAAGTACTGGCCTTGTTCTCCTTGCCTGGTAATGACTTATAAAGCCTTCCCATAATTATTGGGCCAATTAATTAAATCAAAATCAACTTAATTGAGTTAACATCAGGTTATGTTAAGGAATGGTAGATCGTCTGGTGGACTAAAAAGAGGAAAAAAAGATTTGCTTTTCATTCAATGAACGTTACTGGAAATCAGATACCCATGTGGAAAAAGTAGATAATACTAAAAAAAATAAATTTATTCTAATATGGAACTAAATATGAAAAGCAAAACTTAAAAGATGTAGAAGAAAATACGGAAAAGTGCCTTTCCATCCATAAGGAAGAAAAGAATTATTCAAACCAAATCATGATTCATGAAGGCAATCCATCAATCAATAAAATATGGAATATGTTAAATATTTGACCAAATGTTCCATAGTAAAAATAACAAGCCGCAGATGGGAAGAATAGATAGATTGATAGTGTGTATAATCTATAAAGAACTAGTAATCAAACCATTTAAAGTTGTCTGACAAATCTCCAGGAAACGACCCAAAAAGGGGAATGAAAAATGAAGGAGAAGAAGAAGCAATTCAGTGAAGATGAATTTTTCATGGTCAATAAAGAGATGCCGTTGTGTTAAAATGGTGTGTGGGGATAAGGAGGGGAAGGAAATGAACTGGATGCCCATTAGCAGAAGAGGTTTTGCATAATTATAAACTAGAATTGTTCCTTGGATTTTAGTATTATTCGAATTCTTTGTTGAAATAGTCTCGGTCTCTCTTTCCAACAATTCAGACAGAGCCACGAACAGGATCCAGTGCCAAGTATGTAAGTTACAATGTACGTGCCAATGGAGAGAGTTGCATTAAGTATAATTTTGTTTACATATTCTCAAAGCAATGTGTTTTTTAAAAAATGCAAGAACTGAATTAAAGTGAACTAAATTTATATAAAAGAAAATGGCCACTCTTGCTAAACAGCCTGTGTACCTGAAGTGTTAGGTGTCTTCGGCTGAGACAGGGACAATCTAAATGGAAATAAAGTTGCCTTCTAAGTATAAATTTGTGTTGGAGTAAAAGAATAGTGGGGAGCTCTTGGAGTACTAAAATCCGATGATAGGTAATTCCCAGAACAAAAAATATGAGCCAGAGTTAATGTGCCAAATGATATTGTCTTGGTTTGGGAGGTTAGCAAGGTGGTTGATGTAAGGTCTATAAGGAATTGTAATGGAGGGAAGAAGGTAAGTCCAGACCTCAGAGTGCAGAAGAAATAAAGAAAAAAATCCAGCCACCTAATGATACCTTCTGCCAAAAATATGGATTTGATCTTATTCCCATTTAATAACTTTTGATAGTTCCCAATTTCCTACATTTTTGGTTTCATATTCTCTCAGTAGCAAATTTGGTAGCATTGAAAAATTATCACTGTGATTCCAAAAGTCTTTGCAAAGATCATTCCTAAGAATCTGTCCCTTGTCTCATCTCAGGACACTTCGCACCTGCTCCAGGTGTCCACTGAGTAGGTTGAGCAAAAGACGTCATCAGCGGCTCTAAGATGTAGTTTAAATTTAAAATAAGTCCAATTAATTCATTGGTAAATCCTTTAATACCTTAACATTCAGAGAGAAGATTTGGATCCTGGATCCCATAGACGACTCAGTGTCTTACAAAGCCTAAAGCCTCAGGGTGGGGCGGGCGAGCCATCCCACATCAGGGACATTAGGTGGGACTTCCTAATCTTTTAATTATTGGTTATGAAACAAATCGGTTGCAAAAACAGCAAGGCTTTTATGAGTTTATGATGTCATTGTGTCTGTGAGCTCCCACATTTCTGGTGGTGTTAGTGAAATTGTTGACATTGCTTTTCAAGATTATTTCATAAAGTTTATTTATTCCCTTGTTTACATAACATTGACCACATGGAAAGGATTATTTGGTGCCTTTTAGCAATAGGTGGTGTCCCATTTAAATGCTTCTGTATTGTATGCAAATAATATTAAGATGGAGCATCTTATCAATCTAGTTACCTATAAGATGATATTGAGTGAGGTGCTACCTGGATAATTTATCAAATGTGGAAGTCAAATCTATTAAGTCTGTTTGAAAACCTATATGCATGTATTAAACAAAGTGTGAGATAGTTAATTTCCCCACTATCTTGCTGCTGATCTCGTTTTCTTTTTCTTTGTTTACTTTTTATTAATGAGATACCCTTAACCTTCAATTTTAGGTCCACATTTTACATAGTCCCTAACACAAAATTAGTAAAAGAACCCTGATGAGAGCAATACCTTTCTTTCTCTCCTGCAGCCTCTTCCATCTGGGCAGTAGTGGGCCTCTGTTGTCCCCAAGACCGAGCTCCAAGCTTCACGTCATACTTGTATGGGAGGCCACCAGCCTCTCGAGCCCAGCTGATTATTTTGTTTCCTAATCTGCATCATTATGGAGACAGAAGGCTAGACAGGGGAAGTTAGGAGAATAGACCTTAGCTGTACGAAGTCACAGAAGCTGGCAGCCCATAGGAAGAGGATGAGCAGAAGGACGCAGCTAGAATTGCAAAAGAGCGTAGTGAGTGGGAGGGGGGCATTTGCAGAAGGATTAAACCAGATAGTTGTGATGTTTAGCTGAGTGCTAGTCACGCCCAAGTTCTGCTCACGGGGAACACCTTCACGCTCATAAAGAGCCCCCACTCTCCCGATGAACGAACACCTGCTGTGATTGAGTTCCTTCTTGTGTTATCTGCTTCTACACATTTCACTACCAGATTTGTGTACCACTCTTTCAGTACTGACCTCAGCCTTTCCTTTTTTTTTTTTTTTTTAAAGATTTTATTTATTTGACAGAGATACAGTGAGAGAGGGAACACAAGCAGGGGGAGTGGGAGAGGGAGAAGCAGGCTTCCCGCGGAGCAGGGACCCTGATGGGGGGCTCGATCCCAGGACCCTGGGACCATGACCTGAGCTGAAGGCAGACGCTTAACGACTGAGCCACCCAGGCGCCCCAGCCTTTCCTTTTTATACTCCAGATATTCTTCTCAATAAACTGGTGGTTTGAACCCTGTATGGTAATGTAGGTTTGGAAGGTTTTGGGGGCAGTGGGCAACACAGAGCAACAATGACTCACCAAAAACATTGCCAGTTTTTTTTTCTTTTTTTACTTCTTTATTGTTATGTTAATCACCATACATTACATCATTA
>NC_138373.1:39808689-39905676 GCF_054177405.1 Leptonychotes weddellii | reverse complement strand
CACTCCCCACTCCAGCAACCCTCAGTTTGTTTCCTGAGATTAAGAATTCCTCATATCAGTGAGGTCATATGATACATGTCTTTCTCTGATTGACTTATTTCGCTCAGCATAACACCCTCCAGTTCCATCCACGTTGTTGCAAAGAACATTGCCAGTTTTCACTGGCATTGGCTCACATTCTCAATCCTGAAATAAAGCCAGGGTTAGCATAGAAGAAGAAGCTAGTCAGTTTCCCCAGAGCAGTTTGAGGAAAAGGTACAGAGATTGCCCATACACCCCTGACTCTACACATGAACATCCTGCTGTCCACATCCCCACCAAGAGTTTGTTGCAATTGACTGGTGAGTCTACATTGACACATCATCACCCCCTAAGTCCATGGCGGACATTAGGGCTCCCTCGTGGTGTTGTGCATTCTATGGGTTTGGACAAATGCATCATGACATATATCCACCATTTTAGTATCTTTCAAGGCATTTTCACTGCCCTAAAAATCCTCTGTACTCCACCTAGTCACCCCTCCCTCCCCCTAGTCCCTGGCAACCACTAATCTTTTAATGTCTACATAGTTTTGTCTTTTCTAGAATGTCACAGAGTTGGAATCATACAGTGTGTAGCCTTTGAGATTGGTTTGTTTCACTTAGTAGTAAGCATTTATGTTTCTCTATGTCTTTTCACAGCTTGATAGCTCATTTCTTTTTAGTGTTGAATAGTATTCCATTGTCTGGATGGACCACAGTTTATTTATCCACCACCTACTGAAGGGGTTCTTGGTTGCTTCCAGGTTTTGGCCATTGTGAATAAACCTGCTGGAAACAGGTTGTTGTGCAGACATAAGTTTTCAACTTCTTTGAGTAAATACTAAGGAGCAATCACTACAGTTTTGAGAAAGGAATGACAGATGTCCTGGAAAATCAGAGAAAAGGAAGGAAATAAACTGAAAATGTAAACTGAAATGGAGCTCTTGGATTGCGCAGTGTGTTCGGAGCATTGGAACGTAGGGCAGAATGGTGATCCAGAGAGCTTGTCACCCATGAAATGAGTGTTTTGTGAGCAGGTTAATCTTTCTCTATCTAGTGGGTCAGAGTCTGGATTAGTCACACACTTCAGGCGACAGACTGGCCAAAACATCGTCAAGATGAATCGAAGGGTGCATCATACCTTTGCAAAGCAAATACAAATATTAAAACAAACATGTTTCCATAATGCACCTATTTCCTTCTGTCCACTGTCTATTCTTCTGCATTATATCTTCACTGACCGCATTATGTGTGGCATGGAAACAGGCATTGTATCTGCGATACTAGTCTTTTCAGACCAGGGGGCTGCATGTGGTGATAGAGAGGTTTCTAATATGCCATGCTTTCCAGCATAAAAGCCACATTTCCCCTAAAATCATTTAATATTTCAATCCTCGAATACTCCACGATGTCAAACAATCTGAATCCTTTGACTTTTTGTTGTATGAGTAAGAAAAAGAAAACATCCACTTACATAAAAATCCCACAGATGTCACTTAGAATCAAGCAGTAGATCATATAGCCTGGCAGCCGTCACAATGCTCAGTATTTTTATGATTCAGAAAACATCACAGTCACGTTAAACAAATAGTCCTTTTTATTAAATGTCACTCAATCCCAGGGCTGGTTATTCATCTGTGTTCCATTCATGGACTCAAACACTGTCCTTACAATCAAAAGACACCTTGAGTTGTCTGGTCCTGTCCGTTCGTCTTACTCTGGAAATAAAGGAACAAAGCATCCCTGCCCCCACCTTCACCTCCCCCCCCAAAAAAAAGAAAAAAAAGGAAGAAAAGGAAGCCATGTTTCATTTAGGACAAAGATGCACACTTCTGTGCTGTGAGTTTAAGTACAGCATGTACTTCTGAAGCCTAAAATTAGTGGCCAAGGACACTTACGAGTCCCACATTGCTCCTTCATTTCAGGGAATCCACGCATTTTCTGCACGAAGAAGAGATACAGCACACACGTTTCGTGGCGGGGCTGGTGTGTGCTCTCACGGCAGTTCTGCGCAGAAACGCATAAACGGAAAGGCAGTTAAAAGCCCTATTGTTGATGTGACCGAGCACAGGGCAAACGATGGTCACGGCGCGCGGTATCGCGGGCTGAGAGCACCTGCTCAGCACAGACTCACGGACTTCTCCCCAAAGCATGACCTGCTCCCCGGCGACCTGGCCAGCTCTGCCCCACCGGCACCTGCCAACGCACAGTCCTCCAGCAGTCCCCTGAGACCAGGCTGTGTCTTTCCAGTCTGGTCGTTGATATTTTAAGCGTAGACATTAAGCTCCCTGACCCGGAGGCATGCCCACTTTCCCACACCATCCGCACACAGTATTATAATGATCAATTTGCTTGTCACCATTACTAGACTGTAGGCTCCCTGAAGGTTGACCCTGGGTTTGGCATCCAGCGGCGCTCCGTAAATATTCGCCGAATGAGTAACTGTGTACTCACAGTGGGGTGACATCCATTTAATTTTGTGGTTGTTTCTAACGTTAAGGATGCCGATTATACGGTTACATCTACAGAACCGCTATCCCGTAAGCCACGACTGATATTAACTGGTATCTCCATTCTTAATTATGCATTTGTATTCTTGTTGACGTTTCTAAAATAAATAAAAAGCGCACTTCAGGGAAACCCCCATTCTTAAAAACAATGGCAGGAGAACACATGTGCGTTTCCACTTCAAGCAAGAGACGTCCACTGGCAAAATTAAGTTGTGTACGTTTGAGTATGAAATCTGGGAAAAATGTCTTGTTCCAGGGCCTGAACTGTACTTTGAAAGTGCTTAATGGAGATGAATGCTATTGCCATCACGTTTGAATCGTATATATATATATTTTTTTTGAATCATATATATATTTTAACATTTACATTCTGTTCCGTTTTCACACTTTCATGGTGTTTGGCAACATGGGGCAGCTGTATATGCTTACTCTGAATTTTGAATCGCAAAACTATGGTAAGTCACCTAAAACACCTACTACTTTTACCTTCTAGGACAGAGAAATCATAATAATTTCTACATTAGATTCTCCTCTCAGACCTCCAGCAATTATTTCTAATCTACTGCTTAATTTCTATATTATTATTTATTTTACTACTATATATGGCTTCCTATGGATATCAAATATTTCAAAATTATCATTAGTTGTCATAACCCAATTTGGGTCATTTTGATAAAATCCAACATACTACTCAAAACCACTCGTTCAAAATAGCACAAATTGCTAGAAATATTCTATTCAGTGGAGGAGGATATTTTATTTATATGGCTTAAATTGCCAGGTGTGCATTTAGGAAATTTAAATTAACATAGTTGTGGTGTAATTTCTTCCAGTCAAAGATAACAACAGAGAGGTAAAGAGAGATAGGTCAGTGGTTGCAGATCACTGAGCAATTATGAGATTTTCCTCCTAATAAAAATTCAGCTAATGCCTGTTTTTTTTTTTTTTGAAGTCTGGCAGAGTATTTCACGGTGGTAATAGGTATCTGGTTTTGAGTTTCTGTATTTGAAAATATGCAGTACCTCCATCAAATTTGTTGTAAGGGATCCAAATTTGTAAAGTTCTTTATAAATGTGAAACGAAAGATGAGTGGTTCTGGAATCTCCCTGGGCCTGATTCCTGGCTGACCAAGGGATTTGCTGACTGTGTCCTTCTCCAGGCTCTGAGAGGTGGCAGGAGGCCGGCTGTCATTCACCCCCGCTGAGAGTTGCTTCCACCATCTGCCCACTCACAGCTTTGCTTTCTGAACAGCTGCCTGGGTCAGTTATTTTGACTAAGATATATCAGAATTGGAAAGTTTGGAAAATGGATGGAAGATGTTCATCCTACCAAGTCTTCAGTGGTCATGATCCTACCACTTAAGAAACCCCAGGAAACCACCTTTGGTGATATGAAATCCCATGGAGTGCCTGCATGATGATATTTGTATGTTGAGATTCTGTTTCCTTTTCCAATGTTCTTCCTGTAGGCTGCACTGGATTTAAAACATGTCTGCAAATTCTCTGACCATCTTTCCATCAGGAGGTGGAAGCTAATCTTTCCCCTTGAATATGGTCTGGCCTTAGGGATGAAAAGAAGGGGTTGAAGTGAAGCTTGCCCCTAGAAGGCCATCACACCTTTGCACCCACCGCTCCCTGCCCCAATTTCTCTGTCTTCTAGGGTGCTTGCTCTTGGAGACGTACCACCATACTCCGAGGAAGCCCCCGCCATTTGGAGAAGCCAAGTGTAATACTGACATTGCGTCTAGTAATAATATTAATACGACGTGATTAATCCTGACAGTGAAATATAAGTGAAGTAGGTGTGTTTCCTTCTGAAGTACATCAGTGAAAACCCCACATTTCTCTTGTCCTATAACAAACGAGGGGTGCATCTGGGGTCTATTTATATGGCGGTGTTTCCATCAGTTTGGGTTCCTGAAAGAGAAACAAGCAAACATAAGCAAGTCCTTGACTCACTAATCCTTATTTATGAGATTTTTAAAGGCAATATATAGAAATGTATAAAGATAAGAATTGCAGTCAGAATAAAACATTTAGAGCCTTTCTTCTTGTTGGTAACCTCTGGCCACACCTTTCTTATCCTCTTCTGAGACAACAACCTTGTACGTTTGCGGAAAAAATGCAGGGCACTTAAAGCCATAGAGGAAATTGATTTTCTTCATGAGCAAATTTTTCTTTTTATATTTTATTTTCATTTTTAAGTCTGTACAGAAGATGAATTACATGTTAGACAGGTTTTCCATCTTTTGGTATATCTAAGTCAAGGATAAAAAAAATGAAGAATTGGAATGTCTTTCCATTGCCAGGAATGGAATTCATTAACATTTAAAATTCACTAATTCTATTGATCGGTTGCTGGGGGACTTGGTTTAAATTGCTCTACTTCTACCTCCCGAGGTGTAGGCAAGTGGGAAGCAACCAAGGCAGGAAAGAACATGTGATACTCTTTATGTTTAGGGTGGAAGGAAGAATGGGCAGGGCCAGCATTGCCTTTTTATCCCAATTTCTTCTTTTTTTCTTCGCTCTTCCTTTTTTTTTGTCTTTGCTAAGAAACATTATTGTAAATCCCCCTCACCCCATTTGCATGAAACATATGATCAGCAGCAGACTGTACATTTGCCCTCAACTGCATACCCACTAGGAAGACCCAGACAAGCTTTGGCATTGCTTCCGATTTCTATAGGACTGACTTTTTAGCTCCATTAAGACTGATGACAAAGGAACTATTTTTGGTGCCTCTGTGAAAGAAACATGCTGGAGCCTGTTATTTTTCAGTCATCCTGCTGTTCGAAGAGAAAAGTGCCAACAAAGCCCCTGCATATCAAACAGCACTAAATTCTCTTACCTCTGTGGGTTTGTTCTTTAGTCTACCCACTTGCCCCAAAGTGCGGCACATCAAGGTGAACGAGCCCCGCTGGTTGCCTCTCCCAACAAAGGGACCAAAGGTGTATTACTCCTTTTGTCACGTCCCAGATTATGTATCTTTAAAACATTTTTTTGTCTTCCAGTGTTAAACAGGGGTGCCATTTTCATATCTCATCATGGAAGATAGTTTGAAATGCTAGCCCCTCCATTCTTTTCAATCTCTGCTCCTGCAAACACACATTCATGCATGTTCAAGTTAAGGTTTGCCTAACTTCACCAAGCAAGTGGAGAAAAACCCCTGTGACATCAGGCTGGTAAGATTTCTCACACTCTCCCTGTGTACTCGTGTGCATTTGATAACAGTGGGCAGACCTGTGTCAGCTATTAATGAGGAATATTCGAGAAAGAGAATTCATGGACACAGAAACCCGATGGGAAAAAATAAAGTTGGTGAGCACTGTCAGTGAGAATGGAGTGGATGTGTATTAAATCTCTAGCCTGATTCCACAGGATGAATGGGAGAGGCACCACAGAGATTATACTTCAGATAACTCGGAGAGTCATTTACGTCCGTTTGAGACCAGAAGTTGAGGTAACAGCATAGTTTAAAATTTGGATGATGAACAAAATGTACTGCCTCATATAAAAAAAAGACTGCTGGGAAGAGTTTCTACGGGGGAATGCTTTTAGAAGAATCATAAACATTGAAGTGTATGGGTCAATAAATTTTTTAAAAGTTTCTGTTGAAGAAGAACAAGGAATTCAGAAGCCTTGGTGAGTAGTGAACACTGTGGTAGTCAGTCAAGTTGAAGGGAATGGTCAGTGGGCGGTCTCATGTAGGGTGAGAAGCGCCGCTCACCCCTCCTTCGTGCTGTGCCTCCATCCTGCGGCTCAGCCCCCACATCCGGTATCTGACGATGTCCTGTTACTTCTGCACAGTTTTGTATAAACTAACACTTAGTACGTGCTGCACACCAGGTGAAGTACTTGGGTTATCTTGGTGAGAAACACAGAGCTGTTTCCTGTTCCTGTGGGTCTTACACTCCGTGGCAAAATGGAGTAAAGAGATTGACAAAGAACATTAATTCATGTACCTGTGAGTGATTTGGAGACAAAGGAAAAAACAGGCGAATGAGTTAGGTGGACAAGGTTAGCTGTTCTATTTTTTTCCAATTTATCGAGGTACGATTCATAAATAAAAGTATACATTTGAGGTATAGCATACCTCAAATATCAAACTTGATGATTTTATATATGTACACACTGTGAAATGATCATCACATTCAAGTTAATTAACACACCCACAACTTCACACAGTTGTGTGTGTGTGTGTGTGTGGTTGACAACATGGAAGCTCTTCTCTCTTAGAAAACTTCAAGCACACCCTACATACAGTATTGTAAACTATAGTCACCGTGCTGTGACTTAATCATCTCGTAACTGGACGTCTGTACTCTCTGACCAGCATATCCCCATTTCCACCCCCACCCCCAGCCCCTGGCAACCACCATTCTACTCGGATTCTATGAACTCAACTCTCTTAGATTCCACAGATGAGTGAGATCATGCTGTATTTGTCTTTCTGTGTCTCGTTAATTTCACTTAGCATAATGCCCTCCAGGTTCATCCATGATGTCACAAATGGCAAGATTTCCTTCTCTGTATGGCTGAATATATTTCCTTGTATATATATGCTGCTCTTTTTCTATCCACTTATCCAATAGTGGACACTCAGGTTGATTCCATGTCTTCGCTATTGTGAATAATGCTGCAATGAACATGGGGTGTAGACATCCCTTCGAGGGACTGATTTTGTTTCCTTGGGTATATACTCAGAAGGGGGATTGCTAGATCATATGGTAGTTCTATTTTTAGTAGCTGGGATACAGATACATTTTGGCAGTACAGTCAACACGACTTGTTGACTGACCAGCTGAATGTGGTTAGGGGTGTAGCCGGGAGAAGGGTGGTGAGGGAGAGAGGAGAAGCCAGAGTGATTTGAAGTTTGTTTTGAGTGACAGAGTGATACTGACCGAGATGAGGAGAAATGAGGAATGAGCCGATTGCGCAGGTGGCAGGGATCGTGCAGAAGGAGTGAAGAAAGATCGTGTATAGAGTGTGCTTATGGATATCCAAGTCACAGACACAGTGCACCTACTTCTACATCTGTACCCACATCATCCGAAACCATATCTATACCTTACACACACCTGTATTTCATATATTTGATATTTAGGACATTAAGTTTCCAAGTACATATTTGGTCTCATCGGGGTATACAAGGGAAGGGATGAGAACACCAAAAGAAGGATAGACTATATCAGAGAAAAGAGGTCCATAAACTCTTGTCTGTTCAAGAATTTAGCTTCAGTGATTTCCCCTTGTCATCACAGTGTCATCAGTTTCTCCCTTGTCTCTGCCTATAGACATCATCTCATTTTAGATTCAGAACAAAATACATCCTTTTTAGGCCTTCTCTTTCCCTCTAGCTACTGCCCACTCCTCTGCTCCTTGCTAGAGTGATCCACTTTCTTCTCCCTGTTCTTTCCTTCACACACTCTGACCAGTCACCCCAGCACCACACCTGCCGCTTGTCAGTAATATCCTGGACCTCCACTTTGCCAGATCCAATGGCCAACCATCCACTTTCATCTTACTTAATGCCCTTAACAGTAAAACAGGTTTTCCATTCTTACCTCCTGCTCCTTCTCAGTCCCCTCTCTGGGATCCTCCTATCCATCTAATGGCTCTCATTCAGGGCTTAATCCTGGGCCCTCTATTCTTTGGTATACATTTTTTATATGTCAAAAAATATCTCAATAAAGCTGTTTTAAGTAATTTGTTGCATAGCAATAGAAAACTGATAGAAGGGCCAGTAGATTGTTGATGTTATTAGAGTAGAATAATTGTTGGAAAGTTACAAAGTATTCAAAGAATCAAATCCTTGCAATTTACACGTGATACAGCTATCTGGGGGTGAACATAAAAGAGAGATGTTGAGGAAAGTTCTTAGGGAAAAATTTAGAAGACAGGGGACTGGAAGAACCCTGGTACCAAGAAGAGAATGTGGTATCGGATGTTGGCTCTTCTCCAATGCCTGCCTGTGCTGTCCTTGACCCTGCCTGCTCTCTGGTCCTTGTAAACCCTCACAGTCTTCCCATGGCAGCATTTTGCTTTCCTGTCCTTCCTAAAATATTCAGATTGACTTAATAATTGTAACAGTTTATGTACGTTTCTGCTTTATCAAACACCTTGGATGTGGGATCATGTATTGTCAACTCCTGGTCATACAGGGCTTAACTAGGCTTTGCCAGATGGCAAATTCTCCTTCTAATTCTAAGCCAATGTTTATTAAAATTATAACACATTAATACAATTCTCAATTCTTAATGTTATGTGTGTATGTTATTTTTTTCCTCCTTAAATTTGACCTCTTTGTATTAGTTAAATAATTTCCCTTACTTTAAGACTTGTTTTGTGAATTTTTTCAAAGCCCATGCGGCTCTATGACAAGCTGAGATGCACTTCCTGTGTCTATACTCTGTTTGTTACCTAACTAGCACATCCTTGATATCAGATCATTACATGCATTACCTTAATTTGGAGAAATAGTGGTCTGGCCAGACTGGCTCATCTTCCACTTTCATAAAAATTGAACATATTACATGCTGTTGGTGAAAAATGGAGGCACATTTTGCATGTTTGTTTTTCAGAGCACACCAAGCATATACTTCTGTGGTTTTTAAAAAATATCAAGTGAAATTTGATCACAGAAATTTAAATGATACTAAAAGCAAAGCACTTAAACTTTAGATAAATTTGAGTTTCATTACATTACCATCACAACTCTTATAACCATTTAGGCAACAATTGGTAGAAAAGTCTAGAAATAGACTATACAAAAAATGAGAGCAAATTCAGTTTTGTCATGTGGCGAATTTATAATCCAAAGTTCCTATCTATAATTTTCTGTGCTGTTAGTACATTGATCTCAACAGGATTATTATCTGTGAAATGCTAACAGGGTGTAAAACAGAATTTCCCGCTGAGACAAAGAAATCTCCTTGAATACCTCTGAAAGGTGATTTCTACCCTGAAGTTTATTGTAAATACATATAACCATTGGATTTCTTTTCTCTCTTTCTCTGTAAGCCTTGCTTTTCATGGGGTCATGTGTCTGAAGCCTTACTCATTCTGTCTATATCACCAGCACAGAGGTTCAAGTGTATTAGAAATTCAAGCCCTACCATAGTGTTGTGCACACAGCAGGAACTTAATAGATAGATATACACATATCTCCTTCTATATTTATACAGACACTTCTCTGTCCCTTTTATATCCCGATTGGGTGACTTCAGTCCTTTAAATATAGAAACTCTGATTTACCAAAAAGAACCCATGTTTGCTCTTTAAATTACTCTGTCCTTAGTATTTATAATTAGATGCATTTAAAAAGTATTTTAGATCAGTTTTAGGTTCACAGTATAATTGAGAGGAAGGTACAGAGATGTCCCAGATACTCCCTGCTCCCACATGTGCACAGTCTCCCCCAGGAGCAACATCCTTTAGCAGGGTGGCATGCTTGTTACAACTGATGAGCCTACGCTGACTCATCATCATCACCCAGAGTCCACAGTTTACATTAGGGTCACTCTTGGTGTTGTACGTTCTGTGGGTTTGCAGAAATATATAATGACAAGTATCTACCATTATAATATAATTCAGGATATTTTCACTGCCCTAAAAATGCTCTGTGCTCTGCCTACATATTCCTCCCCACTCCCAAAGTCTGGCTCTCACTGTCTATGTAGTTTTGCCTTTTCTAGAATGTTGTATAGTTGGAATCATATGGTATGTATCTTTTTCACAATGGCTTCTCCCACTTAGTAATATGCATTTAAGTTTCCTCCATATCTTTTTATGGCTTGATGGCTCGTTTCTTTTTAGTACTGAGTTATATTCCATCATCTGGATGGACTATAGTTTATTTATCCATCCATTTACTAAAGGACACCTTGGTTGCTTCTAAGTTTTGACCATTATGAATAAAGTTGCTGGAAGCATGTTGTAGGTTGTTGTGTGGACATAAGTTTTCAACCTCTTTGGGTCAACCAGTAATTTTCAGAACCGTTCTTCTTCCCTTCCTTTCTGAGGTTAGTTTTGACTTTTTCTGACTTACTTGAAGTATACCAAGTGCTTCCAATGCATTCTATTTTTTCTTGTTATAGCCAAGTTTCTTTATGTTTCCTGCCAGCAGAGAATTCTAATAGGTCAGGCACTGTCACTGGACCAGAGCCTACCAGCATGATTTCCAGAGAGTTCTGTAGACAAACAACTCCAGTTGTTGAATTCCAACCTCAGAACTTTACTTGGACCATGTTATATCAGCCTGGGAAGCTGACAGTAATAAATGAGAAGTGCATTCTTATGTGAGCATATCGTATCCACACTGCATTCTTTTATACTCTGTACAATTATCCTGTTGTGTGATTATACATTAATGACTTACAACTGGCCTTGATCAAGTGCTCCCTAACTAACTACACTCATATTCTACAAGTCTGCATGAAGAACTAACTGCTCAGATTTGATACATATTTTATATGACCTATGGATTGGAAAGGAGAAAATTGATCTAGAAATCTAATGTGTTATTTGCTCACTCAGATGTTGTTATTATGCATAACTCTGCAATTCCTGGTGATGATTTTTGGGTCTGGAAGCTTGAACTTCTTCTGCTGTAGATCAATACGTACTATTTTATCTGTTGTGTATGCTGACTTTGCTGAGTTCTGTCTGTACCCTTTAGATAAGGACACCCTTTTTGGGTTACCCAAGTGCTATCTGTACCTCGGTTGTTTAATCAGTCTGAGCCAATTGGTAATATGTCGGTCCAGTGGTTAAGTGCTCATATACCTGATTTTTATATGTTGCTCTAAGTGCTCTTGCCATAATGTTGTGTTATGCAATATTTTCTCCATTTGAACATAGCAGTCTGCCTATTGGAAGAAAATAAGTCAAAGCTTTATATGTGAAAAAGTTGCTCTTTCCAAGTTTGTTGTTGTTTATTTTTGTTTTTAAAAAAGTTGGTTACCTAGAAGAACTGATTTCTAAATACAGAATTTCACATGGCCTTGTGGGCTGTTAATATTCAAACTCAGATATGTTATTATTACAATCTATACTAAAAAGAGCTGTGGTGTTAACTTGTGGGGCTATTGTGAAAATTGATATGGAATAAATTATTTCTGTACATGGAAGCAAATTTAGATGATCATAGTCCAAACCGTGTCATTGAAAGGATACAAAATTAAGGCCCAGCTAATGTGAATAAATTGTCAAGATTGTGTACCTAATTAGAACCCCTGTAAAGGATAAAACATATTTTTTAAGTGTAATGTGAAAAACAAATAAAACCCCAGAAACTGTAATGTGATATAAAATGGAAGACAACATGCTTATGCTTATTTCTTGGAACAATTTTCTTCCCCATACAGTACATGGGATGATTAAAAATGATAAGTAAAATATTAGATGTTATTTGTGGGGGCAGGATACCCAAAGGCCATGAATCCTCTTTGACAGAATTATACAGACTGGAGGAAAAGTTTCAGAATGCTCTTTATCCCATCACCCAACACTTACTTTCATATCTTCCCCATAATATAATAGCATCCACTGAGGTTAAAATAGTGGTAAAGAAAAGGGACTTTCTGGATAAACTTGGACATTCTTACCTTTGTATTTATCTTCATTCCCTCCCGAGAGGGAAAATATGAAATTGATAGATTGCTTAAGGTGTTTGACCTTATTCAGAGGTGTTTTGCATTTATATTGGAGAGTTTGAAAAGGATTAGAGATCGATGTTTAGGAAACAGGACATTCATTCATATTTCAGATTTTCCCTTCACTAGATGTTGATGAAGCTTCCGCACCAGGCACTGTTCTAGATGCTGCAGATGCGCGGGTGGACAAGAAAAACAAAGGCAGCGCGTGAGGGTGTGGAATGTCGCTGCTATCTTCGAGGAGCCTCAAGGAGGCCAGTGGCTGGGGCAGAGACATGTAAAGGGATGCAGTTGAGAGGAGGTTGGGAGGAAACAGAGGAGAAGATGGGACCTGGCTTAGGCCTTTGTAGGACTTGGCTTTTACTCTGGTGGGAATGGGCAGCCTTTGCAGGGCTTTGAGCAAAGACTCCTGTGTTAAAAGCATGACCCTGGCTGTGTGTTGAGAATAGAATCCAGGGGCAAGGACAGAAGTAAGTGATTAGTTAGGAGGGCTATTTGTGAAGGGCACGTAAGGATTGTGTGTGTCTTGGAGATATGTGGGAGCAAGGGGTGTGGTGAGACAAGGCTGGCCTGTGGACATATCCTGAAGGGAGACCTGGAAGGACTTGTCTTTGGATTGGATGTTGGATAAAGAAAGGCCTGAGCAACAGGGAGGATGGAGTGCCCATTTACAGATACGGAAATTTTTTCAAAAGATTTTATTCATTTATTTGAAGGGGAGAGCAGAGCGAGTGAGGGAGAGAGAAAGAGCACAAGCAGGGGGAGCGGCAGGCAGAGGGAGAGGGAGAAGCAGGTTCCCCGCTGAGCAGGGAGCCTGATGCGGGACTCGATCCCAGAACACTGGGATCATGACTTGAGCCCAAGGCAGACGCTTAACCAACGGAGCCACCCAGGTGCCCCCAGATATGGAAAATTTTGTGCAAGGAGATGTTTTGGGGCGAGAGCTAGGCCATAGAGTGGGTATAAAATCAGGAGTTATGTTTGGGGCATAGTCCTCACACATGCCTATTGGGCATCCAGGTAGAGATGCAGACAGTCTGATATACAAATTAGGAGTCCAAGTGAGATGTCTGGTTAAACGCAAATGTGGTTTCAGTGGCATGCAGGTAATATTTAAAGTCAAGCACGAAATAGAGGTCCAGAGGGGAGCAGGTTTGGTATGTGGAGTAGAGCAGAGGTCCAAGGACTGAGCCCCACTTTGCCCCCACATTAGGCAGGTGCAGACAGGAGTAAAGGATGAAAGGAGCAGCCAGTACGGCCCTGTGAAAGCGAGTTCTGTGTGCTATTTTGAAACCAAAGTGAAGTGGTTTCCATGAGGGACAAGTGACCGACTGTGCTAAGTGCTGTTGTTAGTTCATGTAAAATGAGAATAAAAAAAATGACCACAGGATTTCGTAACCTTGGGGCAGAAACTCATCTGAGAGGGTTCAAGAGAGAATGGGAAGAGAGGGTTTGGAGATAGCAAATATATATACTTCTGTGAAGGAGATTTTCTAAAGAAGAGGAGCAGGAAGTGGAATGATAGGAGGTCAAGTGGGATCCAGAGAGGTTCGTTTATTTATTTTTAGTATGCTTGTATACGGGATGGAATGATCTAGTAAGAAGAAAGCAGAGAAAGAGAAGACTTGAAAAACCCATTGCACCTAATTGATTTCCCAACTCATTTTCGACAAGTTCATTTTAACTTTACAGGACAGAAACGTCCCCAGACCCTGATCTCCTGTTACATGAAATTACATCTCTACAGGCGGTTGGATGATCCTGAGGTGGGTGTGTTGGAAATGCTCGAACATGATACTTTCGGGATTTAGTGCACATTTTTAAGAAGAGACGAGAGTTCTGTGGTTGGGAGAAGAACAGAATGGCATGGATGATGATACTGGTCTGGGGGAAATTATTAACTTCTCATTCAAAGAAGATAGGCTGCCAGAATGAAGGGGTAGGAAGGGAAAATTAGCACAGGTCACTTTTGAAATATGTGGGGGTTAGGGACACCAACCCCCACCCTGCCCGCCCAGGTGAAAATCCCTGAATAACTTTTGACTCACCCAAAACTTAACAACCAATAATTACCATTGACCAGAAGCCTTACCAATACTATAAACAGTCGATTCACACATAGTTTGTATGTTGTATGTATCACATATTATGTTTTTATAATAAAGTAAGCTAGAGAAAGAAATGTTAGTAAGAAAATCATAATGAAAAGAAAGTCTCTTTACAGTATGTACTATATTTATCAAAAAAAAGCTGCGTGTAAGTGGACCTGTGCAGTTCAAGTTCATGTGTTCAAGGGTCTACTGTAGTTACTCAGCAGAGAGAAACAAATACACAGCACGATATTGGGCTCAGTTGTAAGCAATGTGTATTGGCTTCAAGAAAAGTTGTAATTTGATGACACTGGAAGAGTGACAGATAAGGATGATACTGAAGGGAATGCGGGAGTTAAATTCTGGTATTTCACCACAGGGACTCAAGGCTCATTTCTAAACTTGACAGAATAATAGCACATGAAAATATGATTTAAAAATGGGTAAATGCCAGAGAAAGCAGAACTGGGAGTGGGGTCTCAAGGGCAAGAGGTAACAGGGGCTGGGGTGGCTTTTCACAGGGAAGCTCACCACATAGTGTGAGTTTTAAAATTTGATTTAAAAATAGGAAAAGAGAGAAGCAGAGATGTAGAGTAAAGATGTAGAGGGATAAAGTTCTACCTGTGGAGCTCCTTTCACGTAATCCTCTTGCCTTCCTATTTTATGAGCTCATAGAGGTACTATGTTAAGAAATAGCCAGTATATTGGGGCGCCTGGGTGGCTCAGTTGGTTAAGCGACTGCCTTCGGCTCAGGTCATGATCCTGGAGTCCCAGAATCGAGTCCCGCATAGGGTTCCCTGCTCGGCGGGGAGTCTGCTTCTCCCTCTGACCCTCCCCCCTTTCATGCTCTCTCTCTATCTCATTCTCTCTCTCAAATAAATAAATAAAATATTAAAAAAAAAAAAGAAAAAAGAAATAGCCAGTATACCCATACTCTTATGCATTCAATTGCGGATAGTTAGTTATGTTTAAAAATTAAGGGTTAAGCATCCAACACATTAATTAGGTCTATTATCATTAGAGAAGCTTTCTGGAATGGAAGTGGCAAGTGATTTGGTTTTGTGTTTTATACAAAACACAAAGCATAGCTTACAATTGTGTGGGTTCTGTTTGCTTACATGTTATTTAAGGTTCTTTTCTATCAATATTCATTAGTGAAATTCATGTGCATTTTGTTTTGTTTTGTTTTATAGTAAAACTGTTTGAAGTTTTCAGATCAGTGTTTCAGCTCATTTAGGAAAACGATTCAGGTAGTTAAAGATTTCCGTATCGGCAGCTTACGTGTGCCTTTAAGGGGACTGGGAACCCTATCACTGGGCTGATAAGCATCAACACCCTTTTCCTTCATCCTTGGGTTCCCCAGTGTGGCTTACGCGGGAGAGCTCCCAAAGCTGTGGCGGCCACTATGGATCTCACATTACTCCCATGTACACAAGAACGTCGTGGCAGGTTGGAGGCAAATCATTCTCAGGGCTTAGCACAGACTCTTCCTCCTGGGGGTGGGGGCACTGCAAGTCTCCACAGATGGTGGCCAGCAACAGAAGGATGGGCAATCCTCTTGCAGTGACTGCCCCCAGCCACACAATTTGGGATTCGCTGTTTCAGCTGGTGGGTTCCATTACCAAACTGTTTATTAATATGAATAATTAACTTTCATGGACTTTCTTCTATTAAAATATAGAACTATTCATCCTCCCCCCCAACCCCATTAAAATTTAAAGCAATTTTTATTCTTTTCTCTGAACGCCAAAATTTAGGTCAAGGTGTGTTTGGGATGGGTTGGGAGGTGAAGGAAGGAAGAAAATAGGTTTCACAGGAACTATGACCTTCAGGGAAGTGTATTATTCTTTGTGACTACATTTTTTTTTTTTTGAACTGACACAGTGACGCCAACATGCATTCCTAATGTCTAGATTTATGAGGTGTTAGTGGATATCCACAGGGTCACTGTGGGAGAAATGAAACCTTAAATTTTATTTACTTACAAACTACCTTCTTTCTTATAGATTTTTTTTTTTAACACAATGCATTTAACACTAGAAATGTGTCACTGAGCTGGACAGTGAAGGAAAATGTATGTGTGGGTTTTTAAATAATACTAAGTCAACTTGCACTTTTCTACTTATTTACATTTTCATGCTGAAGGTTAAACAGAGTAACAAATTATATGCAAAACGTGTGTCCAGGACAGTTACCTTTAGGTCATTTATAATTAGCATATATTTGAAATCTTCAGAGAAAATGTTCTCTACAATTCAGGGCTTGGATTATTATTATTATTATTATTATTATTATTATTATTTAATCACTGGCCTAAAAAATGCTAAAAGAGAAAGGAATAGCAATCATAAGCTTAGCGCTTCAGATAGGTTAAGAATTTGGTTGTGAATTTAATAAAGCCTTGAATTGTGGAGGTCAGTCCTCCTATTGCTTTTCCTATAAAATGGTGTCAAAGCAAGTGGATACTATGGCTTTCAAAATGCATTCTCCAGGCATTCTGCATCCGAGTGGAAACATTCGTGTACTCGAGACCATTAAAGAAAAGGAAGCTGTCAGTTCCCATGTGTTCGAGTATGAGCCTGTCTGCAGTCACTGTGTATCCCGTAAACGCCAAGACGGAAGTGTCAGGCTTCACATCACTGTGATGAGGGGAGGGAGGGAAGGAAATTCACGCTGGAAAATGCAAATAAAGCCTTTCTTATTACTTTCTAACATGACACAGGCTCATTTTTTTTTCTTCTTTAAATTTAAAGTTCTCTGCACATGGAGATTGAGGAGAAGTCGTTACAATGCTTGCTGGCTTGCTACGGTTAAACGTTGAAAGGATGTCTTCTAGACAACCGTGCCCCATACATCTGAGATAGAAAGCAGATGAGCACGTTGTTTATGCAGGTGACTTAGCAAAAGCGAAAGGCAAAGGGGGAGAAAAAATGACTGTCTATCCTGGAGTCAATAGAAAGACTATTAAATGTCCTATAACCCATAACTTCTGCATCTTTCTTCATAAGAATAAAATTTTTAAAAAGCTAATACTCAGACTAAGAACTCTGAAGAGCTATAAGATTGTCTTGAGATTAGCCCAGCAAAAATTAGCAAAAATTATCCAAAATATTTTTGTAAGTGCTCAGTTCATCAGTTAATCAAATTAACCTAACATTGAAGGACTGGAGATACATATATATATATAATATAATAGACAGGGGCCTTACACTCACAAAACTCAATGGTCTCCCACCACAGCTTCTGTGAGAGAGGACTTCTACGCATGTTCTAAGCACCTGCTCTGTGCCAGGTGGACTCTCAAGATTTTTGTTGTTGTTTTTGCTTTATTTTCTTAACATTCATTGCCTCCTTTGATCCACAAAATCAGCTTGCAGTATGAAGAACCCGAAGCTTGGCCATCGTGTGTTTCAGGCACATGGTATGAAGCTGTAGGACTGCCTTGACATCTGGCGGTTCTCACTGTCCAGCCTGGGGGTCCGAACTTTCAGCGCAGGTGTTAGTGACTTTGGCAGAGAAGAGCCACTACCATTTCCGGGGAGTGAACACAGACCACCTTGTCACCTGCTTGGGGCCTCTTTCTAGCCAGAACTCCCTCCTTTGCATAAGTACTGGCATGATGGTATTTCCTCCCCTTTTACCCACTTCCTCATTTCTCTTCTCTCCCTCCCTCAGTTTCCCCTGTGACTGGAAGGACCCAGAGGATGGGGAGAGGGTGACGAAATGTGGGTGCTGCCACTTCCCTCCCATTTTCTCCCTTCGGCTACTGTCTCCATGATCAGATCTGGCAATTCCCATAACTGTCCTGTTGGCACCTGGGACCCTGCTTTGCAGCACTCAGCACAGATGTGATTTGTACCGATTTGTCTTTATACTGATGGATGTTTCACTCACCACTAAACAGCGGCTCCCTTAGGTCCGGCCAGTGTCTGTTTTGCTGTGACGCTTCACCTACTGCAAACAGTGCTGGGAGCATGAGCTTGGTTAACGTGATAAATACAGATCGTCTGAAGATGAAGACCTCGTGCAAACAGAGCTGTGCCTATTTTCACAATATTTTCTATTTTATTTTATTCCTTTTCCCCCTAATTTTTCTAGTTAGTATTTCCAAAAATGTGTTCCATGATAAAGATGATTGCAGGCATTCCTGACTGTTGCTAATTCCCTGGGCGTCCTTCCAGTAGCCCACAATGAAGCCTAATACTGGACGTTAGTTTGAGATATGTTTATACCAAGTTTCATTGATTTATTTTGCTCCTTGGGAACGGAAGCTGAATATTATCAGTGACTCTTTGGCAACTATGAAGTGGCCATATGGGTCTTTTCTTTCAACATATTAATGTTGGAACTAAATACTGTGTTTTCAAATATCAAATCAATAACTTATTCCTGGAATGAGCTGTATCTGGTTATTTTGTTATTCTTCTAATATACGTTTGATGTAGGCTTTGTTTCAATGCTCACATGTTCAGTTTCTCTTGTGTTAGGGTGCTTCCCAACCTCAGTTTTGGTATCAGTTAATTTGGTTTCACAAGAAAAATAATTATATAGCACTCCTTTTCCCCTGTGTTAAGGAGGAGTTTCCAAAACCCAGGGGAATTTCCCTTTTCTTACAAGTTTGAGAACAAGTTGCTCATTAGCCTGTCTGTGGTGGTTATATTTATTTATTTATTTTAAATTAAACAGAGAGAGATTGAGAGAGAGAGAGCACAAGTAGGGGGCATAGCAGAGGGAGCAGGAGAAGCAGGCTCCCCGCTGAGCAGGGACCCTGACGCGGGACTTGATCCCAGGACCCTGGGATCATGACCTGAGCCAAAGGCAGACGCTTAACCAACTGAGCCACCCAGTCGCCCTGTGATGGTTCTATTTAGAAAGGCAACTCTACACCTTCTCTCAGGGTACTGGTCTGTTGACATGTCTCAACTCAATTGTAGCAACTGCCTCTTCCAGGAAGACCTAGGAAACCATTTGCCTCATTGAGCTTTTTAAATTCATAGCGCAGACTTGCATGGTGCATTCTGTTACTATGCCTTATAGCTTTTAGTTTGCCTGGTTCTATGTTTATTTTTTGTTGTTGTGTCTAATTTATAACTACCCCTGCCCAATCTCTCTAATGGCACGCCAGCCCGCCAACTCTACACTGCAGGTTGGACCAGGAGGATGTAATCGTCCTGGAGCAGAGAAGAGGGTGGAGTGCTCTATAAAGATGGTCACTGGAGTCTTCTTGGAGAAGACACCTGAAGGGAGGATAGAAAGGAAGGTGGCTCAGGCAAGGGACACACTGTGCCAAGCCCTGGGAGTGGGAAGTGGGGCTCCTGGGGTACAAGGAGCCATTGGGAGAGGAGATGCTTCCACGAGGCTGAGAGGGTAGCCAGGGAAATCTCCAGGGCCATCAAACTCCATCAAGGAGTTTGCATGTCCTTCTTTCCTTCTAGGTGTAGCAGGAGCCATTGATAAGAGGATTTTGGCTAGTCAGTCTTCAGGAGGTGATTCTGAACCAGGGAGAGGAGATAGAAAAGGCTGTTGCAATCATGCAGTTAAGGGATAATGACAAGCTGGGCTAGGATTCTTACAGTGGGGAAGGGGAGAAAGGTCTTGATTGTGGATATATTTTGAAGATAAATCTACAGCTCAATGTTATGTGTGAGAATTAGGAAACACCCATGACATTTACAAAGATTCTGAGAGAAGCAGCTATTTCAAAATGGCAGTAAATCTTGGAAACTCATCAGAACTCCTGTAACAAAGTAGGCTCCAGAACTGGGCTTTCTAGTGGTTTGGAAATGGCAGTGCTCCAAGTCTACCTTTTAAGGTTTCCTTTCAGACTGTCTTATAATCATCTTCTATTACTATCTTCCAGTTGCCACTTCTTCTGTGATCCCATGGCACTTTGTACTGTCATCTGCTGACGCCACCTTGCTTTCCTTCTGTTAAGCACACTGAATGTATGTCTGTACAGATCATTTAAGATAGGGGAAGTGTTTACCAGAGAAAAGTTTTCTAGGGCAAAGAAAGACTCTAGGTAATTTAGGATAAGAATATCCCCAAAGATCTGCTGCTAATTTTCATTTTAATTTTGATCTAATTTATGTAACTTTAAAGACAGATGTTGCACTCAGATTTTGTGTCCACTAGACAAGGAAACATTCAAGAACAAATTTTGGAGAAAACAACAGAGTGTTCTTAACTTAGTGTTTTTCCAAGTAAGGACTTTAAAAACATAACAACAGCATTTTCTTACACAGTTATTTCAAAAAAGGGATAATGTTGTAATACCTACAAAGGAGGAAGGGCATCATTTCTGAAACTGGTTTTGTCTTTTAAGTTCAAGAAATGTAAATTTATTAAGAAACTCATGGTGGTGCTCTCATTTTGCCCATTTCTCTCTTGATCTTTGAGTATAGCCTCATAAGGCTGAACTAGTCCGGGGGCAGAGATGTGGGTGCCAGAGGGATGGCAGTTGGGAAGAAAAATGAGGGATGGATCCTTTCCTTTCTACTTGGAGCTGCCAATTTAGCTAATCCTAAAGATGGTAACTATTTACTTTTTAAATTCTTTTTATTGTATTTTTACTTGTGGAGTTTCACGAGACCAAATTTTATTATAAAGGATAATAAACAGAGAGCTGGTTCTACTGATTTCTTACCTCTACAAATAATACTGAGGTATCAGTAAATGTCCTATGCTCTGGAGGAAGAAGAAAAGGCCCCCTTTGGAGCCTGAGTAAAGAGAGCTGATGATATGAAGGAGAGGTATATTAAAGCAGTGTCTACAGAAGAGAACAAAAGTAGGTCCCTCATCCTGGGGAAAAAGCCAAGTGTGTGGTTTCAAGGGCAGTGAGTCCAGTTGAGAGAGGCCACTGCACGCCAGTGTGGCCCATGACTCGGAAGATCCGGACATGAAGCATGTTCCGGAGATGGCGGAGGGCCATGGGGCTCTCTGTCTTATCCCATTTCATCTTCACAAAATACTATAGACTGAAAGTCTGGGTCTCCCCCAAATTCGTATCTTGAAACCTAACCCCCAATGTGATGGTGTGAGGAGGTGGGGTCTTTGGGAGGTGATGAGGTCATGAAGGTGGGGCCCCCAGGATGGGATTAGTGCCCTTATAAAACAGACCCCCAGAGAGTCCTGTCTCCTGTCCCATCATGTGGAGACACGACAAGAGGAGACACTGAATCTGGTGGAGCCTGGATCTGGGACGTCTGGTCTCCAGAACGTGAGGAATGAACATCTGTTGTTTATAAGCCACCCAGCCTGTGGTGTTCTGTTAGAGCAGCCCAAATGAACTCTTTAAGAGAGTTATAATCATTCTCTAATCATTAAATGATTTTGGACTTTCTGACCAAGCCGAAGAGTCATCTGTCAGAGATCTGACCCAAAGTTTCATGTTGTTTCTAACAGCAGGAGCATGGTGACGTGGCCATCGAGCTGGTCACCTGCTTCTGCTGTCCCCTGACAGTGAGAAGCCACCACCAGGCTAGGAACTGATGCTGAGCCCCTCCTGCTTCCCACTCCTCATTTCCAATAAATGAGTCTCCTTAGGACAACAAACTTCCAGGAAGCTCCTTATGTACAATGACCTCAAAAGCAGGCCATTTAAAAACAGTGTGGAGCTTTAAGATACATCCTAACTGATGAACTCTACAGCCTAAAAAGAGTTCCAGAGTGGGCAATCATCTTGGTGTGTGGGATGTCAAAATGCTGGTCACACCGCCTGGTCCAGAGAATAACCTTATTGGCCAGGAAGCGTTCAAGCTACGCTAATTGTTCCCAAATGCCAGTCCTGATAGTGGGTGCCCCTTTGTGCTTTTACCCCCCCCCCCAGTAATAACAAGGACATTATGTATTACTGGAATTATCTGCGTTTCACAGATAGCAAAGCTGAGGCTCAGAAAAGTTACCGATATCCAGGATTTCAACTGGAAAGTTGAAGAGTTCAGAGTCTTTTCAGTACATCTGCTGGTTTCATCAAAACTGTGTATCACCCACTGTGGCAATTTCAAGAATTTGCCTCATTGGATGAGGAATCCGTAAAAGTCCTTATCGATCTCTTTCCTACCATCTTCCCAGCCTCACTTAGCACTCAGCTCCATCCTCTGGCCAGCTACAGCCTACAGAGTGACCTGGAGCCAGCGTTAGGTCTCGAAACTACATAAGTTTCCACTGTTTCCTCCTACCCATTTTTTTCCAAAGCCCTGTGCCGTACTCCCATTCCATAAATTACCATCCTGCAGACCAACATCCCATTCAGCAGGTGCTTAGCTTTGATCACAGATGTGCTGGTGCAATCAAATCTCTCAAAGTCCAACTGCTTCCCTGAAATGAAAGTGTGTTTGCTTCCGGGAAGTACAATTCCAGCCATCTCTTTGTCTAGTGCATGCGAAGTGAGAACAGTCATGTCCAGTTACATTAAGAAAAGGGGATATTCTCTTTAATTTTCCAGGTGAGTCATCTGTAATCCTGCTTTGTGTTAAAGTTTCTGGAATGTATTTTCTTGTTGATCAGAAGTTAAGACTCACTTGTTCCCCTGTGGTTACTAAAGCTTTGGAAAATTTTCTGCCAAAAGCAATGGTTAACACTGCACGCTAAATATGGTGAAACCAAGATCAATTACGCAATCTCAAAATGAATGTTCTGCTACTTCCACAAGATGAAGTTTTGGTAGTAATGTTTCCCCATCAAGAGGGGAGAGAGAGTAAAAAATGACCTATCGTCCAATTTACAAAAAAAAAAGGGTGCCATCTTGACTCTTTCCAATGGTAAGGCCCACAGCCTGGGTAACTTTACTGTGCAAGTAAGTGAGACTGACTGAGCTTATTCAGATTATTTTATTGTGATCTTTACGATGACTACTACCATTCCCATGACTATGTTAAAGTAGTTAAACATGGAGGCCATTAGGCTGGAGTGGCTTTAATGTCTTTGTAGCCTATGTACGCAAACCAAAACCTAAGCTAGAGTCAGTGCCCTTGAATACAAGGAAGTAAAACTCAAGAACAATCAATCACCAACAGCCAACCAAGTTGTTGCAAATAGGGCGACTGCTTAAGCTATAGCCAAGCAAATAATTGCTTTGCTTTGCTTCAGCATCTTCTGTATAAAAACCTTGCCCCTAGCTTCTGTCTATGGAGTGCTCCTAATTGCCTTTGGTTTGGTATTGCCCCATTTAAATTGATGCAGGCTCAAACTCCTGGGAAAAAAAATTAATATTCCTCAGTTTACCTTTTAACACTATTCACCCACCACTTTCCAGAACAGTGATTCTACACTGAATCTGTGTAGAGGAGTAGCCCACTGAAGAAGAGTAGAAGTTTCCATATTGCAAAAATCCACTTTTCCTCACTTTGCCTGGAAGTAGACATCAGTGAAACACAAGGAAATGTCACGTCCAATGACATTTTGGGAGAGATAATGTTAAAATGATTTTAATGAAATAAGGACAAGGAATAATTTCATGATTACACATGCATGTCTAAGGAGCAGTTAATGAATATTGATATAACACATGATGAAAATTTGCAAGGTTATACCATACATTATGGATTAACCAAGTCACAACAATTAACCTGAAGATGATAAGTGCACATTATTTAATATTAAAAAAAAAGGGAGGGAACTGCCATGTTAAACCTCACCTCAGGACTTACTAATACAAACACGACCACAGCGTGCTTTACCCCACCTGCCGGGATTCCTCCATGCTCTTTGACCAGAAAGCACTGAATTGTTCCCCAGTTGGTGAGGTGGTCAGACTTTCTAGTAGAACAGTTCCCTGAAACCCCCTATAAATTCCAGAAATGTGCTCATTTTAGTTCAGAAATAAGACATCTTAATAAGTGTTAATAACTCAGTGATTAAGTTCCAAAAGAGTAGGCTTCATCCCGTGTAGAAGGTACATCACTGGAATTAGGTTGTTTGCTTACAATCATACAAAAAGGGTAAATGTGGGGCATATTTAGGGCATATGTGACCGTATTTTTTATGATTCTCAAAATGCCATCCGTGGAAGAAAGAAATTATGTAGACTACCATAAGATCTTAACTGCACTTTGGGGAGAACGTGTAGTCAAGGACCAGATATACCATATCAAAAATGAAACTTATGCATTGTAAAACTTCCCTAAGTTGAGCACATCTATTAATTATTTCATGAAGTCATAACTGGGAAATTAGTTATTAATACAAAAGCTGTAGCCAGCTGATTGCTTTAAGAATTCAGGCTCTTCTCAGACAGAGGAGGGAAGTGGGTGACAGTCTCTCCCTGCTCTGCAGTGTAAGCTAGAACCCTAGTGACTGTCTTCTCTGGCCCTAGGTATTGTCTGCTTGTCAAAGTGATCTGGAGAAGTTCAACAGGATGTGCATGCAGCAATAAAAAACAAGATGAAACCAATATCCTGTCACTTTTAGAGTGAGCCCGTGGAAGGCACAGGATGAGAAGCATAGGGGAGAGAGAATACTAGAAGCCGTTCACTTACGGAACAGTAGCTGATACATACCTTCCTGTCCCTGGGAATGTCAGACAGCCTAGCGCCCAAGCAATAGGAGAAGGAAAAAAAAAAGGGAGTATGGGTTGCTCGTCAGAGGAGACTCGATTATCACAGTAACAAGGTTCTTTGTCCTCTTCTTATCCAACTTTCTGAGAACGTTACAATAATTTTCTTTGGGGAAAATTGATGTGATGGAGGACAGAGCATACACGTTTCCAGCGCAGCTGTGCTCATGAGAAAATCCATCTAAGTAAGAGCAGGAGACAGTTCTTCCCAGACACCAGTGAGATGAGGTGTCACTTGTCAGAGCAGGAGTCTTCATGAGCAGTGTAGGGGCAGGGGTGTAGAGGGAGGGCAAGAAAACATATGCATGTTTTAAGCTAAGAACCCAGAAGAAGAAGGGGGAGAGAATTTTAACAGCTGCTGTTAAATTTTACTCATAAGTGTGAAACATGGGGGAGGGTGAGAGATGTCTGAAGAATAATTTTGGAAATTTTGGATGTGTGAATGACTATGTCACCCCCTGATTCACCACTTTAGGAAGATCGACAGTAAACAGATTATTTTTCAAGGATGTTGGTTTTAGAATATGGTTTCTTTTGTTTTTTTTTTTTTTAAGATTTTATTTATTTATTAGAATATGGTTTCTTTTGAATGTGATCTTGGGCCCAGGAGATCTGGCTTTGCCAAGTTACACATGTGGTTCCTGAGGAGGGGTGTGTAAAGGAACATTTCCATGCATGGGAATGGCTCAGACTAGACTCATCATTACCTCCTCCCAGGTCAGCTAAACCTTTCAGGCGTCTCTCTTTTGTTCATGGCAGCACTCACTTCCCAGCAAAAGAACAGCATCCAGAGCTTCTTTGTACTCTCATATTACTACTGTTACCACCAGGCGAGGAGAGAGTTAATGATGGTTTAACACTCAATACGCATGATAATTGGTTCTGAGTTCATCTACAACCCACTTTAACAGTTTTTAGCAACGATGTCTGCTTTCCTGGGATATTGTGTCATATCCATCCCCCCAACATATAGCAAATTTAACAAAATCAATTAACATGAAAATATTGATTAATTATGACATAGTGAATTAAGGGAGTAAAGTGCTAAGCAGGCATGCCAAACCCCTTTTCCCACTCCGGAGTGCTCCAGCCATGCAATGACCACATGTTGCGGATAATGCCTGAAGATGGGTGACATGGATGCATACAGGCAGCATTAGGGGCCATGTCACCACCACCCCCCCGCTCCCCCCACCCCCCACCCCAGGACATTCCTGGCACAACTCTTCTAACTTTGTGATGGCCAGGGGAAGTAAGGACTCCTGTTGCATTCAGCCACCTTTGCTACATTTAGGTTTAGCTTTAGATTCTCTGTCCTATTATTTCTTCTCTTTTTTGTTTGTTTGTTTTGTTTTCCTTTATTCACCGAACTTTTATTTTTGCTCTTCTTTCAGGGGCTCCCAAGGAAGTCAATGGGACACTCTGTTCTTTGATATGTTCCTATATTTTCTATCTCACTAGCAATAACGAGTTATGGATTTGTGGGATTATACCCTTTTTAACATTCTTATCATGATCATATATATATGAGTCTAGAAAAAGTAAAAAAGAAGAAAGGAATATTATCTTGCCAAATATTATTGTCAGTTTCAGGGGTTCTTGTACTTGGCAGATTGTGCCAATCAAAGAGCTGTGGCCAGGAATTCAAAACACTGAGGTTTTATTCTTGCCCTTGCATGTTAATAAGCGTGTCAGGCTCTGTGAGCCACTGCCTTCTCATCTGCAAAATGAGAACATTCACGTTGACTTTGGGCCTCTAGAGACTTGCTGCCAAGGTATTTCTGGCAACAATGCAAGGCCACTGATCAGTCAACAGTTGCTCTGTAATCCGGATTACCGGGTGCCGTTGGGGAAACCTGCCCCGATGTAGGAGGAGCCCGCAGAAGTGACGTGGACCCTGGAAAGGGGAGAAAGACTCAGCTTCCATGTGGCAAGTTTGTCACAAACACGCTTCCCAGACATGAAACAGCAACATCTTTTTTTCTGTGCAAAACCAGAACTATACAAAAATGAGGAAAAGAAGAAAGACTAAAATGGGTAGATAAATAAATAAGCTGTAGGCTGTTTTCCACATGAGGATAAATAGAATTTCTTTAATTAGAAAAATTCATGACTGGGGCACCTGGGTGGCTCAGTCAGTTGGGTGTCTGCCTTCGGCTCAGGTCATGATCTCAGGGTCCTGGGATTGAGCCCTGAATTGGGCTCTCTGCTCATCAGGGAGTCTGTTTCTCCCTCTGCCCTTCCCCCGCCGCTTGTCCTTTCTCTGACAGATACATAAATAAAATCTTAAAAAAAAAAAAGGAAAAATTCATGACTGTAAGAAAAGAGATGGAAATTTTTATTAAAAAATATAGGTTCTGTATGGTGACTAACAGAATATAATAAAAAAAATATAGGAGCAAGAAGATCTGTTGGATCTTCATATCATCGTCAAGGAGCCAGTGACAAGTTTTTCTGAATTTTAGAGGCCAGTTTGTTTGCTAAAGCATAGTCTACTCCAAAGCAAATCCTACTTATCTTTGACCAGGATGCTCACTTGCCAACATATTCATTCTTACAGAATAATGATGCAAAAGTAATTTTTTATAAAAGAACGGTTATGAAATTGTCAGGTATAGCTATTTCTTTTGAGGCATTAATACATTAATTTTATAATGGCTTGTTTGGAGAGAGAGTTAGAGAGAGAGACTGACAAACAGGGAGAAAGAGAGAGAGAGAGGGACAGAGACTTATTGTTTCTCATTAAACCAGAAATCAGAACAAAGGCTGAAAAATTGACAATGTGATGTGGTGCTAACGTTAGTTGGCGCTCCAGTCATTCATGTTGGTTGGTTTCTGCTCTTAAATTAGCATAATTGGCAGCTGATATGTCATATATTTCAAAGTCACTGCAGGTAGAGAGGTTTTTAACTTCAGTGAAGGCATGGCTTTTAGCAAATCTCTCGCACATGATCAATGATTGTTTTAAAATTACAAGCTGGAGATAATCACCCTGTATGATCCATTAGAGTTTGGGCCTTTTTTCCTAAATGCTTTTAGAAACAGGAAGGGCATCATATTAATTCTCCTCGGGATTTCATTAGTTTCATGTCACTCCTTCCATTAGTTATGTGCTATTTCACATTGCTGTCAATGACACAACACTAATTTCTTGACACACACTTTTTTATGGTCCTCATGAATTGTGCTCATTATGGAAAATGGGCTGAATTTTTTATTGGTTTATCCTGAATGAGTGATTATATTGAAATAATTCACGTGTAATTGTTGCCAAGAAGATACTTTTGCAAAAGCATGTGTATTTCTAAAGAAATAGTTTGTTGGGAATAAAACTTCACAGTATTTGATGGACAATGAATACAAATAATGTAGTTATAGTCACCATATTCTCTGAAAATCACCTCCCCCACTGTTGTCTCAGAAAACAAAGATTTTTTTTTTTACAATCAGTCTAATTCAAGAAAATTCTTACTTTTTAAAACTGCTGATATTAACAGCATTTAAAAAGGTAGAATATGGGCTCCAAAATATTTAACATGAAAAATTTGCCCGTAGACGGAATTTGCTTGTGGAAGGAATATGGCAACAATGTGTTTAGAAGCATATACAATTGCTACCAGTGCATTCAAACCTTCAGTAGTAACCATTTTGGAACAATATTTTAGACATAGAGTTACCATACCACTTCACAATTCCATTCCTAGGTGCATAGCCGAGAATTGAAAAACCTATGTCAACACAAAAACTTGTATGTGCACGTTCACTAGAGCATTATTCATAACAACCAAAAAGTAAAGACAACGCTAAGATCCATTGATGGATGAACGGCAGAACAGAATGTGCTGACTCCATATAATGGAATATTATGCAGCCACAAAAAGAGATGGAGTATAAATACCAGCATTACCATGGATGAGTCTTGAAACACTATGCTAAGTGCAAGAAGGCAGACATGAATAGTTATATATTGTATGATCCCATCAACACGTAATATCCAAGATAGGGGCATCTGGAGATAGCAAGTCAATCACTGATTGCCAGGTACTGGGAGAGGAGGTGAGCGGGGAGGATTAACTACCAAGGATCTATAGTCTCTTTTTCAGGTGATGGAAGTATTCTGGAATTAGATAGTGGTGGTGATCTGCACAACTTTGTGTATATATTAAAATCCATTCTGAATGGTATGCTAAAAAGGTGAATTTTATAGTTTATGAATTTTACATAAAAATGAATGAATGAATAAGTAAAATAATTGAATATTGATTGATATAAAATAATTGGTGTTAGAATTTCACTAACATCTTGGTCTTGTACATTTTCCTCTACTTCATGTTAAAACAAAAGGTAGATTGGGATACGAATGGGCTTTTTCAGTTCCTTACTTTTGTCTGACTTAGTGCTTCTGGGCTTCAATTGGCAGACGCAGATAATGCAGAAACAGAGAGAAGTGAAAACAAAGCAGAACTGGATATTTTGCACAATGAAGTAACAGAGATTTTGTCTTTTAGTGTTTGAAAAATAGAACAGCATCCTATTTCTATTTTCCTTTGCTAGACTTCACATCTTTCTGATAATTAATAATAAATGATACACATAATGCTGTCTCCATTTGAAAGAAAATGGCCAAATAGCCTGATGTAAAGTCATCTTCATACAGAGGGTAAGTAAATACGTTTTCAAAGTAGAATTCATTATAGTGTCATTTTGAGTTTCAAACTGAACTTAAAAAGCTCTGGGGTTTGAATTTGGTTTATGCTTGACAAAAGACAACTTGCTTCTTCAAAGAAAGACATCTAGAAGGGGCTTTTGAGGTTTTCTAAACATCAAATAGCTCTCATTTGTATGACTTAATTGTAAACAAATAAAAATAAGATTTTAATTTACTTTGACCACCCATGAAAATTTGAGAATTCAAAAGCTGGGTGGGAAAGAGGGAAATAGAGTGGAAAACTAGTACATGGAAATTTATTTAGAATTTTTTTGAAACCCATGAGGGGATCATGAAGGAAGACAGTTTCCCTTAAAAGATTTTTTTTTCTTTAAAAGATAAACCTCACTATGATCAACACAGTTACCATTTAAAAAAAAAAGATAAGGCCCAATTGAAAGATATTTATAATTTGATAGCAACTCATTGAATACTTGAGTTTGAGAACACTTTGATTCAGAACACACATGATGAAACATGAATCCAAGCAATGGTCAAAGTTTTCATGCAAGAGGTATAGATATGATACATCATGGTCCTTGTTCTAAATTTTCCTAATGATTCAGGTAGGAAAACACAATTTTTTTCTGAACACATTTGGAAGCTCTAGATGGAATGAGATTTTCATATACAATATGGTGAACTTTAGTTTTTAATATTAGGCTACACTGAAAGAACATACCTGTTAGGTAAATCAAATGTATTATTCAATTATATCTTACCCAACTTGACTTTTTTTTTAAGTCTGAAGGAAGAAGGGAAAAATGTGTTGGTTCATTTAATGAACCAGCACATTATCTGGATTCTCTAGACCTCAGAATCAGGGGCTCCTGATGCCTTCTGAACTACCAAATATCTGGCATAATCAGTATCTTGGATAAGTGAAGTGGCCAACCAGTACATAATACATAAAAAAAGAGCTTGTACCATACATAATACCAGATTGTAATTTTATCATTATCAGTCAAATCTGTTAAATGAGAAAATGCATGTGGAAAACCGCGGCAAATGGCAAGGGCTGCAGACACGTGAAGCATGCAGCAAGAATCTGAGTTGCTTGTCATTTGGATAATTCGTGGATGCAGGCAGGATGCCAGCACCTATTACTGTGCAAAATGAATAGCAATTAAATATATTTTTGTGAATATTAGTAAAAACAAAGAAAGGTAAGAAATCATTAAAATTAAAAATCATTAAAATACAGAACTCTCTGTAATCTGCAGGTGTCTGTTTAGCCTGTTATATTTCCAATGAATCTGCAATGCACTGAGGCAGACAGTGACGTCCTATCTCAGTCAGTGGTTGCACACAGAGTATGTGTGAGACTGCATTTTGCTCTTCCCCGATATTCCCAGATGGCTCCCTACATACATGTGTGGGGCAACAAAATTACACCTACAGAAGGATGAAAGTGTTCAGGCAGTTTCTGTTGACTTTAAGGGACAGTGAATTGTTTTAGAATTGTTTTTGCTTGGTTTTCAATCCCCACCAGCTTCATGGGGAAAGAACCTGCATTGAGGCAGGACTTCATAATGTGCCCTTTGCATCCACCACCACCAGTGACTAGGTTTTGAATGACGCTGGGATGATTCCCGGGGTCTAGGATGATACACAACTAACTTAACTGTTAGAACAGATATAAAATGTCTTTTGATGCTACATGGATGGATATTTTTGTAAGGAAAGGGAATGCTGTGACTTTTAAATTGAATTACCATAATGACTGAATAAGTAAGTATTTTACGGAGTGGCCATTAATCTCAAATTATGAGTTCCCAAGAAAAGAGAGTTTGTGTGTGTGTGTGTGTGTGACATTTCCTTAATAATATATCAAACAGGTAAAAAGAATTTTAAGCCAGATGGAAATAATGGGTGATTTGGGAATTGAACAGCATATGACCTTAATATGTCACTGTTAATTAACCAAAAAAGTTTTATTTATTTTAGCTAAGTGGTTCGTGCTTATTCTTTTCAAATTTTATCATGTAGCTAACAGTGTCATTAATCATGTAATTTTAAGTGGGCATAAATTGAGTACCTCTGAGAATGAAAAATAAAGAGAAGCCACCCCCAATCCATTGGCAACAATGACTTCTAGAAAGAAAGCTGTTACACATGACACACTGAAATTCACAATACAGGACAATTTAGAGAGCTGGATTAAACGAGCTTAGCTGGACTGCCAGAGTGAAAGGGTCACCTTCTTTGACAAGCCTCGCTATCATGAAACGAGGCAATGTACTCAGCATGTTGCGAGCTTAGCCCTCAGAATGCTGGTGACAGGGTACATGGCAAGAAAATGTATTCCATGAGTATATGGAATTCAAATTTAAGTCCTTAAATATAGCCAGGTAGCAGCTCCAATACTCCAACTCCTCGATTGTTAGATTGTTAAGCCAATTAAAATTCCTTTTGGTCTGCTTCATATTTTGCTTTGCTTCATTTTCTTTTCTGTCCTACACTATCATCTGTTAAGAGGATACTATATTACATAAATCTGGTAATTGCTTCCATCAATTAAAAAAATGATACCTCAAACCTAAATTACGGCTTTATCCTTCTAGTACTGTCACTGTAGACATTAATTCAATAAGGGGGAAAAACAGTAGGTTTGGACTTTCTGCTGAATGTAAAATTTGAGGGTTATTTGATGTGTTCTTTGCCATTGTTTCATTCAAGGGGGGAAGAACTTGAAAGTACCAAATCTTAATTTCATGTGATTATGCCAAATTACATTACTCTAAGAATGGTAATAAGAGTGACTGATTGCAGAGATGCGTTTTTGGTGGGACTGAAAGGAACATTCCAGTTCTAATTGCAGACCAATTAAATACGCCAGGGATTTGGCACCTGAGATTTCAGACAGAGGAAGAAACAAAATATATATGTTTTTCTTTTGACAGACTAAATTCTGAAGAAGTGTGTGCATGCATGTTAAACAGGAGATAAATGTCCGTAGAGCAGAAGAGAGACATATATTTGTTTTTTTTTTTAAAGATTTTATTTATTTATTTGAGAGAGAGAGAGCACAAGAGCGGGGAGCGGGAGAGGGAGAAGCAGACTCCCTGCCGAGCAGGTAGCCCGATGTGGGGACTCAATCCCGGGACTCCAGGATCGTGACCTGAGCTGAAGGCAGTCGCTTAACCAACTGAGCCACCCAGGCGCCCGAGAGAGAGATATATTTGTAGCACGGCACCATCCATTGGAAAAAGAAAGGGGGGAGCTGCAAATGAAAGCTGCATAAGTAATTTTAAATTATCTAGTAGCCACAGAAAAGAAAGGGAAAAGGACACACAGGTGAAATTAATGACAAGGCTTATTTAACCCAGTCCATCGAGAATATAACATTCCAACAAGTGGTAAGATAAAATGATGTGGATGTCTTGCTTTTTAATGTTTGCACCAAATCTTCCCTACGGTCTTGATTTGGACTGAGGAACACCTGCTAGAGCTCCCGGCCACATGTGGCTAGTGGCCCCCTTATCAGGTGGTGCGGGGGTGCTGGAGAGCGACTCTTAGTTTGCTTGTGCCATCGACGTTGTGTGATCCTCCCAACGCCCCCGACGAGCCATGCTAACGTCGTACTTTCATTACTCCATCTGTTAAAAACAGGATTATATTTCCAACTTCAACCACTGAAGGTTGGTTATGACCAGGGCAGTAGTAACAATCAGACTTGGCATGGTCTCCACACCTAAATTATGATTACACTAGTTCTCACAAGACCTGATGATCACTGATTACTTGTTGCTAAATGTCTTTAATATTGTGACTGAAATGGGTTTGGTAAGGCGCTGCAGTTGTCAGCAATGAAGCCAATTAATTTTTAGAAAAATGTCAGACATTGTTGTTAACCTGAATTTCATTTCCCTTTCTGCTTTATGAAAACAATACTGATTTGGCTTAAGAATCTACCTGATGTGGGAAGTGACCATATCACCTTCTTAGGGATTAATCCTTGTCTGAGGTTTGGCTCCCCGGCAAACAGACCTTGAGGCAGAGTCCTGTCTCTGCAGGTACTGACTGGGAAGTGCTCTCTTCAATCACACCCTGTGATTGAAGGAAGCAGGAGTGAGCCACACAGGTGCAGCAGAGGTCGTGGCAAAGTTCATGGAGAGCTCTGAAGCCAGGGAGACCCTTTTGCCCGTGTCCCCAGTCCAGGCGATGAGTCTGGGCCATGCACCCATATCAGACAGGCATTGAATGTGAGCTGCGCCCGGGCAACACTCTTGCTGCCATTAGAAGAAGCTCTTGCAAGGATTATCAGCCAGCAACACTGCCAGATGCTGGAGAATAGAGCCCCTTGATCCTTGCCAGTCCATGCAGGGCTGCTATAACAGAGAGGCACAGACTGGGCTGCTCACAAATAACAGACATTTATTTCTCACAGTTCTGGAGGCTAGAAGTCTGATATCAAGGTGCCAGCAGGTTGGGTGTCTGGCGACGGCCTGATTTCTGGTTCACAGATGGCATCTTCTTGCCGTGTCCCGCTTGGCAAGAGCAATGAGGAAGCTCTCTGAGGTCTCTTTTTAAGGGCACTAATCTTATCATGCCCTCCCAAAGCCCCCACCTCCTAATACCATCACCTTGTGGGGTAGGTTTCAAAATGTGAATGTGGGGGGACACAAACAGTCTGCCCATAACATTCTGGGGGTATCTAGATAAGGACCACAGCACATCTAAGATGAATAGTATAATGCAGTCCTCCCTGAACCATCTCCAGACCCTTCTAGGCAAATAGGAGTTTATATAGAGCACTGGGGTAAACAGATAAGGCTGCAGTGGAAGGAGGTCTTAGCTCTCTGGCCCTGAAGATGAAGGGTGTCAACATCTTGGCATACCTGCAACCTCTTTGTGGCACGTGATGGTAACCTGACACAATGGTGGGAAATCCCCATCAAAAGAGCTCTCATTCTTGTAGAGAAATGGGCATGATGTCCAGTTCTGACCCACAAGATGGAGGGAGAGTTCCCTGGGGAAATGCCTGACATGCTGAAACTTGCCACTGGCGATGAAAATTTGCACAATCCTTCTGTATAGCAACGTGGAGAGAGAGAGAGAGAGACAGAGAGAGCAGAAGGTGAACAAATTAAGGTAGATCCTATTGATAATAGATTCTGAAGCTTTAAAAATACCTAATTATACTCTGTTTTCATAATTGCAAGATCTGCAAGGGAGTTAAACATGGCAATTGTCAACGCACTGGTGTGGCAGTGATTTTTATCTTATTTTTATTTCTGCTTTTATTGAAGTTGAAGAATATCCTTTTAGCAATATACCTGTGAGACTGAAGAATATTTTAACCCCATTTTAAGATTAGAAGAATGAATGCGAGGGAACTATTTTGACCCTTCCTGCAGATGAGGAGAGTGGGTTAGAGCAGGCTAGGAAATGGCCAGAACTGCTTTGGAAATCAGCAGCAGAGCCTGAACCATGGGACTTGGACCAGCAGCTTTAATGTTCGGGGGACAAGCTCTGGGCTCTAAGCATCTACAGTAATTGAAAACATGCTCCATCCCGAGGACTGTACTGGGTCTTGGGAATCACAAGCATGCTTCCCCAGCTATATGGCCTCATTATTCCCATTACATTATGTCTCAGGAATGGACAATTTGGAGAAATCAGGCAAAATGCTACAAACCTTCATTTTTGTTTGTTTTGTCTTGTTTTAAGGTAAATATATGCTCTGCTTACTTGCAGGGTTGATGGCCTAGTGTTTAACTCCTACTTGGTTCAGCAGAGATGGATTCTTTTCCTCAGGTTTATTACTTTAATAGTTATTCACTTGAGTAACTGTGTTTCTGAAGCAATTTTGATCATGTCATTGGACACAGTGAAAGTAAGACAGGCTGACGGGGGCCTTTTCGTTTCTTACTATGGGTAATTGCTATTTCTACAAATGTCAGAAAGTGCCATGTTTTCGCAGAGCTGTGAACAACATTGTCAACTCAAGGGCAGCAAAATGTGAAAACTATTTCAATGCTTTATGGGTACCGATTTAGGAATAAACAGTAGGATTCCATAGTTAATACTCAGTATTCTCTCTTATAAATCTAGTGCTTATAAGCTACAGATACTATTAATACAAAGGATCTAGAAAATGGCTAGGATAGCATCTTGATAACTTCTTACAGAAGATAATCATGATTTTCTTCAATTCTTCATTAGTTATTACACATCAGGCCTGCCATATCATATGCAATCAAGAGAATATCCTAAATTCAAGTCGCATTTCTATCAGCTTCTGTGTTAAAGTGGTTTTTTTTTTTTTTTGGAATGTGCTAATGTAATAAAGAGGAAGGTTTTGGGTGGCAGCTATGTCCACAAGGAAATTATAATACAGGCCAAAAATTGAGAATCAGTGGCTTTTGGTAAAGTCACGAAATGGTCCTGGAATATTTATTTCTGTGGCTCAATGCTCAAACAATCCCCACTTCAATCAGCAAAGATTTGGTGCCTACGAGGAGCAAAACACTGCTATGTGCTAATAAGGGATGAAATTTAATTTCCCTCCTCCATTCAGGGGGAAATCAGAAAAGACTCCTTTGGATCTAGAGGAGGGGAGTGAGCGGAAGATTTTTGCATGCAAGTGGGGAGGGAGTTTCGGATTTCCCCATGAAGCTTTCACTCCTAGAGGACAGGTGTGTGTCTTAGGCTTCATCATGAGCCATGCTGGTCCCAACTGACCCGGCTCACCCCTGCTGCTTCCTGGCAGGCACTGACACCTGGGCAGTCCTGGTGGACCAGTGCTCACACACAAGGCAGGTGAGGACGTTGCCTAGGTCAGTGTCACGCCTGCTGAAGGCCTCATTCCACAGGAAGGAATGCAATGTGGCTTGAAAAGGAGTATTCATAATTATCATAAGCAGACCTTTATATTTTGAGGTGGTTCCTGCATGGACCTAATTCTTTAAAGGGCAGCAAGACCAAGATCCACACTCCCAAATCCTGTAGATTCCTTCATGAGGGTCAGAATTTTCAGTGTGCATCCATGAGGATCTAGAAAAGCACTGGACAGCTAGAGCTATTTACCCCCAAGTCTTAGTCTTCGATGTATGTTCTTTGTGCCTCTTTTGGTTCTTTGTTTCTGATAACTAAAGTACAAACAAAATGATACAGAATCTACACCATCATTTTAACCATTCTTAAAACCCATGCTGGCCTGGGCTGGTTCACTCTTTGCAGTAAAAATGAAGCAGCAAAAGGAAGTTAACTCTCTCAGGAGAACTCACAAACCCTGCTGCATTTCTGGCTATAGCAGAGAAAGGCAAAGAGTAAACAGAAGTCAGTATCTTCTGTCACTTGAAAACCTTCACTGTCCTACCGTGTTGTTTCAATCATAAGGTAGAGTGCAAATTTCATGCTTTTTCTGTAAAATCCAACTGGATTGATTTTTTTTTTTTTTTTTGGTGAATCTTGATCACGTCCAGGGCCGTTTTCCTCCACTGATTTGTTTTCCCTTTCTCATTAAATTTTAAAATAAGGACATTAGCTATTTGCCTAAAAATTACATTGCATTTTTTGGCAATGTGTTTTTCTTATGGCTTTATCATATTTTTAAGTTAAAATGTTTGTATAATTAAAGTTATATATATTTTATTTGTGGTGTGTATATTTACGTCCAGCTTAGAAAGAGCTTCCTTACTCCATGTTTATAGATAGATGTTTTCTTCCTTCCTTCCTTTCTTTCTTTCTTTCTTTCTTTCTTTCTTTCTTTCTTCCTTCCTTCCTTCCTTCCTTTTTCTCTTCTTTCTTTCTTTCTCTCTCTCTCTTTCTCTTTCTTTCTTTCTAAAGGTTTTATTTATTTATTTGAGAAAGAGTGAGTGAGAGAGAGAGAGTACAAGCTGGGGGAAGGGCAGAGGGAGAGGGAGGAGCATACTCCCTGCTGAGCAGGGAACCTGACATGGGGCTTGATTCCAGGACTCTGAGATCATGACCTGAGCCGAAGGCAGACGCTTAACTGACTGAGCCACCCAGGTGCCCCTAGATAGATGTTTTCTTCTAAAACTTTGTAGGTTTATTTCTAAAAGTTTAATCTTTATATCTCTGGGAATTTATTTTCATATAAGAAATGAATTAGAAATCAAATGTTTTTTTAAGAATTGATGAAACAGTTTCCCTAACACATTTATTGAATATAAGATTCAATATAGAGTGAATATGCACTCAAATAAATCCAATTACTTGCACTAAGCAAAACAAAAATATAATGCAAAATAAAGCACAGTGGGGGAGGGGGATAAAATATATAACTGTGAGGATTTTAAGTGTTTGCATTCAGTGAGTATTATCATTATTATTATATCTTGTTAATTATTATCATAAAGTTAATTTTAAGCAGAGAGCTGATAAACAGGAAGAGGGCAGAGAAGTCAGTACAAAGGAGGCAAGAACTCAGCCTTACGCACCTAACAGTAATTTAGGATTAAAATCTGTAAGTAAAAAAAAATCCATTAAATCTATTAGAATAAAAATATATAGGATCCTGACAGCTTTGTGGTAGAAAAGGATGAAAAAGATATATTTTAAAGACTGAAAATATAAAATTCAATTGGTTTTGTAAATTTAAAACAAGTAGCAGATAAGAAGATATATTTGATACTTCTGTATTAAGAAAAAAGTTTATCGTTCATATTATATAAGGAATACCTATTGTATTGATTTCCTTCTGCTTCTATAACAACGTACCAAAAATTCAGTGGCTTAAAAGAATACAATTTATTATCTTATAGTTCTGAAGTTCAGAAGCTCAAAAGGGGTGTCACTGGGCTAAAATGAAGGTGTTAGCAGGGCTATGTTCCTTTTTGCCAGCTCCAAGGGTGATTCCTTTTGTCTTTCAAACTTCTAGAGCCCATCCATGTTTCTTGCTTCAGGGCACTTTCTCCATCTTCAAAGTCAGCAATAGTTGTTGTGGTCTTTCTAAGGATCCCATTTCTCTGGAACGACTCTTCTGCATCTTCCTCATGTAAGTGCCCTTGTGATTACACTGGGCCCAGCTGGATAATCCAGAATAATCTCTTTATTTTAAGGTCAGCTGGGTTATTCCTCTTGAAGAAAGTTTTGCAAATATACCCAAATAGATATATACAAGAATGTCTACTGCAATATCCTTCAGTTGGGAATGAAAGGATTAATGTTATAATATTAATTATATTATATTATATATTTGTATATATATTTATATATATTTAAATTTATATATTTAAATATATAATATATATTATAATAATATATATTAATGTTATAATATTCACACAATAAAATACCAGGCATTGGTAGAAAGACCAGGCTTAATCAATATGTCTAAATCTTAAAAGCAATGTTGAGGGTGCAAAGACCGGCAGGCAGGGCAGCAAGAAAAACAACAGAATGAGAAGACAGAGGATTTATCCCAAATGAAAGAACAAGGTAAGGCCATGGCCAGAGAGCTAAGCAAAACAGATATAAGTAACATGCCTGATGGAGAATTTAAAGCAACAATCATAAGGCTACTCACTGGGCTTGAGAAAAGAATAGAAGACATCAGTGAGACTCTTACCACAGAGTTAATATAGTTAAATAACAATCAGTCAGAGATGAAGAGTGCAACAATTGAGTTTGGAAACATGCCTGGTGCAATGAACAGCAGGTTGGGAGAAGTAGAGGAACAAATTAATGATCTAGAAGACAAAGTAATAGAAAGTAATGAAGCTGAAGGAAAGAAAGAAAGAATTATGCAACATAATAGACTTGGGTGACTCCATTAAGCACAATAACATCTATATTATAAGAGTCCTAGAAGAAGAAGAGAGAAAAAAAGAGGCAGAAAATTTATTTGTAGAAATAATAGCTGGAAAGTTCCCTAATCTAGGGAAGGAAACAGACATCCAGATCCTGGAGGCACAGAGAACTCCCATCAAAATCAACAAAAGCAGATGCACATCAAGACATATTGTAATTGAATTTGCAAAATACAGTGGTAAAGAAAAACTCTTAAAAGCAGCAAGACAAAAGAAGTCATTAACTTACAAGGGAAAACCATAAGACTAGCTGGAGATTTTTCAACAGAAACTTTGCAAGCCAGATGGGAGTGGCATGACATATCAAAGTGCTGAATGGGAAAAATCTGCAGCGAAGAATACTCTATCCAACAAGGCTGTCATTCAGGATAGAAGGAGAGATAAAGAGTTTCCCAGACAAACAAAAACTAAAAGACTCTGTGACCACTAAACCAGCCCTGCAAGAAATATTAAAGGGGATTCTTTGAGTGGAAAGGAGAAACCAAAAATGACAGTATAAAGGTAGAAAACACAATCGCAGTAAAAATAAAGATTTCTGTAAAAAAATCAGTCAGGGAACTAGCAAAAAACAGATATAAAATATATTAACATACACCTAAAATGTGGGGAGGAGAGGAAAAAAGAATGGGTTCAAACTTAAGTGATCATCAACTTAATATAGATTGCTGTATACAGAAGACATTATATACATACCTAATGGTAACCATATATCAGAAACTACTAATAAACATGGAAAGAACAAAGAGAAAGAAATCCAAATATATCACTAAAGAAAGTCAACAAAACATGAAAGAGAGAAAGACAAGAAAGGATCAGAGAAAATCTCCAGAAACAACCATCAAACAAGTAATAAGATGGCAATAAATATATATCTACCAATAATTACTTTGAATGTAAATGGACTAAATGCTCCAATCAAAAGACATAGCATGTCAGAATGGATAGAAAAATAAGATCCATCTATATGCTGCCTACAGAAGACTCATTTTTGACCTGAAGACACCTACAGATGAAAAGTGAGGGGATGGAGAAACATTTATCATGCAAATGGATGCTAAAAGAAACCTGGAGTAGCAATATTCCTAGTGGGCAAACTACACTTTAAAACAAACACTGTAATAAGAGACAAAGAAGGGTACTATATAATAAGAAAGAGGACAATCCAACAAGAAGATATAACAATTGTAAATATTTATGCACCTGACACTGGAGGACCCAAATACATAAAACAATTAATAACAAACATAAAGGATCTGATCAATAGTAGTAAAGCAATAATAATAGGGGACTTTAACACCCCACTTACATCACTGGACAGATCATCTAAACAGAAAATCAATAAAGAAACAATGGCATTGAATGACACACTGGACCAGATGGACTTAATGGATACATTCAAACATTCCATCCTAAAACAGCAGAATTCACATTCTTTTCAAGTGCACATGGAACATTCTTCAGAATAGATCACATATTAGGCCACAAAGAGGCCTCAAGAAATTCAAGAAGACTGAAGTCATGCCACATCCCTTTTCTGACCACAATGCTATGAAACTAGAAATCAACCACAAGGAAAAATCTGGAAAAACCACAAATACATGGAAGTTAAAAAACATGCTACTAAACGACATATAACATCATACCCAATGGTGAAAAACTGAGAGTTTTTCCTCTAAGGTCAGGAACAGGACAGGAATGTCCACTCTCACCACTTTTATTCAACATAGTACTGGAAGTCCTAGCCACAGCAATCAGACAACAAAAGAAATGAACCACATATAAAAATTAAAAAAAAAAAATACATGAAAACAAGTGAAAATGAAAACACGATGGCCCAAAACCTTTGGGATGCAGAAAAAGCAGTTCTAACAGGGAAGTATATAGCAATACAGTCCTACCTCAAGAAGCAAGAAAAATTTCAAATAAACAATCTAAACTTACATCTAAAGGAGCTAGCAAAAGAACAACAAATGAACCTGAGAGCCAGCAGAAGGAAGGAAATAATAAAGGTTAGAGCAGAAATAAATGCCATAGAAACTAAAACAAAACAACAACCAAAAATCAAGACAAAACAATAAAACAGATCAATGAAACCAGGAGCTGGTTCTTTGAAAAAATTAATAAAATTGATAACCCTCTAGCCACACTTATCAAAAAGAAGGGAAAGGACCCAAATAAATAAAATTGCAAGTGAGAGAGGAGAAATAACCACCAACACCACAGAAATACAAACATTTATAAGAAAATATGAAAAACTACGCCAATAAATTGGACAACCTAGAAGAAATGGACAAATTCCTAGAAACATTAACTACCAAAACTGAAACAGGAAGAAATAGAAAATTTGAACAGACCCATAAGCAGGAACAAAATCGAATCAGTAATCAAAAAACTCCCAACAAGCAAAAGTCCAGGACCAGATGGCCTCACAGGCAAATTCTACTAAACATTTAAAGAAGAGTTAATATCTATTCTTCTCAAACTATTCCAAAAAATACAAGAGGAAGGAAAATTTCCATATTCATTGTATGAGGCCAGAGTTACCCTGATACCAAAATCAGATAAAGACACCACTAAAAAAGAGAACTACAGGCCAATATTTCTGATGAATATAGATACAAAAATCCTCAACAAAATACTAGCAAACCGAATTCAACAATATAGTAAAAGAATCATTCAGTATGATCAATTTATTCATGGGTTGCAAGGGCATTTCAATATTCACAAAACAATCAATGTGATATATTACATTAATAAAAGAAAGGATAAAAACCATATGATCATTTCAATAAATGCAAAAAAAGCATTTGACACACTACAACATCAATTCATGAGAAAAGCCCTTAACAAAGTAGGTTTAGAAGGAACATACCTCAACATAATGAAGGCCATATGTGACAAACCCACAGTGAACATCATACTCAATGGTGAAAAACTGAGAGCTTTTCCTCTAAGGTCAGGAACAGGACAGGAATGTCCACTCTCACCACTTTTATTCAACATAGTACTGGAAGTCCTAGCCACAGCAATCAGACAACAAAAGAAATGAAAGCATCCAAATTGGCAAGGAAGAAGTAAAACTTTCACTATTTGCAGATGACATGATACTATCTACGGAAAACCTGAAAGATCACCAAAACACTCCTGGAACTGATAAATGAATTCAGTAAAGTCACAAGATACAAAATCGCTGTACAGAAATCTGTTGCATTTTTACACACTAATAATGAAACAACAGAAAGAGAAATTAAGAAAACTATCCCATTTACAATTGCACCAAAAATAATAAGATACCTAAGAATAAACCTAACCAAAGAGGTGAAAGACCTGTACTCTGAAAAGTAGAAAACATCAATGAAAAAAATTGAAGATGACACCAAGAAATGGAAAGATATTCCATGCTCATGGATTGGAAGAACAAATATTGTTAAAATGTCCATACTACTCAAAGCAATCTATACATTTAATGGAATCCCTACCAAAATACTTAAAGCATTTTTCACAGAATTAGAACAAACAATTCTAAAATTTGTATGGAACCACAAAAGATCCTGAATAGCCAAAGTAATATTGAAAAAGAAAACCAAAGCTGGAGGCATCATGATTCTGGACTTCAAGCTCTATTACAAAGCTGTAGTGATCAAGACAGTATGGTATTGGCACAAAAACAGACACACAGATCAATGGAACAGAATAGAAAACCCAGAAATGGATCCACAACTATATGGTCAACTAATCTTCGACAAAACAGGAAAGAATGTGCAATGGGAAAAAGACAGTTTCTTCAACAAATGGTGTGGGGAAAAGCAGACAGCAACATGTAAAAGAATGAACCTGGTCCACTTTCTTGCACCAAACGCAAAAATTAACTCAAAATGGTTAAAGACCTAAATGTGAGACCTGAAATTATAAAAATCCTAGACAAGAACATAGGTAGTAGTAACTTCTTTGACATTGGCCATAGCAATTTCTTTCTAGATATGTCTCCTGAGGCAAGGGAAGCAAAAACAAAAATAAACAATTGAGACTACATCAAAGTAAAAGGTTTCTGCACAGTGAAGGAAACAATCAACAAAACTAAAAGGCAACCTATGGAATGGGAGAAGATATTTGTCAATGACATCTCTGATAAAGGCTTAATATCTAAAATATATAAAGAACTTACAAAACTCAACACCCAAAAAACAAATAATCCAATTAAAAAATGGGCAGAGGACATTAATGAACAGACATTTCTCCAAAGACATACACCTGGCCAATAGACACATGAAAAGATTCTCAACATCACTCATCACCAGGGAAATACAAATCAAAACTACAATGAGATATCATCTCACACCTGTAAGAATGGTTAAAATTAACAACACAAGAAACAACAGGTGTTGGCGAGGATGTGGAGAAAGTGGAACCCTCTTGCACTGTTGGTGGGAATGCAAACTGGTGCAGCCACTGTGGAAAACAGTATGGAGTTTCCTCAAAAAGTTAAAAATAGAACTAGCCTATAATCCAGTCATTGCACTACTGGGTATTTATCCAAAGACTACAAAGACACTAATTCAAAGGAATATATTCACCCTAATGTTTACAGTAGCATTATCTACAATAGCCAAGATATGGAAAAAACCCAAGTGTTCATCAACTGATGAATGGATAACGAAAATGTGGTATATATAATGGAATATTACTGAGCCATAAAACGAATGAAATCTTCCCGCTTGCAGCAACATGGATGGAACTGGAATGTATTATGCTGAGTGAAATAAGTTAGATAAAGACAAATACTGTATGATTTCACTCATATGTGGAATAAGAAACAAAATAAACAAGCAAAGGAGAAAGAAAGAGAGTGAGGCAAACCAAGAAATAGACTCTTAACTCTAGAGAACACATTGATGGTTACCAGAGGGGAGGTGGGGTGGGGAAGAGGTTAAATAGGAGATGGGGATTAAGGAGTGCACTTGCTGTGATGAGCATTGAGTGTTGTATGGAGGTTTTGAATCACTATATTGTACACCTGAAATGAATATTACACTGTATGTTAACTAACTGGAATTTAAATGAAAACTTAAATAAAAAATGTTGAGGAACAAAGGAAACCTTGTATATCAATATAATCCTACTTTAAAAAATTTGTGTATACATATAAATATATAAATATGTTTATGTTCGTATGTGGATGCATCCCTGCGGGGGTCACGTATGTTCATATGTGGATGTGTCCTACCAGGGGTAAACTGAAAAGCTTCACATTAAGACCAGGAGAGAGACAAACACTGGGACTGGGGAGGAAAGATAAAGAGAAATAAAGAAGATTAAAAAAAAGAGCAGACCATCATGTTGGTTCTTATGAAACTAATAGCCCAAGGTTCAAGTAACGGTTCCAGCCCCAGAAACATGAGTTTGAATCCTACACCCACCACTTCCTATTGTGTGGCCTTAGGAGAACTGGTCAGTGGCTGTGGTCCTCCAACATGCTCCTGCAGAAAACAAATAGAATGACATCCACTGCTCCGGTCATTACAAGGATAGAGTGCCATGTTGTGTACAACGGGCATGGTGAGCACTCAGAATAGGTTGGCCAATGTGAGCTGAGAACAGTGACCCCTACCATCTCAGGAGGGCAGTGAGTAACTGAATTCAGCAGATGCTGAGTTTTTTACCTCTAGCACAAGCACACATAGAAGAGTGATTTGGAGTATAACAATAACAACTTAGTTTTTTTCTAGCCATTGAATGTATGCTGTTTTTAGTCTGGTGCCTGATATGGGTAGACAGGCAAAGGTAGTCAGTTTTGCCATTGTTGGTGGTGTTGTTATTGTTCAAAGCACAATTACTTCATTTTTATAATGGCTTCATTGAGATACCATTCACATAGCATATAATCCACCTACTTGAAGCTCATAATTCAGTGATTTTTCTGTATTCACAAAGTTGTGAACCATCATCACTGTTATGAGCTGAATTGTGTCCCTCCAAATTCCTATGTTGAATCATCACCCTTGGTACCTCAGATGATGAGACAGGGTCTTTAAGAGGTGATTACACTAAAATGGGAAGGTTAAGTGGGCCCTGATCCAATGTGACTGGCTGTCCTTACAGGAGGAGGAGATCGGGACACAGACAGGCACAGAGGAATGACCAGTGAAGACGCCATCTGGCCATCTACATGCCAAGGAGAAGGGCTCAGAAGAAACTGATCTGCCCACACCTTGATCTCAGACTTTCAGCCTCCTGAACTATGGAGAAAATACATTCTGGCTGTTTAAGCCCCTCAGTCTGTGGTACTATGTCATGGCAGCCTTAACAAATTAATACAATTACTTTCTAATTCCAGAACATTCCATCATCTCAAAAAGACACTACATACCATTAGCAGTCACCACCCATTCCTAACTACAGAACATTCCATTGCCTCAAAAAGAAACTACATACCATTAGCAGTCACTATCCATTCCCTACCTCTCCCAGCCCAGGCAAGCACTAATCTACTTTCTGTCCGTATGCATTATACCTATTCTGGATATGTAATATCAATAGACTCACCCAGTATGTGGTCTTTTGTGCCTGGTTTCTTTCACTTAGCACCATATTTTAAGGATCATCCATGCTGTAGCTTGTCAAATAATTATTTTCATTGTCAAATAATATTTCATTGTATGAATATACAGTACCTTTTGTTTATTCACTCATCAATTGATAGATATTTGAGCTATGTGTACCTTTTTGCTATTACAGGTAATGCTGTTTTGAATATTCATGTACACATTGTTGTGTAGACATGTGTTTTCAATTCTCTTGGGTATGCACCTAGGGGTAGAATTGCCGGGTCCTATGGTAACTCTGTGTTTAATTTTTTTGAAGAACTGCAAAACTGCTTTCCAAGACGGCAGCAACATTTTACATTCCCACCAGCAATGTATGAGGGGTTTCTACTTTTTGACATCCCCTGCTAAAATTTGTTACTGTCTTTTTAATTACAGGCACACCATGTGTCATTGCCTTCTACTTTATTGTGCTTTGCAGATAGTGCATTTTTTTTTTACAAATTAAAGTTTTGTGGTAACTCTGTGTTGAGCAAGTCTATCAGTGCTACTTTTCCAATAGCTTTTGCTCACTTTGTGTCTCTGTGTCATATTTTGGTAATTCTCACAATATTTCAAACTTTTTCATTATTATTGTATTTGTTATGGTGACCCGTGACCAGTAATGACGACTCACTGAAAGCTCAGATGATGGTTAGCATTTTTTAGCAATAAAGTATTTTCAAATTAAGGTTTATGCATTGTTTTTTTTTTTTTTTTAGACATAATGCCATTGGCACACTTAATAGATTACATTATAGTGTAAACATAACTTTTCTGTGCACTGGGAAACCAGAAATTTCATTTGACTTGCTTTACTGTGACATTTGCTTTTCTGTGGTGGTTTGGAACCAATCCCACAGTACCTCCAGGGCATGCCTGCATAGCCATATACTGGGTAAAAGTAGTATCTCGTTGTGTTTTTGATTTGCATTTCCCCAACAGATTGTGATGTTAAGTATTTTTTTCAGATGTTTATTGGCCATTTATATATTTACTTTGAAAAATGTATGTTTGAATCCTTTGTTCATTTTTTTTCAAAATTGAACTGTCTTCTTACTGTTGAGTTGTAAGAATTATACAGTCTAGATACAGGTCCTGTTTGGGATTTTTTAGCATTTTATTCCATTTTATGAGTTGCCTTTTCACTTTCTTGATAGCGTTTTTTGACACATATACACTGCTATTTTTTATAAAGTTGAATTAATCTATTTTTCTTTTGTTGCTTATGCTGTCGGTGTTATGTCTAAGAAATCCATGACTAAGCAAAAGTCACAAAAATTTACCTCAGTTTTTAAATTTTCTTTTAAAAGTTTTCATAGTTTTAGTTCTTATATTTAGGTGTTTGGTCTACTTTGAGTTAACTTTTTAATATGGTGTGAGGCAGAGGTCCTATTTCATTATTTTACATGTGGATTTCCATTTCTTTCACCATTTGTTGACAAGATAATTGCTTTCCCATTGAATTATCTTGGTACCCTTGTTGAAATGACTTAACCGTAAATGCAAGGATTTATTCACAGACTCTTGAATCTATTCTTCTGGTGTATGTGGCTATCTTTATACCAGGGTCATACAGTCTTGATTCCTGTAGTTTGTTTGAAGTCAAAAAGTGAGCCCTCCAACTTTGTTCTTTTCCAGTATTGTTTTGGCTATTCTTGCTCCCTTGTATTTTCTTTACTTCATCTTGATTAAGCATTTTATTTGGATTATTGTAACTTACATCCAAAGGAAAATGTGTTCTGCAGCTGGAGGGAAATATCTCAGGTAGCTCAGATGGAAACAATCCGCATTTATGCCTAGTATCTCTGTATAATTATTAGGTATGCCTTTCTTTTACTCCTCTAAGAGTCCTAATTATGAATGCTGAAGTATCTGGTCATCCTCATTTTCAATCACATGAGTTGCAAAGCTCTTTCAATACCCAGCTAGGGAATTGAGTCTGTCCGAGAACTAGGTACAATCCGTAATCCATTCCAATGCCGTGGAGCTACTTGAAATTATTCTTCGCTTCAACTTTTAAAAGATAAGCTTATCAATCACTTTTAATGTCAAGTTATCTCTCACAGGATATCCTCTAAGTGAGGTGTTTTTTTTTTTTTTTTTTAAATCGATCCCTTTCACTGACTTTCTCCTTTAGGACAAAGAGACAAAGCATGGAGAAAACATGCTTTTCAATCCTTCCTTTTATCTCCTCAATATTATTACATTTGAAAATACTTTAGAGTATTATTTCTTATTTAAATATATATCTTACTATTGGAAAAAGAATTTACATAAAATATTTAAATTTAGCAAATAGACTTTTGTAAATCATGTCCAGTGGTACTCAATAACAAATAATACTCAGTTAGCAAATGTTAGTCTTGAATTAGTCTAGTGTGATGCAGGAATACTGACAGTAAGGAGACTTGGCAATACAAGAGTATCACTTCGGAGCTCCAATGCAAGCGTGAGATCAGGAATTTGTAACTACAGGATATATCTGGGTTGTTTGGTTTTACTTTTCACTTTGAAGATTACATTTTATGTAGGCCTGGAATAGTACATGAATACACTTAGTCTTCTAATCCGATAACTATGAGAAGTCGACATAAAAATGTGAAATAAAAATCAAGAAAAATATTTGAAGTTGGTACTAAGTATTTTAATTGTAGATGGGTTTTTGGTGTCCTCTCTATCTTTGGACATTTACTTAGAAAGAGTGAGGCTCTTCAATATAAACAAACATAGCTAAATAAGGAGACATTAAAGCACTTTACTAGGCCTACTGAAGTGCCCTGTAGTATAGTGAAATAAAATCAGGTAAATAATATCAAATTTGTTTTATTGTGGGGGCAGATAATTTATGCAATGAACAGCATCAAGCCTGGCTCAACCTGATGCATATTCAGTAAGGTTCTGGATCACTACATTACCTCAAGACTCCAAAACTTACTTATTGCACAAGTTTTCCTTTGCATAAGGTGACAAGTGTTTGAATCTGAAGGAAAAAAAGAAGAAGAATGGAAAAGAAAAAAAAGGAAGGAAAAGGATGCATTGCTATTTTATGCTTTCTCTTTCTGTATCTGCTCTGTAGGGAGTATTTTGGTTCTGTGTTTCAGACAATTCACCAGTGAATTCTCAACAAGGTCAAGAATGAAAGGAATGATTGTGCCCAGTGTTAGAGAAGCTAAAAGAAGCTGCAAGATCACAATATTGGGCTGTAGGAGACTCTTAACTTTGCTTTTGAAGAATGTGTCAGTGGATATATGAATTGAATATGTATTAAGTTCTATCATTTTTCAAGTTAAAGGTCACTTCAAAGCAGATGATTTCTCTTCTTACCTTTCTCTCTTCCTCGCCTCTCTCACACAGCACATACACACACCCACATAGGAACACACACACACACATTCACACAGCACACACACAGGAATACACAATGACATGCTTCCTCTATAAGGTGACACATGCAGATGGATATAAAGACTTACTTTCCAGAATTTGTATCATATCCTGACTGTTTTAAAGAGATGGAGTGTGAGCTTTTTATTTTCATGTCCCTGATGATTTTAGGAAGAAATGGTAAAGACTGACAAGGATTAAAAGAATGCTTTGCAACTAACTTGGTCTGGATTACCAAGGAAATTTTATGAGGTTATTCAAACAGTGGAGGAAAAACTAATGCCTTGGGGTGGACTTGCTCATAAAGAATTAAACATTCACTGTATTCCTCTACATGTTTTGAGAAGTGTGGCATTCCACTTGAATAAAATCTACGTCACCCTAAAATATATCACTAACAAATTATTAGTGTATGACTATATATTTAAAAAAAATGCTTTTTGGTCAAAATAGAAACAACTCAACTAAAACAAGAATCTTTTATTCAAGTGACAAAATTTGCATCTCTCATAGGGAAGTCAGTGCATTAAGACACAGCAATTTTAGACGTGTAGCCCTTAACTATGTGCAAATGGGTTTTTGGTAAAGTTACATTCCTCTCAGCTCTGTGTTACAAAGGAAAATACACACAAAGAACTTTGGGAACTAATAAGAGCTATTTCTTTTTATTCTGACACTTAAGTCTACTATTTAATTGTTACATATAATCCTATTCACAGCAACTGGAAACAATGACAACTTTCTTTGCCACTTTTGCAATTGTCTCATGAATCAAAGAGCACTAGTAGGCTGCAAAAGGAATAATAATAAAAATGCACCATAAATTTCTCTAAGCAATTGTCATATCTCATGCCTTATTACTAAATGGAACTTTAAGAAATGGAACCATGATTTTTTGTTGAATAAAAGATCTCTTATTTAAATGTACTGTAATGTGATCCAAGGAACACACGGTTCCATGTAGGGTCTTGCATCATTCGTGGCAATGAAGGCAGAAACTCAGATCTACGTGCTGGTTCTTCTGTCCTCCTTTCTCCCCACCTCCCTCATCCCACCATACTTCAGCAAACAATGCTATCACAAACCATGCAAGTGTCTGCTTCCCACTGGGCTCCTTGTCTGAACCACTGTGTACAAGAAATGGATCAGGATCATGTTTCCGACTCATGGTGCTCTAGAGACAACTCTTTATCCAGATTACAAGTGATATGATACGGGGTATTGCTGGTTTTCTCTTTAGCAACACTTTGGCAATCCTTATGTACCACAACCAGTGGGGGAAAGGGGTTATCCATGCATGAAAGAAAATAGAACTCTTTTGAAATGCATCTTTCATATGGAAAATTATAGCACGGACACTGTGTGATGTGGTAGATAATGTTCTAAATAATGTCCTGTAGCAACTGCAATAGGAGGTTTCTAAAGTAGTACATTGGCAATTGTATGTTGAATAAATTCCCCTGGTAAATATAATATTTGCCACAGTTTGTAAACTTCTGCAATAGATGTTTAATAAATGCTTACTGGTTGGCTGAATTCTGAGAATTTTTGCATGGTCACTTACACACAACAAAATCAGAAAGTAGAAGAGGCAAAGCTGTATAAATGGTCCCTTTTCTCTTACATGTTCCAATCTAAGATCAAAATCTGAACACAGAACAAACAATTTATGATATTCCAAACTTCAGTAGATGCATTAAAAGAATTCCAGACAAAGGTTTATACCAATATCAACACGGTAGGAATCACAGTGTGTGCCAAGGGGACCACAAGAGGACTCACATAGACGTTATAATATCTTAGGGGGGGCAGTGGGCATTGGTGCCCCACTGTCATGCGTGTGTGTGTGTGTGTGAGAGAGAGAGAGAGAGAGAGACTCCCAACCTTAATGACCATATGGAGTCATCCTTCCTTATGAAAATCCGTTCTTCTAGGTATGCCTGGGTGGCTCAGTCAGTTAACCAGCTGCCTTTGGCTCAGGTCATGATTTCGGGGTCCTGAGATTGAGCCCCACATTGGGCTCCATGCTCAGTGGGGGTTCTGCTTCTCCCTCTCCCTCTGCTGCTTCCCCTGCTTGTGCTCTCTCCCGCTTGCACTCTCTCTCTCAAATAAATCCATAAAATCCTAAAAAAAAAAAAAAAAAAAAAAAGAAAATCTGTTCTTCTACCAGCATGGTTGAATCGAGACTCAAATTTTGCATGAGGATAATTTTTACTATATTTTTTGGGCAATTTTAAAGATAGAAAAGTATAATTTATTGCTATAAAATGCCAATTAAATGACTTCAAAAGAGTTGATAATTTTTGTAAAATTGGTTGAGACATTGTGCTAACAACTATATATATATACACACACACATATGATTATATTTAATTCTTACAATTGCTCTATAATTATCCTTACATATTATTTTGTAAGGATAAAATTATCCTTATTTTATACATAAGGAAATTAGGAGGTTATGAGTTCTACCACCTATTACTTGCAAAAAAATCATCTGGTTCTATGAAGGTGCATAATCTTCTTGAAAACCTGAATATTTTTAGAATAAGCATGAATACATATATATAAAATATATAAGAAATATATGAAGTATTAAAGCATTAAAATCATGTGTCAGAAGAGTAATACAGCCCAAAAGGACATGTTTATTCTTATCAATTTCTTGGCCTGTTTTTAGTGATACACCATGAAATGCAGTATCAAGGCAGAATCACATGAACTGCAAACACACCAGGGTCCCAGACCTTTGACCTTAACAGACATTCAATGCAAGGAGGTGAACTCTGTGGACACATTAAAAGACCTTCTGTAGAACTAGATTACACAGCTACTCTACAAAACTAACTCCCATCCATTTTTGAAACAGAAGGCCATTTGAGTGAATGCTATGTTTTTCTCTGCAATGGATTCTATGACTCTTCAGTAGAAACTCTGCTGGTCTACTGAATGCATGGAAAGGCCAGCTCATAACCACTCATTCAGGCCAGCAGAGCACCTGCTGGTTTTATTTTATTTATTTATTTATTTATTATTATGTTATGTTAATCACCATATATTACATCATTAGTTTTTGATGTAGTGTTCCATGATTCTTTGTTTGTGTATAACACCCAGTGCTCCATGCAGAACATGCCCTCTTTAATATGCATCACCAGGCTAACCCATCCTCCCACACCCCTCCCCTCTAGAACCCTCAGTTTGTTTTTCAGAGTCCACTGTCTCTCATGGTTTGTCTCCCCCTCCGATTTCCCCCCCTTCATTCTTCCCCTCCTGCTATCTTCTTCTTCTTCTTCTTCTTTTTTTTTAACATATATTGCATTATTTGTTTCAGAAGTACAGATCTGTGATTCAACAGTTTTGCACAATTCACAGTGCTCACCATAGCACATACCCTCCCCAATGTCTATCACCCAGCCACCCCATCCCTCCTACCCACCCCCACTCCACTCCAGCAACCCTCAGTTTGTTTCCTGAGATTAAGAATTCCTCATATCAGTGAGGTCATATGATACATGTCTTTCTCTGATTGACTTATTTCACTCAGCATAACACTCTCCAGTTCCATCCACGTCGTTGCAAATGGCAAGATTTCATTCCTTTTTATGGCTGCATAATATTCCATTGTGTATATATACCACATCTTCTTTATCCATTCATCTGTCGGTGGACATCTTGGCTCTTTCCACAGTTTGGCTATTGTGGACATTGCACCTGCTCGTTTTATACACTGCACTGCTCTATAGGGGGCACCATTTCCTTTACCCCAGTTAGATGAACACTAGCGTGGTGGGCGTCCTTAAATACCTCATCATGATATTATATTAAAATAATTGTTACACTGAAAGAGAATCTGAAAGCACCAGAATTCTTACTATAGTAGTGCACTTCTCAAAATAAGTGTGCATGCACGAGCTCCTCAATTATTAAAATAATGTGTGTTTAGTATGAAATGCTAGAAAGTATGAGGAAGAGGAAAACATTCTGTAATTCTACCACCCATTAATTAAGTGAACTTTAAAACTAGGATCCTCCTTGGGGCACGTGGGTGGCTCAGTTGATTAAGTGTCTGGCTTGGGCTCAGGTCATGGTATCAGAGTCCTGGGATCTCAGAGTCCTGGGATCGAGCCCCGCATCAGGCTTCCTGCTCAGCGGGGAGCCTGCTTCTCCCTCCCCCTGCTTGTGCTCTCTCTCTGTCAAATAAGTAAATAAAATCTATAAAAAAAATAAAACTAGGATCCTCTACTACTTTAGATTATAATTACCCGAACATTTGTCTTGCTAATATGTATTACATGGTCTTCTAAATTCTCACTTTTCTGACTTTATCATCATTTATATGACCAGTATTTTACGGTTAGACATTTACGTTATTGTTTATTTTGCACTCATATAATGTGGTGATAAACTTTTGATATAAACCAAAATAAGTGTATAAAATAAATACAATTATCCTTACTTCTTATTATTTACCTTCAAGTATATTCCTAATGGTGTTTCTGGGTCAAAAGTTCTGAATATTTATTGCTTCAGTATATACTGACAACTGCTATCCATCAAGGTTGTGTTAATTTGCAGCTTGGCCATCAGAGTAGATGTCCATTATCCTGCATTCTTACAAATGTGGGGTATGAACATATCATATTGGTTTGCCAGTGAAAGTCATGTTTTACTGCTGTTTTAATCTGCAACTTTTATTGCTAAAGTGCTAGAATGTTTTACGTGTTTACTTGTCATTTGCTTCTTCTTATAGGTTCATGCTTTGCCCATTTTTCTATTGTAGTGTTCACATTTTTCACATGAATTTTATGGGAGTTAAATAGAGGAAGAAAGCTGACACATTGCATTGTGAGCATTTTAGACTTGTTTCATATTAACTTTTGCACACATTGTGAGCATTAACTCAGGGACAAATTATATATACCAATGGTCAGGAAATATGGTTGGTAGAGCCCATTTGCAAGTAACTGGGATAAAAATTTAAAGATTTTTTTTTAAGATTCTTTTTGAAAAAAAATCCTTGTCCTTGAAAAATACTTGAAAAATGAATGCATGACCCATTTTAACCATCTGGTCCAGAGTATTTTAAAGGAAAAAGCCACTTAATAATAATAGTGATAATGTTAGTAACAGTTAACATTTGCTGTGAGTGTATGTGTAAGGCACTGTGCCAAGCACTTCATATTCTCAAAACGATCCATGAAACAGATACTCTATCCACATTTTATAGTCAAAGAAACTAACTCATAATGTAACATGCACAAGATTACTAAACCAGTGTATATATATATCCTACCACTCTTTTACTCTGGCTGAGATGGCGAAAAAAATGTGCATAAAATTACCTTCTGTCGTCATGGAAGAAAGAGATTTCCTAAAATAAAGTCCTGGAATTAATGTATTCAGTTGAACCCTATGGTTTACGATCCAGTTGAACACTTGAAACAGATACTCTATCCACATTTTATAGTCATGGCTCTTTTGGTAGGTCAATAGTGATCAAATATTGATCATATAAGTTTATGTGGTTCAAACAAATTCATTTGAAATGGTTAGAAATGACAAGAAAAAGTGCATGCAAACAACCTGTAAAAGAAAATCTGTTTTGGGGATGTCATTACTAAAGCCCAGTCCATGTATTTTACAGAGTGCGAAGCTGTCACTGACAGAGGGCACACAAACTTTCCAAGCACTTAAAATAAGTGTCCTTTTAGAAAGATTATACATCTTGCGAATGTCTTCTTGAATATTCAGTGACCACGAAGGTTTCTCTTCTTTTCATCATTCTGGTAAAATTTTTTGGCTCCTTCATCTTCTGCTCTTTCCCCAAATCCAGCCCTACTCTCTCTCTCTCGTTGTCCCGATTACTCTCCACCTTCCTCTCTGCTAGTCTGCCTCTGTCTAGGGAATGTTGATTGAGGAACTACTAGGTAGCAGGCTTGATGCTATAATCTCTTGTTCATGGTGGTGAACAGGACAGTCTTTTAAGGAGTTTATTTATGAGGGTGGAGAAGAAAAGAGGTGACTTGTTTCCATTAGATAGAAAATCACTTTGCAGTGGCACTTAAAATAATCCTGGATGATGGTGGAAGGCCTTTCCACCAGAGGTGACTTTGAAACTGGGATGTTGGAGGGGAAGGAGCCCCAGGAGAGCACTTGAATTTAGGAGACAGAAACTGAAATTCAAATTCAATCCACAGTTGGAATTCGTGGGGCGGGGGACTAGGGGTATGTAGTTTCACTTAACAGCACCATGTTTATAAAGAAAATGAAATTCTTAATCAAAAATCTTCCCACAAAGAAAACTTTACATTCAGATAGTTTCCCTGGTAAATTTCATCAACCATTTCAGAAAGAAATATACTAAACTTACTCAAGTTCTTTAAGATATTAGAGGAATACAGAACAGTTTCTACTCATCCTATGGGGTTAGTACCAGTCTGATATCAAACCCTGACAAAGACATTTTAAAAAAAAATTATAGACTAATATCTCTCATGAATATAAATTAGCAAGATCTTAACATAATATTGGTAAATCAAATCCAGCAAAAAAGTAAAAATAAAATGCATTTTATTTTCCTGATGTAAAAGCCACAAATCACAAAATCACCATCTTGTTAGAACAAAAGAGAAGATCTATATGATGATCTAAAAAGATGCAGAAAAATCACTTGCCAAAACTCAAAAAAATTCATGATAAACACTGTCAGCAAATGAGGGATAGAAGGGAAACTTCTCAACTTATAAAAGGCACCTACCAAAATGTTCAGCTAACATCCTATGTAAAATCAGAAACAAGGCAAGAATGTGGGCTCTCACCACTGCTCTTCAGCACTGTACTGGAGGGCAATGTCATGAGACTCGATAAAGTGAAAACATCGTAACAATCGAAAACAAAGAGGTAAAATTGTCTTTATTCTCCGGGGTCATTATTACTTATATATAAAATCCTTAGAACATTTATCAGACTAGTAAGCGAAAATAGTATGGTGGCAGGGTGCCTGGTCAAAAAACAAAAACAATTTTATTTCTACAGTGTAGCAGCAAAGACTTGGGAAAAAATGTAGATATGAAGGGATTAAAAAAAAAACGACAGAGTAGCATAAAAATCATAAAGTATTTGGGGCAAATTTAACAAAAGGAATACAAGACCTCTACACTAGAAACAACAAGACTTTGAAGACATATGAGAGACAAAGACCTACATAAAATGAAAGTTATACCATGTTCAGGGATTAGAAGATTCAACGTCATTAAGATGTCAAGTATGCTGCTTCTGTACATACTTGAGGGTAGAGAAATGACTCCTGAATAGGTCCATGGACTCAAGGGACCCAACAGGAGAGGGTCCTGACACTGATGTCCCCTATCTAAGAGGACTCCATGGTAAGGCTTCAGGTCTTCAGGTATGGAGGCAACTTGGACCCTCTTCCATGGCTCCCAGCATGTCTGGCTATGCCCTGTAATGTTCCCGTTATTCATGGCTATGGATGTAAATTACTCTGAAGAAGCACCGGAGGAATCATTACTGTATGCCCTTGCTTGGCTCACAGCATGTTGCAGCACCTTGTATCATGGAGCTCCAGTCTCTCCTTTTCCATTTCTGAGAGTTGTCATGCTCACATCTGATATCAAAATACACTCTAAGATAAGGCAAATGACTTCAGTATAGAGAGCCCATAATTCCCTAGTATTGAATTTAATAATGATGGTAAGTGCATTAGAATTACCTGGAATGTTCGTTAAAGCTGCAGATCCCTGGACCCCATATCTGACCAACCAATCAGAATATGCAATGGCCGCTCCCCCAAGTCCGCATTTTAAAAGGCCCCTCCCGTTCTGATGCACACTACAATCTGCGAAAAAGTTACCTCACTGGTGAGGCAGATCGAAGAAATGGCAGACAGCTAGAGTGTTAACCCCAGAATTATTCAGGCAGGCGTAAGTACCAGAATGTTTATCTAATGACATGCAATGCAGAGATTTCAAGTGGAGGTCAGGCAAAGTTGATTTGTGTTTATAGGAGAGCAATTTATTCATAGTAGGTCCTGTGTGGTATCACCTGTGTAATAAATGGGGAAGGAAAGTTAGCCCTTTGGAGGAAGGAAGCATTTAGAACTAAATTAGGTTCGATGGCTTCCTGGAGTCTAGAGCAGAGCCCTAGTCTGAGGGGAGATGTGACGTAGGAGGCTGCATAAAAAAGTAGCAAGTGATTATTGAGATGATCTAGGGATCGCACTCAGAGCAGGCTGGGCTTACGAGGTTCTGGGGTGCAGGGCCCACCCTGATGTTCAGAATGTCCGTTTGATCACTAGACCCTTCTTCTGACATCAGGGAAACTCATTACCTCCAGTTCTTCATCTTCCACGAAACCCTCAAAACCATTTTTTTTCCTGATTCTTTCATTTTGGTCGTGTGTCACTCACCCACAATGGTTGCACTGTTTCACACCTCACGTGTGTGTGACAGATAAAGACCTGTCCCCGGCAGGTCCGCAGCATTGTTGCTCGGCTCCGGTCCCGAGTTCCACGGCGCAGAGCCCTAGTCACAGAGCAGGTGCTTCCTACTTGTAACACAGGTATCATCTCCATCGCAGCTTCTTGCTAGCAGTGCGGCTGAGAGACACCTGCTCAGGTCTCCAAGTTCAAAAGTGATGCGCAAAGTACGCCAGCTTCTCAGCGTGTGGCAGCCGCCCCAGATTACTCCCGGACGTATCTCACTCTGATCCAGCCTTCCGATGTAGACGTGTGGCAGTGTGCGTTACTGACCATCGTCTGTTTATGACCCATTGCTGAATGTCGCCACATGAACTAGGGTTGGGAAGTGTTTTGAAACTTGATAGAGTATTTTTCCAGTCATCATTTAAAATGTATGACAGGGGGCGCCTGGGGGGCTCAGTCAGTTAAGCCTCCGCCTTCGGCTCAGGTCATGATCTCAGGGTCCTGGGATCGAGCCCCGCGTCGGGCTCCCTGCTCAGCAGGGGTGGGGGGGCTGCTTGTCCCTCTGTCCTTCCCCCTACCTTGTGCTCACTCTCTCTCTCAAATAAATAAATAAAATCTTTAAAAAATATATAAAATAAGATGTATGACAAACCCTGGCATTTCAAATTCTATGTTCAGCAGTTGACATCTTTAATTCTGATTGTTAGACAAACAGCTATATCCTGACAAGACGGTTTTTATCACCTCCTCTGGGTGAGTTATGTGTGCTTGGGAGGGCTACGGAGGGTGCATTTCTGCAGCTCCGCAGCCTTGTTTGTTCTGCGCTGTACTTATGCCGCATGGGGAAAGATTTGAAAAACCGAGTCCATCTCCTGGAGATGACTTTACATTCTTCAAGTCTATCAAGAGCTTAAAGAAATATTATGCAAAAGAAAGAGTAAAGTGTAAAGTTCTAATTAAATTAAAGTGTCAGTTTTGCTACAAAGGAATTACTGAGGTTTTTGGCACTGCGGCATGTTCCGGTGGAAAGAGGCAGCGAGCTGTGAATTTCATTCCAAGCTGTAGCCCTGGCTCCATCAGAGACCAAATTAGGACCCTGAGTAAACCATTTCCTGGATCTGGACTTCTGGGCCACTGGTCAAAAAACTAAACGTATACTATATTGGAAAAGGGACCCCATCTAAGGGGTCTGCCATCCTTAAAATGCTTACTTTTATGAATCAACTGAATATATGGTGTTACCCTAAGTTTGTATTAGGGAGAAATCTTTTGTGAAAATACAAATCCTAATTATAGCTTGATTCTTTCCCATGTCTGGCTAGATGGGGTTTTTACTGAGTGGGCTGAACCACAAATTGCTCTGGTTAGCCTAGCATGGGGAGATGAACTTAAAGATTAACATTCCACATGGAAGACAGTGTTTGTCACCCCCAACCATGGTCTCTGTGCACTGGATGGCTTAAGAGCCCAACGTTGTGGATGGGGGAAAAAAAAGGCGTTTCCCTAGAATTTGTAACTAGTTGTGCAATTATTGGCTAGGGAACCCCACGTCTGGACCCTGTGTCTCTCATGGGGGCTGTGGAGGAGCTCCGTAGTGCCAGGCAGCTCTGCGGGCTGACCCATTAAATTTGACCAGGAACAAAAGGGGTTTTGCCTGACTTTCTACTTAGCATAAACAGAAGAGTTCGCACTTTATAGCAAATATACACCTTCATTACTTATCACAGGCTTCCGTGCGAATTTCAGATCCTCTGAGGACATGCATGAACTCTCCGGGGGCAGACAAAGTGTGGTGAGGTTGATGTGTCTGAGTTGATAACAAACCCAGTAAGGTTTTCCTGCTTTTAGATTTCATGTTCTGGGCATCTCCATCACACGCACAAAGCTGACACACAAGATAAATGTCAAACTTTTTAATAAAGGAGCAGTTAGTTAAAAACTACAAAAGTAAAAAGAACTCAGACTGTCTCATTTCTGTTTTCTGGTTTCCTTTCTTTTTCTGTTTTGGGGCCTGTTCTTTACAACTCACTGAGCGGCTGAGTTTACGCGAGGGGAGAATTTCATCTGAAGCGAAGCTGGACTGAATCGCCCCTTTGGAAACTTCCCAAGTACAGAGTAAAGGATGCTTGGCATTCCAGGCCGATGACAGAGTGAAATGTGACCAGTGCCAAATGCTCTCTGCTTTCCTGGTGCAAGGCTACTCCAGGAAGTGGCCGTTAAATACAAAATAGGCTTCTGGCCCGAAATACGGTCTCAAAATTTCCCTACCTGCTTTTGTGCGAAGATTGTTTGAGCAACACCGTCAGTGGATGGATATGATTCTTCAACTATTTTACCTTGACTCCTCGTGGAAAAATGATAAGTTATGCAACATAATTCATACTCTGTCGCAGAAGATGTTTTTCTATTATTTGAAAGCAGAATAGTAACTTTGAGACCTACGAAAAGATAGAATCACATTTTCCCCCTTTTCTCCAAGTTATATAATCAATTGCTTTTAAATATATGACATGTCTTTCCGATTTGGGTGAACATTGTTGTTCATTCTGTGTGTCCATGTGTGTATGTACACATAGGTCTGTATATTTTACATAAAAGTCCCATCTAAGTGTAAACATTTCATGTCTAGATTTTACATACTTTTTTACTTTATATATTTTAGCTTTTTTAGATATATTTGATATATTTTAGATTTTAATATGAGTATAAGTATTCATATGCTTATGTCTATTTTACATCTAAGCATAAATATTTATATTAAATATATACCTGTGCATATGGAGGGAATTCATACATTTAGCAAATACTTATTGAGCAACTACTTTGTCAAGCTATATTCTAGATTTGGGGGGTATTCCAATAAAAGTTAAACCAAAATTCTGCCCTCATGAATCTAACACGCTGTCAGTTTTCACATTCTTGACTTACTGTTGCTACTTGGGATAAAGCAGGTACTTCTATGGCCTTATCAGTACAAAAAACATTATTATTACAGGAGATAATATATAATGGGCATTTTTTGAGCTCTAGTTTCATTTGTATCAATTATTAAGTGCAAGACATTTTTGCCTTGATCAATTCCATTTTGTTACATTTTAGAAGTACGATCTTTATTAGGAAGCACCCTATGGCATATATAATTCCTATTTTAGATTTTAACAAACATTTAAACTATTAAAAATATAAAGACACATAAATTTCAAATAACCATATAATTATTTCCCTTCTACATTAATTTATTGACAGATAAGGTAGCACAGACAATTTTGTGTTCTGTATTCCTAGTTCAAGGTCTGAAGTCAAATTTCTTCTCTGTTCATAGCTGTCATTCTGCGTTGTTTATCTGATTATGAAAACTGTGTAAGGTAGGTTGTGAAAATGTATAAACTACACAAGAACGTTAAAATTAACAATAAAACAAAAGTGGAGACACATACAGGTCATACGTATGCAACTAAAATGCATTCCTGATCATGGATATTCCTAGTTTATGTCAGTACCTCTCAACCACAGTTGCAGATTAAAATATTTAGGGAGCTCAAAAATACAGATCCCCAGACCCCTTCCCCCTTAGAATCTGACTTGATTGGTCCTCTGAGGTGGGGACTCTGAAAGGTTACATTGTTAAGAATTTGAAAAGCAGCTCTAATCTGCAGCCAAGGTGGGAGACCCTTGACTATAGACGTCTCAGTTTCTGGGCAGATCAGGCCACTGAATGAAAATGTCCACAAGGTTGAGATAAGTAAGATCCTGTGGTCCTAGAACGAAGTAGACGTTTCCTGGGGGATGCTCGTGGGAAGACTTACTGGGACAGAATTCAGTGAGGAGAACCGTTGGGCTCTTCCACGTACCGATTCTGAAGGTGGCATCACATTTCTTCCACAGCTGGTAAAATTTTCTCAGCTACTATGGTATTAAAAATAGAAAGAGAAAATGTGGAACAGGTGCAAGCCTGCGGAAATGTACGGCCCTGGAATTCACAGCCACATCACTTCTGGCACGTTTCTAGTAGACATAGATTGGATACAGACCAATTCTCACTGTATTGACTCAGCTATATTAAGCAAAAGGACTCCCATCATTAAATTAATGAGGGAAACAACCTATAAAAGTAATTAGGCAGGAAAGAAGGGTAAAGTCAAGCCCAATAAATGGTCAGAGAAGGGTTTATTTTTAGCAAAACGTGGAAGTTTTACAATAATGACAATAATGTTTTGGAAGTACCATTAATCTTTATAAAGGGCTGATAGCAGTGGAAATTGAAAACAGTGTAGTGCTGAAGGCTGATCTATGTGTTTTAACTAGTCTAGAATTAGATTTTATGAATCTAAACAATAACTTTTGATGTCTATTTGTCGTTGCTTAAAAGCACAAAGTTGAACAAAGATCAAAATGACTTCACTAATGCTTCAGCGAAGCTTGATTTTAAAGTCATCTATTTCCTCTCTTTCACAAATCTCCCTTCTTCCTTTCTTAGCCTTTTGTTTCAGGAACCTGGCACCACCCCGAAATCGAGGAAGGAGGCTCACAGCACAGACACAATTCCTGTAGAAACCAGCTAGATCCTGCATTTCCCTATAACCCTCCCCCTGTCCCCCCAGTCCCTTCCTCTGGGTCAGGCTTGCAATTTTTGAAGGTCAGAGCCAGAGCCTGCTGCAGCCTCCTTTGCCCAGCAAAGCCACAAAGCTATTGTTCCTCTTTATCCCAAACTCTGCCTTTGCATTATATTTTGGCTCCGAAGCACAGAGGTCAGGTTTTGACAACGTATTCCTACCTCTTTTGATGTGACAGAGAAAAGATTCCTGTCAAAACCAATTAAAAAGCTGAGATTATTTGGAAGCATTTTTTTTTTTTTTTAAGATTTTATTTATTTGACAGAGAGAGACACAGTGAGAGAGGGAACACAAGCAGGGGGAGTGGGAGAGGGAGAAGCAGGCCTCCCGCCGAGCAGGGAGCCCGATGTGGGGCTCGATCCCAGGACTCTGGGATCATGACCTGAGCCGAAGGCAGACGCTTAACGACTGAGCCACCCAGGCGCCCCTATTTGGAAGCATTAAATGCTCAACATTAAGACCGCAAAAAGCTTGTAAAAGTTTAATATTGTGACCTGCAAAAGGGCATATTCTAAAATAACAGAAATCACCACCCATTCTCACTGATGACGGGGATCAGCTACTGGTGGTGTTGTGCCTGAAGGCGGGTCATTGATCATCTCTATTACCACTGTTTCCATGCTGCCCAAACTGAATCATGGGCATTAGCCACACCCACCGCTCCCCATCCCCAGTGTCCAGTGTGGGATTAGAAGCCCAGATTGGAAAAGTTGCCAGACCTTAATGTCAGATTTTTTTTTTTCAAAATGTTTGCTGTAAAAGATACTGCCAAGTAGTTCAGCAAGTATCTCCACATTTGTAAAAGTAATGATATCTCAAAAGCTGTGCTAAAAATTATTTTTATTTGAGCAAAAATCTGGAGTAAAAGCCTATTGGGCCACCCTAAAACTTTTGGAGACTATGGCCAACCACTGGAAGTCCACATACTTGGAGCTTTTAGTCTATTGAGAGAAATGGTGAGTTAAGCTCTTGGCACTGCTAGTCAGGACCCACACGATCAGGACTGAAATTTTTGGAAAAAGACAAGTGTGCTCTGTTTCTCAAGGTGGAGATCTAAGTTGGGAGGGACATTTTCTGGAAATTGAAAAGTGGAAAACAAACAATAGTGTTCTTTTAGACTACCATTTTGTTATTATTATTTTTAAAATTGTACTTTAAGTAAAATAAAATTCTCTTAGGTGTGACCGTGTGGAAGGACACTAAGTATGCTTGAATCCAGTTCTACACAAGGGTTTCAGAAGCAGTGAAAGATCCAGACTACTTATTGACAGCCACAGAAAGAACTATAGATGTAAAAATAAAACCAAATCCATTGTGGGACTCTGACCACAGCATTAGTAAACATACAAGCAATGAGTAAAGACAAATCCCAAAGGTAAGCATGGCAGAAGTGAAGGCAAAGGGCAAAAAATCAAATCAATTTAGGCTACTGATTCACTAACAAAAAAAGAAATACTGGAAAAAACTGCAGGAAAAATTGTAAAACCACTAAAAGTGATGTGTTGTCTTCTTTTTTTCAAAATGAAAGGGAACACGAGGTACTTGGTGCCCCAGTGTACTGATATGTCAGTCTCAGAATTAAAGACAAATGTCTCTCTTGCCAGTCATTTTCATCCTGGTCCTCTCTTGGTGTGACTGGCCTCTGGCTCGTCTGCTCCAGAGTCTTATGAGATTACAATCAAAGTGTCAGCTGGAGCTGTGGCCTCATCTGAGGCTGGACGGAAGTGGGGTGGGGGAGATCTGCTTCCAAGCTTGGTGGTGGTCACATTCTGTTCCACACAAGTATCAGTGCGAGGGCCTCTGGTTTTGTTGCCTATAGGACAGAGGCTGCTGTAATCTCTTTTCTATGTAGCCCTCTCCATATGCCAGCCCCTAACCTACAGCTTGTTTCTTAAAAGTGTTCAAGGCAAAGATGGAAGCCATAATCCTTTGAAACACAATCACACACACGTAATCAGGGGATCCCTCCCCTTTGCATTGTCTTGCTTATAAAGGCAAATCACAGGACACACCTATAGTCAAGCAAGGGGATGAGACACAAAGGATTCACAAAGATGGTCAGATTCACAAAGACGAATAGTCTGGGGTCATGGGGCCACCTTAGACTCTGTCCAATGCATATATATAGAAGCAACACTTTTAATAAAATGTTAACAAATATATACAGCAGAATGTGGAAAGGATTATATGCTGTGACTGGTGGAGTTTATCTCAAGAATGAAAGATTGGTCCAATATTAAAAAATAGCCAATATTAGTTTTCTCCATTGACAAAATAAAGTAAAAAAATCGTACGAAATCTCAGTAAATGCATCAACGTAATTCAACTTTCATTGGTGATAAAAGCTCTCTGCTTAATAAGAATAGAAGTAGTAAAGGGCATCTAGGAAAAATGCATACCTTATATCACAGCTAATGGTGACAAACTGGATGCTTCCTATAGAAGAACAGAGATAAGGCAAAGACTTTTTACTCCCAGAACTTCTGTTCATCATTGTACTAGGAATCTTAGTCACTACAACAAAGTGAGCAAAAGAAACAAGAATCATAAGATGGGGGAGGGAAGGGGGTGCCTAGGTGGCTCATTCTTTAAGTGTCTGCCTTCAGCTCAGGTCGTGATCCCAGAGTCCTGGGATCGAGCCCCACATTGGGCTCCCTGCTCCGCGGGGAAGCCTGCTTCTCCCCCTCCTACTCCCCCTGCTTGTTGTCCCTGTCTCGCTGTGTGTCTCTCTCTGTCAGATAAATAAATAAAATCTTAAAAAAAAAAAAAGATGGGGGAGGGAAGTACAATTATCATTCACATATGATTATATATATATATATATAAAAAATCCTAAGAAAAATATTACAAAACCATTAGAAAAAAATAAATTAATTTAGCAAGATCACAAGAAAAAAATCGATATAAAAACAAAGTATATGTGTTAGCAATGAGTTTCAGAAATAAAAAAATAATCCATTCATAATATCAGCAAAAATCAAAGTATTTAGAAATTAGTTTAATAATAAAACATATACAAGATGTATTCAGGAAAGCATTTCTGAAAGAAACTAAGGAGGACTAAATAAGTGGAGAGATATACCATGTTCATTGACTATAAGGTTCAATAACCTTAAGATTTTAATTTCCCCCAAATTTATCTATGAGTTCAGTGCAACCCTAACCAGAATCTTAGCAGGAATTTTTGTAAGAATGGACAAGCTGATTTGATATTATGTAGAAATGCAAAAAACAAGCTAAAACGTTTTTTAAAATGAAGAAAAGTCAGAGAACTCATGGCACATGATTACCAAGTATAACAATAATTAAGACAGCATGGGAAAAATAGGCAAATAGATTGATGGAACAAAATAGGTCATCCAGAAGATGACCCCACTATGGTTCTGTTGTCTAACTGTGAGGTTGCCTCCAACTGAGACCTTGGACTCAGTCTTGTGACTTGCTTTAGCCAATGGGAAGTTAGAATGTGATGTTAACAGAGGAAAGGTACATGCCAACGAAGCTTTCTCACTGTGGCATGTCTGCCATGACCCCGAGAACATGCTCAAGCTAGTTTGAGAGAGAATGAGGGACATGGGGCCCAGATACTCCCATTGCCCTGTCCCAGAGTCAGCCCACAGCTGGACATGTGAGTGAGCCAACTAAGAAAACAGCTCAGCTGAGACCAGTCGAAATTGCAAACCCACAAAGCCATGACTTCTATAAAAGCTTATTATGGTTTTGAGGTGGTTTGTTACTGCAGCATCATTTTGCAGTGGATAACTGATGTACTTATATCTTATCTACCTCAAAATTTCACCTCAGAGGAATCCTCATTCATTTTAACAACTTATTAGTGTTATTGAAGAGGGTGTGTGTGTGTGTGTGTGTGTGTGTGTGTGTATGTACTGGTTGGAAAATTTGGTGATTCATATTATGGGTTTTGATTCCCCCCCACCATTGGTAACTCAATCATCTTTTCTAGAAGCTAGTGCTGCTCCAAGATCCCAGATGTCAGATATGACTTGCAGAGGGTATTATGCATAAATATTTGGATCTTAGTAAAGTTTCCTAGATGTTAGTATGATTTGTTTTTCCCACCAAATTCCAGAATACTTATCAAATTATCTCCAATTTATGCAATGAAAATATTTATCCTACAAAAGAGTTTCCGTAAGATTGAACTTGACATTTGCATTCATTATGGTCGAGATGTTTTGTTTTGAAATGTGGGACTGGTACATCTATTGCCTCCTGAGATTCTGTTAAAAAAAATCTCTGAGGGGGGGGGGTCCCTGCTCAGCAGGGAACCTGCTTCTCTCTCTCCCACTCCCCCTGCTTGTGTTCCTGCTCTCGTAATCTCTGTCAAATAAATAAATAAAATCTTTAAAAAAAATCTCTGAGAATTTATTTTCATTTTTCATGTTTTAATTCATGTCCAGCACATGTTACCATACTTTAAAAAGTCTTTATTTCATTCATTTTAATATCAATTGACTTAGCTAATATCTTTCAGGTGTAATCTTCAGCCCTTAGAAAAGGCTTTTAATGTGGGAATGAAGAACAAGACCAAATATCAGATGACAATGAATTAATTTCTACTTAGATTTCTGCATTTAGCAACTACTCTCTTTGAATTTTTTTAACTGAAAAATGTGTGTATTCTTATATTTCTCCTTTAACATTTTTTTTAAAGCCTGCTAGTGACACTCCAAAAGATATTTTTTTAACCAGATATTTTAATTTTAGAAACTGTGATAGGAATTTTGGGAAACCACATGACCTCTATGAGCAGCAATTGACTATATTAGAATCCTAAATGATACTACATTATGGGAAAGAATCCCAAAAGTAACCTCAAGGAATGTATAACATTCAGGAATAATCTTATTCCTGAGATTATTTCATGATATGAGCTTTAATAAAAAATAAAGCTAGAGACTAAAACCACAATTTGCCTCAGTGGGTTAAATTGTATGTCAACTTAAACTTTTTTTTTCCACTCTGTTGAGATATAATTAATTCACAGTAAACCACACATATTTAAGTTGCACAATTTGAAGGATTTTGACATATGTGAGCTTTGTGAAACCATCACCATAATCAAGACACTAACTACTTCCATCTCCCTCAAAAGTTACTTCAGGCTATCTCTCCCTCCCTCCAACCCTGTCCCAGCAATCAATGATCTATTCTCCACCATTATGGATTAGATTGCATTTCCTGAAATCTCATAAAATGGAATCATAGAGCAGGGATAGTGTTCTGTGTCTTCTTCCATTTAGCAAGATTATTTTGAGATCCATCCATGTTGCTATATGTATCAAAAGGTTGTTGCATATTATTACTGAGTGGTTTTCAATTGAATAAATATACTATATTTTGTTTGAGTCTATTGGTGGACATTTGGGATGCTTCCAGTGTTTGGTTATTATAAATAAATCTGCTATGAACACTGATGTAATAAATTTTTTTATATACATTTACTTCTCTCTTGGGTAAATACCCAGTAGTGGAAGGGCTGCTTCTTATGATAAGTGTATGTTTAAGACGATGTCAAACTGTTTCTAATCTCACTCACAGTGTATGGGAGTCCAGCGGTTCTACATCCTAGGTCAGTCCTTCTAGCCATTCTAGAAGGTGGGTGGTGGTATCTGATTGTGGTTTGAATTTGCATTTCCCTGCTGTTGATATTGAGCATCCTTTTGTGTATTTCTTGGAGGGAAATTAGTGTATTGGGGGGATTTTTTAAAAAATTATTTATTTAAATTCAATTTAGTTAACATATTCTGTATTAGTAGTTTCAGGGATAGAATTTAGTGATTCATCAGTTACATATAACACCCAGTGCTCATCACATCAATTACCCTCTTTAATCACCCAATTATCCCTTCCCACCACTCGCCTCCCTTCCAGCAACCCTCAGTTTGTTCCCTAGAGGTCAGTGTCTCTTAATGGTTTGCCTCCCTCTCTATTTACATCTTATTTTTTCTTCCATTTCCCTATGTTCATCTGTTCTGTTTCTTAAATTCCACATACGAGTGAAGTCATATGATAATTGTCCTTCTCTGACTTATTTCACTTAGCACAATACCCTCTAGTTCCATCCACATTGTTGCAAATGTCAAGCTTTCATTCTTTTTGACAGCTGAGTAATAGTCCACTGTATATATACACCACATCTTCTTTATCCATTCATCCGTCAATGGACATCTGGGCTCTTTCCATAGTTTGGCTCTTGTGGACATTGCTGTTATAAACATTGGGGTGCATGTGCCCCTTCAAACAATTATGTGTATCCTTTGGGTAAATACCTAATAGTGCAATTGCTGGGTCATAGGGTAGCTCTATTTTTAACTTTTTGAGGAACCTCCATACTGTTCTCCAGAGTGGCTGCACCAGCTTGCATTCCCACCAACAGTGTAGGAGGGTTCCCCTTACTCCACATCCTCACCAACACCTGATGTTTCTTGTGTTATTAATTTTAGCCATTCTGACAGGTGTGAGGTGGTATCTCAATGTGGTTTTGATTTGTATTTCCCTGATGCTGAATGATATTGAGCATTTTTTCATGTGTCTGTTGGCCATTTGTATTGGGGGGATTTTTGTATCTTATTTTGTAAAGGACTGTTCAATATTTTGTCCATTTTATTGGGTCATTTGTTTTGCTATTACTGAACTGTAAGAATTCTTCCTATAATCTGGAAACTAGTCCTGTATTTGATGTTTGTATTGCAAGTATTTTCTCATGCTGTTCATTCCCTTTTTATTTTGATTGTGTGATTTTCTTAATTCTTAGAAGAAAAATAGTTTTAATTTTAATAAAGTTCAATTTATTAATTATTTGTTCTTATAAGATTCAGGGGTGTGTGTGTGTTGTGTGTGTGTGTGTTTATCCAAAATCATAAAATTTTTATTCTCTTTTACATATTCTTCCAGATATTTTAGTATTGGATTTTTAATTAATATATGTGATCTAGTCCAAGTTTTTAAAAGTGTGGTTATGAGTAAAGTCTCTATGTCTAATGTTCTGGTATCACTTGTCGAAATGACTTTCTACTTCTCATTGAATTGCTTTGGTATCTTTGTCAAAAATAAATTTACCATGTATGTGTAGGTCAACTTCTAAATTGGTGATTCTGAAATGGGGGCAAATCTATAGGTTCTTGGACATCCCCTGTTAGATGTATTCTTACATATTTTATGGTTTCTTGTCCTATTTTTTTTTAAATCTTAGATAAATGGTTAAAGTTATAGATGAACATTAAGAATGGGCACATGGGTAGTCCATAGATGCCAGGGGATTTAACAGATGTGTTTGTCTTGATTTCTGAGAACTTGCTTTCCCTGAATCTTTAAATCCCCAAATCTGTGTCTCCCAGCTCCTGGAGAAAGGCTCTCTCTTGCTGCATTTTCTTCAAATGGTGTGTTTCTAGCTGTTTTCTGGGTGCTGCTTCTTCTCTCAGTTGTTCGATTGCTTGGAGCTTCTTGTTTAGGTTCTTGATCTGTTTGTCTGTCTCAGGCTCTCAAGAGGTGGCTGAGTGGCAGTCTTTCGTGGTATGCTCTGTGGGGAGGGAGCGGGACCAATCAGGCCTCTTGCCACTTCTCAGGCCCTGCTCTTCAGCTTTCTTAGCCTCAAGTTTCCTTTAATTTTGAGGGGCTGTTTTCAATAGAGGCTTTTCATTTCCTGGTTGTGATTTTACGTTCAGTGGTGGTTCCTCCTCAAGCAATTTAGAATTGGTGATTGGTTTATTTCCTAAAACTGGGCATCTGTAAGCCATTGCAGCTTTGTGTTCTTCACTTGGTACGTCACTTGGAACTGCTTGGTAAGTCATTGTTTTTGCTGGAAACAGTCCATCCAAAAATGGGTGCCAAGGAACCTGTCATATTTCTGCATTTGATGGCACATACTTGTGCAAGAAGAGCCAGGTTAATGCCGAATCTTGTACCTGATGTTAACATGGAACCTGGGAGGACATGTAGCTTGTTAAAAGGCACTTGCCATCTGGGCGCCTGGGTGGCTCAGTCGGTTAAGCGACTGCCTTCGGCTCAGGTCATGATCCTGGAGTCCCGGGATCGAGTCCCGTATCGGGCTCCCTGCTCAGCGGGGAGTCTGCTTCTCCCTCTGACCCTCCTCCCTCTCGTGCTCTCTGTCTCTCATTCTCTCTCTCACAAATAAATAAATAAAATCTTTAAAAAAAAAAAAAAGGCACTTGCCATCTGAGCACCAAGGGACATATTTAGAATCAGAAATAAGTTTGTAGTTCATAACATCCCACCCTTTTTTTGTCTCTTCAGCTTTTCAAATTTAGCTAGTACTCATATGTGTCCATGAGGACTGTCAACGTCTGCATTATGACAACCGGTTCCAAAGTCAAACACAGAATCACATTTGGCAAGCATAAAACCATAATTTGAGCTACATCATCAAGAAGCCAGTTTTGGTAACTGTGCTCCAGCATGTCCTCTGTTTGTTGCTATGAACTCATACTGGACAACTGTTGAAATACATCAATTAAAATTGCTTGCAAGCTCCCTTTGTCAGGAATCTCTAAAAACCATAAAAACAACATATGTCAGCTTTTAATAAATTACAATAATTTTTAAATACTCTCTTTATTTACATAGAATATTTACTAGTTTGGCATTTGTTTCTTTATTCAAATTATCCATGAAACATTCAATAAAACAATGTTTATGATCTGAACATTACTGGATCTCCATAATTCTGAAAGGGTTCTGTGGGTCTTTACAGAAGGTCTTATAAAAAGAATGACAAGATAATTGTTTGATTAGCACATGGGTAGTAACAACTGGAAAAATGGAGTTGTTGTAGAGAAACCCATTAAAATATTTGGGGCGGTAGGATATAGAAAACAAGTGAGTTATAACAGCAAAAGAGAGATATCTCATTAACCCTAGAAAACAAGATAGAGACCTTTTTTTTTTTTTTTATTTCCCTATACTCTAAACCAAAAGCTACTTGTTTTTAAACCCATCAGGAAGCTCTTCCCTCCCTTACTTGGCTGATAATAAGCCCCAGTCTATCCCAAATCTTGTTACTTAATTAGGCTTTTATAGCAGATAAGAAAATAGTGAAGTTAATGACCCTTAACAGGCATTTCATCTGTACCAGTTTCATCCTGAGTATGACAAATCCATCCAATACACTCAATCTTTACACAAAAAATGATTTAAAACGGACGATTAGTTGGGCACAGTAATTGAACTTTCCCCTCGGCTATGAGAAAATCATGTCTCCAGTAATAAAGACTCTTTAAAACAACTGAATTTCAACACAAAGAATGACCTCAGAGGCTGAGGGGTTAATTTCTCATTTAATTTCTCCATTTTCTGTCATTCGTACCTACCATTCAGAGTCTCTCAATCCAGTGTCTTTAATTTCATTTCCCTTAATGTCTACCCTCTACTACTTTCCACTGGAAGATGGGCTTGTTCTTTGGGCCCTAATGGACACATTATTCTTCTTCCAAGGAGGTTAACTTGGCCACATAAATTTTTTGCAGTTAGTGGGCCGTGTGCATTTGATTCTAAAATAGGTAGTGTGGGGGGGGTTCTTTCCTTTTAAAAGTGTGGGTTCCTGACTCTACTCTTTGATCTTTATAAAGCCATATGGTTTTTCTGACCTTGGATAATGTAAGAGATATTGAGCAATTGAGGATGTGCAAAGGCTGTTGAAAATCTATCAAGAAATAACAGAACACTAGCAGAGGATGGAGACCATTGCCCTCACCACCTAAAGTATCTGCATCTCCATTCCTTTGGATGCACCAGACAAGAGATCAGAACTGCTGTTAACAAAACTCAATACCAAACACAGTGCTTGTGAGGCTAAACCACTCTTCCCACCGCTGGAGTTTTCCCCTGGCTGATCAGTGGATCACCCATGGGTGATGGGGGGAGGGTGAAGGCACAACCAAACAGGGTGATTGAGGGAATCCAGTCGTAAAATCTCCTTCCCTGGATGGGTGAAGAGAATTAAGTTCAATATGTTGAAATTTATTTGTTTAATTAAAATGATGAGGTACTCAATTTCAAGGAGCCTAGGAAACCCAATCAAAACTTTTCTTGAGTTTTTATTTAATTCTAAATTTTATTTTACTTTAGTCATAGCTTCTGTAATTTTTAGTGCAGGAAGCTGCAAAATATATTTTAAAAATTGCGAGGAAGTAACGTTACCCAAGTATCAAGTATATAAAAAAAAATAACTTGTTTAACTCATCTGTGTAGTTTGGCCAAAGCTGCTGAAGGGCATCCAACTTAGAGTATTTTATGCTTTATTTTTCTATTCTATGAATGGATAACAATTCTATTTTTCTGTCCAATGGAATTGGATAAAAAATATTTATATGACTAAATTTTAGTATATTCTATGCACTTTGTCCTGTCCATATTTATGCCCAAATACTATTCCAACAGTTAGGCAGTTTAAAATAAGCCATAATATATTCTTCTGAACAAAATTATATAAATGTTGTATGAATTTGAGAGTGACTTTACTTGTAGGAATATGTTACAAGAAATTCCTTCATTTTTAAAATATATAATAAGCTTATAAGATAGAGAAAAGGGTTATTATAAATGTGCTTTCCTATTCATTTAAAATTGTTTCTCAAAGCTTCCAAGACAGGTGGAAAGGTTAAATACCCATGTTAGTACGTTCGTTTGGTGACAATTTTTTCATTGCACAGCAAGTGAAATCTTTTAAGACTGTGATTCCATGGGTTGCTGGTCTCAGGTCAAAAATAGATGCCACCCACTTTTATGTAAGTTTGCTGCATAACCATTCACCAAAAATCTTTCCTCTAGGCCTTCATGAGTTTGAAGAATGAATTCACTGTTCATATGAATTTTGCAAGTCACCTGGATATCATGACTGGCTGGCACTGTTAGAACACAACAAATTGTGTTATTTCCATCACATGACAACCAGCATCTTTCATGCTTTGTTAAATAAGGGAGATAAAGGGTTGAAAGCATTTTGCAATCAGAAGATGGCTACGTAATTTACGAAATTGTTTTTAATACTATTATGGCCTTTCAGTTCTAAATAACTTAGAAACAATTTGGACTTGAAAGCATGTGGTCGAGGTGGGCTCAAGGGACAGTGTCCTTTAAAGGATTCAACATAGACACCTAATGTCAATGAACATCCGTGCTAGGGACCTTGCTCTAAGGCTCTCTGTGCATTTCTAATGGGAACCCCCTTGAGAACATGCACACTGACATTGCTATAAATCCGTGGTCTCCCACTTCGGTTAGAGTGAAATTCTCTATTGTAACCTTCTTTGGTTCTCAGTTGGAATGGGGCTGCTGATGGCTTTTAGCGGAGAATGGCTCAGCAGTAAACGGCTGCCCACAGACTAATGGGTCTGTGAAAGTGGTTTCAGAAAGTGACAGCAGGGGATGAGTGGAAAGAACCAGATGCTCCAAGAAATAATGAGGCAAGCGCAAATATCCCTGCCCCAATTATACCTGCCCACAAGCCAAGAAGCTTGTAAACAGTACACGGGGAGATGATCGGGAGAAATGGCAGGATTTTCTATCAGTTTGGAATGTGCCAAGGAATTCCATCTGACTTTTACAGTTTCTGTGTCTCATCTCCAAATCAAATTGTATTAAGTGCCAAGCCAACCTCCAGAACCCACCTGTTGAAAAAAAAAGTCATATTATGAACAATCTCAACCAGCTGATTCATGATCCTGCCAATTCAGCAAAAGAAATGTGTTCAATTTTTATCAGATTGTAAGAATCTTTTGAGCTCTGATTTCTGTATACATTCTATATCTCTAAATTCTTTAAATTCAAAAGAATGTCCTTATCAATAAATTAAGTTCAGAGGTTATTTCTTAATATTCCTGCTGCTTTGTACAATAAAGTTAATAGATGACATTCTTCATTTTTCTTTTCTTTCCCCACTGGAAAAATAATGGCCCACAATTTGTCTTGAACTGCAAATCTATTCTTTTGGCCTTATGAGGCTGTTTCTGGAAATTTCATTGTAAAAATGAAAAAGTCAGGAGTGGGAGATACAAATTTCTAGTAAGTCACTGGTTCCAAACCATAAGTTAGATATTCTCACAAGTAATGTAAAGCCCAAGCGCAGGCCACCCCAAGATGGGTCAAACTTTGACATGAAGATTATTTTGAATTAGAAGCAATTGAAATCTAGCAGATTCAGGAAAAGCTCTTTACCTCCTCCATAACTGGCTAAAAAGAATTTAGGTAGAGGACATGCTCCAGGAAGAGAACTGTCACCATAGATAGGTGATATCTAGGAAGCAGGTATGGTAGATAGGGAGGAACCTAGCGAGGCCTGTTCAATCAAAGTCCTCTCTTTGTCCCATGGTTTCTGAGTGGCCCAGCAAACATTTGTTTACTAAATTCTTGCTCTTTTTCATTTTCCTGTGAATTGCATTCCTTCCCTTTCAAGTCCTAGACCCTTACCCCCTTCTCCTTAGTCCAGAATGACATATATACCCATTTTGCCTGTCTTTGGAATTTTTCCATGTCTGTGTGAATTCCCCATACGTATGAAATTAAATTGCATTTTCCCCTGTTAATCTGTCTCATGTCAATTAAATTCTTAGTCCAGCTAGAAGGACCTTGAGGGGTAGAGGGAGTTCTTCCTCCCTGACAATAGTCATCCAATATAATATAAAAGAAAGCAAAAGAACCCAAACAAACCAGTGTGACACAATTGTTCATGGTCTATGTTAGGTATAGCATGGAAAAAGTGTTTTTTAATCACCAGCCATAATTTCTGCTCTTCTGACATGTCAGAATGGGGCAAATTGGCCAGAAATTTTTAATAAACACTGACTAATGCAAATCACACATATATAAAATATAAGATCTCACTGTAATATGCTAATATTTCTAGGATAGTGTTATGAAGGCAGGCCAAATACATTTTGTTGTCATTAAAATGATAACAACACAAACCTGGCATTCATCATTTTATAATGTCTCTTTTCTAAAAAATGTGGGATCAGAATTAATAGGTTTTGAGCATTATCTATTGCTCTTCAGTACATTATTCCAAGATGTACCTCTCTCTCAGAGGCTTTCTATAAAAAGAAAGAAATGTAAAGTCTGTAGAATCTCTTTGTTAGGAGACCGTAGAAGCCTCTATTCTATGTTTTTATTAGAGAATAGTGAAAAATACAGTCTCTTGGTGCCTCATTAAGAGAGCTTCAATCAGATGTTATCTTTGTATGCATCTCAGATTAAATAAGGGAATTGTGAATCGTTGGCTCCCATGACTGATCAATGAGATTAATGGTGTTGAATGGGGTCAGGTGTCCCTCCCCTGGCATATACTTTTATAAGAGCGGTCATCTGGTCTTCTCCATAAAACCGAGCTGTGAGTTGTGGGCAAATCCCTGCGCCTACCGCATTGACTGAGTATGCAAGTTTGTGGGTGGGGGCAAGGAGCAGCTCTCCTGAGGTGAGGAGAGAAAGCAGCAGGAGTAACACCTAAAAGTTACCACAACTGCCTTAAAGAGGCACCATTTAACAAACTATGGAACTGACTTTTTGTCTCTTGGTATCCTGAAATACCCTTCTCAGAGACATTGCTGGTCAATCGGCGAGGAAGCTTCTCAATTTTGCCAAATCCTAAAACAGTGGACCTACAAATTCATTTCAAGTCTTACATTATTAGTTATGGATTTAGTGATGGAATCTTGTAATAATGAACTGTTGATTGGCAACTTGATAAAGGGCATTCTGATGCTGAGATAGAGAGCCCTTTTAGGGCACTCCCCATCTGTGCAAAAGTGGCTTCTTATCATCTTGTTTCCTATAATTTTTTGCTTTTATCTGATACAGTAGCATTCATTCACCTTGTATTATGACTAAACACCAAACCCTATTATCATCTTTGAGCCTTAAAATGGTGAAGGAGCAAAGTATTGATACTGGGGATTATTTAAAGAAATATGATTTGTTCCAAGAAAATTATTTGAAAGTTGAAATTCTTTCTAAAATCTACATTTATAAACAATTTGTAATCATCTTTCTATCTAATTTCATCGAGGTGTAACTGTACTCACTCATTACTACCACTTGGCACTTTTAAACTAGGTGGATTTATTTTATTCCTAAATCAATAATTATTATTCATGTGTGCTTTCATAGTGAAATTCATTCTGATGGGACTCAAAAATTTATGTAGGATGTTCTCAAGTCTTCAGGCAAAAACTTAACAATTATTTCATTTCCTACTTTTAAAAATGAAATTCATATGCAGTTAATAATGTAATTAGTACAGTGTCTGAAAGATGTCAGAAATTACTACCGTCCGTTGGAAGGCAAGAAGTTACCTCTTTTAAAGAATGGGTTAATATGTGGTAAGAAATAAAATCTCATCCAGCTTCAAATTCTACACAAAACCACAAAGCCTGGAGCTTCAATATTAAATAATGACTTTAGTGCTTTGCCTAAATTACTCATTTTCTTTTTCTCTTGTTATTGTTCTTTGGAAAACAAAGGCAATGAGGGGACATTAGGGATCATCTGGTCTAATTTACCATAGCGATGAGCAAACTTACGCCCAGAGAGATGAAGTGAATTACTTAAAATGAAGCAGATCAGCAGCAGAGTGGACAGTAGGCCTTCCAGTCTAGAGTAGGGCCTGAATCCCAGCCAGTATCCTCATCTTCCCCCCACTCTATGGTTCTTTAGTTGGGCTTTTCTCTCTACATAAATGTAAATTTTAAAATGCAAATTTCTCGGGGCGCCTGGGTGGCTCAGTTGGTTAAGCGACTGCCTTCGGCTCAGGTCATGATCCTGGAGTCCCGGGATCGAGTCCCGCATCGGGCTCCCTGCTCGGCAGGGAGTCTGCTTCTCCCTCTGACCCTCGCCCCTCTCATGTGCTCTCTCTCATTCTCTCTCTCAAATAAAGAAATAAAATCTTTAAAAAAATAAAATAAAATAAAATGCAAATTTCTCTGTTAATACAAGGCCTGTTAATAAAATCTGTCTTTTACTTTAAAAACTCTTGAGTTAGAAAATCTAATATGTAGGCATAATTGGTGGGTGGCATACCCATGGCTCCCTGGTCTGGTCCCTGACCCATTTCCAGTGACGTCTTATTCTCACGCACTCTGAAATCTAAAGAAGATCACTCAAAGGAACTTAAGTTGTGTCCCTCTCAAGGGCATTTGCAATTCTGAGGATGCAATCTTCTTTAAGGAATACCTCTACAGTGATGGAGTGTGAGATGGTCATGTTTGTAATTTAGACAAAGCGTCCTGCCTCTAGCTTCTGCCATTAGGCTCCAGACATTTATTCAAATGTTTGTTTGTATCCCGTCTTGTTTCCTTTGTGGACATCCCACAGCCCATAGTTTCTGCCCAGGTTTAGGCAAGCTTTCTACAACCTTTAGAGAGTTAAGGACATCACTAATAGGAGGCATCTAGACACTTTTATTTTTTTTTTTATTTTTTTAATTTTTATTTACTTATTTTTTTTAAAGATTTTATTTATTTATTTGAGAGAGAGAGAATGAGAGACAGAGAGCATGAGAGGGAGGAGGGTCAGAGGGAGAAACAGACTTCCCGCTGAGCAGGGAGCCCGATGCGGGACTCGATCCAGGGACTCCAGGATCATGACCTGAGCCGAAGGCAGTCGCTTAACCAACTGAGCCACCCAGGCGCCCGACACTTTTAGTCATTAAGTACTACTAAGAGCTACAGGACTGTCTGTAAAGATCAACACAGAAAAAAAGGATGAATAAATTATGAAAATCACAAGCAAAAAAAAAAAAAAAGAGCATAGTTGAAGAAAAATAACTCCAAAGACAAAGAGTAAGAAAAATGGCTAAGTATCCAAATAACCATAATAAAAAAGTTTTGCTTATACAAAAATCAGTTCAAAGCCACGTCTAATAAGCTCTTTTATACTAACAAGTACCAACATTTTGTCCCTCTTAGTAAATGTTAATTCAATGCAAATGGTATTTCCCTATTTTAAATAAATGTACTCCTCTTGACTATAAATTAATAGAAATAGATCCAATTATAAGAGTTTAAAATACCCCTTTTTTTAAAGCCAACTTCCAAATTATATAAATATTAAAATCTAGAAAGAAAACAGAATACATTATTGGGTCAATATCTTACCATAAACATCTCAAATTAATTATTAACTTCCTATAATCAACTAATTTATTTTGATATACTAAAACATAAAGGGCTCCACATAAATTATTGTTAATTACATCAATTTCATCTCTTATGCTGTATATTTTCCATTGCACTTTAATCAGAGCTATTTATATGTGTACTATTATAAACATATTACATATTGGTTTTTTTTTCCAGAACTGCAGTCATGAAGGAGAAAAAAGCAATTGGAAATCAAGAAATAGAATAAACATGGTATAATTTAATAGTGTTGGGAACGGCAATCAGACGAAGCTGTTTGCAAATTATCTTACTTTCCCTTTGGCCAATGTTCTGTCAGAGTCCTGGCCCCTGGTGTCCTCATGAACTGCCTGCAAGGAATGGTGCTTCTCAAACTTCCACAGGCAGAACAAATAACTGGGGTATCTTACCAAAATCTTCCGGATTCTGTAGGTCTGGGATGAGACTTTTGAGTCTGGATTTTTAATAATCTCCCAAATGATGCCAACCACGGGCTTACAGTTTGGGAAGCAGGGTCAACAGGGTGATAGGCCTCAACTGTGGTCTCTCGGCGGCAAGCAAGATTAATTAGATAGCTTGTTAAAAATAAATGCAGAATGGGGCCCGTGGGGGGGCGCATTCGGTTGAGCAACTGATTCTTGGTTTTGGCTCAGGTCGTGATCTCAAGGTCGTGAGATCGAGCCTCCCATCTGGCTTCAGGCTCAGCGCAGAGTCTGCTTGAGATTCTTTCTCTCCCTCTCCCTCTCCTCCCCTCCACTCCCCCTCAAATAAATGAATAAATCTTTTTAAATAATAAAATAAATGCAGAATGTTAGAGATCACCCCAGACCCTGTGGAGCTAAATTCCAAGTGAGAGCCAGGTTTTGAGCAAGCCAAGCGTGTGGAAGTCTCTGCACACTGAGGATTGAGAAGCCTTGCTCCAAAGGGGACTCCTCACAGCCTATGGCTGTACCTGTGTGTGACCTTGAGTGTTAGGCATGGGGGTCAAGGGCAACTGTTCACGAAATAGTCAAGTGAGTACAAGGCTGTCAAAGAATACTGGTGCCAACAATTATTGCCCGAGACAAGCCACCTGATCATTAACTTTTTAAAATAACTCTGTCCTCTTGCCTCTTCATGTGAGGGCACGGACTCTGGCTCCTGGACCGGCAGCCCTCACACCTTAGCGTGCGTGGGAGTAGCTGGAGAACTTGGTAAAACCCATGCCCAGAGCTTCCGGGTAAGTAGAATTTGTGCTTCTAAGCTCCCAAGTGATGCTGAGGCTGCTGGCCTGGGGACCACACTGTGCCCCAGACTACTGCATGATCTTGATGCCTCCCGGCTCCTAGAAGGCTGATGTCCTGTTGCATTTTTTCAAGTATTCTTTACAAATGGGTAGGTTTATTGAACACGAACTGTTTGCCTGCATGCCGAGATGGTCCAGGAGGGTTAAAAACCAGCATAAGACAGAGTCCCTGTTTTCTGGGGTTTTGCAGTCCAAGTAGATAGAACAAGCTAAGATAAAAAACCATTCCAGAATACTTCAAGGAAGCACACACAGCCAAGGGTTAAAATGAATGAATTATTCATTCATTCAGAATTCAGTGTGGACTAAATTAGCTTTTATTGGTTTAATGAAAAACATGGCATTAAACATATTCCTGTTTGCACTGATAGCAAATTGAAAGAACATTAATTCAATATTTGCAGATTCTTTGGCCTTTTCAATAGAGGCAATTATATCTCTTACAAATAATGATTGCCTTGTCCTGCCTTTCCAATCCTTATGTTTTGAACTCATTTTATGATTATTTTCTATTTCCATGTGATTTTTTTTATTATATAACATATCACATGGTTCTAAAACAGGCCTGCTGCCAGTGCGTGAGCTGAGGGGTGCCCTTTCAGATCCTGGTCACATGGAGTTCTAAGGGAATGACTCCCCTTCCGGCTTTGCTCCGGGGTGCCGTCCACTCAGAATCTGCAAAGAGGGGCTGAAATTGCACAATTCACGATGTTGTTCAAAAATAATTAAGAATGTGCATATCTGTTATACCTTTTATATTTATGTTTAAAGATGCACTAAGGAAAGTCTTATGGTCACTGTGCCCAAGCCATCTCGCTCCTCCTCTGAGCACTCCCAGGCCAGCCCGCTAGTCTCCCTTCTTCTGTGCCTCTTTAGGAACAGGTGCCTGTTCAAGCAGGTACGAATGTGCAGTGCTACGTTTAAAAGGAGGCCTTTAAAAAAAATGTTTTCATAAAAGACACATTGTCTGGTCCCTTGTTTTTTATTCACCTAGAAGTAGGCATCTTAGAGGTTTTCCCTTATAATACTGAGTTCTTTTTTATTCTTTCAGACCTTCCACTCTATAGTTCAGCACTGCATGGATTCATCATAATTGACTTCGCCAACCTCCTATTAACGAAAGTTGAGGTTGTTGACAATGTTTTGCATGATTTGCTCGCACGTCACAGGGCACGTATTTCAACTCATAAATGGAAATCCTAAGAGCTACGCTGTGGGTTCAAAAACAGTTATGTGTTTGCGATTTCCACGGTGTTGTCAAAGTGCCTGCCTAGGGGTTGAATGTGCTTGCAGATGCAAAGGCAGGGATGCGCACATTCCTTCCACCGAACCTTACCATCAGGACTTAGCTCGCACTTGGAACTGTGCCAAGAGTGAAAAACAGGGTTCCAGATAATCATGGCTTTCCTTTGCTCGTGGTATCTGGGGAGATGAGCATCTTTTCTTCTATTTAAAGGCCCCTGTTGTTCCCTTCCCATGGACTCTTCATTCATGGCCTTTCCTCACTTTTGTTTAGACGTGTTCATCTTTAACTCATTAGGGGGATAACTATTCTTTTTTTCTGAAATATGAACCCAAACAATTTTTTTTTCAGTTCTTGGGTTGTTTTAACTTTGGTTACGAAGAACTTCCTTTTTAATGTAGTAGGCTTTTAAATGTAATCAAGTTTATCCACTTTTATTTATGTGCACTGGATTTCAGACTTTAGAAAAGACCTACTTCACACATATAAAGAAGCCCTATTTGTTTTTATACGTTGTTTTCATGGTTGCATTTTTTAAGAATTAAGTCTTTGTCCATCAGAAACTTAACCTGGTGTGCATTTGGAGATACACATCACGTTTACTTTTTTTTTTCCAGATAGCAACTGGGTTGTCCTAATACAATTTATTTGAATGAACTTGTACATTATCTCCTTGTCCATCACTGATGATGGTTATCTGAGTCATCTCCAGTTTTTTCTTGAACTGCTTCACAAGGACTTTCTAAAACAAACACATTTTTGGCTCTGGTGATCTTCTCTGTGGTCCATTCATCTTCTGTTTTATTAATTATTCTTTTGCTTTTCCTGTTTTTCGTTGTTCTATCTTTCGAGTTTTATTTGCCATTGTTTACCTACTTTTTTAAAGTGAGTGTTTAGCTCACTGATCGCAAGCCTTTCGTTTTTCCCCCCTCTAATATATGCAGTCACAATTTGAAAAAAAAAACAAAACCCTGTAAGCATGTCTTTAACTGTATCCACAAGTTTTGAAATGGTCGGATCATTTTAAAATTGCATTCAGTTCAAAACATTTTCCAAATTTCATTGTAATTTCTTCTTTGATCCGTGGGTTATTTAGAAGGATATTGTGTATTTTCCAAATGTTTGGGGATTGTTTCATTTTCTGATTTCTAGCTTAATTCAACTGTCTTCATGAAGCATGTTTTGTATTATTTTAATCCTTGGAAATAGTTGGAAACTTGATTTGTGGCCCAGAATATACTCTATTTTTGTAAATGTTTTACGTATACTAGAAAATAGAATGTATTTTTGCAGACATTGGAAATAATATTTTAGGTGTGTCAGTTGGGTCTCCTTGGCTCACATCTTTTAGGTCCTTCTGGGTCATCATTTTGGGTCTGGTTATTTTACCATTGATGTCAAAGGGTGTGTTAACATTTTCTGTGATGTGGATTTGTCTCTGTCCTCTCTTATAAAGTTCTTTATTTGTATCGTGTATTTTGAGGCTATGCTAGGACATGAATTTAACTTAGTAACTGTTGCCTCTTCTTAGTGAATTGCACCTTCTAACATGAAATGCCCCCCTTTCTCTCTTGTACCACTCATTGCCTTGAGGTCTGCTTGGTCTGAGATGCATCTAGCTACATGGCCTTTCTTTTGTTCAGTGTTTCCGTGACAGATCTTTCTCCAGCATTTTACTTTAACCCTTATTTGATCTCATGTAATCGTTTGTAGAACCTTTACATAATCTCATGGCGAGTCAGAATTCGTGTGTGGGTGTGAGTGTGTAGGTGTGTGTGTTTTAATTTAGTCTGACAATTTTTGGCCTTTTTCTTAGAGACCTTTTGTATTTAAAGTAATAGCTAATTTATTTGTGTTTAGATTTACCACCAAGTATACTATTCACTTACTATTTTTATGCTCTTTCTTCTCCCTTAGAGTAAATATTTTAGATTATTTCTATTATTCTATCCCCCCTCAGCTTTTTAATTGAACCATTTTTATTATTATTTTAAAGATTATCAGAGACGCTATGGTATGCATTCTTGATTTATGAACACCGAACATAAGCGGGCACTTTCACCTCATTCAACACAAGACAAAGATCTCATAACTCTTACTTCATTTAACTCTCTCCCAAACTCTTAAGCTATTTTTGTTTCTCCTTTTGTGTCTAAATTCATTTTACATTCCAGAAGATATTATTTTTTAAAGTTTTATGTAGTTGATATTTATTTGGCTTGCTCAAATCTTTACCTTTCCTTCCTCACACCTTCCTGCAACTCTACGCCTTCATCTGGGACATTTTTCCTTCTGCCAGAAGGACATTCCTCACTATTTCCTTTCGTGCCAATTTAAGGGGGATGAACTCTGTTAGGTTTGTCTAAAAAACAATTATTATTTTACCTTCACTTTTGAAGGGTATCTTGGTGGATATACGATTCTGGATTGGGAGTGTCTTTCAGCAGTACTTCAAATATATTGTTTTCTTGACTCTACTGCTTGTTCTCAGAAGCCAGCTATTCATTTGAAAGTAGTCCGTATTTTTTCTCTGGTTGCTTGTAGGGTTTCTTGTCCGCTTGGTTTTGATCATGTCATCATGATGTCATAAAGCACTTCCTGAAAATTACATATTTATTTGCTCATTGGTCATATACTCCTTTAATGAATGGGCAGCTTGATCCTCTTTCTCATTTTTGGAAAATTACTAGTCTTTGTTTTTTTGAGTATTGCTTCTGTGCCATTCTTTCTCTTCTGCGTTGTATTCTCCACATTTCTGCATATCTAGCTAGCAGTTTTTTTCTAATTCTCATTTTTTTCCTGAGTCTCACCTACTTTTACCCATCCAGTGAGTCCTTAATTTCAGCTGTTATATTTTTCATTTTTAGATCACCACTTGCTGCTTTTTATAAAGCCAACCTTTTTGGTGAAGTTCTTCATCTCATCTTTCATTTCTCTGAACATATTAAGACTAATTATTTCCAGGTCCGTGAAGGTTACATCTCTTATCTGTATTCTCTGTTTCTGTTTCTGTTGTTTCTTGTCGTATGCGTGTGTATTTTCTTCTCAACTGCCTGATTATTGTGAATTAGGTGTGGTGAAACTCATTGGAAACATGTAGAATAATTTGTTATCTCCTTTGGAGAGGATGGTTCTTAACTTCTTATAGAAGGCTGGTGACTCAACAAAATCCTGAATCACATTTTGCAATTTGAAGGAGAGGGATGACCTCAAGCTAGGTTGGTATTTTTCTAAGTAACTCTCATTTCTCAGGTGTAATCTTTGGGGTCCGGATCCAAAGCCAGGATTTACCAGATATGATCTCCTTTGTTGGGGTCCCACTCCACCATTCTGTGGTGAGCCAATACACCTGCCTCTCTCTCTTGGGTGCATATTCTGCTTAGCAGAAGATGCTTCTAGCTGTAAAATTCTCCCAATCCCAGATCACTTCCTGGGGATGCCTTATCATCTCAGATCTTGGCATCATAATTTTTCATAGATCTCTGACGACTTCAGTCTGATTTCTAAGATGTTTGATCTAGCTTTTCGGTTCTGTTCATTAGAAGAGTTGCCCTGAAGAATATCTGGGCCCACCAATACCAGAAGCAGAATGGCCTTTTTCTGCCTATTTGAAATGCCATCTTTTAAAATTTATGACATTGTTATATGAACTTAATCCAATTTTTAGATTTTACCTTTCTGTTCCATAAGTTTTTCTGTCTATACATGTGGCAGCAACTCACTGTTTTATTCACTGAAGCTGTATAACATGTTCTGATACCTGTAAGGATGATCCCTTTCTATGGTTCTATGGTTTTTGAATCAGTCCTCCTTATTTTAGTTTTTTGTTTTCCTTTTGTTTCTCTCTCCATGAACTTTCATATAAGGTTAGCTAATTCTCACTAAAAATCTGTTGCTATTTAAGGGGAAGGGATAATCTTAAATTTCCACATTGAATTAAGACAGAAATCTCTGTGATGTTGGATCTTTTTATTTGAGAATTGTTGATCAATTGTTATGTCTGTCATTTTTCTGTCCTTCAATAGTTTTAATGGCTTTTTTCATAAGGATATTGATATTTTAGTTATGCTAATCTTACGTAGTTTATCGTTCTAGTATTGTTGGGAAAGTGATATTTTCCCATTATTTTTGGGTGTTGACATAAATGAGGGCTATTTATTCAGTATGTTAGTTATATGTTATACTGGATTTGTGTTACAGGGTAGTTGTTAGTAAAATTATCTTGGTTTTTAATTTAACTAAAGCACTTTTCTTTTTAAAATAATCATAGATGCACAGGAAGTTGCAAAGATAGTACACTGAGTACTCCTGTGTACTTCTGTTCAGTTTCCCTCCATAATCATAGTGTAATATCAAAACCAGGAGTTTGCCGTTGGTACCATGTGTCTGTGCAGCTCTGTGTCATTTTATAACACACATAGTTCGTGTGACCACCCCTGCAGTCAAAATACAGAATGTTCTATCCCCACAAATATCTTCTCCTGTGCTATGCCTCCATAGTCATAACCTCCCACCCATCTCCACCTTCCTTAGCCCCTAGTAAACACTAATTTTCTCCCCATCTATATAATTTTTGCCATTTTGAGAATGTTACATAAATGGAAACATATGATATACGACCTCCTGAGATTGACATTTTTCGCTCAGCACAATGCCTTGAAATCCATAAGAATTGTTATGTGTGTCACTAGAGTGTTCCTTTTTATAGCTCGGTAGTATTCCATGGAACAAAGTAATGGTATTTTTTTTTTAACCATTCAGCTATTGTAGGCCATTTTAGTTGTTTCCAGGGTTTTGGGTTATTTAAAACAGAGCTTCTGTGAAGATCTATGTACAGGTTTCTACGTGGACAAAGGTTTTCATTTCTCTGGGACAAATGCCCAGGGGTGGGATCAATGGGTTGTATGCTAAGTATATACTTAGTTTTGGAAAAAAATTCCAGAGTGACTGAATCAGTTTGAGGGAAGGGTAGAAAAAAGTACATCCATTTACCCTCCCATTTATAATATAACTGTCTTCAATATTTCCTCTATCTGCAGACGGTTGCAAGTTGTGCTCCACCTGTCAGGCATGATTTTGAAAGCATTAACAGGAGAAGGAAAGGCAATTGCATCTGCCCATAGTTTTGCTTTCTTCCTCTTTGATGTTCCAAGTTTCCTTCTCTTCTTTCTGTTTAGAGAACTTCCTTTCAGTCATAATGTTAGTGGAGGTATGCTGGTGACAACTGTCTTCATAGTCTTTGTCTGAGGACCCCGGGACTTCCTTCCCCTTCGGGCTAGAACGAGATTTTCACTGGGTGTGGGACTGCAGGCTGACTGTGCATTTCTTCTAGCTCATGAGAAATGTGTCCCTCCCTTCAGTTTCTAGTGAGAAAAGTCTGATTATTCTGACTGTATTTCCTCTAGAATGAGGCATCTTTTTTCTCTCACTGCCTTCGAGATTTTTCCCTTTGTCTGTAGTTTTCAGAAGTTTAAATAGGATGTGTGGTGGCATAGATTTCCTTGGTGCATCCTGTTTTAGTTTACTGGTCTTTGGCCAAATTTGGGGAATTTTCAGCCATTATTTCTTTGAGCTCCTTCCCAGGGCTGCCTCCTTCCTCGTGTTCTGGAGCTCCAACAAGCGAGTGTCAGATCCTCTGTTGAGTCCCTGAAGGTCCCAGGAGCTCGTTCATTTGCTTTTCAGTCTGTTTTCTCTCTGTCATTCAGATTGGGGAATTTCTATTGTTTGGTCTGGAAACCCACTGATTCTTTCTTTTGTCCTCTCCGTTCTGTTGTTGAGGACATCTGCTGAATTTTTTATTTCAGTGTTTGTATTTTCAGGTCTAAAACTCGTTGTGTCATGAGGCTGTGGATCTTACTTAAATATTCTGTTAGCAGGCCTCCTCCTATAGCTTTGGGAGGGGAGTTCCTGCCTCATTAGCTCCAGGGGACGTGGCCAGGGTGAAGGGCGTTTGTTTTGTTGGGTGGTGGTGGGTGCCCCCCTCCTGTCCCCCATGTGGTTTCAGTGACATTACAAGACAAGGGAGACTTTGTGTCATGCACAGTGGTACAAGTTGACTCCTCTTCCTCTTCGGTTGGAGTGGACCAGTTAGTATCTACACGTTTTCTTGCATGGCTGCCCGTTTCCTCGCCCTCTGCTAAGGAGAATATGCTTTCCTCGGGGCTTTTTGTCTGCACCTGCTGGTGTCTCCAGAATGCCAACTTCTCCATCACAGTTTCCAGAATGCATGAGGGAACTCAAAGCCATCTTTTCCCCCATCCTTAGGGATTCTGCCTTCTTCTGTCCATTTTTCAGAATCTCCTTACATTTGTTTCTTAAAACGTCCACTGTCTTTAGCTGTACCTTAGCAAGATGTAGAGGGAAAACTGTGCCTACTCCATTTTTTTGAGATCTTTCTTGACTTTTTGGGTATGGAGCTGTATTAGTTAAAATTCATTTCCACCAAATATTTAGATTTAAAAGGCAACAGCAGTTGGAAGGTTATGGCACAAGAAAGATCCCCTAAACCTCAAAGACAGTGGTAAGGAAAATTGCTAAAGAAATTTTGTAGATTTATGCATTTTTGTTGCAAAATGCTGATTTTCAGTAAACCAAGTTATGTTTGCTGCTGTCAGTTTTACTGTCTTCCTTGCACCTGGTCCTTGCACTGTTCAGTTCTCATGTTCCAAGCAGGAGTTGGGAAGAAGCAGCAGGACAGCTGGAGCCCTAACCCACAGCAAGCAGATTCGTACCAGAAGAGGGAAAGAGAGGCTGAGTGCGTGTCTGAGCCCTCGGATTTCCTTCCCTGCCGGTGAGAACACATTTTCCTTTCCGCATGGATTTAGGGGAAGGCATTATGTGTCCTTTCATTTCAGGGAAAATTTACTGAACATCTTCGTTGTGACAGGCATTTTGCTTGTTGTTTGGAGATGCAGGTACAACAAGAGAGTGGAGCTCCTGATGTTCTCAAGTGAGCTCTCTGTAGCAGCAGGTCATACACTGCAGAGTGGAGAGTGAATGAGTAGAGCCTGGCCGAGACAGGATGCAACATGCAGCAAGGAGAAAAATACACCATGTGACCTCACCCCTGAGAGGCCAGGCCCTCTTCCCAATGGGGAGAATCTAGAGAAAGGGAAAAGCATGTTCAAAGACATGGACATGATTTTAGGCAAAGGTTTTGTTTTGCTTTCTTTTCTGTTTCTTTCTTTCTTTCTTTCTTTCTTTCTTTCTTTCTTTCTTTCTTTCTTTCTTTCTTTCTTTCTTTCTTCTTTCTTTTGTGACTTTGTTCACTTTTTCTTTCAGGAACTACCAAATCAGCCCTGCTTTCAGTGACCTCATGTTGGCCCTGAGCACCTGTTAAGAGTTTAGCAGGCTTATAAATTTCATTCCGAGGCATTAATGATTTGATGTCTCTCATTTTGGTCATGGTTATAATTTGCAACCAGATGCAAATGCTGAACACGGCTAATTTCAAGGCCTATAATAAAATTTCCAATGCCCTGGTGCTTAAGCATTAGATAAAAAATTGAATTAGATCAGGAAGTTTTAGAACTTAGTCAAATTCCCCATCTATCTGATTGGAATGACAATACACATTGAAAATCCCAAAGCCAAAAGAGGAAAGTGAAGAACAAACAAAGGGGTGGAATGAGGGAGTGAGGAAGAGAGGCACAGAACAAGAACAGAGGGATGGAGGGCTCTGGACGCTGTGTTGCTCGGTCGCATGGGGTTCACTAGCCCACCAAGCTCTCGATGCACACCCACAGTAAGCTGGGTGCTGAGGGGACGCAGCCATGCAGAGCTGTGGGCATCTGCAACGTGTGCTGTGGTGTAGGACCCTGCTCTCGGAAGGTCCTGTGATTGGTTTAATGTTCTGCTGCTGCCGTCTTGAAATTCATAGTCATTTTATCTTTGAATGGGATTTTTTAAGTGTAGTTTGATGGGACACTGGAGCCTGCACCTGAGCTGAGGAGATAAGCATACAAGATGTATGTCCCCAACTGCCTTTAGAGTTTGCAAGGCCCCTATACACAGAATCTTGGTGCACCTGCATGAGTGGGAGTTCAGCAAGACCCCGGCATTGAGGAAGTAGGGGTGCTGACAGCTCCAGGAGGCCTGTTCACCATTCAAACTAGAACTTAGAACGCTCAAAGAAGGCAATGAAACCTAAAAAATGCATGTGGCCAAGGAGCCATGTCATAGCCTTTCTGAACGACCATGTCTTTTTCCTGTTTTCGCCAACCATGTCCTTGGACAATGACAGCACGGAAAGAAAGAGAAAGTGGCAACCTACTGCCCCCCACCTGTCTGTCCTTCCTTCTGCGGCAGTCAGTGGAACACAGAGAGTGCTGGTAGACTGTGTGCATGTCACGAATGGAAATGAAGGCGCTGAGTTTGTTTTCTGCGGCGCTGACACTCTTCTGGTAAGAGAAAATACATACATGTGCCTGAACTACGAATGGTACAATTGCCATGATTCCAAAGACACAGTTAAAGAGCCTACAAGTTAAATGTCTTACATTTGTATCTAAAATTGGCATTGCACAAAAGATGAATGGTAAATTCCATGTTAACAATTTAAGTTCGTGTATTTTATTTCTTAGAATCACATTAAATAACACATGAAAGACACCATGACAAATTGAGTGACCACATAAGAAAAGAACAGCCTATATTGGAACCTCTTTAATGGCACATATTTCCTGCATTTTGAACAATGAGTTCTGAATTTTCCTTTTGTGCAGGGCTATGCAGATTATGGAGCTGGCCCTGGTCCCAGCTCTACATGGACCGGGAATCAAATGAAGGAACATCATCTAGCTCAGTCATTGGCCAAAGTTGTCAAATGTTCTGAAGGACTTTGCAGCAAAGACTGTGATCTTCTCACCTTAATCATTGTGCTTCTTTAACCAACAGATCAAGGAAGTAAGAATCATTTTGTATTTAATAATGGATGAGGACTAGGGTTGTTTAGAGCAATGACTGTCTTTCTTTCTTTCTCTCTCTCTCTCTCTCTTTTTTTTTTTTTACCTTTGTTACTGGATGGAAGTCACCTGTATACTCCAGCTATATGGTTTCCACAAGAAGCTATTTAAAGATGAATCCATTTACACGGAAGCGCTCATATTTTTAACTAAGGGGCTGCAATCTGGGAGATAGTGAACTAGTGAAAAAAAGGTAGGGTCAGTATCCTCCAATGTCTCTTATTTGGTAAAAATCCCCAGGTGGGGGAGCAAGAAAGGGCCAAACAAATCTGTCTGCCTTGTGATGGTTGTTCTCTGCATCAATCTGACCGGGCTAAGGGATGCACAGATCACTGGTAGGACATTACTTCTGGGTGTCTGTGAGAACGTTTCTGGAAGAGATTAGCAATAGAGTTGGTGGATTTATAGAAAAGGTCTTCTCCAATGTGGTTAGGCATCATCCAACCTTTTGAGGACCCAAGTACAACAAAAAGGCAGAGAAAGGTTAACTTTGCTCTCTTTGCTTGAACTGAGATGTCCATTTTCTCCTGCCCTAGGACATCAGTGCTCCCTGTTCTTGGGCCTTTGGGTTTGGGCCAAACAACACCACCAGCTTTCCTAGGTTGGCAGATCATGGGACTTCTCAACCTACACCATCATGTGAGCTAATTCTCCATAATAAATCTCTCTCCCTTCCTCCCATCTCTCTCTCTTCTCTATCCTATTGGTTCTATTTCTCTGCAGAACTCTGGCCACTATAACCCTCTTCTTCCATCGCCTGTCACTCTTGGTTGAAGGTGACACTGCTACATGGATGTTCCCTGTGTGTCCTGGCAGCATGGCCTGCTTCTTCTGCATCTAGGGGGAAGAGTTTTGGCTGGCTCCTGCTGTGCTGCACATGGATGAGGAATAGAAGCTCAGGCATCCCTGAAGACGGAGGCACCAGGAGACATAAGACATTTGCTAGCCATAGTGCCGGCATCCAGGGCAGGAACAGAGGCTGGTGGACCCACCATGACCCCAGACGTAGATGGCCTGGAATTTCAAATTAGAGAATACACTTTCCAACATCTTTGAAAATAAAAAGTCTTGGAAAAATTGTAAGCATGAAAGGAATGTGATTTTCAAGGCCTATTCTAGAAAAATATCTAGTAATAGATATTTAAAGAATAAAATTCTGGAAGAGTAACATGCTTTCAGATGAATTAGAAGAAACTACAAGAGTTGGGATATAAAATGATTGAGTCTAAACTACAGGGCTTACTCTGTTTTTGTCTTTTTAATTCTTTATTTTGGTGTTCTTGAGTTGTTTTCAGTATTTAAGCAATTATATTTGTTTCAGTGCAAGGAACTATTACCTGTGCCTTACTTTTACTAATTACAACCACCCGAGGTTCACCTGAATTCTATTAGCATTTTAAAGTATTTCTTTTATTTTTACATAAGCCCCAATGTTTATTAAAACCCTCTACAGCTCATGGTTAATAGAGTCAGTTAATGATCTTGATCAGTAATCAAGTCATTTGTACATTGTCACTAGTGACGGCTGGCTGCCGACTCTGGGAACAAGCATTCAGAGCACAGATGGGAAAGAATCTGTATAATAACTTAATGGAAAAATAAAGATTGCACTCAGATCATTCAAGGGCACAGCTTCTGTAATGCCCTCTGATCACTGGTAGAAATTTGAGAATGGTATTTATAATCTCATGGGCACCTGCAGTGTTTGCAGTAACATAAAGAGTGAAGCATCAATCTATGATTTCAGGACTTAAGCGTAGACAAATCAAACAGGACTGAAGGTAGGGTGACACGAAGCAGCTGTAACTATTTCAAAGCACGGCTATTAAAATGCTTCCAGTCCTTCCATTCCAGAGGAACTTATCATGCTTTATTGATGTGGCAGCATTCACTAGTGGTCTGTTAAAGGTACATCTACGGTGTTCTTGGAATTCACAAAATAATCATCATTTCTTCATGCCAATGAATCTAAGTTCCTCCAATCTTCTTGTCAACTTCCCACTGAAAGAGAACTTATTCATTTTTTTCCCCAAAACATAACCTATTAAGGACAGTAGATAAATTGATTAAATTATAACACATTTAAATTTGTGTCTTATGGTAGCATTTTTCCCCACAGCCTCCACAACCAGATTTCATTTGTGATCAATGGGCATGCTATACCGTCTGCTCCTGCCTTGTTTACATTATGCTATAAAAGTTGTCAGTTATTATCACGATCACGTCATTGTTTTGGATGTTCAATTTCTCCACCAGTGCTGTTTTGGGATATACACTTAAATTTCTACACTCAGGTGAATATCCCTAGACTCCAGGAAGGATCTTTCATCAAATGAACATATGTTCCATCCAGGCTTCCAAGTGAATTAAAAATTCCAATATTACTTCTAATTTATCTTGAATCATATCATTGATTTTATAATAATATTTTAGAATGATATTTCATATCTTTTTTTGCAACTACCCAAACTCTGCAACCACTTGCTGCCACCAAAGCTGCTAAAAGAAGGAAATTAAAGTAATTTTCATTTGTTTTTATCCAAACAACAGGGGTCAAGGCTAACACCAGCTGAGAATGAAGGCAGACCCTTCATTCTTCATGTCTCCTTTCCCCAGGGACCCGTCACAGCAAGAAGAAAATACTTCCATATTTTTTGCTAAGATTTTGCTCCAGAACAAAATTTTTCACTGGCGCTCTGCTTGCCACAAGGATAAATTCAGATTTCTTACTCGACATTCAGGAGCCCAGCAAACCCTCATAACGCACATCCTCACTGTGCCCCATGTACGTGTTCTGTTCCAACAGATGTGATCTAGTCACTGTCCCTCAGCCAATCCTCACAACTTGCCTTACACTGATCCCCTGCCTGATAATCTTTCCCTCTAAATATGTCACTCCTGCCCACCTGTCTTAGTCTGACCAAGCTGCTGTAACAGAACACCACAGAATGGGCAGCTTATAGACAACAGACATTAATTTCTCTTAGCTCTGGAGGCTGGAAGTACAAGATCAAGTTGCCAGCTCACGTGGCATCTGCTGAGGGCCATTTCCTCACAAATGGAGTCTTCTCTCTGTGTCCTCACATGACGGACGCGGTGAGGGGGCTCTCTGGGGTCTACTATAAGGACACTAATCCCATCATGGGGGCTCTACCCTCGTGAACTAATTGTATCCCAAAGGTCCCACCTCGTAACCATCACCTTGGGGGCTAAGGTTTGAATATGAATTGAGGGGGACACAAACATTCAGTCCATGGCAGCACCCCTTCTGAGTCTTCTCTGTGGGATGCTGAGCACACTTTTCACAGTGGAAGGGGTTGCTCTGAGACAACAGGTGGACATCTGAACCCCCTGGACTTTATCAGAGTTTGGGTTTTCAGATTATTAGATTACATTATCTGTTTAAGAAAACATTTCAGTTTGCAGCAATTTTGTAGCTACCCAGCCCCAGCTCCTTGCAGCCCACCTTCAGTAGTTTCTGTGGGAGGTGCTCCCGGTGCTGAGCCCTGCTCATGTCTTGGGCTCTTTGCTGCCGTGTCCTCTCAACTCAGCTGCCCCTGCAGGCTTCCCTCAGCCCTGGGATGGCCCTGATGATGGGGCTGGGAGCATAAATACCCCAGTGTCCATGCCCAAGGGGGGATAGTTTGGGGGTGTGTTCCACAGCATTTCCCAGAGACACCCTGGGAAGTGAGCGCAGTTGCCCATAGAAGTGGTCCACTCACTGAGGACCTTTGCCTGTTCCTTCCCTTCCTTGTCCCCATTCCCTGCTCCCCAGGTAGCGGTCACTATGATTTCCTCCCACACAAACTACTGGCACTCAAGTCCTCGTATCATACTTGCTTCTGGTGAAACCCAACTGAAAATCGTCCCTATCCTACAAAAATCCCACCTTTACACAGAGATAACACTGACAGGTGCCTAACTCCTTGTGTTCTCTATTTACTACGAATTGTGGACTCTGTATGCCTATGATCCACTTATGTCTGGTCTGTTGGTCTCTTATGAAAGGAGAGAAGGACAGGAAGTAAGTTGTCAGAAGACTTGGGTTCTAGAAGGCTGGTGATCCCCACACATTAGCCTCATGACCTCAACAAGTCACCTGCCTTCTCGTGAATAGAGCTTCCACATCTATAAACAAGAGAATGGCCTCCATGTTTCCTTCCCAGAGTTGCTGGAAAGTAGTGATGAGAGTGGAGTCACTCTCAAAACAATGGAACTGTTATTAAGTGACCTACAGGAGACAGTGGGACCAAGCTAGGTACAGAAGCAAGGATACTCCAAGGACACACGTCTGCATTATTTCTGACCTTAACATTGGAGATCTGTTTCCTCGGTAGGGAAGACATTTTATGAAATGTTTGCTTTGGGTTCCTTTGGTTTCATCTTCAATAGCACTACCCGTTTTCATATAACCTCTGATGAACAAAACTATATGGAAATTCAGTATTTGGGGTGAATTTCCCTTTTACCTAGCCAAACCTCACCATCTCTAAAATATTAATTTATTATCCAAGGTCATGTCAACTAACATGAAACAGATGTGAATTTAGTAAAATTAACTCATCTGTCCCAAATATTACAAATTTCACATAGCTCTCTCTCGGAAATTACAGTTCCTAGAAGACTCAGGAGACACTAAAGAATATTCAGCAACATAAGGCCACTCTCAGATGTGAACACAAAATGCACACTGGTATTATTTCACATCCCTGTGACCACCTTCAGCGCTTCCCTTTATCAGCTCTGTCGTGATGTTCCAGGGAAAGTGAGGGCAGGCGGAGTAGGTGATAAATCACACAGAGTTGTCATTTAGCTATTGGATATATTACCATTCATATTTAATGTAGCCCATACTTGACTTTTAAGGCTTTTTAAAATTATTATTATTATTATTATTTTTTTAAAGATTTTATTTATTTATTCATGAGAGACAGAGAGAGAGAGAGAGGCAGAGGGAGAAGCAGGCTCCCAAGGAGCAGAGAGCCCGATGCGGGACTCGATCCCAGGACCCTGGGATCATGACCTGAGCTGAAGGCAGACGCTTAACCATCTGAGCCACCCAGGCGCCCTAATTATTATTTTTTTTAATAAAGGAGCTCAACCTCCTGTTTTCAGTTAACATCCGCAGAGTGCATTCTGTACCAGAGGGTAGCTCATTCTCTGTCTGTGTTGATCAATCAGGCATGCACTGGGATTCTGAACTGCACAGAGCATGGGTTGCAGTGCCTTAGCTCCCCTGCCAAGCCTCCAGAATGCTTAAATGCTTTCAACTCCCAGCACACTGGTGATGTATTTGAAACCAAGTCTGTTTCTTGTTTTGTATTTTCTTTCTGGGAATTCCAAGGGGGTGGGCTTATGAGAAGAAAACAAAAATAGGCAGCCCTCCTTCCAAAAAAAAAGCCTCCCTCCCCATCCCTCACCTTCAACTCCTCACCAGGGCCAAAACCATTTATATATTTCTGGAAAAACACCTACTAAAGCCAAGATAAATTACCCAGGGGACATTTTTTCCTTCTTTTTGGAGCAGAAACACCCATCATGGAAGAATGGTTTAGGATAACTATTAGCTGGAAAAAGGTCAGAAGACTTGATATCACATCTTTTTAACCTCTCCCTAACACCTGATTAAGAATTGTTAGTTTTCTGTTCTTTTTCTTCCTTTTGCCTTCTTATATAGCATTTGCTAAAGTGTTTACATACTTTCAAGAATTCATAGGTTTTATCATTTAGAGGTTCAGGCCAGCCTGTGTGATATAACAAATAATATGTTTACCTTTGGCAATGGACATATTTGATTTCATAATAGCAATTTGACTAAAAAAATGATTTTGCAACATGTAAGCTGGTTTTTGGCCCATGTGCCATGCTTCTGTCCAGCCCTTACCTTGCACTACAAAAGCTCTATAACTAAGACACAGTTAGTGAGAATCAAGGTCAGAAAACCAATGGCCTCTCCTGTGTACAACTATAACATGGTTCTGATTTGTAATTCAAAGAAATGACAGAATTTAAAAGATTGACATTTAAATTAAAATGGTAATCCATAATGTCTCAAATTCCATCTGCTACAGATAATTTATCTGCTCCTCAGAAATCAAAACACCATTTATTTAACCCACGTCAGAGTTCTTTGTCTTAATTCTAAAATAATGGGGGCTCATTTCTCATTTGCGTTGTGTGGCAGACACTGCTCTCTGCCTCACGGGATCCTGCCCCACCATCATGGCCTCGCTCCAGGCTCACCTCCTCCTTGAAGGCCTCCAAAATCCCTCCATGTCATTTAATTGCTATGATCTCTCATCTAGAGAGTAACAATTATTCAAGGATGACATGTATATTATTTCACATTTCCTTTCGCAATGATCACCTACTGGCCCTGTATGGCCCCAGAGTTCAGTCATGATGTGGCTTACAAATGTATTTTTTCCCCACAAAGCTAACTGCAGAACTGCATTTACTAGTAAATACTCAATATTATTGTTGATTAATTTGTTTTATATAGTGATATACTTAAGAGATAGCACTATACGTGAGAAAAAATAATTTTCATGTGATAGAGGAGGCAAAATTGTAGCTCTCTCCTCAAAGGGCTTGAGAATTAAGTTGACACAAGACAGATTGGCTGGAGAAAAGCACACAGGGCCATTTAGTGTAAGGTTTAGTGACACACAGCCATCATGAGGAATGAAGACCCAAAGAAGAAGCAAAACTAAATGCTTTTCTAACAGGCTGAACAAAGAGGAAATGTTGGAAAAATAATGCAATATAAAAGGATGCTAAAAGAAGATGGGATTTTTTTTTTTTTTTGTTTCTTTTCCCATCTTTTATTTTCAGTTTGCCTATATATTTATATATGAAGTGAGTTTTTTGCAGACAGTGTATAGTTGGGTCATGTTTTCTTAGTCCACTCTGCCAACCACTTTTTCCCTTCTGCTTCTTTAAAAAAATAATTGATTTGTCTATATTTGTATATGCTGTGAAATGATCACCACAATAAATCGAGTTTT
>NC_138373.1:39772819-39808189 GCF_054177405.1 Leptonychotes weddellii | reverse complement strand
TTTTCTTTTTTTTTTTATTCTTATGTTAATCCCCATACATTACATCATTAGTTCTAGATGAAGTGTTCCATGATTCATTGTTCGTGCACAACACCCAGTGCTCCATGCAGAACGTGCCCTCCTCAATACCCACCACCAGGCCAACCCATCCTCCCACCCCCCTCCCCTCTAGAACCCTCAGTTTGTTTTTCAGAGTCCAGAAGATGGGATTTATTTTAACAAGGTCTGTTTGCACAGAATTCTCTCGGCTTCCACTCCTCATCCTTGGTAATGAGAATGTTACTCCCCGCCTCCCAGCGTTGAAGGTGGGGGACAGGAGGACGTTGTCCATGTGGGACCTTTCCTCCTGCTTCCAGGAGAAGAAGGGGAGGGCAGAGCACCTTTCTTGGACCTGATGTTTTTCAAGTGCCTTCAGCCAAAATATGAAATATTTGTGGAAACTGTCTCTTGCCACCCACCTCAACTTACATTTGAACCTATTTAATTCTGACCAGTAGATTTAATTTGCTCTTGACTTGAAAGTTCATCCACTTTGTATCTAAGGGCAATGTGAAGACACTTCAGTCTAATTCCAAGGGCCATCGTCAAGTGCATATCACCCCCAGCAGGTTCTGACAAGATTTCTGGAATGAGGACAGATGTCCAGGCAGGAGGCTCTGCCTTGATTGGACATCTGGCCCCAAGTCTGCAGTGGGACAGGAACCCTGTAAAAGTCTCTCTAGGGATTTGGAGGCCAAACCCTGTCAGGATGCAGCCCTCCCAGAGGCCACTGTGGAATATGCTGGATCCCAGGGCTGCAGTCTGCAAGCCCAAAATGGAACCGCTGCCTGGATGATTCTTTTGACCACCATGGGCACAAGGACGGCCTGTCCCCATTGGCTGTGCCTGCAGCTGCCCTGTCAGACACATCTTGTCTCCAGAACTTTCCTTCTTGACAAGTAGGACTAACCTAAAAGTGCAGCTGCGTGTGCCCTGCAGAGGCTCTTGGTTCTCAGGCGCGTCTGGTTTCTTGAGAAGGCAGACACAGAGTTGGGTTCCCCAAGCCAACGTGGGCACAACCGTGAGATCTGCAAAACCAGAGCTTCCCACGCCTTGTTTCTTATCTCTCCTACATCCTAGGTCTTCATGCCAGGTACAAAGAGTGAGAGGCGACTATTGAAACAGGCTCTCTTACTCTATTATGATCATTCCTGGCTCTCTTATCTGACATCATACTGTCAATAACTCCTCTCTGGTGCTAATTTTTCTGGTCCTTTTAATGCCTATTTTATGGGATAACTGTGTAGAGTAAGGGAAATTATATGAAGCATTGAGTCCCAAACCTGCCATCCAGTGAGACTCCAAATCTGTTTTCTTCCTTAAAAAGCAGCAATACAAAGGAACCGAGTTCATTTTTAAGGCTAGCATTGTGGCTTGGTTTGTTCTTTATTTCCATTTAGATTTGTATTTATTATTTATGTTTTACAGCTTTATTGAAGCATAATTGATATTCCACTAATTGCACATATTTTAGGTGTGAAATCATCCTCACAATCAAGACAATGAGCATATCTGGCTTCCCCCCAGGTTTCCTTGTGCCCATCTGTAGTGCCCTCCACACCCTCCCCTGCTCCCCTCGAGTGCCCATCCTCAGGTAGCCACCAAACTGCTTCCTGTCACTTTGCATTAGCTTGCACATCCTGTGTTTATAGAAATGCAATTACACAGCATGTACTCCTTCTCGGGCTCATTTCTTTCACTCAACGTAATTATTCTGAGATTCATCTATTTTGTTGTGTGTACCAGTGGTTTTCATTTCTGAATAGGATTTCATTTTATGGATATGTGATGTATTTATGTATTAATCTGTTGATGGACATTTGGGGGGGTGGTTACAGGTTTGGCTCTCACAAGTAAAGCTGTTACAAACACTTCAGGATCTAAATGTAAGAGCTCAAAGCATAAACATTCTAAAAGAAAACATAGGGGAGAATTAGTGACTTTTAATTTGGCAAATATTTCTTTATGATAAGTAAAAATCAAGGATTATGAAAGAAAACATATCAATGAAATCTCCTTATCAAAAATAAGATACTTTTGCTCCTCAGATGACACTTAGGAAAATGAAAAGGTAAGCCACTTAGTAGAAGAAAATATGAGTGAATGAGATTTTCAAGAGCAAATCTGTATCTAGAATATATAAAGAACTCTTACAACTCAATAACCAGAAGACAAAATAACTTGGAAAAAAAAAAAGATTTGAAAAGACCCTTCACAAAGATGGTACAGGGATGACTAATTAACACAGGAAAAAATGTTCATCACATTTCGTCATTATGGAAATACAAGTTAAAACCACAATAAGATGCCCCTACATGCCCACTGGAATGGCTAAATTCAAGAGTGATCACACCACATATTGATGAGGATGTGGGCAGTGGGAGCTCTCTGCTGTTGGTGGGCATGCAAAATGGTACATCTGCCTTGAAAAACGTGTGGCAGTTCCTTAGAAGTTAAACATAAACCTACCATATGATGAGGCCATTCCATTCCTAGGCATGTACCCAAGAGAAGAGAAAGCATATGTCTCCACTAAGACCTGTAGCTCTATGTTAAAAGGAACTAAACTGAGCTCAATCTACAGAAACCAACAATTCAAAGAGTGATTCAGGCTTCATAATGCAGACCAGTCCCTCAAAGGGTCATTTAAAATTCTATAACAAAAGAACACCTTGAAGTCCTCCTTATTTTCATCTGTGGTAGAAATCAAGGGCTATGGGGCGCCTGGGTGGTTCAGCCGTTGAGTGTCTGCCTTCGGCTCAGGTCATGATCCCAGGGTCCTGGGATCGAGTCCCGCATCGGGCTCCCTGCTCCGCAGGAAGCCTGCTTCTCCCTCTCCTGCTCCCGCTGCTTGTGTTCCCTCTCTCCCTATGTCTCTCTCTGTCATATAAATAAAAAAAAAAAAAAAGAAAAGAAAAGAAATCAAGGGCTATTAGAAGTTGTGCTATAAAGGAAAGAAATGATACAAAAGTAGAGGGAAAAAACCCAGAAGACACTATCTAATACCAAGAAATAAATTAGAGGAAGATATATGCTAATAAACACGCTAACAAACAAAATAATTTTGAGACATATATATTAAGCATATAGTGTTATTCCACTCAGTCGTCCTAAAATCTCCAAGGGTAGTTTGCAGGGAAATACACTGTGGCAGGGCAGGACTGACTTCCAAATAAGGTCTGGGTTGTAGGTCCAGGTGTGCATCCTTGGGCTAGTCACTGGCCCCAGCATTCAGTCTGATGTTAGGCTGATAGGAGTCCTACAGTGTCTTCTAGCTCCACAATACTGGTTTTTCAGTGAACTAGTGCTCTCCTTGTAAAACCTACCATTTTGGATATCATGTTTCTTTCTTTTTTTTTTTTTTAAAGATTTTATTTATTTATTTGACAGAGAGATAGCGAGAGCAGGAACACAAGCAGGGGGAGTGGGAGAGGGAGAAGTGGGCTTCCTGCCGAGCAGGGAGCCCAATGTGGGACTCGATCCCAGGACCCTGGGATCATGACCTGAGCCAAAGGCAGACGCTTAACGACTGAGCCACCCAGGTGCCCAGATATCATGTTTCTAAGGAGTGAAATCTTCTGTCATTGGTGAGGAAGACTGGAATTGCCACTGATGCATGGAATGGCCATTTCAAAGACCAACGTTTTAAAGACAATCTTAAATACATCAATGCTTAAATAGCAGTCCTACATGATTTATAGAAGTAAACTCTGATTTGGCCTCTGCTTTAAAATCTTTGGATGAAGTGTGTTAATTCAAGATAACAATGGATAGTGTATAAAATATACAAACACAGCAAATCTGTTTGCTTGTTTTCAGTCATTTATGCACCATATTAAACTGTGTGATTTACACCCCAATTGACAGCTCCTAAGTAAACTGTTCCAGAAATATGAAATCTTCGTCTAATAATTCCCCCCATATGTTTCTGGCAAATAAATAATTGAGGCTTAAGAGAAATAGTATCTCTGCTCTCATTTCAAAAGAACAAAGACACAGTATCCATTTCTACTCTTAAAAAATTATTCACATCATAGATCACTTAGTTTGAAGGAAGCCAATATTAATATTTCCTTTTCATCTTACGGTGCTCATACAGTAGTTCAGACGCTTTCCACACATCTGCCACTTAGATGTAGATGGGCCACGTCCTCTGACGATGTACTGTGAACATTCTCATCTTTCAGAATTCTCCAAAGGACTGCCAAGCAACTGTTCGGCCTAAATCCTCTGGCTAATCAGCCGGTGGCATCAGCCCAAGTCAATGGAAAGAAAAGGGAAAATGCGTCTTTGCTGTTGAATGGCAAGCAGCACTGGAATGGGGCACCGCCGTGCACTCGGCCATTTTGTCAGAGGCTCACTTGGGTAATCAGGAATTTAGGTGAACCATTTGAAGCATAGTTTCTTCCTCTTCAACTGAAACTATGGTGGGACAAAGGGCACAGCGTGTGAGGGACAGGCTGTGAGGCAGGTGGCGCTTCTACCTACCCTCCCTGTCGCACCTTCTCCACCTTCTCAAGAGCCCCAGCCAAGACACCAGCATGCCTCCCTGACTGAGAAACAACACAACCAAACTAAGCCCAAACACGAACTGATCTGAGTTTCAGTTCTCCTGATACAAAAAGAAGAAAATAAAGACGCATTAAACACATGGGAATTTTCTTCACGTGGAAGGAGTGTCTGCTTCAGTGACTCTGGAGAGCCCAGCCCAGCAAGCCTGCTTTCTTCCTAAGCTCACCTCCGTTTCTCCCCCGGTTACTTCCATGAGCATTCTTTGTCAGCGCATAGCATTTCCCATTTGGCAGGAATAATCTTTCTAAGTTTGACAAGGTTTAAGTAATTTCAAATTGTTTTCAAGGCTCACTTTCAATTCATGTTTTAAATTGCAGTATACGAAGCATGTAAAACACTTGTTTCAATGAGAACATGATGCTTGCACTTAGTATTTACACAATATGAAATAAATCATGTCAGAATTAATAAGGTCTAATTCTATTAATGTCAGAAAAGATTAACGTAGGTTCTCTCTTCTAAGCAGACTTGCCCGATTCTCTTTGAATTATTCTTGACAGTGTTAAAATTAGACTAAGCCTACAAATAAAATAGGCCAGCAAATAAATTGAAGTAATAAATTAAGACACTCTGTAAATAAAGGTATCTGCACTAAAAGGAGCAGATTTGATTGAAAACCCTTAGCAGGTTTGTCATCAACGATATACTTCCTAGTCTCTCTCCTGATGCTTCTAACTGTCTCCGAATTGGGTTTGTTTCCTTTGTGTGTATTTTATTAGATGAAATTTTCATACTCTGGATGAAAAAGTTAATGATAATTAGAAGACGCTATACCAAAGCAAGTGAGCGTGATTTAAAAACATGACAAAAGGGGTTTCACTGGTCAGGTGGATTCGCCTGATTGGAGGTAGCTAAAATGTGCATGTAACCTCATGGGTTTGTGCAGTTAGAGAGAACACGCATGGAGCATTTACCTGTACTCATCCTTTTCATTTCCAAGTTTGCTCCCTCCTACTAACTAGTGCTTATGGAGAGGTGTTCTTGTAAGAAGAGGGAAAAATAAGAGGTGTTTGATTTAAGCTTTTGCTGAGCCTTTTCTATCCAGCCTTGTAAAAGCGTTGCTTTCAAATAAAAAAAAAAGTTATTTAAAAATATGGGTAGCATTCCAACTGGTAGTAAGTGATATTATTCCTGTAATTCATTAAGAGAAATACAGATCAGGCTGGGGGAAGTGGCAAGGAGAGAGATGACATAAAGTTGTCTGAAATAGTGTAGAACAACGTAAGAACAATATATGAACTTACAGTACTATGTTATTTTTTTTTTAAGATTTTATTTATTTCTTTGACAGAGAGAGACACAGCGAGAGAGGGAACACAAGCAGGGGGAGTGGGAGAGGGAGAAGCAGGCTTCCCGCCGAGCAGGGAGCCCAATGCGGGGCTCGATCCCAGGACCCTGGGATCATGACCTGAGCTGAAGGCAGACGCTTAACGACTGAGCCACCCAGGCGTCCCACAATACTGTGTTCTTAATGGGCAGAGTACTTGACAAAGGATGTTATGGATATAAGCAAATGATCAAATTGTACAAAATATGAAATATTACGGCTTTATAGGATGAATTAGTTGTTTCTTTAAATTGATCCCCACCCAACACTGGATCCTTCAAACATTAGGCATATTCAGAATGATACCTTTGCTCTCTGTCTCATAAATTTTATACCAACTGTAGTTGTTAAGACAAATGTGATCATTTTGCTGTAAGAAAGCCAAAGACTCTTACATCACCAAAGGCAGGGGATGGGGAGTGGTGTAGTCAAGAACTAACCATGCCCAGAGAGCATTGGCCTTTGCCCCTGGCCTCCTGGAAGGTCATCTCTAAGCCCCTGGAAGGTCCTGCCTGATGGGAGTATCTCTGTTTACCTGGGGCCTGGGGCACTGATTGTCTACAGTGTAATTTCTGGTGGGGGTTGTGGGATACGTGATATCAGCTCAACTTCAAGAGGGTCTGGGGATGAACGATCAAACAGGTGGGCAATCAATTATGACAGAATCCTAATAAAAACTCTAAACACCAAGGCTCTGGGAGCTTCCCTGTTTGGCAAAACTCCATGCGTATTACCACACATCATTGCCAGAAGAAGCCAGCGCTGCCCACCGTTGCATGGGACAGGACAACTGGAGGCTTTGTGCCTGGTGTGCCCTGGTCACTGCCCCCCAGCCCCTCTGCCCTTGGATGACTTTCCTCTCTATCCTTCTGCTGCAACGAACCACAACTGTGAGTAAAACAGCTTTCAATGTGAGTTCTAGCAAATTATCAAGCCTGACTGTTGTCTTGTGGGGACCTGGAACTTAACAATTGGTGTCACAGGTGAGGGAAGGGTAGTCTCATTTCTGCAGAGTAAAACACACAATCATTTATGGAGTATTTTTACCGAAAATACATTAAAATAGAACGTAATCATGAGAAACAATTAGACAAATCCAGAATATGGAACAGTTAAAACCAACTAGGCTGAACTTTCAATTATGTCAACAGTCTGAAATCAGGTACCAAAAAAGTGCAAAGAAATCTTCTAGTATAAAGCATTATAGCATTTGTGAAAGAGAGAAAACATTTCTCCTAACCATGGAACAAAGGTCTTTTGTTTTAGACACTTTAGGCCAATGTAAGTGACATGCCCATCCCTGTACCCCTGAGAGAGAACAAGGGATTTCCAGCATTGCCTGGTGTAGAGCTGGATTTGAAAGCAGTCCTGGCAGAGTTCAGGAGGCTGCTTTGATTTGCTTTGCCTATTCAGAGACCAGCCCCAAACCGAGGATAGAATTGTGTTTCCTTATCAGATATGTTCTATGCAGGAAAAGTAACAACACCGTCCAAGGCATACACATACTTTGTCCAGATTTTGGGTTCAAACACAGCAGAACAGTAAATTTAGTCCCCTTTCTCCTGAAACCGAAGAAGGACTACAAGCATGGAGATATGTATAAAATTTGGACTCCCAACTGCAGAGACCTAATTTTGTTTTAATACAGCTCAACATAAACCAACTATCCTCAAGAGATAACTGACAAATAGTAGCTACTTGTAAACCACTAATTAGCACTGCTTGGAATATCCTTTCCCTATATTTTATAGGTACTCCTGCCTGAGATATTGCTAATATGGGTGGAAAATATCTCTAGCCATTAGTACCATGCTTCACCATGAAACATGTCCCCCAGTCCAACCACGGGTGGTTAAGAGCAAGATTCAGATGTGTTTTTAATTTCTAGATCCAATCTAACCAATTGGAAACATCTCGTTTATATTCTGGTATCCAATTTTTTAAAAGTTCTACTCCCTTGAATTGCTTTCTATTTTATTCTGTTATTTTTAGAATCAGAATTGTAGCTTCAGAGGTCATCTTAGTGACCATAATCAATCAATCAGGACGTGGACAACACACAAGTCAAACCAGTTACATACCATCCCGCAGACCTAGGTGGCTAAAGGGCAGCCTTCTCTTTGAGCAGGGGTGGGAGGTACTTCTGAGAGCAAGCTTTGTGCTAGACCGTGTTCGGCCAGGGAGCCTACAAGTTAACATATACCTCACTGGTAGTTTTGACCTGGTCATAATGTTCTCTCGCGTTATCCCCTCTTCCTGATAATTGCTGGTTTTTCTCTACTTTCTCTTCATGCTACATGGAGCTCCAGAGGTTAATTGATTTGTCTGTATTTCTTAAGTCATGGAGACATTCCATCGCTAGGGCATTTCCTAGAATTTTAAATATACATTTCTTTATTTTCTTACTTTGTATTCTGCTCTACAGTCCTTCCTTTTGTACAAGTAAATGAATATATGAATTAAGAGTCTGATTAAACAAACAAAAAGTAAAAAATTAGTTTTCCTTAGAAAAATTTTATTGCAATCCTCCTAAGATTGCATGCTAGGGCTACCAGCTCAGGACTCACCTGTGTGCAAGCCAGGCTTCTGACTGTACAGTTCTTTGCTGCGGAATGCCATGTCACTTGAGGAACAGTCTTTCTTGCCATTCTTGGTTGAGTATGTGATGCAGTATCATTCACATTCCAAAGGCTCCTTATTTCTATATAGCCTGAAAAACATTTTTTTTAGACATTATCCTCAAAATTCACATAGTAAAGCTGTATGGCCCAAGAAAACAGATTGGAGGCCTGATCTGACCTGTGTGTTGTCACATATAAGAAGACCTAGTCTAATTTCTTATGGACGCTAAGATGACCTTGTGATCTAAAATCTTATGATTCAGGGCACCTGGGTGGCTCAGTCGTTAAGCGTCTGCCTTCAGCTCAGGTCATGATCCCAGAGTCCTGGGATCAAGCCCCACATTGGGCTCCCTGCTCTGCAGGGAGTCTGCTTCTCCCTCTGCCTGCCGCTTCCCCTTGCTTATGTTTCCTGTCTTGCTGTCTGTCAAATAAATAAATAAAATCTTTAAAAATAAATTAAATAAAATCTCATGATTCAAAAATAATAGAAGAAAGTAAAAGTGACTCAAAAGAGTAGAACTTTAACAAAATTGAATAAGAGTTGAGCAAATTACATGTTTCTAATGTTAGATAGAACCTAAAAATTAAAAACACATCTGAAACAAAAATAATATTAAAAACAAAAGTGAAACTAAGAAAGAAGGAAATCACATTTAAAAAAAAAAAAACAGGAATATCTCAATTTAAATGAGTCAAATACATGATCAGACAATACCGGTGAAAGAATGTGCAGATGATTAGAAAATGAATATAAAGTTTTAAATTACATGAACCTAGGACTGCAGCTAGGAATGTTGTGGTTAGGATGTTGAAATCAGAAATGATAGGTTTGTTGCCAGGACACATAAGTCGAATAGCTTTTTTAAAAATCCATGGTATTTACTTCATAATTTAATATAGAGTTAAAATAAAATGGCCATTAATTTGAAGCATTTTGTTAGAGAAGAAATCCTGATTTCCGTCATATCAGTTTGAGTAATTTTGTCTCTGATTAGCCTAGAAGAAAATGTACATACTAAACCGGCTTTATTTTTAATTTTGGAAAATAGGCTTATTTTTCTTTGTTTTGATAAAGGAAAAAAAATCAACATGATCAAGCCTTAAAATACTATTTGAAATTCAATCCTAGGATAAATACACTGACAGAAATAAATCATCAAAATGGTCCATTTTCTTTTACTGGCAAATTATACATTCCCTATAAATTCTCAAAAGACAAGTAAATACCAATTTGTAATAGTTCATAGCTACAAAATGGAAAACTGGTCAGAAAAGCCCATGAAGCTGAGATATCTAGCATTTCCACGGGAACATATAGCAGTAGGATGAACAATGGGAACAAAATCAGTTCTGGAAAAGGCTTCCTAACCTGTCTACATAAACATAAAACATTGACTTCTGCACCTGACAAACCTCATATCCATAGATGGACCACACAGTGGACTGCCAATCATTTCCCTCCTGACGTGACATAAAATATAAAATATGAAAATTGTTTCAATCTTTACGGGAAAGAATCAATTTTACTTTTAACCTGCTCAATCCTCTCACTGATGTTCAATAACAATTTATCCTTTAAATGGTACTTAATTTAGCCTTAATTTATTGTCTAGCAAATGCCTCTGGGCAAAATTGAATTCAATAAGAACCCATTTTGCCTTCTTAAACTTCATCCTTTCAAAGATATTATAGCACAAATTATTTTAGAGTTTTTAACTTTATTTTTGGTGTAATTTATTTAATGAAGACTAATAGAAAATCAAACAAAGCGGTGCCTGGGTGGCTCAATTGTTAAGCGTCTGCCTTCAGCTCAGGTCATGGTCCCAGGGTCCTGGGATCAAGCCCCACATCGGGCTCCCTGCTCCGTGGGAAGCCTGCTTCTCCCTCTCCCACTCCCCCTGCTTGTGTTCTCTCTCTCACTGTGTCTCTCTCTGTCAAATAAATAAAATCTTTAAAAAAAAAAAAGAAAATCAAACAAAAAATTATCTTCATTTGTTTTCAAAACCATGTCAGGCTTCTGGTTGAAGGTGGGAGAATGAAGAGATCATGTGAACAGTTAGCAAACGGAGCAATTAAAAATGCACACATTTAAAGATGCTGGGAAGCATCCGAAAGCAAAGAGGAGCAGGGGGAGAGTTGAAACTTGAACAATAAAATTGGAAGGACGGAAAGACGTGACTTTCCAATTGCAAGCACAGTGCTCAGCCTCTGCAGAATGATGGTGGTGGGAGAGACCCCAGCCCCACTCGTCAACGTGCCAGGGAGTAGCATTCAGGGCTGGGAGTGAAGCTGGAAAAAAGTAAAGGGGAAATCAGGGTACTGTGAGAACCACAGGAGTAAAAGAACCTATAATTAATTAATGGGCCCCGAGGATGAAGAGGAGACATTGCATCCACTAAATAAAAACAGGAAAGCAAGAATAAGGGAAAATCAAGACACATGAAAGATGCCATGGGAGTTGAGAATAAGAGAAGAAAACTGATGGTTCGATACAAGGGTGGGGTGACAAAATCAGGACAATTTCTCTGAATTAGTATAAAAACAAAAGAAGAAGAGACATAACTTTAAAATATATGTATATAATAAAATAGGAGCATAAAACAATTATGTCCAAAGCCCTACTTGTATGTGCCTCTGTGTGTGTACACATAGGTGTGAGTGGGTATAGTGATGGAGACAAATGTATTAAGAAAATATACAGGAAAAAGTGTTGAATGGAAAAATTACAAACTGCCCCACTGAAACTGTGTGCAGTACCCAGTGAAATGAATGCAATGATATAAACAAAGGCATGTTTTTGTGAAATCTGAAAACACTAGGGATGAAAAGATTCTCATAGATTATAGAAAGAAAAATACGTCTTCCTACAGAGACACAGAATTCAAAACAAATTCATATGGTTTGAAGTCAGTGTACAATGGGAGGGAAATTAAAACTGATTCCTTTCCTGCCTCAAAAATACTGGTGGCCAGAAACACAATGGAATATGCCCTTCAAGTTGGGAAAATAAATTATTTCCATCCTGAAAGTTTATGTTCCTCAGATCTGTCAAGTGAGGAGAGAATCAAGACATCTTCAGACTCGCAGTGACTCAAGATCCTTACCCCTTCTGCACTCGTTCTTTCAGATCTGGTTTTGTTTTCACCCCCGAATATCCTCCATTTTACCCTGTCATTGAAGTTGTCTCTTTTTGAGACAGATTGTTCACTGGCTTGTCCCAAACCTTTTCAAGGCTTCTCACTGCACTTAAGATAGAATCACAACAGTTAATGTAGCTAATGATGCTATGGCACTATGGTTGGAACTGAGCCTTTTTTATTTTATTTTTTAAAAATATATTCATTTATTTGAGAGAGAGAGAGAGAAAACATGAGTGATGGGAGAGAAGGGGCGGAGGGAGAGGGAGAGAAGCAGACTCCCCACTGAACTCGGATCCTGATGTGGGGCCTGATCCCACAACTCTGAGATCATGACCTGAGCTGAAATCAAGAGTCAGGCGCTCAACCAACTGAGCCACCCAGGTGCCTCAGAACATGTGTTTTTATATGAATTAAAAACCAGATCATCTTGGGAAGTTTGGGGCTAATTTGAACAGCACATTGGCAAGAATCAAAGCAGTCAAGTGGTATTATAAAAATACTTGAACTTTACTTCCTTTTTTTGTCATTTCCACATTATCTTTCTCTTCTTCTTTTGGTAGTTTTTTGGCATTTTTAAATTTAATCATGATACATCGATTTGGCACTGCCTCCGTGATTTAGATAGCCATGTTCATCAGAACTCTTCAGAGAAACAGAACCAATAGGATGTGTATATTTGTAAAAAGGTATTTATTTTAAGGAATGTAAGGCTCACATGATTGTGGAGTCTTGGTGAGCCCAAAATCTGCTGGGGGAGCAGGCTGGAGACCCAGGAAAAAGCTATAGTTTGAGTCCTAAGGCAGGCTGCTAGAGAATCAAGAAGAGCTGATGTCACTTTACTCAAAATCCACCACTTTAAATGAAAATCTCATAGAACAACACCCTCACAGAAACATCCTGAATAATGTTTGACCAGATAGCTGGGCGTTGAGGCCCAGCCAAGTTGACCCATAGTATCATTCTCATTATCAATACCGCCAACCCCACTGAAGCATGAGTTGTAGACATCACAGTCCTTCAACCCCAGAAGACTTCCTCATCTACTCCCAAGAACAAAGAATCACCTTACTCATCTATGGTGCCGTTATCAAATTCAGAAAATTGATCATGACAGTCCTAGTACATAATACAGGATTACATTCATACATCATTAATTGTTCTAGTGAAGTTCTTTCCCAGCATTTTGTTCAAGTCGACAAGCAGTCTGGTTGGCTGGTTTCCTTCAGCCGCCATGCCTCTCTAGTCTTCTTCTGGAACAAGTCCTCAATCTCTGCCTTTTATGACATTTACATTTTTTGAAGCATATTTTCAAATTGTCCCCGGATTAGTAAATTTTTTTTTATTATGTTATGTTAGTCACCATACAGTACATCATTAGTTTTTGATGCAGTGTTCCATGATTCATTGTTTGCATATAACACCCAGTGCTCAATACAATATGTGCCCTCCTTAATACCCATCACCAGGCTAACCCATCCCCACACCCCCCCTCCCCTCTAAAACCCTCAGTTTGTTTTCCAGAGTCCATAGCCTCTCATGGTTCATCTCCCCTTCTGATTTCCTCCCCTTCATTTTCCCCTTCCTTCTCGTACTGTCCTCCAGGCTATTTTCTGATTGCTTCCTTATGACTAGACTCAGGTATCATTTGTTTGTTGGCAGAGATGCTCCCTGAGGTGCATGTGCTCAGTCCATCATGCTGGAGACACCTCCCCATCCCATCTGTGCGTGGAATGTTAGCTTTAGGCTCTGGGCTGTGGTGGTATCTGCCAGTTTTCTCCAGTGCAGTGACCTTTTCCTGGTGTTGTGAATAAGCAATCTCTGGGGAGATATCTTCAGGTTCTTTGAATATCCTGTCCCCAGTGAATTTTATCAAATGGTTTTAGCATTCATTGTTACTCTTACCTGCATCATTTATTACTACCATGTTTGCTAAGTGGCTATTCGACTACCTCCATCATTCCTTTTGTGTTTACTAGTGGGCATTCCACTGTGAATAAGGCTTTCTCTCCCCACCTCCACTTTCTGAAGTTAATTTAATCATGTACTTTGAAATCAGCTTTATAAATATTAAGCTATGGCTAAAATAGGACAGACAGTAGATATATGTCTGGTATATAGCATGTCATGTGGACCTCAGATGGAAAACTTAACCTGAATTTCATCCTGGTTCTACTGATAATGTGCAGGGGATGTTAGTTAGGAAAACCACTCACATCTCTAAGTTTTGGTATTTTTATCTATCCAATCTTCATTTTAGACTATTTAATATGAACACTTTTTTTAGTTTTAATAGTCTATGGCTCTTAAAAAAATTCAGTCAGTCTTTGTGTGGCCTAAAGTATCTCTAAGAGAGGAAACTCCCCCTTCTCAGTCTTAATAACAGCCAGCTTGATTAACTGCAATTAGCCAAGAATTGGCAAAGAATTCCTAACCCTGTTAAACTTATTTTGGTTCTCATTAAACTTTTAAATCCACTTACTTTCCCGTTCCCGTGTCTATTTCAAGTTATATTTCCATCAGTGTTTCTCTTTGGCAACCATATTTGGAAAATGCACAGATTGAGCACCAGTGTGGGAGGAATTACACAGCTAAAAAACATTCCATGAAATGATCACGGGTATTTCAGTTTGCTTCAGGATTAATTATAGCCTTATAATTCCCACATCAAGGCAGTCTGTGGGTTAGAAGGTTGGGCCGACAAAGTTGTCATCCCAGTAATGACATTCAAGGGGATGATTTACTCCAACAAAATCTGTATCAATTTCAACCTAAACTTTTAAAAAAGCCATATAAGCATTAAGAAAAATGGCCCTAGATATGTTCCTAGCAAATTCTGCCCTATAAATTCTAAAACTGTGAGAAAAATGTGGTTGAAAACTGAAGGCTGACAAAATGTATAACCTTAGGAACCATAGGAATGGTAATTTTAACATCGTTACTAATACTTAACAAGAATCTAGAGAGCAAAATGAAAAATCATTCTGGGGATAACATGGGGAGTGTAAAATAGTTAAGCATATATCAAAGGTTTAAAGTTTCAATTTCATAAACACAAATATATTCGGTCGTTCCTCTTGATATTGTTCAGAGAATGAATTACACATACGATACAACAATTTGTTACTTTCATACCTGTCATTTTCAAACTGTAAATTTTAAATTGAAATGTTTTAAGGAAGGTTTATAATTCCACTGTGATTATCCTAGAAATAAAATATTTAAAAAATTACATGATAAATGGTCACTTTATCTTTATCTATCATCTGATATGTATATGCATATGTGTACATAAATATATCTTTATAAATACATGAGTGTAATCGACCATTCTTATTGAGTACTTCCTTGGAAAGGGGTGCTAAGCACTTCACGTGAATTATGAACTTATATAAATTATATCATTTAGTCTTTTTTTATTATGTTATGTTAATCACCATACATTACATCATTAGTTTTTGATGTGTCATTTAGTCTTTTTAAAAATTCTAAGAGATATCTACTACCATTGTCCCATTTTGCAGTCATGGAAATCAAGTCGAAAGTGATTAAGTTGTCCAGAACCAGACTATTAATAAATGGTAGGACAGATCATATGCAACTAAGTACTGTGTTTTTTACAGTTGACTCTTCAAGAACATAGGGTTTGGGGGTGCCCACCCCCACACAGTCAAAAATGCACGTATAGCTTTTGACTCTGCAGAAACTTACCTTCTAATAACCTACTGTTGACCGGAAGCCTTAGTGATAATATAAGTGATTAACACATATTCTGTATGTTATATGCATTATGTACTGTATTATTATAATAAAGTAAGCTAGAGAAAAGAAAATGTTATTAAGAAAGTCATAAGAGAAAATACATTTATAGTATTGTGCTGTGTTTATCGAAAAAAAAATCTTCATTGTAAATGGACCCTTGCAATTCAAAACCATGTTGTTCAAGGGTCAACTGTATTCTTAAATTTATTTATTTAATCAAATGACTTGATATGGATGCATTTCACTTTTTCTTTCAAGGCATATTTAAAACCCATATACAATGTGCATGTTTTTATATTTACATATATATGTATATATTTACACTGACAGAAAGCACTGTGTACAAATCCATTTCCCATCTGTTTTTCACAGTATGAGGAGCCCAGCCTGCCCATGTGGGCTGTCCTAGTTTACACTCTGATGGACTGTGACTGCATTCTCTGGTGAAATGTGGTTCTCTTGGTCAATATTAACCTTCAAAGCCTATAGGCCCATGACTGTGGGACTGGGAAGCTAAACTCCTCCTCGGGGTCCGTTAATGTAACTGTGCGGGGGCTATTCTCACTCTACTCCACTGTTTCCAGTTCTTACGATGGTGTTGACGGCACAGTACATTGGCTGTGAACTTGAGAGTCAAACGGAATTCTATGGGACTGAAACCCAAACTCAGAGGAGTTGTCTCCCAGCTCTGAGCCTTCTGCATGCACTCTATCATTCTATCAGCTGTCGTAAGATGATGAGGCACCAGGTAACACCAGCCAATGCCATGGTGTGAGCCCCCTGCCTCCTCTCTCTGATTCACAAGACATTCTGAAAGTCTATGAGTGGTGATTCTAGAAGAAGCCTTGTGGCAAGTGAAGGGAAATTCCTATCAATATTGTAAAATAAAGTTTCCCTCTTCATTATGAAAAGTCCAATGTAATCGACTTGCCACAGAGTAGGGCTGGTCCTTCACAGAACGGTGTAATGGAAGGGCAGTCAGAATTGGGCTCTCCTTTAAATCTCATCAGCCCAGGTGAGTGAAATGGAATAAATTTATGGCCATTATTTCAGAAATTTATATGAGTAACTCAATTGCTTCTCTTTTGGGTGCTTCCCACTTCCCCTCCTCTCCCTTTCATTTAATGATTAAAGCATGTCTCCGAAGGCTGGCTACCATTGTTAGAAAGCTTCCATAGCAAGTTAAAGATTAGCAGGAAAATCAGAGCTCCTGGATTTTTGAGCTGGTCATGGTAGCACCCGCTTTTTGTTAGTCCAATCTCCCCCAGGAGTTATGAACGTGCAATAAGTTTGAAAAGTAGAAACCCAGGAAGGAAGATTTGAGGACAACCAAGGTGGATGACACCCCTGCCCCCTCTTATTTAGAGCTTTTGATCCCCAGAGACCTTATTTTATATCACAATTAAAAAGACTTGAAGAGTACCGCATCAAACAAGCATGCAAAAATGAAAGCAGTGTGGAGCCAACTGGGTGCAGTTAATTTTTAATTATATTCTCTCTTCTCTGACTGTATTTATTGCCAAGCAGCTGTAAGGGTAGAACCCACCAGAGGGTAAATCACTGGTTCTGTGTGAACAGGAATATTGTCATAGTACATGGTTCAGAAATAGATTACAAGTGAGACACACAATTCAGAACAGCTTATTTTTTCCTTCTGAAATGTCACAGTAATACAATCACATCTCAAAAAAGCCAAGGTGCACAGCCACGTGCAGAAGCGGAGGCTCTCAAATTCCCCTCCCTCCCACTTAAGGAGAGGTCCTGTTCAAATCAAAAGAAAAACATCAGTGCCTGAATGGAGAAGGAAACAGCACAAATTAGAAAAACAATCTATGAATGCCTTTATATTCAGTTCAAGAACCATCCTTTCCTTTATCATTTGGGGACTTAAAAAATAAAAGGGAAATTTGTGCTTTTATGAGAGCTGAGATAGGGTCAAATCCCTCATATACTCAAAACTTCACTGCTTTTTGCCCAAACCCCATGATACTGCCTTGGAACAGTACCAGTCTGTGACCAAACACACCACGCTGGCTGCATCCTTCTAAGTGACACCTCCTAAGGTGAACACACCCAGGATCTGTCAAATATGCTAGCATACACACATTTGAGGTTGCTGACTCATGAGTGAGAACTGTGGCATCAGATTTTTTTCAGCTCTATTGGTCATGGATAAAATGATAACATAAAAATAAAAGCAAAGAGAACAATAGCTGTTGTCCCTCCAAATCCTCTGAAGATACAGATTCCAGGATAAATCTTTCGGAATTACTTGAGTTCTCAAATACAAATGAAAACAATTACAATCAGTTCCCAATAACATGGAAATAAATCAAGAGTGCAAATTCCTTGGGAGATGTGTTGATTGGTTGATAAAGTGTTGATATTGAAATGCAACAGCATTATAAGATGCTTACTGCGTTTGTACAGTGTTATATCCTATTTATCAGGAGTAAGTTAATTTTTTTTTCAGTTTTTCAAAGACACATAAAATCTTGATTGTCACTTTTAATATAAAAACTAACCCAGCACACCTCACCTTTCAGATAAGCCTAATGGAAGTTCCTACATGAAAGGTATGATTTTTCTCCATGTTCACATTGTTTTGTTTTGTTTTGTCCCATTCTGGGGTGGCTTTGCTGTCGTCACAAGGGAATGTTTTATTTTAAGTTGTCTTTAGACTTGTTTTTAAGAAAAATTCATAACATGGTACCAAGCATTAGAATTGGTGAACAAACGCAACTTCTACTCCCATGAAAGTGTTAGATTATTCATTTTTAACCCTGTTGGATGTGTACCTAAGTCCCCAGATTGTATATTTATCAGGAGAGCACTTGAGTGTTTCCTTTGTAACCGTTAGATCCAGGGACAATTTGGGTACATATGTTTCTAATTGACTAGCGCTTAGCTCATCCAAATCTGGTTTTGTGGAGGAAATGTGATGTCCAAGAAGCTGCTGGGAGGCACTTTTCTTGGAAAAAGGAAGTCGTGTTCTTTTATTTTATAGTTTACAAACAGACTTCTAAAGATTGGCATTTATTTCTAATGTATGAATTCACAAATTGCAAGTACGTTCTAAATTCGGCAAGGCACTCTTCCAGTTCTGATTAGGATGATGTCACAGTATGAAGCTGTAAGGAGAAGAAACTCTAACACTGGTGGACCAAGGAAGGAATGACTGCATTTCCAGCATTCCTTTCTCTTGAAATTCCCTTCAACTGTGGCCAAATCACTTGTGCACAGACATGGTCAACCCACGATGTCATATTTCCTGGTAAGTCTAGAACAAAGTTATATAGCTCCCAGACCAAGTTTGTTTAATATTTTTAAAATAAATTTTATTTTTTTCTAAAGATTCTATTACTCCATGGAATCCTTCCAACCTTCAATACATAATATGTTTAGATTTTGATAGTTCCATTTTAGAAAATAAGTCATCCATTCCTTTCAATATTACTGGAGAGCGACTGAGTCATGGTGTAAAGTTCAAAGCCTTCAAAGCCATAGACCTTGGTTCTTCCTGCTTTCTCGGCTATGGGGTCTTGTATGAAATACTTTATTTTTGTGTTTCAATTTCTTCATATATAAAATGGGGGCATTAATGTTCACCTGCAATTTTGGCAAAAAAAAAAAAATTTAAACGAAACCCTCTTGCACTGTTGGTGGGAATGCAAACTGGTGCAACCACTCTGGAGTACAGTATGGAGGTTCCTCAAAAAGTTAAAAACAGAACTACCTTATGATCCAGCAATTGCACTAATAGGTGTTTGTCCAAAGGATGCAAACATAATGGTTTGAAGGGGCACACGCACCCCAATGTTTATAACAGCAATGTCCACAAAAGCCAAACTATGGAAAGAGCCCCGATGTCCATTGACAGATGAATGGATAAAGAAGATGTGGTATATATATACAGTGGAATATTACTCAGCCATCAAAAAGAATTAAATCTTGCCATTTGCAATGATGGGGATGGAGCGAGAGGGTATTATGCTAAGTGAAATAAGTCAGTCAGAGAAAGACAAATACCATATGATCTCACTCATATGTGGAATTTAAGAAACAAAACAGATGAACATAGGGAAAAGAAAAAGAAGGAGAGAGGGAAACAAGCCATACAAGACCCTTAAGGATAGAGAACAAACTGAGGGTTGAGGAAGGGAGGTGGATGGGGGATGGGCTAGATGGGGGAAGGGGATTAAGGAAGGCACTTACTGTGATGAGCACTGGGTGTTGTATGTAAGTGAAGAATCACTGAATTCTATTCCAAAAACCAATATTGCACTGTATGTTCACTAACTGAAATTAAAAAAAATAAAAATAAACAATATCATGCCTGAAAACAAGTAACAGTGGTTGGCATTTGTAGTGACTTAACAAAAGCTAATTTCCTTCCTTCTTAACAGGAAATCTCCCTACCATTATTGACAGCCAATCCCTATAATGAGTTCTGCTAGATAACAAAAACCCACTTTTAATCACATTTCAGGGAGTGAAATTCCTATGGCAACTGAGATTTATTATCTTCTTGGAGAATTCAAAGTGTTCGATGGATGGTGAAACTACATTTTAAACCAGAATTTAAACGTATTTAATTAAAATTTTAATCATGCATGATAGACTTTTGACCTCCCTACAAAGAAGAGAAAAATTGGAGAGCTTCTAGCCAACTCTTTTGTTTCTGTCACCCTCAGCATTTCTTTTATCACTGCTGTGTCTTCCGAGCATCTTATCAGCTCTGACTACAACTCCCAGGTCTTTGTGCCAATCCACCGGAGCGCTGTTGAGAAGGAATGCCAGAGTGTGGATACGCTTATTCCACCACAAATCACTTCTTGGAAAAAAGGCAAGACTGAAAATATAGATGTGGGTGTGTCCAAAACTTAAAAGAATCTTTAAAGTCCACCTCCAATGTTTAAATTTTTAAAATGTTCTTAATTTACTATTTCATCCGAGCATGTTAATAGTCTATGCAATATTTTATTATGTCAAGTCACAGTGGAATTGGGCAAGTGCTCCAAATCCATAAAACTCAGGGAACTTATCCTACGTACATGTTCTTCGTTGCCTGCTCTCTGATGGAGACCATCACCAATGGTGCTGCTCTGACCCTGCTTGGACCCCACTGCTGTATCACACAGCCCTCTGCACCTTAGGGATTGCTCTCAGCACTATGTCTGTTTCAGTTTTACATCCCTGTCTTCCTATGACTACGACCCTTTGAGATGACCACACCTTGCTCTTTACAATCAAGGTGACTTCAGAAGAGTCCCTCTTACTCCCCTCCTTCTAGCCTCTGACCTAGGATATATCCTAAGAATATCTCTTTGTGTGCTTGGAGATAGCAGCATGGCCCAGGAATAAAGAACATGGCTTTGGGCAAATCTCAACTGAAATCCCTTATTAGCTGTGTGACCTTGGATGAATTTCTTGAATTTTCTGACCCTCACTTTACTTCATCTATAAGATGAAGAAGTTGGCCTACATCCTGCCAAGGGTGGCCATGAAAATAACATTTTATAAATCATTTAAGGTTGTTTCTCATTTAAGATTTCCTCTTGGTTCTTTACTTCTACTTCATGAGTAGCATTCACTAAAAATACTTTTTATTTGCAGCTAATAATATTCAGCTTTATAAATGAGTGTGAATGATCCAGCCAAGAGAGCTGTCTGTACACACAACCTGGAGGAGACCTTGACACAGATCTTGCAAACTTAACATTCTGTAGAGAGTGCCTTTTGCAGCGCGTTTCTACTCGTGCTGGGAGGCAAAGCCATAATGGCCAGGTGGTACCCACATAGCAGAGAATGACCTCTAGCAATATTTATACGAATTTATTTACTCAAGCAGGAAGACTGAGAATTATTGAATACTCAGTGAGCAAATTTACAGTCTAGTAAAAAGTAATTATATAAACAAGAATATAAAGAGATTCTGATATTAATTTCCACTTTCTCTTCATTATGGCATTGATTACGGTGCATGATATAAAGTGAATGTTTGTGTTCCTCTAAATTCATATGTTGAAGCCCTAACCCCCTAGGAGGTGGGGCCTTTGGGAAGTGATGAGGTCATGAGGGTGGGACCCTCATGATGAGATTAGTGCTCTTGTAAGAACAGACAGGAGAGAGATGATCTCTTTTTGCCATGTGAGGACGCAGCAAGAAGCGTCTTCTGCAGATTGGGAAGTGGGTTCTTACCAGACATGGAACCTGCCGGCCCTTTGATCTTGGGACGTCCAGCTTCCAGAGCTGTGAGCAGTAAATACACATTGTTTAACCATCTGGTCTCTGATGTTCTGTTCTAGCAGCTTGAATGGACTAAGTCAGTACACGTCAGCAGGAGTAGTTAAAACTTAATCACCTTTGTGGTCTGGTTTGTATTTCTATTTGTGTGTTTTCTAATTATGTGTGTACATTTCTGTGTGTTCCATATCCTCATAGACCCTTCTGGCCAGTATTGGGAGATTGTATTTGTGTGGAGCCTTATTATTATGACTGGATTTTTGCTTTTCGATGGTTTTAGTTCACTTTCAGCCCATTCTCTCACCATGGGAATTTGGAGGAAGACATACTAATCAAATTTTCTTGGCAAGCCAACTTGTTTATTTATTAGCTTCTCTTCCAGTTGCTTCTCTCTCTCAGCACTCGCTTACCATACCCTCTCGCCTAGTCTGCCTGGAACATCAACGAGGGGTCGGACAAGAATTGAAGTGGTGTGTGCTGGTTTTCATGACAACTGTTTTCTTAGTTCTCACAACAGCTAAGGAAATCACATAGGGTTAGAGCAAGATTCTCCAACCTCTCACTACTGACACCTTGCACTGGATGATTCTCTGTGGTGGGGCAGTCCCATGCATTGTAGGGCATTTAGCAGCATCCCAAACCTCTGCCATTAAATGTCTATAATAGCCCCCTCCCCATCACGAAAACTGAAAATGTCTCCAGATGCCGTCAAATAGCATGTGTGGGACAAAAAGCCATCCTCCGCTGAGAACCACTCGTTTAGAGACAGTACTTTTTAGTACGGAAATTACATTCAGAAAGGATAAGTTCGTATGTAGTTACTTGACTAGCTCAGTATTAAATGGCATACAAAATACCTTATAATTACTAGTAACTATAATAGCTCACTTACCTTGAGCACCTGCCATACAAGAGACCCTACGCCACATTCTGTATGTATATAACCTAATTTTATCCTTAAAACAACACTAAATGTCTGTTACAGACGTATATAAACCTAGGCAGGGTGTACAAACACACGGAGGACTTCAAATTTTGTTGCCTTAGAAGTTACTTGAGGCATCCACTGCAGAGCCTCATAAGTTTTCCTCACTTTATTCACGATCAATTGATTTGTGTGTGTGTTTTTTAAATATTTTCCACCATTGATTTCTATTAGAGTGTAGCCATTAAATGATACTTACCATAATTTCTTTCTTTGAAATAAATCCTGCCATTTTATTTTATTTTCCTGTGTTCTCAGTGTCGGACAATACAATTAATTGATTTTCTTTTCCGTGTATGTCAACTTGTGTATTTAAATGTATTCTTGCCGTTTAAACTGTCACTTTGGGAAGTACAGTGACAATGGAGTTTGCCTCTGGCCCGTGGGAATTGTTAGTAGAATGATGTTACCCAGATTTTCTTCTTCACTGATGAAAATGGATTTTCAGTATGCAGTTCAGGATTTTCAAAAGACATGGTGAATACAGTTACCATTTTATATGTCTCACAACTCATTCTACACTCACAGTCTTCATGTAGTACAGAAGAAGAGAGATTTTTATTTTTATTAAGAAAGTCACATTTATTTAAGAATATTCCTCCAGAATATGGTCGCATTATCAGAAAATCTGCAAGCAACGTGTCCAGTGGAGAGGGTGAGAATTCATAACTCACTGTCAAGTCACTGAGGCACTAGTAGAGGCTGAAATTAAAACTGTGTCTGAAGACAGATTGACATTCAAGGCCAAGTTTCTACCAACTCCTACAATTGATGATAGAATTTTACCGGACAGGCTCATCTGGACAACTTGAAAAATTATTTCATATCCTGAACTCAAATGATTAATAAGTATTTTATTCCTCTCAATAAATCACAGACTTATTGAAGATAAATGAACAGCCTTCTCTATGTCCAAAGTGCATCAATAAAGAATTCTGTATGTTAAAGAAAAAGTGACTCCCAAGTTATAAATGTTAAACATGCTACTGAATTCCTAAGGCAAGACGACTTTCTCCATCACGGCCCCTGGGCCTCACTGCACCACAACAACCATGCGTAACTGAGGCCTCTTCCCAATGTCCTGCATTTCTCTGGCTTCTCAGTCTCTGCCTAAATGTTGGAAGAAACAACAAAAATTCTCAGCCGTGGGTTTCCTACAGCATTTCAAACTATGTGCAAAAGCCTGTGGTGCGCCTGGTGGGTTTTGGTCTTACATAATCCAAGAACGAGGACAGAGTGCTATGGACATGTTTCTGTTTTGACTATGACATATACCAGACAGAGTTTCATCACTGGACAGCAAATGAAGTAATAGCACACAAAGGGCTAGAGAGCATGACAGGCAACAGTAAACAGGAAAGTTGTTAATCAAAAGAACAGAACTTCGGGTGGTTGTTCTGAGCAAGTACAATCTGAAGTGCTCATTGGTCAAGAATTCTATAGTACGCTGAAAAAGTAATATTTAATAGTTTATAATGCATTTCATGTTTATTCACATAACATTTTCCACATATTGGAGAATGTGCTAAGCATCTGCTTGACAAATCACCACATACAATGGGCATAATATTTCATTACTCACTAGCTCTGCACCACTCAGCTTAATAAAGACCCAAAATATTGGATTTTTTTTTCTGTTCCAGAAAATATAGTAGACAACATAAAAGATGAAACCAGGTCTTTCTTCAACAGATATATTGGAAGGATAATGGGAAGTTAGTTTTACAAAAGTTCTGAACAATTAAGTATTATATATTTACTCAACAAAAAACAATTTCATAAGACTTTAGGACTATACATGTGCTGTTTCCTGTGGCTGTCACTGGGTTTAGAATAATAAAGAAGTCAGATGAGCTCTTCTCTGCTTTTATGAATTATCTATTCCAGACTGCAAAGACAAGCCTAGACACATTTACAAGCAAGGAGGATGGCCATCACATAACATGGATGCGAGGCAATGAAGGGACTCAGTGGGCTGCAAAATTAGTGTAAAGTGTCGTGAAGGACAAACTCCAGATATGATATTGTTTCCAGAGGAGCCTCTTGGAAAAGCAAACAAGTGAACTGAAACTTGACCTATGATGAGAAGTTGGGCATGTGAACATTCCAGATAGAAGGAACAGAAAGTACAAAGGCCTTAAAGCAGAAAATTGCTAAGAGTTTTGAGAAACTGATAGTAAACCAGCATGTCTAGATTCAAGTTATTTGGGGTCCTCAAAGATTCTATTCTCGATGTATTAGAGGCCACAGAAAAATAGAAAATTTTCTTTTGGAGAGCTCACATCATCTGCCATGTGAAAAATGAGTTGTAAAGAAGAGACTCTTAGCAGGTACATCATTTAGCAGCTATTTTATGTAGCACCGGTAAGAGGCGACAGTGGCTAAATCTAGCATTAGCAGAGATTCGTACCAGAGTGGATTTATTTGAACTTATAACTGATATAAATGACTGAGAAAATTTGACACTCAAGGGGCCTACTTCAATTTTTTTAAATAGTTCTTTTACTTAAATGAGCTACCTTGAGTCATCCAACATTTGCCTAGTTTTGGTTTATCTATCCTCTTTAAGAAACATGTTGATAAGTTGGTCCGGGTTCAAGCCAGAGTAACAAATACTTACAAGATTACAGACCAGCACTTAAGAATTAGGAGCTGAATGTATTTAGTGCTTGTGCATTAAAAGAGCTAAATTTATAGTTCAGTTTTAACAATATCTACAAAACTAAGCAAGAATGTTAGATATGGTATTCTTTCCACATCCTGATCACATAAAGAAAGGAAAGAATAATTCTACTGTAGGGATAGAAATTTTTTTCTTATATCTTTCTAGGTTCTTTGGCAGACCTAATAATTAAATTGACATAAGACAGATTAATGGAGAAAAACCAATTTAATTTATTACGTAGGGGCGCACCATAAAAATAGACCCATTGGCAAGTCAGGCAGTTGAGGCTTACATACAATTCTGAGCTAAGGAGAAGGGGGTAGGGATCTGTGGCTTCAAAAGGAAGGAAGACAATTCACACAAGATGGGAAGAGTGGATGTTTGGTAAACAGATGTTTCTCATGGCATGCAGAGGCAGTGGGTCAAAGAGAGGAATTTGAACTCTGCACCAGCTGCCCCCAGATTACCACACCTAGCCCACACTCTTTGTAGACATTTCTGGTCATATCTCTCTTCTTGAGCCAGGCTCCCTGTCTCAATTCTTAGAGGCAGTTAAGGAGGAGGTAAAAGCTCTTCCTGAGTCTTTTGGGCTTTGATGATCTTCAGCTCAAACTAATCCACACACCAAAGTGGCATATCTTGGGGAGGCTCATTCTGAACCCCCTCACTACTCTAAGAAGTAGGTGATATTTATTTTAATGAAAATTATTTCAGTAAAATAATTGAATCCATATTTCAAGAAGATAACACCAAGACAAAATGGGGAATTAGCACAGACTGCTAGACTAGTTCTTTCCCCAAAATCAAGCTTGAAGAAGCTAGAAAGATAGAGGAAAACATCATCTGGGCAACACACACAAAGACACAGACACACAGACACACAGACACACACAGAGTGAAAAACAAACCCTGAGGGACAACAAGGCCCAGCATAAACTGTTGTGTGTATGGATTGCAGGGAACAAGGTGTTATATTTGTTGGCTACACATAGCATATGAATTGCAGGAGAAAAAAAACCCCACTCTTACTTGTCCTGAGTCACGCACTGGGATGATTATCGCTGTCCAATTATTACAGAAATTGGAAAGGAATTGTCCTAGGTTAAGCTGTTGAAGAAAACAGGTTGACCAGCTGCCTTTGGACACGCACTCCTGAAGAACACCTCCACCCAAGGCAAAAAGCTGAAGGAACATAAATGAAAAATATTTGCCTGCCAATTCTGCATCCACTTAAAAGTTTAAAAATAAAACACTGGCTAGACGAGTACACCATAACAGAGATAAGTTATCAGCAGTGGCTCTGTGTTCTTTGGCACACACCGCTTTGGCCACATTCTCTCCATTCCAGTGGACCTCACCTGGAGACACACAGACAGGGGCCTGCCTTTGCCCCTCCCTCGAATACTTTACCAGACACGGTGATGAGAGCCCCAGAGAAAATGGGGAGTACAACCATGATGAAGGTGACAATGGATGAGCCAACATACACCTAGAAGCCTGAAAGTTTGTAAAAGATAAGGAGTTTAGAATAAGAAAATCCTTACAAAGGCAAGGATGGATAGTTTTCATCTGAAAAAGAAATAAGAACTTATCAAATACCAAAAAGTACCATTAAGCACAATGTATAGGAGTTGGAATAAAAGAAACAAGCCCTGGGGGAAAAAAGCAAGACTGATAAAGCTGCAGAATGAATGACGGGAAGCATGCCATCAAGGAAGCCTTGGATAAAGCAGCAAAAAGAGATACACATTCACAAGCAGGAATGTCAGCATCTGGTAACAGGAGTCTGGTAAGAAAAGAAAAACTACAGGAGAAGAGGAACGGCTAAGCTCTACTCTCCCGTGAGCTAGAGTCTCCAGGCTGCACAATTCATCCGGGACTTCTGCACATTATAGTTGAAACCTTGTGCCCTTTGCCAACTTCTTCCCGTCTCCCTCTCTTCCCCCCAGCTCCTGATAACCACCATTCTACTCTGGGCTTCTGTGACTTCCTTCCTTCCTTCCTTCCTTCCTTCCTTCCTTCCTTCCTTCCTTCCTTCCTTCCTTCCTTCCTTCCTTCCTTCCTTCCTTCCTTTCTTCCTTCCTTCCTTTATTTATTTATGATTTTATTTATTTGAGAGAGAGCGAGTCCAAGCCGGGGGTGGGGGGAGAGCGACAAGCAGACTGTGAATTGCGTGCAGAGCCGCAACGTAGGCCTCAATCTCAGGACCCTGAGACCATGACCTGAGCTGAAATCAGGAGTCGACACTTCACTGACTGAGCCACCAGGTGCCCCATCCACATTTTTAGATTCCACATACAAGGGAGGTCAAAGAGTATTTGTCTTTCTGCGTCTTATTTATTCACTTCACATAGAGCTCTCCAGATCCATCCACGCTGTCTCAAATGGCACCATGTCCTTCTCTCTTAGGGCTGTGTTAACTGATTAGCTTGTGATAATTATTTCACTCTGTGTGTATGTAACATACACATACATCTCAGATCATCACATTCTACACCTTAAATATATGTAACTTTGTCATTTATCTGTCAGTAAAGCTAGAAAAAAAAAAAAGGAAGAAAGGAAATATTTGAGGAAAATAGGATGACCGACTTCTTGTCTTTTCAAATAGTGGGTTTCGAATTGACAAGGCATCAGAATCACTTGCCACAGCGACCACCAGAGCCTCAGTTTCTGATTCAGTAGGTCTGGTGTTGGGCCCAAGAATTTGTATTTCTAGCAAAGTTGAATCCTTCTGGAGGGCATACTTTGAAAACCACTGTTTCAAAAAGGTGAAAGTTATCTGATTTAAATGGCCTATAGAATACTAAAGAGAACTGAAAAAAAAATTTCAAAAGAACACATTAAAAGAAAATTGAAGAATATATTCTCTGATGATCATTTAGATGCTTCAGAGATAAAGAGGGACCACTGACAAAGGTAAAATTCAGACTGACTAAACTGGACCAAGAAAGTAATGAAGTAATATTTTAAAACTTGGAAGGAAAAGGCAAAACTTTATCTGTAATTTTATAGCAACCCAAATTGTTTTGTAAAATAAGGGCATAATACTTATTATCTCAGCCACATGAGGTCTTTGAAATCTTGCTTCAGAAAGACCATCTTAAAAAACCCTTTTGGATCCAGGAGGCTTCTGTGAAATTGCAGCCAGCTAACATTTCAGCTTGTGAGTAGAGTAGAATCTCAACCCTTGTGCTTCTTGACACATGGAAGACTGTTATTTTTGTAGAATGCCCGTCAGTTTCATCATGTCAGAGCAGTAAATATTATGTACTATGCAAAACTTCTGATTCATCTACTCTATTATTAGGAACTGGTCAGAACTCTTCACTATCCTTGCTTCTGTGATAGGAAGGAAGAGTTAGGGCGGCCACTATTTGTAGGTGATACGGTCATCCACATTCAAAAGCCAGAGACTCAAACAAAATTTAGAATAAATAAGAGATGTAGTGAAAAGAAGGGCCATATGCACCCCAATGTTCATAGCAGCAATGTCCGCAATAGCCAAACTGTGGAAAGAGCCGAGATGCCCTTCAACAGATGAATGGATAAAGAAGATGTGGTCCATATATACAATGGAATATTACTCAGCCATCAGAAAGGATGAATACCCAACTTTTGCATCAACATGGGTGGAGCTGGAGGGGGATTATGCTGAGTGAAATAAGTCAAGCAGAGAAAGACAATTATCATACGGTTTCACTCATATGTGGAACATAAGGAATAGCATGGAGGACATTAGGAGAAGGAAGGGAAAAATGAAGGGGGCGGAAATCAGAGGGAGAGATGAACCATGAGAGACTATGGACTCTGAGAAACAAACTGAGGGATTTAGAGGGGAGAGGGGTAGGGAGATGGGTTAGCCTGGTGATGGGTATCAAGGAGGGCATGTACTGCATGGAGCACTGGGTGTTATATGATAACAATGAATCGTGGATCACCACATCAAAAACTAATGATGTGGGGCGCCTGGGTGGCTCAGTCGTTAAGCACCTGCCTTCGGCTCAGGTCATGATCCCAGCGTTCTGGGATCGAGCCCCGCACCGGGCTCCCTGCTCGGCGGGAAGCCTGCCTCTCCCCGCTCCACTCCCCCTGCCTGTGCTCCTCTCTCACTGTGTCTCTCTCTGTCAAATAAATAAATAAAATCTTAAAAAAAAAAAAAAAAAACTAATGATGTATTGTATGGTGACTAACATAACATAATAAAATAAAATAAAATAAAAATATAGACGAAATAAGAGAGTCTATCAATGTCGCCTAACAACAAAGCTACAAAAAAATATGGTATGATCTATACCAGCAGTAAAATGTAGAAAATGTAATACTGAATAAGATATTTCCATTACCCCTCAAAAAAATATGACATTTCAAAGCACTGACTGAAGAAAGAAGACAAAGATCTCTCTGGAGAAAAAAAATTATACTTACTGAAGGAACTTTAAGATGGAGAGACATCCTATGATTAGTTGGTATTATTATTAGTTACTAAGTATTATTAAATGATGATTGTCCACATATTACATGATCAGTTCTATGATGTCCTATCAAAATTCCAGATGGATTTTCCCCCCACATTCAACATTTATCAATTTATTATTTAACATCCCAGTCAATGCAAATGTTGTTAATGCTAAGATTTGACAAAGCTACCTGGTGGATATACAGCTGGGTGTATTTTTGTTTAAAATATTTAAATTTAAAAAATTAAGGTTTTATTTTATTTTAGAGCAGTTCTAAGTTCACAGCAAAATTGAAGGTAATGTACAGAGAATTCCCATATTCCTCCTTCCCCCATACATGCACGGCCTCCCCCGCTGTCAACACCCCCAGCAGAGTGGCACTTCTGTTATAACTGATGAACCAACAGTGACACATCATCATCACCCAGAGTCCACAGGTTACATCAGGGTTCGTTCTTGGTGTTGCACATTGTAGGGAGTTGGACAAATGTATAATGACAGGGATTTATTATAATATCATACAAAGTATTTCCAGTGCACTAAAAACCCTCTGTGTCTTCCTACTCATCATCCTCCTTCCCCTAGCCCCTGCCATCCACTGCTCTTTTTACTGCCTGCCCAGTTATACCTTTTCCAGAATGTTATGGACTTGGAAACATGCAGTATGTACCTCTTCCAGATTGGCTTCTTTGAGTTAGTAATATGTGTTTAAGTTTACTTCATGTCTTTTCATGGCTTTATGGCTCATTTCTTTTTAGTGCTGAATAATATTCCATTGTCTATTTATTTATCCATACATCTACTGAAGGACATCTTCACTGCTTCTAAGTTTTGGGGATTATAAATAAACCTGCAATAAACATCTGTATGTGGGTTTTTGTGTGGACATAAGTTTTCAACTGTTTTGGGTGAATACCAAGAAGCATAATTACTGGATTATATGGTAAGATCATGTATAGTCAGAACCCACCAAACTGTCTCCGAAAGTGGTTGCCTGCAGCCTTTTGCATTCCCACCAGCAAGAAATGAGAGTTCCTGTTGCACCACATCCTTTCCCCACCTTGCCAGCATTGGGCGTTGTCAGTGTTCTGGATTTTGTTCATTCTAATAACCGATTTTTTAATGTTGAACCAGTCTTGCATATTTGAATAAGTCCCACTTGGTCATAGTATATAATTCTTTTTATACACTGATTGATTCAATTTGAAAACATTTTGTTGAGGATTTTCACATCTATGTTCATGAGAGATATTGGTCTATAGTTGCCTTTTCTTTAATATCTTTGTCTGATTTTGGTTGTGAGTTTGATATAGTCTCTCTGCATCTATCCTCTGATAGAGACTATAGAGAATTGGTATATTTTTCCCTTAAATGTTTGATAGAATTCACCAGTAAGCCCACCTGAGTTCGCAACTTTCTGTTTTGGATGATTTATTAATTATTGATTCAATTTCTTTAACAGATACTTAACCTATTATATACTGATATATATATATATTACTATCGATTTAATAGATAAGACTTTTCAGATTGTTTATTTCTTCTCTGAGTTTTGGGAGATTATGCCTTTCAAGGAATTGGTCCATTTCATCTAAGTCATCAAATTTGTAGTCGAAGAGTTATTCATAATATTCCTTTATTATCCTTTTACTGTCTCTGGGACCTACAATGATGTCTCCTTTTTCATTTATGACATCCTCTCTCTTTTTTTTTTTTCCCTTAGTTAGCCTGGTTAGATCTTTATCAATTTTATTGTATTTTCAAAGAACCAGGTTTTGGTTTTATTCACTGTCTCTCGATTTCACTGATTTCTGCTCAAATTCATATTCTTTCTTTCTTCTGTTTACTGTGGATTTAATTAGTTCTTTTTCTGGTTTACTAAACATAAACTCAGGTTATGGATTTTATATCTCTCTTCTTTCCTAATATGTGCATTCAACACTTTAAATTTTCTTCTGGTCATTGCTTTCCACAAATTTTGATAAATCGTGTTTTAATTTCCATTTAGTTCAAAATACTTTTTATTTTCTCTTGTGATTTTTTCTTTGATCCATGTGTTATTGAGAAGTGTGTTGTTTAATCTCCATATATTTTGGGTTTTTCCAGATATCTTGCTGTTACTGATTTCTGGTTTAATTGTGTTGTGGTTTAAGAGCAGACATTGTGTGAGTTCTGTTCTTTTGAATTTGTGAAGGTATGTTTATGGCCTAGAATGTGGCCTATTTTGGTGAACGTCCCTTATGAGCTTGAGAAGAGTGTAGATTATGCTGTTGTTTGGTGAAGCAGTCCATAGGTGTTAATTTTATCTGGTTATTTGATGATGTTGTTGAACTGCAGGTGGATTTTTTTGAGGAAAAAGCACTATATGTAAGTGTTTTTTTTCCTCATACCCATCTCTAGGTATCATTTCTATTCCTGCTTTACTATGGCTGTCCCTAATCACCACCATAACCATCTTCTTCCTAACATATTAACGATGTCTAAAACACAACCACCAGTGCATTTTTGAGCGAGCATAATGTGAAAAAGTGTTTGTCAATGTAGGCTTGTAAATTCGGTTCTAATATGAGGGCAACCCATTTCCAGTGGAGTCATTAAGGAAATATTGGGAGGAAAGAAACAAAGTGAATGTTTGATAGTGACATCCCAGTGTAGTATCAGCTCTTCTTTCGATTGTAATGTCAACTGAACATCATTTTACCCAACTACTCCTGATCTGAGGGTACTCCAGCTGGTTCTCCAGGTAGAAGTGTGGTTGGTCTCTCACTTCATCACTGTTCCTAGTGATAAGTCTGATGGTGTCATTTTCTACCTGTTAATAACTATGAAGGGAGAACCTGAAGGTGGATTACGATAAGAACACTGTTGAGGTTTGGCATTCCCTATAAGTAACTTTTTTTTTAAATAAAAATTTTAACTAAACATTTTAAACTATTTAAAATTTATATTTAACATTATTTATAATTCATAAAATATACAAAACTTGTGACAAATTATTTTTATAATTTATTCTGATATTAATGGAGAGGAAATATTTGGGAAAGCATATTCTACACTGAATTGTTTTCTTTAAAGTTATTGAATGCTTTTAGGCAATGTAGTTTAGAGAATTTTGAACTATGTAGTTATTTTTTAAGAGTGCTGTGAGAATTTATGCTTAATAACAGACTTTTTGAGCAGAGGTAGTGACATGTCTGTTACTTTTGAGCTTTATGTCTGTCAAGACTGAGTTCCTTGAGAATAGAAATTTGAAGGTAGCAACCTGTTTACCTTTGCCTACTTATCTTTAAACCTGGTAGGTGTTCAGTAAAGCTTTGTTGAAATAAAATGACATCTTGTCCTTGGCCACTGCCTCATTCTGGGGGATCTTGCCATGGAAAAAAAGTATAGCTGTTGATTTAAATCAAGATGCTCTTAAGAATTTGTGAACTAATCATGGAACACTACATTAAAAACTAATGATGTAATGTATGGTGATTAACACAACATAATAATAAAAAAAATAAAGGAAAGATCAAATTAAAAAAAAAAGAATTTGTGAACTGATTCACCTATGCCAAGTAAGAACTATTCTATCAAACTAAAAGCATCAGTTGCATACCTACTATGTATTTAGCATCATTAGATTGGCACACCTACTCAGTAATTGTGAGCAGATGGAATTAGCTGATATAAAAGAGCATGTGTGTTTTTCCCTCTCCGTCCCCTCCCCCACAAAGTAGAAAAATAGAATTCTCCATCATTTTTTTTTCTAACAAGGACATGTTCAGATGTATTAGTCAAACTTGGAGTCCCTCCAACACTAAAGCTTACATCTAAATTTAGAACTAATGAGCTCTCTGTATGTACCAGACTGGAAAGCACATATTCTCTCCATTAGCATCAAGGCACTTTTATTCGACATAAATCTATTGCCAAAGAGAATATTAATGTTCCTTAGTGTTACTGGCTCACAAAACTCACTCTTTTCTTAACGTGCTCGGGAAAAACACAAATATATCCATCAGAGAAGAACAGCAAGTGTATAGGGAAAACAGAATGCAGAGAACCATAGAGATCTCCATAAAATGGGCTGTAAAGGTCTTCTAGCCCAACACACTTTGACTGCTAGAATTCCTTTCCAAAATAACTTTCCTGCTTGATCACCCAGCCTCTAAATACCTCCCCTGCCAAGGTTCTCTGATCCCCCTTCCCCTTTTGCTAGCTCTGATCGATAGTTTCCCTGGCATAAAATCAAAATCCTTTTGCTACTGCCTCCCAATTAGTTTCAGATATGCTCCTTTGGACACACAGATTGATAACTCTTTTATATGACTTTTTAAAAATGCTTGGTGACAACTACCACATATTCTCCCTCTCTAGTTTCCTATCCCCATGCTTTCCAGTCCTCTTTTCTCCAGGCTAAAATCTTCAGTTCATTTACCCTTCCTCATATGCTCCCATTTCAAGCTGCTTCATCCTCCTGGCCGCACTCTTGTTATGTTCCAAATAACACAACTTTTCTAACAAGGGCATCATGACTTTTAAAGGAAGTTAACTATGGCAGAAATGTGATAAGTGGCTGCTGGGGAAGGTACTCAGTCCCCAACAAATGGTTATGGTTGAAATAAATGACTATTAAAATAGTACATTTGACTTGGGAGAGGAGAGAGTAAACCCATGACTATCTTGCTTACAGAATCAAATGAAGTAATGGTCGCTTTGATGGGATGAGGCTGGGGAGATGAAAAACTTGAGGACAGCCTTAAGTCTACCTTGAGAGGTTAGTACAGATGATATCATCACTTTGCCTCAGAATATAAAGGGTAGAGAGTAAGTTTACCTATAGGAAGAAATGCATAGTATATTGAATATGTTAGCTTAGAGACATTTAATAAAATTGCTGCATAGATAAGTTTATAGAGCAATTACAATATCTATATGCTGGTTATATGCTCCCTTTTAGATGATGGTGATTCCTAAATTTGGAGCAGAGTTCTTTCATCCACGTGTTCTCTAAAACCAATTTGTTCTTTTGAAGCAAAAATCTTTATTTTATACTCTGGGATCTCTGATCTAGGGGAGGTGAAAAAAATCTCTGGCAAATTGATCTGCACAAAACCATTAAGTAATATAGATTTTTTAAAACTTGCAGTGCTAATTCTCATGTTTCTGAAATGAAGACGTTGGGTTGGCTGACATTCTGTGTTTTCATCCAGTTTTCTTTAGGTGGCTGGATACCCTGAGAATTCAGGCTCCAGAACTCCAGGTAGCCAGACCATTTCTATTTGAACTCTCTGCTAGTTTAAACCATTGGCCCATTGTTAATTTTACTTATATATGTATGGCTTATTAAAAGTTGCTCTTGGGGCTCCTGGGTGGCTCAGTTGGTTAAGCAACTGCCTTCGGCTCAGGTCATGGTCCCGGAGTCCTGGGATCGAGTCCCACATTGGGCTCCCAGCTCGGCGGGGAGCCTGCTTCTCCCTCTGACCCTCTCCCCTCTCATGCTGTTTCTCTCTCTCTCTCTCTCAAATAAATAAATAAATAAAATCTTAATAAAAAATTAAAAAAAAAAAA
>NC_138373.1:39713591-39772319 GCF_054177405.1 Leptonychotes weddellii | reverse complement strand
GGAACTCGATCCCGGGACTCCAGGACCATGACCTGAGCCGAAGGCAGTCGCTTAACCAACTGAGCCACCCAGGCGCCCGCCATCTAACTAATTTTTATTTGTGGTCTATTAGACATGAATTTTTGGCCTTTCTCTTATAGCTTATAATCATATTAGCACTAGCACATTTTGGCCTACAGAATTTCACACCTTTCACTGCCTTAAAAACTTCGCTAATTTCTTCTTATTCAAAGTAATTTTTGTTTCAAAACTTTAAAATGAAAATGCATGAAAAACTCTGCCTTATTTTGCATGTGGAAGTTTGAAAACCATGGGCCTACAGGGCAGGATAGCAGTCACCCTGCACAGTACAAGATACTACTGTCCTTTATTATCCAACATTTTCATCTTAACTACCCTTAAAGTCCGACCACATCCAACTACATTCTTCCTACATTTTTGAACATCAAATTTCTTAATTTGTTCACTGCTCTCTAGTCTCTAGACCTATTAGATGTTTTTACATTTTCATAAGTTCTTATCTCTGTTTGAGAGACCTTTCTCTGCATATATGAAAAACCCACAGCAAACACTGTACCCAATGGTGAAAGATTAGAAGCTTTTCCTCCGAGGTCAGGAACAAGACAAGGAAACAAGCTTTTCCCTCTTCTTTTCAACATAGTTCTGGGGGTTTTGGCAGAACAAGAAAAGGAAATTAAAGTCATCCAAATTGGAGAGAAGAAGTAAAATTGTCTCTATTCACAGATGATATGATCATATCTGTAGAAAACCCTGAAGACTCCACAAACATCATTAGGAGTTTATAAGCGAATTCAAAAGTACAGGATTCAAACTCAACACACAATTCAGTTGCATTTATATACACTGTCAGTGAACAACCGAAAAGAGAAATTATGAAACAATTCAAATTATAATAGCATCAAAAAGAATAAGATACTTAGGAATTAGCCAAGGAGCTGGAAGACTGCAATGCAAACTGCAGAAGACCAATGAAAGACATTAAGGAAGAGAGAAATAAAGAAAAACACACCCATCATGGACTGGAAGACTCTATATTGTCAAGATGTCAATACTACCTAAGGCAATCTGTAGGTTCAATGCAATCTCTATCAGAATCTCATGACTTTTTTTTGCAGAAATAGAAAAACCCATTCTAAAATTCATGGGGAATCACAAGGGACGCCAAGCAGCCAAAACAATCTTAAAAAAGAATAACAGGGGTGCCTGGGTGGCTCAGTTGGTTCTGTGCCTGACTCCTGATTTCGGCTCAGGTCATGATCTTGGGGTTGTGAGATGGAGCCACTAGATGGGCTCTGCCCTTGGCAGAGAGTCTGCATGGAATTCTTTCCTTCTGCCCCTCCCCTGGCTCATGATCGCATTTTCTCTGTCTCTCTAAAATGGATAAATAAATCTTAAAAAAAAAAAAAAAGAAAGAAAAGAAGAACAAAGCTGAAGGACACATACTTTCTGACTTCAAAAATTACTCCAGTAATTTGATTTTTGATTACTACACAATCAAAACAGTGTAGTCCTGGCATAAAGGCAGATACACAAGTCAATCTAACAGAACAGGGATCCAAGAAATAAATCCTCACATGTGTAGTCAGGTGATTTTTGACAAGGCTGCCAGTACCATTTAATAGGAAAAGGGCAGTCTTTGTAACAAGAGGTTCTGGGAAAATGAAATATCCACATATAAAATAATGAAATTGGATCCTTACCTCACACCAAATACAAAAATTAACTTTAAATGCATCAAAGACTTAAACATAAGAGCTAAAACCATAAAACTCTTAGAAGAAAACATAGGGCAAAAGGTCTATGACACTGGATTTGGTTGCTTCTAGTTTTCATCAGTTGTGATAAGAAAATGCCAAAGTAGGGCAAAAGCTTCATCACACTGGATCTGGCTGGACTTCTTGGATATGGCACCACAAGACAAAACAGACAAATTGAACTCCATGAAAATTTTAAAAATTTCTGCCTCAAAAGACAAAATGAACAGAGTAACAAGGCAACCCAAAGAATGGGAAAGAACATATGCAATTCATATATCTGATAAGGGATTAATATTCTCTCTATATATATTACATTTTGCTTATCTATACCTCTATAGATGGACACTGGGTTTCTTCCATGTTTTGGCTATATATTAATTGACTCAATCTTTTATTTAGTCTGCCCTAAGGTCACCAAAAATTTAAAAATAGCTACCAAATTAAACTATAAGCAGTCTTTGACAAAATGGTGGAGTAGATAGATAAGGTGTCTGTTTTGTCCACTTCACTTCCTAATATCTTTTATCTTTGCTCAGACACCCTGAAATCTCAGGAAGTGAGTGAGCACATCATACTTGCTCAGTCTAGAGGCCCATCCTATCTCTTGTTAGCAATTCTTTTCTTTGTTACCTTGCTTTGCCATTACCGCAGAGTAGGGGTTCACAAAATACCTTTCCTGTGTCTAATTTCTGTAATGTATGGTCATTTTATTCATTATAATAAAATATTAATACAAAAACTGAGCACATTTTTTTAAAGCCTTTTTTTTAAAGATTTTATTTATTTTTTGACAGAGAGAGACAGCGAGAGAGGGAACACAAGCAGGGGGAGTGGGAGAGGGAGAAGCAGGCTTCCTGCAGAGCAGGGAGCCTGATGCGGGGCTCGATCTCAGGACCCCGGGATCATGACCTGAGCCGAAGGCAGACCCTTAACGACTGAGCCACCCAGGTGCCCCACTGAGCACATTTTTATTGAGTAATTACACTATATGCTTATCTTATTTAATCCTGACAATAACTAGATGAGATGGATTACAGTGTTCCATCATTTTATGGATGAGGACCCTGATGTTGAAAAGAGTATGTAATTTACCCAAAGTTACCTCTGCTCCAGTCTGGCTAGCTCCAAAGGTCTTGGTCATAAGCTCTGAAATAAGATTAAGGAGAAGGGGGGGAAACCTGGATGGCTCAGTTGGTTAGGCATCTGCCTTTGGCTCGGGTCATGATCTTGGGGTCCTGGGATCGAGCTTCTCGCTGTCTCTCTGCCACTCCCCCTGCTTGTGCTCTCTCTCTCTATCTCAAATAAATAAAATCTTAAAAAAAAAAAAAGACTAAGGAGAAGGGAGGGCCTTCTAAGAACAGCTTTCCACCCAAAAAGGCCCATTTTAATTCTGAGAATTCTACAATTTTGGCAAGCCTATGAAAGAAAGGATTATGATGGTCATCCACTCTATTTCTGTGAACTAATCACCTGAGGTACTTTCAAAAGAAGGAGGGGTGGTTGTGAAGTGGGTTTAAATGGGAAGAAAAAAACAAGTTTATCATTTTGCAGCTCTGAAAAATAATGATGATCTTCAGGATTAGATTGCATTACAAGTCTGTTGTGAGTTAGCCTGCATGCCAAGAGTGATGTGTTTGTTAATAGGAATATGTTGTTTAACATAGGCAGTGATTATAATCACACTCTAAAATGTCCTCTTACTTACAAAAATAAAAGATTTAAAAAGTAATAATGACTTTTAATCTTCCCTTGAATTTTTTGAAGCCACTGCTTTACTGTTTTCTTTTTTTTTTTTAAAGATTTTATTTATTTGAGAGAGAGAGAGAATGAGAGACAGAGAGCACGAGAGGGAAGAGGGCAGAGGGGGAAGCAGACTCCCCGCTGAGCAGGGAGCCCGATGCGGGACTCGATCCCGGGACTCCAGGATCATGACCTGAGCCGAAGGCAGTCGCTTAACCGACTGAGCCACCCAGGCGCCCTGCTTTACTGTTTTCTAATTAGTGAAAAATCTTATGAAATTATGCATAACTCAATACTTTAAAAATCATTGTTTGCCTAGACTTTGAAATGTTCAGTACTGTCATTTCAAAAATGGCTTTGTGTTTAAATACGAAAATTTGCAAGCAATTAGTTCTTTTGGCGGACTAATTGCTGTTGCTATTTAAAACTAAAATTAAACAGTGCAGCTATTTCAGTTTGAATAGGAAGACTTACTCTCTAACATAAATAAATTCATAGGATGTTTCCTGGGGAGATTCTAGCTGTTTTCCCCTATGCACACATTACCTTGGTCAACTTATACAAAGGGCTATTGGGCTGATGATTAATAACCTGAGATTTCTCTAAAAAAGCTTCAGTGCAATTGATCTGGAAGACACAGTGCTGTCGATTGGGTCATTGATTTTTAAACTTCAAATTCCCTTCCACACTACCAAGTTATTAATCAGTTGCAATGGTTCCACTGCAGATATGCTAATTAATAAACCCTTCTGATTAACTCCTTGATATACCCTTGACCCAATTATCATTACTGCAAACATTTTAAAGTCCTTTATCATATTGTACAAGTAATCTATAGAGTTCGATAGCCACCAAGAAACAGCAACACCATTATTTTTCAGACATGAGGGGAATGACCTCCATTTGGATACTATCCAACTTGGTCCCGGGAGGTTACTAAAATGAACAAGAAAGTCATTTCAGTTTGTGTGTTTACAGAGGCAAAGAAACAGCACCTGAAGCGAGGGGGCCCTGGGCATTAGGAGATATGGGTTCTTTTACTAAGACCCTGTGTACTCATGCGAACTCGAGCAAGCAGTTAATCTCTCTGGGAGACTCATTCCTTAGTGTGAAACATGAGCGCAGTGCACAATATGATTTCTAACCCACGGCACACTTTGACCCAATCCTGGAACAGCTTGTGTTCCTGCACCCCTAGAAAACTTCTGTAGCAACAGAGCTGGGGTAATCATTACCATTGCTCAATGTTTTGATTCTTTGCAACAGATACCAACTGTGATGGTCTAAGCTGTGAAGGAATTTGTTGTACAAATATTGGACAGTCCACGGAGTTTTCCAGAGGGTTAGAATCTCCACAGCCAGAAACACAGACAAACATGCCACAGCATGGCTTGGTAAGGACACGGCTGCAGCTGTTACCCCTGCCCCCCCAGGACCGAACTTTCAGAGTGTTCGTTCCACTTCCTCTACTGCATCCAGAAATCACAGGTTCTCCGTTGCAGAAAGTGGACCAGGCTCCAAGACCCTGGAGGTCTACGCTGTAATGCTTTGACTGAGGCTTAGCAGCGGTCTACATAGCCCTCTAATGACCACAGCAGGATCTGCTGTTTCATATGGCTCAAGCTGGAGGGTTCCTTTAACTCATGTTGAACCTGCTTCAAAGTTATCGCTGTGCCAGGCCGTTCTCCAAAACAGCAACCCTCCCAGGCACTTGATACTGGGTTGGAGTAGTTTGAATTTCCGGATTCAGACTACACCGGCTCTCAAACCGAAGAGCCACATACAGAGAGCAGTGTGCTTCCTTCTTTGTGTCAGGAGATGCAAGGTATAAATGTGTTCTTTACTTTCAAGAGGATGTCACGCCTGAAGCTAATGTAACATTGTGTGTCATCTATGCTCAAATTAAAAAAAAATAAAGAAATTAAATTTAATTCAATTTAATAAAAAAAAAGTGATGTCACAGAATATTCCTGAACTCTTTACCAACACCTGATACTCCTTAATCTTTACTGGAACTTACTTCCCACTGTAGGGTAGCAGAATATATCACCCCAAAGCATGCCACTTGGACAGAAGGATTATTTTAAACCGAACAGAACTGAGAAGAAACAGACAGAAGGAAAAGCTCTCTGTCCTCCCCTGTAAATCTGTAAAGGTGTCCCCCTCTCCGCTTCTCTACCAGGAAGGACAGAAGTTAACCGCTGGAGACATCTTTAGATCCTGATCAGACCAGAGATGGCACAGAGCAGTCCACACAGCAAACCTCACTAACTAGGCTTTATCTCCCACTAGCTCCCCAGAGACTCGCCTCCCTGTAATTTGCTGCCCTAGGAACTCCAATTTCTTTTCCTTTGTCTTGTCACCTCTCTACAAATGTATTGTTCTTTTGCCAAGATGCTCTATAAACTCAAGTTCTAACCCCCCATTAGATTACTAGTCATCTCTGAGTGCCTCCGTGTGTATGCACAATGCATGTGTTAATAATCTCTTTGTTTTTCTCCTTTTAGTCTTCTGTCAGTCTAATTTATGGCTGCCCCAGTCAGAGAACCTAGGAGGGCAGAGGGAACAAGATGTCCTAACTTGTCTACCTCATTATTTGTCTTTATGGTAACTGCTCACCTGCTCTGTACCATCTTTCTCTAGACAGGTCAAGCAATACCCTCATGGCTGCGCATCTACCGCCCACGTGTGCTTCCCTTGTCTGTCACCAGGGCCACAGATCCCCTTGTTGCTCCCTGGCATCTGCCATTTCAGAATCCTGACACTCCACGGGTGCTGGGGAGCTCATGCTCTGCTCTCGAGCTGGCCCCCCAGAACTCCCCGCCAGCCTCATTAGGTAATTGACAAAAAATGTACATCTTTAAGGTGTAAAATGTTACGTTTCATATACATATAGGTTGTGAAATGATGACTTCGATCAAGCTAATTAAGACATTCATCACCTCACGTAGTTAGTACTTCCTTTTTGTGGTGAGAACACTTCGGATCTGTCCTCTTAGCAAATGTCAAGGGCGCAACACAATATTGTTACATGCCATCCTTGCATCCTACATTCGGTCTCCGGAGCTTATCCGTTTAATAACTGAAACCTCATACCCTTGGACCAACATCTCCCGCTCTCAGCAACCACCATCCTACATGTGCTGTGAAGACATACGAGAATGACACAAGAGAATATCATGAATTTTAAAAAGAAGGAAATCCTGCCATTTGCAACAACATGGATGAACCTGGACGACATTATGCTGAGTGAAGTAAGCCAGACACAGAAGGACAAATACCACCTTGTGTCACTTGTATGTGGAATCTAAAAACAGGGCACTCATAGAAGCCCTTGTTTCTTTTCAACTGCAAGCGGATAGACGTGGTGGATGAGCTGTTTACTCCTGTAATGCACGCTGTCCATATTAAACTGCAGCTGAGTAGAGAGACACTGTTTTTTTAATTTTTTTTTTTGTTTTTTAAGATTTTATTTACTTATTTGAGAAAGAGAGAGACAGAGAGAGAGAGAGGGAACATAAGCAGGGGGAGCGGGAGAGGAAGAAGCAGGCTTCCCGCTGAGCATGGAGCCCAATGTGGGGCTCGATCCCAGGACCCTGGGATCATGACCTGAGCTGAAGGCAGCCGCTTAACCACTGAGCCACCCAGGCACCCCGAGAGACACTGTTTTAATAATGTACCTTTGTCATCACTATTCTCCTTCTTACTAATACTTTAGGGTCCTTTCAATGTTTCCCATTTCTTTTCCTTTTCACGTTGTATTCCAACAGGCAAGTCCCGTGATTCTCTCTTTTACCTGTTTCCGAATGAGTTTCACACATCAAACAAGGCCTACTCTGGCTGATGATTTCCGCCCGAGGTGACGTAGTATGGTGAGGACTGATGCCAAGAAAAGGTTCCTCCCTTCTACAAGAAAGCAGAGATGTGACCTCTGTTTGTTCCCAGGCTGGCAGGGGCACAGAGACACTCTGTCTCCTTCCTTTCCAGGGTTCAGTGGTTTTAGAGAGGCCTCGTTAGCCCCTATTCAGGTCCCAAGAGCTATTACTGCAGATGTGAATACAGAAGGAACATGCATTATTGCTGTTGCCTGGGGAGTGAAAGCCAACCTGCAAATGGCACTTAGGTTAGAAAACATGGAGAGAGAAGACTGGAAGACGCTTGAGCTGGTCAAGAAGGACAGCTTCAGCAAGGGCCATGGTGAAAGAGACTCCATATGGCCGGCGCAGATTTGAAAAGAAAAATCTTTTATCCAGGAAGATGGTCTTTTGCTTTCCTGTTACTTCTGTCTTATCAGCAGGAATCGTAAATGCCTTGCATCCATCATACAGGTCTTGCTTTTAGCCCCTCCCCCCTCCGCCAGCTCCTTTGTGTGGATCTGTGGCCGGGGGTCAGCCTGCTGGAGTAAGTGGCTCTGGGGCCATTAGACTCAGGCTTCAAAACCTCAAAACCAAGGCCCCCCACTGCTCCCCTGCAGCCGCTCTCTGTCACTAATTTGGCCTTGGGTACTTGATTTACAGGACAATACATTCATTGACACTCAACAAAGAGAACCCATTAAACCCCAGCTCCAAGAGTGTTGGGGCATTTGATGGGAAGTAACCAGCCACTCCTCGGATTTAGGAGTCTCATCTGAACCCTTTCAAAAATCTAAGAAGCAGCTGAGGATCCTTTGAAAAGCAAAATGGAATTCCCAAGGCAAATACAAAAAGAAACCCAGAGAGCACTCATTTACCTTGTTTTCTGAAGACACATCTGAACGGTCTGGCCTGTCTGCAGCTCTCCAGTTTATGGTTGCTCAGGATAGGTGATACACCAGAAGCAGAAAGGGGCCGTCTACAAACATATATAATTCATATCACATTTACTCCAGAAAAACAAAGCACCTCTGCCAGGCATTGAACACGACGACCCTTGGGACGGGGCAGCCCTGGCTTAGACCCTCAGAAGGGTCTTCCCGGGAGCACACGGTGTCCCCCCCTGATGCCTTTACTCACATGGCCCCTCAGCCTTCCTCACGCTGCAGCCCCTCTTTGATTGCAGAAACCTTATCCTCATAACCTCATGGGGCTGGACACAAAACCTTCTACCTGCAACACTAAGGAAGGGTTTCTGTTTTAAGACTGTTTTTTAAATTACCTTTAAAAAAAAAAAGATTTATTTATTTTAGAGAGAGAGAGAGCAGGAACAGGAGGGGCAGAGGGAGAGGGAGAGAGAAACTCTCCAGCGCAGAGCCCAATGTGGGGCTCGATCTCACTTCATGACGTGAGCCGAAACCAAGAGTCAGACACTCAACCCACTGCGCCCTCCAGGCGCCCCTATTTTATGACTGTTTTTTAATGGTCACTCTGCAAAATAAATAAATAAAAAGAAAAAGAAAAAAAATTTTAAAACGCATATGAAATCAGTCTCAAAATGCTGCAAGCCAATCCTATGCCTCTTGTAAAGGTAGAGCCCGAGAAGAGGTAGAACCAAGAAGGTGTTCTCACTGACGTGCTGAAATGTCTTTGTACAGAACATTTTTCCTGATAATAAAATTGCTGACAAATGCTTATGCTCATTTATAAACCATGTTTTACGGAAACTGAAATTAATTTCCTCTTCTTCTTCCCTCCAAAGGACTCTGGCAAAGTTAATAGAAAAAAAAATACCTTGTAAGACAGAACTGATTATTCATTATTAATAAGACCTGAAAGCCAACGCCCCACGTGTTAATCTTTTAGTAAACTGCAAATGTTTCCACATGCGCATCCATGAACTGTAAGTGCTTTGATTTTTGGCAAATGTTACAGAAGAGATGAGAACAGAAAAGAAAGAATCAAGATAACAGGAATATAAAGACTTTTTTGGGGAAAAGCATGGTGTTTCTGCACGTCATCTCCTTTTGCAGTAAACACTGACATCTTTGTGGATGATCACTGTACTTTGGATGAAACATTACCAGAAAGAAGGTATGTTAAGAATATTTTATAATCTGAAGTATCAAACCGGTCAATTACCCATCCACTTAAGGACAAGGATAAAGGCTAACAAATATCAGAATGGTAATTTTCAAGGCATTAAGAAATGAATTCTTCCCTCTTATTACTATAGAAACAAGAGGCTCTTTTGTTTATTAACGTCATAAACTTAGACATGTACGCAGAATGAGAGTCACACCAGAAGCCTAAATATAGCCAGATATTGAATTAAAGTTCAGGAGCTCTGAGCAGGATTTCACGTCACTCACTGGAAGGTAGATATGGTTCAATTTAATTGTAGGTCATTCATTTTAATTAGATTGTCATGGGAAATTAAAGGATAGTTTGTGCATTAGCGCATATGCTGCTCCAAGACTTCAAATGAAATTAGAATTCTTCTGGCACGTGGGGGAAATGTTTCCTGACTTAAAAGGTCAAAATTAGTGTCATATGGACTTTAGAGCAATTGGTAACCAATAGCTTTAACCATTAAGATGATCACTGAAAATCAATTATGGGTAGACGGAAAAACGGCTAAATGTTGTTCTACTTTTATTTCATGTCGTCCATGTTAGAATCGGTTTCCTTTCAATTTCCTAAAGCCTTCGTCCCTGGAATTAACTCCGGATGGTGATTTCCTAGGTTTTCATTTTCACGACAAATTCGAAAATATCTTTTAATTCGAAAAAAAATATATTTCACTCTGAACCTGTTCTTGTGGCTGTTAAACTGAGGCATATTAACACAAACTTTTTTTTTAAGTTTATTGGAGTGAAAGTTGATTCTAATCGGGCAGTGCCAAATAGGACGTGGTTGGATGCACATTGCCAGCAGGAGTCAGGGAGAGATGGGCAGAAAGTGTGCAGCAGAGCAAGAAAATTATTGATGGGCTGTGGCTGAAAGCCTAGCTGGCGACTCGTGATGGGGTCCTGGGAGCTCTGACTGCGTAAACTTGGGGCATCGGTAGGCCTAGGGTCGGGTTTTCTTACCTCGGCCACCACACTGGGAGAGCCAACTTTTAAAGCTAAGGGTTGACCAGTATGTATTCGACGATCCCACCAGCGGGACAAAATAATAGAAACACATTACTAAGAATCAAAATGGTAAATATAAAAAATTTAAATCCAGGAACTCTGCAACGTGCAGAGGATTATCTCATTGACTGGGGAATCTCCCATTTTCATCCTGGCTCATATAAACCATTTGATCAATGATATAGTCTATCTATTTACTTGCTCAAAATGTCCTTCCGGCGGTTATGCCTGATGGCTAAATGTGACAAAGAATTACTGTGACTTCATTTGGAATCTACACACATTTCTCGCCCAAAATGTTGAACGGATTCCTGCAGAGGCCTGGATTCTTCCTTCCCGTAAGCTAGTCATTTAAATAAACACTAGTACGGCTTCTTTTTAAATCCTCATGCATTTATTTTAGAAATGAACTTGAGGCTGCACTTCGACAATTACACTTTCTAAGTCAGCAATGTATATCCTTTTTTGGCTGCAGCATGGGCTCAGCCTGAGAACCTCCGTTGAAAGTCTTAATAGAAACGAACAGAGTAATAATTATATTACTTAAAAATGAGTGGAGTGATTCTTAGCTGATTACTTCCTACAAGCATAGCTAATCTAACCTTTCGCTTCCCATGCAATAATGGTTAAAATGCTAATTGTTAAGCCTTATTAGACTTAATTGTTATTTGCCTCAGCTGGGCTCATTAATCATTAGCCATCTGACTTCCCATTTTTGAATAGAGAATCTTTACTTAGTGGGACCGAGGAGGACCTCGTGCCAGTGTCTGCTCCCCTTCCCTGGTTCTCTCTCTTTCTTACAGTCTCAGATCTCAGGGTGCAAAGGAGGATGGGAGATGAGAATGGGAGACGTCATGGATAAGATAAATAAAGACCGTGATGTTAGTACACTGTGTGCTAACACACAGAGACCTTCCAATATTGCGCCTCATGCCCCTGGGTAAGAGAAGTGAGCGTGCCAAACACAGCCCTTTCTACAAACCTGCTGACAGAGCAGAGCCCTTCTCCACATTTCTTCCAAGGAATACAGAAGGAGACACAGGTGAACGATGTGGCTGGCACAGAATTAAGACGGAGAAGTTCTGAGTCCCTGCTTGTTTTCTACACGAGACATGGATAGGGCTCCACTTTTGAGCACCCGGCTCCGCTCCCCTGCAACCACGCTGCGAGCCTGCCCGGCTCACTTGCATACGTTTGTAGCAGTTTATTTCCTCATCCCTGACTCTATAGTCTGAGCGCTTCTAATCACGGTATCGAGCTTTTTCACTGATGGACACTTTTCAGGGGAATAAAATGACCACAATTTTTTTTCATATAAACTCTTCCAATTCTGTCTCATTATTCTTTATCATATCCTTCTGCACCTCATCTATCTCTCTTTGCAGGGTTCACACCCAACAGATATTTGTAGACATTTATTATGTCTTTCCCCGGTCGTCACTTAGGAGAGTTATTCATACTGCATTCATTTAAAATGTCTTCATAAATCAATGCAAAGAGCTCCTTTATCATCTTCATTCCTTTTCCTTAAACTCCCATCAGGTCTTTGCATGTCTTGCACACACAATTAGGAATCCAAAGGCCAAATAAATACCCTAATAGATGGGCGCACCAGATTCACTGGGAAGCCGCTTTGATTTTTTTTTTCCTTGTTCAAAGTGACAGTCTTGTGGTTGCAGTTTTAAATTTCATGATCTCCCTGAAAAGAATCTACCATCCTGTCATATATGAGACTTTTAATTCCCACAATCTCACGGTTGATTAGACAGGCAAGAGCTTTTATTCCCAGTTTAGAGATAAAGATGCTCAAACATAAGCCAAGCCTCGGGTATTATGGTTGGAGACAATTTCTATTGTATTTGAGTTCATTTCAATATATAAAAATATATACATTAACACTTTTCTAGTAAGTTGAAACATTTGAAAATACCTAGATAAATTTAATAGAACCAGAAGATTATGAAAATGACAAGTTTTTATATTACTTTTTGGAGCCGGTAATATTTCTGATAAAAAACAGTTCAAAGCCACATAAAAGCCAGACTAATTCTAAACCCAGGAGTCTGCCACAGCTTAAGGAAAAGCCTTTCTTACCATTTCTTGACATATACTATTCCTTTTATTTTGAAGCATGCCTTATCCCTTAAAGTTCTTGCTCTCATCCTGCTGCGGACTGAATGTTTGTGTCCCCCCAAATTCATGTGTTGGAACTTAATCCCCAAGGTTATGGTGATAGGAAGAGGGACCTTTGGGGAGGTGATGAGGACATGAGGGTGGGCCCTCATGAATGGGATTAATGCCCTGATAAAAGTGACCCCAGAGAGCCCCCGACCCCTCGTACCATGAGAAGACACAAAGAGATGACAGCTGTCTGCACCCCTAAAGAGGGCAATCACCAGAACCCCGACATGCTGGCACCCTGACCTCAAACTTCCGGCCTCCAGGCTGGGGTGTTTTGTGACAGCAGCCCAAAGAACTCCCACACCATCCCTGTCCCCAGACACACACACACACACGCACACACACACGCTTGCACACACATACATGCATGCATGCAGCCTAAGATACATCACAATTCCTTTAAATAGTGCAACCCCAGCTCGGGACGTGTTAGGAAGAACTGGGGGACGGAGAAACCAACACGAAGGGAGAGAAGATGAGGTTCGTAGAAAGGGCTGTGTTTAGCACACTCTGCCACGCATTGTGCCAACATTCATTATTTTTTTTTCTGGAAAAGATTTAATAACATGGTTATGGTATAACGTTAAGTAGAAGGAAATTCAAAGAGCAACTTTCAAATCTCTGGATACCATGAGACAAATTTTATTAAAAATTATAAAATTTTGAAAATAAACTGGGAGATATCGCTCTATAATTCTGTGAACAATATGTCAAAACATTACTGGGTGGACCAACTGGAATGTGCATACATTGCTGGTAAGAGTGTCCTTGGTACAGTCACGCTGGGAAACTATTTCAAAATATCTATAAATGTGCACATATGCATGTTCTAAGCCCCAGCGATCCCATTCCTAGGAACGTACCTGACAGGTGTGTATTCTGTCCATCAAAAGACATATGCAAGAAGGTTTAGATCAATCCTATTTTTAATAACGCAATGCTAGAAATAACTCAATAACCATTCTACTGTGCCAACATTCATTATTATTATTATTATTTGACTGAGGCATTAGTATCCAATGATCTTAATTCAACAGCAAATCCTAAACTGTGGGAAGAGCCCACTGGTACAGATACAGAAAGGACAAACAGATCAGGGACTTAGTGAGACTTTTCCACGCTGTGTGAGCAATACAATATTGTTGTTGATGGTACCCAGACATCCTTCCTTTTCTTACTCTGGACGATGCTATTCAACTGAATTTGCATGTATCAAAGCAGAGCATTTGCCTTTCCTGAACTTTAAGGCTGAGCAGTCTTCAGATAAGGATAAATGAAATTCTCCTGGACATTCTGCTAGCCCTTTGGATTTAGGTTGGACAGGTCCTCACTGGTAAAAAGAAGCAGTAAAAAAGACAAGAAAAAGGAAAAAAAAAAGAAAGCTCTATGTTTATTTACCTTGACTAATACCAGTGGCTACGGATCTTCTAAGCAATGACAAAAATACCTCCTGTGGTGAGAAAAAATATTTTCTCTCTATACGTAAGGAATAAAAACACAACCTCTTTGATATTTTCATTCGAAAGTAACAGAAGCACATTTTAATTCCTCTAGGAGAAACCATTTTCAAACTAAAATCTAAATGCTAAATTTATCCACTGAAATTTTAGCCAATAATAGTTACTCTATACAAATAGCTTTACTTCTTCAAAATGAGGACCTAAAACCCCCTCCAGTTGAAATGCTAGTTTTTCTGAACGGTCTCAAATTTTAAATTGTTAACCCACAGTTACAGTTGTGATGAAAATTCCACGTTGATATTCTGACAAATTAGTTTATGTAAATATAGTCCATTTTATTCTCTCTTCAAGTAAATACTAACACATAAACAAATAGAAATCCATTTTATTTAAAATGTGTGTGTGCGCATGTGTGTGTTTACACAGAGGAAAAGGTGGCATAAAAAAATTTAAAATATATAGTATTTACACTGCAAGGGCATAAAAAGTTATTAAAACATCAACTTAGGCAAGGACATACTAGCTAACATAAAATAAATTAAAAATACTAACAGCTCATTCTTTTTTTTTTAAATTTTTTTTATTAAAGATTTTATTTATTTATTTTCACAGAGAGAGAGAGACACACAGCGAGAGAGGGAACACAAGCAGGGGGAGAGGGAGAAGCAGGCTTCCCGCCGAGCAGGGAGCCCGACGCGGGGCTCGATCCCAGGACCCTGGGATCATGGCCTGAGCCGAAGGCAGACACTTAATAACTGAGCCACCCAAGTGCCCCACAGCTCATTCTTACTGAGCACCGGGCATAATACAGATACTGTATCTGTACAATGGTCGCGCCTGGCCATCTGTGGAACAGAGGAGTGGAAATGTGGCTAGTTCAAACTGAAATGTGCTAGAAGTGTAAAATGCACAGTGGGTTTGGAAAACACAGTATGGAGAAAAAGTAAACTCTATCAATAATTTTTATTTTCATTACATATCAAATGATAATACATATTGAGTTAAAGAAGCCAAATAAGGGCGCCTGGGTGGCTCAGTTGCTTAAGTGACTGCCTTCAGCTCAGGTCATGATCCTGGAGTCCCGGGATCGAGTCCCGCATCGGGCTCCCTGCTCGGCAGGGAGCCTGCTTCTCCCTCTGACCCTGCCCCTCTCATGTGCTCTCTCTCTCTCATTCTCTCTGTCTCAAATAAATAAATAAATAAAATCTTTAAAAAAAAAAAGAAGCCAAATAAACTTAACTTCGTTTGGTGTTTTTTCTTCCTGTTTTTAGCGTGGCTCCTAGAAAGTTTGAACTGTGTGTGGCCGCCATCCTATTTCTTTGGCTGAAGGCAGATGCTTAACCCACTGAGCCGCCCAGGTGCCCCCATCCTATTTCTTTGGGACAGTGCTGTTCGCACTTCCCTCATTGTTTCAGATAACAAGCTCATGGGACAGGCCGTGGAGGGACCTGTGGCCACGCTTGTCCTAAGGGCTGGGCGCAGCCCCCTACCTTTGGCCCCTGTGGCTCCCGGGCTCCCGCACGAAGTAACGCCACGGTACTATAATCAATGCTGTGATTCCTTTAATCATGTAATTGTTGTAGAGCAGTGTATTTCTTGTACTAGAATAATTGTGTCTGATTGCTGAAATCAGAATCAGACAACATAGACTCTAGTCATGCTTTGCATGAGATAGCTGTGTCGTTTCATAATGTCCTGAGTACAGCTCCACACTGGTGATGTGGTTATAAATGTGTCCACCAACACATCATCCGTAAAAGCAGCTCCCAGTCTCTCCCAGACTAACCTCTTCCTAGGACGACCGGTGGTGACAGGACATCACTTCCCTTCGGAGGTATCCTAGTGTTGACAAGCGTGGCCTGGCTCACTGGGCCCAAGTAGACTGTTCCTCCCAGATCTGCCTGGTGTGAGGTTGGCACTCCCCAGGGGAAGGAGTGCTGGATGCTGAGTGCTCCCTGCCGAGGCCCTTCCCGCGAAGGCCCTGGCTGCAAGCGTACGTTCCTTTGCCTCTTTGAGGGACACTCAAGGGTGTTTTGAGCTCCAGAGCGTGGGTCGTTCTGACCAAGGTCATGTTGAGGTTGTCCTGCAGTTCACTTTTTCTCTCTGCTCAAATCTTCTTCATTGATTTCCTCACACTTGTTACTTCTAATAGTCTTTCCCGATAAAAATCTTGTAAACAAATTTCAGTCTTTGTTTCCTGTGGAAACAAATCTAAAACAGACAAACTCAGAGTCACATAGCAGTAGGAGATTGCTCAGGTGCATTGTTGAATGACTTAAATACTGTCATACCTGGGACACTGACCTCCCACTACAGGTTGACTCCTCAAGGTCATCCTAAGATAAGATTGGCCTTATCTACAGTCCACTGTTAACAGACTCCAACTAAAAGCTGAGCCGTGGGCGCCTGGGTGGCTCAGTCGTTAAGCGTCTGCCTTCGGCTCAGGTCATGATCCCAGGGTCTTGGGATAGAGTCCCACATCGGGTTCCCTCCTCGGCGGGAAGCCTGCTCTCCCTCTCCCACTCCCGCTGCTTGTGTTCCTGCTCTCGCTATCTCTGTCTCTGTCAAATAAATAAATAAAATCTTTAAAAAAAAAAAAAAAGCTGAGCCGTGCAGTTGCTTGGGAATGCCATTGTTCCAATTCTTCCTTCAAAGATGGTGGGAAGAAGGGAGGATTTATCTGCTTCTGGGGACACATTATGCCAGGGTGCTCCACATGGATGACATCTTCCCATGGCATTCCAGAAACTTCAAGAATCTGGATATTTGGCCTATTTCTCTTCAGTTGGCCTCTTCTGAGAATCACTGTTCAATCAGGTGCTTTGGGTCAATTTTCCACTACTGGAACCTTGTCATTTCTTTCACATACTTTCAGCATCTTATTTGGGGAATTGCAAGCTCATAGTCATTGCAGATGATGTAATGCCTGTCACCCCAGCTTAAATTGTTGATTGCCAAGTTTCCTCATCTTATGAAGCAGAAATTGATTCTCTTACTGACTTCTGAGGGTCAGGAGTGCAGCCTCTCACATCCTGCCTGGGAGCGCCATGTCTGTCATTCCTGATTGCCCTCAACTGAGCTCTGGGGTGGAGAGGCGTTTCATCCCGTGAGATCCTTATCTGCAGTAAGTTATTTTGGTGAATCATCTGATTTGTCCTGTCTCATTTTCAGAACGCAATTTATACTCAGGCAGTAACATTTAGGCTTCCCAACGTATTTTTCAAGAGGAGAAAGGGAAAGAGCTTTCCCACCAGAGCTGTTTTATACTGACAGGGCAAGACCCATTTCACAACAAAGACAAGCTCTCCTCTCTGTCCCTGAGACCCTTCCCGAGCAGCGTCAGTCTGTGTGGCTTTCTGCAGTCCTCCAAGCTCACCAATGCCTACCCAGTGAGATTATTTGAGTTGTGTCCAACCTCATCTGAAGACTAATGGGACATTGAAAAGCCCTCTCTTTTTCCTAATAAAAAAACCTAGAGATCACTGGTCCAAGCATCTGATAATGAAGAGAAAATCAACAGAGTAGTTTCCACTTGTGTTTAGACACATGCTTACAAAAGAAGTACATATTGATCCCGCTAAATCTTCCACAGGCTTCAGGGTCTGGATTTTTTTTTAAAGCCTCACTTTGTCTCCTAGGAGGTTGGTCCCCTAAGGAGTGCTTAAGGCTAGGTCTAGAGTGGAAAGAAGATAGATGACTGGAATACTTTGTGCAGCACAGATGGGGTGAGTCCAGCAAAACCTGTCCATTCTCTGTGACCTTCTCTGATCCTTGCCTGATGAGCTTTCACACTGTGGCTCATGCAATTGCTCTCAGTGTGGTCCCAAGGCTTTTTAGACATATCTATGTATGCTCACCATCTTCTCTGCCCAGTAAATCATCCAAGGTTCAGAAGGTCTTTGTCTAGTTGGTCAAGGCCACTGCCATCAGCTGTGGGAAATCCCTGATAACAACACTGTCCTTCATCCTTTTCCATAGGCTAGAAACCTAGAATCGTCCTAAGCTGTTCCTTTTCCTCTGCTTACCACATAATAAAAGCTCTCCTGATTTATTTCTCCTATACATCTCTCAATCCATCAACTTTTCTCCATTTCTTCCACAGCTACCTGAGTTTGGTCCTTCAGCTCTAGTTTCTCTGTTCCTAATCCATGACCCTTTCCAAAACTTTCCTCACTTACAACCAGAGCATTTGTCCCAAAGATGTTCAAGATACTCTTTTCCACTGTTTACAACCCTTCATGGCTCTTCATTGCTTTTAGAGAAAAATAAAGGAAAATTCCTATCTTCTGTCCCTGTTTGCTCTTTAGCCTCACCTGGTGCCTTTGCTCCCTACCCCTCACTCTTGCAGAGCTGGCCTCCTTGGTGCACACCTGGGCATACCATGCTTGCTTCCACTGGGGGCCATTCTTCCTTCTGCAGGTGCCATCCTGAAACCTTTAGCTAGCTCTTCCCCACTTGTCCTTCAGACTTCAGGACACATATATACCCATGGAAGCCTTTCCAGTCTTGGTGAGTTTTCTTCACCACCATACAATTTCACATAATAATTGTTCTTTCCTTTTACAATATTTACCTCACCTTGTAATTCTAAAGCCTGGGCAGGAACTGTAGGAATAATGTCAGTCTTCTCTAGACTGTTCTTCATGAGAGCAGGTAACAAGTCTATCCTTGTAAAGTAAGTGCAACTACTGAGCCTGAGTCTTCTCCAAAATGCTATTATTCTGCTTTAAACAAATGTCTTAATACAAATGATGTCTATGGTATACATTCTGAAAGACAAAACAGAGAAGAGGAATTATTGGTCTCAAGCATTACCGATACACTGATTTCTCTCACGTGTGTAGAACCTGAGTGTAGCAGAAATTAAAATGCTTGCACCATATTTCTTGGACATCATTTTATATTCAACTCGCAGATCTCAGATCTGTTTTAACTAACTCTTAGATCTGTTTTCCTAATCAAATTCACATTTCTGAAAATTAAATTTTGCTACTGTTGTGCTTTCTATAGATTTCTAGTGGGCTTCTCACCAGACTGTACATGACATAAACGTGTTAGAGTAGCGCATATACCATATGTGCTAACTGTACTTTGCCCTGCGTCTTTCCCCCAGGATATCCAGCTGGCAGATTCCTTGGCTTTCAAGGCCTGGCTCAAGTCTCACCTTCTCAGTAAGACCGTTCTCTTCAACACCGTCACTACCAAAGAATACTAATCTCCTCATCATGCTTTGCCACTTTTTCTTTAACTTCTAACATACTACGTAATTTACTTGCTTCCGTATTTATTATTTATCGTCTGTCTCCCTTAGCTAGATTTGCATTTTATTTTGTGATCTATCCAGGCATTGCAAAAGGGCATAACTGGTATTTAATAAACATTGATTAAATGAATAATAAATGATTCTTTTTCAAAGATGAGCCTACAATTAATATATGAAATAAAGCTATTTTAAAAAAACGTACTCTCCCTTCCTGATTTCTTCCGGACTTTCCCTGAAACTCATATCATCTTTCACTATGTACGTCCTGGCACACCAATGGATCAACCCACTTTTATCTCAGCTGCGTATCTGTACAGCATGCCCCAGCCATCACAGCTGGTTTCCTTATCTAGTAACTTCTCTTTCGTTAGGCTTGAAGGCTAGAGCCCAAACTAACAGAGGCCTTCACTTTTACATGATTATATGTAAAGTCACATACATTTGCTTTTTAAACACTTGACTAAAAGAACAAGAGCAACCACAACAAAAAACCCTTCAGAATAAACTGTAATGGTTTTTACGTGTCCTCTTAGAGAGCATCTAATGGAGCCTATATGAGCCAGCTGAAGCTGCCCTAACAGAATACCATAGATGGATGTCCTAAAACAACAGAACATTATTCCTTACAGTTCGGGAGGTTGGCAGTCTGAGATCAAGGTGTCTGCACTAACGCTTTCTTGAGGGCCCCACCCTCATGACTTCATCACCTCCCAAAGGCCTCACCTCCTAACACCATCACATTGAGGGTTAGGGCTTCAACAGGTGAATTTTGAGAGGACACCAACATTCATCCATAATATAGTCTAAAAACACTTCTGGTAACTTCATTAGCTTATTCTGAGTTTTCTATATTACTTTATAAATATTTAAGCAACATATAATAACAGTGAGGTTCATTAGAGAGTCAGAGTAATTAAGATAAAGTCTGAAATCTGTGCCTGAAATTGCTGATTTTGCGGTTTTGCTTTTCAGTAGGAAAATTGGACACAAATCTTGGGTCACCAGTTTAACTTAGTCGTGTATCCTGTACTCCTGCTTTGTACTTAAAACCACATCTCAAATCCTCCAGTTAACACTCCCATTGTCTTTCCAGATGCTCAAGCATGGCCATGAATAATTAATTCTCCCACTTTAACCTCCATAGGATCTCCACCTGCAAGCCCTCCACTTCACTACTGGGACCCAGAACAATAAGGCTTTCACAGACCCCTAAACTGAAGAAAGCTTCCACGGGTCATCCAGGTAGGTTAGCCGACAGCCTTGTGGCTGACACATGGTAGATCCTAAACATGTATCTGAATGAATTAAATAATCATTTCCACCATGTCTGTGCAAACTCTCTCTCAACATTTTAGTTAGGGATGGTTGAGGAACTTGATTCTGGTCATAAGAGAGAACAGAAGTCTGCTGGAAAAAGCCTTGGCTGTTTGGTTTTGCTGACATAGAGACAAGGCTGGCAAAGCTCGTCCACCTTCTCTCTGCCCTGAACAGAGAAGTGATGCGTGAAAGTGACCAGGAAGCAATGAGATGAAAGGAAGCTACAGGTATCGCAAAGATTCTGGGTTTCCTGTTGTCCAGCTCCTGGAGCAACAGTGGCCATCACATCCTCTAGTTGGCTTTTGGGGGCTGCTCTTAGGAACAAAGCACTCTTAACAGAGACAGTTCTTTATTCAGATCTAAAACACTGTAAGAAACAAGCTGGTGCAATTTAAAACCTTCTTAGTAAACAACATTACAAAGAAATACATAAAAAATAATTCCAAAAATATTCTGAGATCATTGCTACGAAAAAGCTTATAATCAGACATAAGGGGGAATATGGAAGTTGTAATGGACACAACAGGTACCTACTTTTCACATCTATGTTATATCGAAGAGACTTATCACTTGTTAGCAAAGCAAGACAGAGGTTTACCACACAGTTAATACCCATATTAATCATTAATTACCAGCAGCGACCAACTCTGTATAAAGACTTTCCCTGCTTGCCTAAATGAGAATGCCCATCCTGATCCTTTTATGGCCCTCACTTCTTTTGGAGCAGATATTTGAAGAAACAGTTAACCTTAAAGAAGTGTGAAAGCCTAGGGCTATGTTCTGAGTTATGGCCAAAGTGTCATGGCTGCAAGATCGTTACAAGGGCTGTGATTCATGTGAAGTTGTTTTATTAGAGAAATTATAGGTTCTTCTTCCTATAACTGGAACGCTTGAGCCCTCCATCAAAGCAACTTTCCAAAACTAAGATTAAAAACTGGAATCAAAGTCAGAACAACAAGTTGACACCATTTTATACTGCAATTCCAAACAGGAAGTAAGCCATTAAAATAGTGATTGATGACAGCAGGTCTGTTCTTTTTGGCTTAGGGGCAAATATAGGTTTCAAGTGTCTGAATTACACATTTTCTATGATGTGTCTTCCCTAAGACTGATGCTATGGTCTACATAAGGATATAAACAAGCATGTGAGTGAACTATACAGGGAGATTTTCAGTGTTAGCCCAAACCATTTTGATTGTTGAATATACTAGTAGCTAAGTTGGAAAGGGAAAAATTTCTGCTTCCTTGGGAACCGTTTTCCTTTGATAATAATTCAAGCCAGCATCTTCAAATCTAAATGACTTACAAGTACATACATGAGGGAAAGGCAACCTTGATAAAATAAAATAAACACTGGCCTTGAAGGATCTGGGAGTAAATTGTTATCATTGTTACTGGCTCTTTGGTATTTAACATCTCTGAACCTATTTGCTTTTCCAGAAGACAGAAAAGCTCAGTGGAGTAGAATTTAAGCTTTAGAATCAGACATTCCTGCTCCTTCACTTAGGAGCTCTGTGTCAGTTTCAATTCCGGTTAATCTTCTGGCTCATCTGTGAAATGGGGATAATAATACTCATCATAGTGTCACCATGATGACTGACTCTGTAATGCACGTAGTAAGTGGAAAGGGCCCAGAAGAGTGGTTGAAATGAAAACATGATGCTGTTATAGTGTGTTAGTCTAGTATCATATATTATACTATATTGAAGTATATTTGTTTCTTTTTTTTTAAAATTTTTTTTTAGATTTTATTTATTTATTTGAGAGAGCGAATGAGAGAGAGAGAGAGCACATGAGAGGGGGGAGGGTCAGAGGGAGAAGCAGACTCCCTGTCGAGCAGGGAGCCCGATGTGGGACTCAATCCTGGGACTCCAGGATCATGACCTGAGCCGAAGGCAGTCGCTTAACCAACTGAGCCACCCAAGCGCCCGAAGTATATTTGTTTCTTAAAACTGTAATGGAGTGTAACTATACTGTACTATCATTATAGTATTATAATGCAGGATAGGATGTCACTGTTCAATTGAACTGTAAGGTCTCAAGTGGGAATGCAAGCAACTCTTTAGTCCTTCCATCACACGTTTATTTTTATCATCGGCATGGAGACATGTTAGTGTGCCCTAAGAGAAATTTCAGAAATATCTTTCAGAACCGGTCACTGTTTTCTAGGTGAGTAATGTTCTGTCAGCAGCAAGAGTGAAGAAGCGTGGATAAGTGGTGTGGCTCATTACTGAAGGAGAAGATCAGAGAAGATGTTGATTAGGTGAGATGTGGTGGATGAAATTCCCACCACCCAGTAGATCAGAAGGTGGCAATGAAAGGAAATGCCATGCAGAGGTCTGTAGGTCAGAGGATGTGGTCTAGAAAGGGTAAGTAGGTTGACTGTGACAGATGGTTCTAGAAGAGAACAGGGGGCAAAACTAGAAAATGTAGGCTGAGATAAGAGTGTCGAAGCTCATAAATCTTGCCATTGAAAATTCATATTCTGTGAGCTTTTCCTGGTTTAATCATAGAAGAATTTAAGAGCAAACATCACTGCAGTACCAGTGTGTAATAGAAAGAACACAGACTCCCGAGTCAGGCAGATTTGATTGAAAACCTAGTGCTACTTCCTATTAGTTATGCGGTTTTAGACAAATAATTCCAATCTTAGCCACACACACACAAAACAGGAGTATATGCACTACACGGAATTATAACCAGGATTAAATGGATTAGCAGATATCAATCCACACTAGTTCCAATTTATTCCACCTAGCAGGATTATACATCTTTCACTTGCAGTGCAGATCTAATGTCTGGACTGAGACATAAACAATAACTTTTTAAACGATGAATTTAGAAACTTTTATTCGGGTTTAAAATGTCAAATATCTATTAGCACTGGAGCTAGAAAATGTGTAATGGAGTGATTACATGCCGAAAGTGTCCCTTACTGGATTTCTGCAGGGCTGAATTAATTAGTATTTGAGCACTGGTGTTCCACAGTAGACCAAAATCCCTTAAAAATATCATTGAGCCATCAACTCTGCTTGTGTGATTAGTCAAAAGTGGGGGCGGCTGGGGATACGAGGCCACTGAACGATAGGTGACCTCACTAAGGGGTCACTTTCTGAAAGAGGTTTGTGTGAAAGTAGTTGTCCCCGTGTTTAGTAGTTTGATAGCAACACTACCTTGCATTCACTTCAGCCGAGCAAATGATGAACTTCAACCTGTCAAGATAATGAAGCGATGGAAGAAAATCAACCCATCAATGCTAATTTCTTATCAATTCCTCTAGTCAGGTAATAGTTTATTAGTAAAATCTTTCAAAGCGGGGAATCTTTTTGTAAAACTATAGCCACATGTATATATATATATATTTTTTTAATTATGTAAAACATCTAACAGTGAAAACAGACAGTGGACCAGGCTTGTAAGGCATGGAGTTTAAGTGGTGGAGAGAGATGCTTGACTATGGAGTGGGACTGTAGACACTTGGCGCTATGAAGAAGGGTTCAGGAAGAGTACAGGACTGTGTGATGCCAGTCAGGTCTTTGAAGTATGAAATCAATTTCAGAAACAGTGGTTTGGCATCATATACATTGACTATAGTTAGCATCCCCCAGAAATAAAGTTAAAACAGGGACAACAGGTACATCACTTGGGCTGGCCAGGGTCAGCAAGCCCCAGAGTTTCGTATCCTTTCAGAAACTTGCTTCACTGGCTGGCACAAACTAAGATTCACTCAAGCAATGATTTCTGAAGTAACAGGAGTGGAGCCAAAAGTGTAAACAATGCAGTAAGTTTAAGTGTTACCCCAGCAAACCTTTGAAGGGGGGGGTTAAAAAATGTTACTTAAATCCTTAGGCCAAAAACTATCTACTCTTTATTTAAATTTGTCAACTTAGCAGAAGAATAAAATGCTGGCATTCTACCTGTTGACAAAAGAGAGAGACAGAGAGAGAGAGAAAGAGATGGTGAGTGAGACAGAGAGACAGAGGGAGACCAAGGAGGGAAGGGGGCAGAGACTGGGAGGCCGCAGTAGAAACACACACATTTGTTTTTGTGCATCTCTGCCACGGCCACAAAAAGAGTCTCATGTGACTACCTTGCTGATTCCAGGAAAGGACTGAGAACTTGGCACGGGGCTGAAACACCCCAGAGGAACTCCGCATTACCAGCTGACTCATACCTAAGTGACAGAGGCACAGCAGAGCCCAGTCAAGATCAGCAGATCGCCCAGGCACACCCGGCATGTCTTCTGAGCGTCGGCTGCCGTGGAGATATGTGATAATATGGGACTGTTGTAAGCAATGAAATTTAGGGAGGGCTTGTTAAATGGCATTTTATGGCAATAGCTAAAAGACTCATAGGTAGATAACCAATAATTTGAGATTAATTAAAACTTTGGGTGCATCTCTATGTTGCATGAGATAAATGCACAAATACAATGCATTTATTTAATATGAAAATTTAGATGAATATATATTAACAGTTGAGAAATAAATATTATATATGATATATTTAAAACATCCAATACAATATATAAAAGTAGCAAAATATTTCAAAATAACAAGATAATTTGATTTTAACATCCCCAAAAAGCATATATGTATAAAAGACACAAATGATGAAAATATTAAATGTGTTCACCACAAATAAAGATAATTCAAAATAGAGCTCCTTGATCAGTATCACTTTGTCACTTTAAAAAAAATGTGGCTTACAAAAAAGCACAAAAATTTCAAATTTTTTCATTTGGATTAAACCCTTTTATTTGCTATGAGATACCTACATGGTATCCTTGAACATAATTTGTTAAACCTCCATTCCTGGGGATATTCAATAATTTATATAGATGCATGATAATTTTACATTTGGTGATATACCGAACAATTTTCTTCTAGCACAGATGCTTTATTATTAAACTCTGCATTGTGGTTCATAAGGTTTCCGGGTAAAATACATCACAATCAATGACCCGTCTAGATTGTCCGGTATACCTTCTAGTTCTGACAGTCTAAAACCTATTCAACTACTTCAGATGTCTTTTTTTTTTTTTTAATTTAGATTGACCATGAAGGATGAATTTCATTGTTCCATGGAGAAGGCATCCACCTACTTTATTCTACAAGTCAGAAGGGATGGACAGGAAGGGGTTTTGAGACACTGAGTTAACTCTAACAAAATGTATATCTTTTTTTTTTTTAAAGATTTTGTTTATTTATTTGACAGAGAGATAGACAGAAGAGCACAAGCAGAGGGAACGGCAGAGGGAGAGGGAGAAGCAGGCTCTGCACTGAGCAGGGAACCCGATGTGGGACTCGATCCCAGGACCCTGAGATCATGACCTGAGCCGAAGGCAGACACTTAACCATCTGAGCCACCCAGGCGCCCCCAAAATGCATGTCTTTATTTGCCTCCATTATCAATTTGGATTATCTGATGATAATGCATATAATAAAAAAGCCATCGATTTTCAAACATTGGCCCAAGGAGGTCTTATTTTTAAGACCAAACTGTCATCTATACAAACTGGTGTAAAAGCCCCCAAAAAATATTAAATAAGTTATATTCAAGCAGGCATTGTCGAAATGATTAGTGACATCTACATTTTTAAGATCCTTGTTTCTTTATTAAAACAAAAAGCCTACTTAATTGAGAGGTGAGAATTTTTGCAAACCCATCAATAAATAACATTTTTACTTGTTCATTCCCTCTTGGAATCTAAATGCTGGTCTCAGAGTACCTGGGCAACCCTTGACACTTTCCAGATCGCAGGATCCACGAAAAGGCACGCTGTGATCATCTAGGGGCTGCCATAGGCAAACGCAGGTTCTTACATGTCTGCATTGTAGTCTTCCCTCTTTTGATCATGTGTGGAATCTCAATTTGGCTCTGGGAAGTGTCCTCCGTTTTGTGCAGCCTTACAGACCCAATGAACATATATGGTCAACGGCCATCCGATTCTTCTCCAAGGAATCTGAATCTCATGGCAGGACGGGAAGGGAGTGAGAGTTGACTGATTCATAGCAGTGCCCCACTAAGGCTGCCCATCAGTTCTGGCTGACCTGGTTCTGATTCTTCCAGTTATTCAAGTTTGTCTTCAATTTGATGAGCTACATAAGCTGACATCTGTCTGCCTCTGGAAACTTAATTACAATGTCTACTCCATTTCTTATTAAACTCTAGCCATCTCAGTCTTCAGTAGAAGACTGAGCCTCAGGGTCTTTGCACATGCTGCTCCTTCCCGGGAGCAATGCCTGCTGTTCCGGCTATCACTGGGTCCTCCTCAGCCTTTGCACCCTAGTTCAAACATTACTTATTCAGAGAAGCTTCTTCTCATTATACCATCTACAGCAATACGCTCACCCGGACACCATCACTGTTATTCTCTGTGACTGGATCAGCACATTATTGCCCTCAGACTAAATCAAGCCCACCACCTGATTTTTTCTTAAAATAAATTTTTTTGGAATGCAGCTATACCCATTGTCTATGGCTGCTTTCAACCTAAAATGGCAAAGTTGAGCAACTGTAACAGTGACAGTACATCTTGCAGTGCCTAACATATTTTCCTTCTGGCCTTCTAGAGAGAAAAATTTGCTGACCCCCGCTTTAAAATGTTATTCTGTTTATTTCCTTATACAACTTACCATCATCTTCAATTATCCTGTTCATAGTTTAGTTGATAAGTATCTGTCTCTACCCAGCACTGAGGAGTTATGGAATTAGGTTACTTGCCTGCTTTTAATCAGTTATGCATCCCTAATGCCAAATCCAATGCCTGTTGAGAGTGGAACTCAACAGGTATTTGTGGAATCAGTGGCTAAATAAATGAGTGTGTCTCATCATCATGTGCTCAATGAGTATTGGCAACGCCATCTCTAGGATTCAGTATGCACCACAGTGAAATGTCCTCACTTTCCTTGCTCGGGCAGACGCCCTCGTGCAATGCCTGTCTTATTTTGCAGCCATATTCTACGTATCAGGAACAAATTCACCCCAGGTACAGTTACTGGAGTGGGAGCGGGCATCCAGCTCAACAGCAGCCAGTAGGCAGACCAGCCAGAATTCTCGGATCGTAGGCATAAAGATTAACTAGATCGCAGGACCCATGAATTTGAGAATTTGAAGTTGGAAATGTGGCTCAGGAGTTGCACTTGTCTCTGTTGAGAGATGCCTGAATGAGACTGAATTTTGTGGTCTTGATGCATTCTTGCATCAAACCCACTTTTTATTTAAGCTAGTTTGAGTGTGTATCTGTTACATACATTCGAAGCAAAAAATTAAAACACAACCAAGTTATACTGAGCAAGACTACACATAAATAAATAAACAGGCTAAATAAGCAAACCAGCTGCGCTCTCATGGAAAAACAGAATATGTGCTTAGGAATGAACAGAGGCATAGCTTGATGACAGAAGCTGCAAGAGAGAGTACCTGAGTACCCGCACACCTCAACACGTCTTAATGAAGAACAGACTGTCTTTATGAAGTAATTGGTACTAACCAACAACTCAAGGTGCAATGCCATGCCATTAAAGTGACTGATGATAGGAAAGTCTGAGCATGCGCATAGTAGCGTTTTTGTTTTATCACTTTAGAAATAAAATGATCTAACCATCTCATTTCTTTTAAATAAAGAAGTACAAAGAAGTGTGGTTTCATTACTTTTTTTTTTTTTTTCCTTTCTGGGAGTTGCCTTTACTACAGTTAATGTCAAAGATTAAATGAGTATGGCAATAAAATAAAATTCACTTAATAAAAATATATTAATTAAGCACCCAATTTGTGCTCCATTTTTTTCTTGTCTATAGAGATTTACCAACTAATAAAACTGTCAAAAATATATGTGATCATGGGTGTGAAATTGGGTCATGTACAACTCATAGGAACATTAAAAGACATTTAGATATTTTGGGGAAAATAAGAAACTTAAAATCAACGCTAGTTTGAGCAAATTGTGATTTGCCCCTCATCATGAATGCTACATAGTCTAGAAAACAGTTAGTAGAAGAAAACTTGTTGTGTAGCATTCAAACTTCCACTAAAAATAAGCCCAAACAAAATTTTATTCTATTTCTCACTTTCTATTACTGTAAGAAAATATCTTCTGAATATTTTATATATTATCCTACAAGAGAGAACAGGATTTTGTCCCTATTGCACTAACAATGCTTTCTATTTTTTGTTTTGTCATCCAATTTGTTTTTATTTCAGATTTTTTCCTCATATCAAATATCTCATGTGTCTGGCTTTTTCTAGTTCTTTTAGTCTTTTCTCTATTTCTTGTATAATCCTGTTGACTATTTTACCAATTTTATTTGTTTTCATTTGTTTATGTATTCTTCAAATCTGCCTTGATCTACTTCTTTTTCATCTTTCATGTAATCTTTGCTTTTTTTCCAAATTAATTTCCCCAAATTAATTAATTTAACTTTATTTTTTTTAAAGATTTTGTTCATTTATTCAACAGAGAGAGCGAGAGAGTACAAACAGGAGGAGCAGTAGAGGGAGAGGGAGAAGCAGGCCTCCCGCTGCGCAGAGAGCCCGACGCAGGGCTTGATCCCAGAACCCTGAGATCATAACCTGAGCCGAAGGCAGATGTTTAACCATCTGAGCCACCCAGGCGCCCCTAATTTTATATTGTTTAAACACACTTCCCTCAGACTTATTATGCTGAAACAGTACTCATATATTTTATTCAGATACAGTCTTTCAAAGAAAAGTAATTTCTATGTACTAAATTATAATCATTTATAACAGTAAAAACATAACAACAAAGTATTTCTAAATCTATAACACAACCTTGAGGTGGATCCAGTGGCTTAAAAACTAGATCATGAATCAAGTTCAAATAATAGTCATCATAGAGCAGAACTACATTTTGTGGTCTACATGCAAAACCAATCTAATTTTTTTTCTTTCTTTTTTCTTATTATGTTATGTTAATCACCATACATTACATCATTAGTTTTTGATGTAGTGTTCCATGATTCATTATTTGCATATAACACCCAGTGCTCCATGCAAAACGTGCCCTCTTTAATACCCATCACCAGGCTAACCCATCCTCCTGCCCCCCTCCCCTCTAGAACCCTCAGTTTGTTTTTCAGAGTCCATCGTCTCTCATGGTTCATCTCCCCCTCCAATTTCCCCCCCTTCATTCCTCCCCTAAATCCATCTAATTTTAACCTGTGATCACCCATCATGGACGGCAATGCTGATTTGGATAAATCTGATATACATCTACATCAAGTCAGTGAAAAGAGGTATCCAAATGGACTATCTGCACAAACTCCTTGAATGTGTCTAGGAGACCAGGGGCACAGGCAGAGCGTGGGTGGTGGGTCAGGGAAAGCTTCCTGAAGGACATGACTTATGACTTATGAATCCTGACTTTGGAGTTAGCATGATGGAGAAAGAGAGTAAACACTAAGTGGGAAAAAACAGGGTTGTGAGACTATGGTAGATTTCATGAAATGAAATTAGTTCAGTGAAGCTGGAGAATGTGGTCTCCATCTGGGAGTGGCAAGAATTCCAGGACTCAGATTATGAAAATCCCCCTGGGCCACAGAATGGGTCCTCTCCTGCAGGAGGAGAGGATCCAGTGAAGTGTTTTCAACAGTGAAGAATTATGTTTTAAAAGAGTAGTGGATCAATAGCCAAACTGTGGGAGGAGCCGAGATGTCCTTCAGCAGATGAATGGATAAAGAAGATGTAGTTTATATATACGATGGAATACCTACCATTTGCATCAACATGGACGGAACCGGAGGTTATTATGCTAAGTGAAGTAAGTCAAGCAGAGAAGGACAATCATCATATGGTTTCACTCATATGTGGAACATAAAGAATAGCGCAGAGGACCACAGGGGAAGGGAGGGAAAACTGAATGGAAAGGAATCAGAGAGGGAGACAAACCATGAGAGACTCTGGACTCCGGGAAACAAACTGAGGGTTTCAGAGGGGAGGGGGGTGAAGGGATGGGGTAACCGGGTGATGGATATTAAGGAGGGCACATGCTGTGATGAGCACTGGGTGTTACATGCAACTAATGAATCATTGAACACTATATCAAAAACTAATGATGTTGGCTAATTGAACATAATAAAAAATAATGAAATAAATGCACCCAAGAAATCACCAATTATTACCTATATCTGAGTATTAAATATATGGATAATTTGAGAATGTTTTTCTCTCTAGCCTGCTGTATTTTCTGTAATGAGCGTATCTATACTTACAATGGAAATTTAATTTTTCAATAAAAATATTTGATAGACTACTATTCAGTAATAATAAAAAAAGAGTAGTGGAGAAAGACTTCAGTTTCTAGATAGAAGCCTGATAGATTGGTACCAAGATAGGAGCCAAGGAGGAGTGGGGGTGGGAGGGTTTCTGAACAGAGCAGGGTGCAGGTTGGGAGGGGCAAGCCAAAGGGAGGGCTCTCTGCAGGGCTTGCAAGTGTTTGGATGTGCAGGATGAGGAATGCTAAGACTACTTGGTGGTCCCCAGGAGTCTGCATTTCTGCCTGCTTACTCACTTTCTTTTTCTGTTTATTTCAATATTCTGAAAGTGTTTATTTCCTCAAGTACATGTATTGTACTTGTTTGATTAATTATCATGACAAGGATTGCTTTGGACCTTTTTCCAATCTTCTACTTGCCCTTTCTAATGAGGATCTACTGCTTGTGTTTTTATTTTATTTTATAACTATAATAATCCTCTCTATGCATTCTCATCGCCAAACCTGAATATGTTGGCAATCTACTTGAAATATATGCCTTGGGAATAAAGTGCAGAGAAAAAAAAAAGAACAGTAGGAACTGGATGGCACTCGGGTAGTCATTGGCAAATACGACAGAGATGAAATCACATTTAAACAGTATGTCTCCATCATTTTAACCCATGTTCAAGGCTTTCCCCACCTCTCAAGAAAGTCAGGCTGAATTTAACCTGATATGTAGCAGGAGGGCCAGGCCAAACTAGCTTCACATAGTAGGTGGGAGTAACTTCTGAGGGATGCAGGCGTTTGTTTTCCTACTTCTACACAGTGAAGGTTGTGGACTGGGAAACGGCGGCAGATTAAAATGTTTAACATCCTTGGCTGTATACTTGTGAGGTGGTTTGCCAATGGTTTGGTTTTCCTGTCTGTGCAAGTCTCTCCCTAGATATATATAGATATAGATATAGATATATAGATGTATAGATATATGTATTTCCCATAAGGCTACATTTATCACTAAGTTAATTTACTTTTAGAAACCAGATTGTCTGTAAGTTTCTCAATTTATTCCAAATGCCCATCTACTTTCTTATTTGCTACATTGCCTTGAGGATCTCTTTTTCTGTAACCATAACCAACTGCATCTAAATGACTTCCTGCACTCATCGTGTTTTAAAAAAATACTTAAAACATATATGACTATATCTATAACATTAAAAAGTCCCATTAGTTTGCTCTTCAATTTAATTAATGGTAGGAATAGCATGTATGGTTCTCTATTACCTCTTTTACATTTAGTGAATTTCCCTCGGGAAAAAAGTAAGAGCACTGCTAACATGAATTTATTATTTTTTATTACACTACATATTGCCAATGCCTTAAATGACAATTTAGATGTGCTTCAAAATACACAGAATGTAAAATATTTTGAAAACATAAATTTTCTCCCATCATGCTATGGAGCGAACAGAATTATTTCCTATTACAATTTGGAAAAGAATCTTTATTGTAGGTCCTGAAATAGGAAATATAGTTCATGATCCTACTATCTAATAAAGATCACAGTTGGCTGACTGTATAACATCTTGATTATTAGTTCTTGGCAAATTTCTCTCTAGGTTACTATTCTGAGGTTGTAAATGTCTACATCTTGAGTATTGTAGCACTGGACAGAGATTTTGCCTGAAGTTTTTCTGGAATCAATAAAACATCAATGCTTAAAACTGACTTGGAGAGCCACAAGATTTTAGAAGATCTCTACTACCTCAAGACTTTATTGGTGTTGTTAGCAGTCAAAGAGTTTAATGATGACCTGTTTATAAGACATTATGTTAGATAATACATAAATGTATAGAAACCAGTGACTTATATTCTTAGCCATATTCATTCTGTGAATCTAGACCCAAATATCTCACTCTCTCAGGAAAATCTCCACATGTTTCTCTTGCCTATACGACAAAGCTCAATTTCCAATTCTGAACTCACTAATATACTACTTAAAACATGACTTGTGGGGCACCTGAGTGGCTCAGTTGGTTGAGCATCTGACTCTTGATTTTGGCTCAGGTCATGATCTCAGGGTCCTGAGATTGTGCCGCGCATTGAACTCCGCACTCAGCGTGAAGCCTGCTTGGGATTCTCTTTCGCCCTCTCCCTCTGCCCCTCTCCCTGCTCATGCTCTCTCTCTCTCTCTCAAATAAATAAATATTTAAAAAAACAAAAAAACCCTTAACTAATGGCATCAAGATTCCAAGTTGTCATTCCATTGGAATGATACTTATCTTCTTTGGAAAGAGATAATTTATTTGGGGGAAATAGCATATACACACATAAAAAAAACTATTAGTCATAAAATGTAAATTTCAGTACAAGAAAACAATACTCAACTGTTTCTGGGGGTGTGGTATGCATATCCCCTATGGTCTGTGAGAAGATGTTCGGTGGAGCACTGTGTGATGTGTCATTTTATTTCAGTGGCTATGCTTTCACTAAGAATGTATACTACGTCTAGGAAGGCAGAAATATCAAAATTCTCTATTCCAGCTCCACGAGTAACATATCTTTGTGGATTTCAGACCCAAGTGGGTTTTTGTTGTTGTTGCCATATTCGAATCTACACTCCCCTTGGTAGCCCCAGTGCCACTCCCACATTTTATCACTTCATCTCCTTGGAGTCACGGAGTCCCACAGCCTTGGCCACCAATTCAGGCTCTCTCATCCAGCTTCATGCTGTATTTATTCTCAAATTTCAGGACATTTCATGCTTCAAAAACCTTCAATGGATTCCCATTGAAATGATGAAAAAAATGATTCATTTGGTGTTTATGTCTGTCCATCATTTGGAACCAGCTTTTTAGTTTCCCCCATAACATCAAATCGTATAATTTTGCCTCACTGGCCTCCACTCTTCTTCCTGAATATTTGGGACCGCCTTGCTTTGGTTCACCTTATTCCTTCACCCTCAAAATGCCATCTTCTCTTTCCATTTATTGAAATCTGATTTAATCATCACACTCCAGTTTAGACATCATCTTCTGTGAATGTTTGCAAAATCTCTCCTCTCGCATTCTCCAGTACTGTTTATCACTTTACAAGAATATTTTCCTCTGTGTGTTATATTTTGCTGATACATGGCTACCTCCTCAACTACATTATATTTTTAGGCAAGGACCATACATTATTCTTATTTATATTTCCCATAATTCTCACTAAATATTGGATGAATATATGAATAAATGAATGAATGAATAAAAGACTGCATTGCTATTGACAATAATGAAGGGCATACAAACACCTGAGAACTGAGAAAACCTTGAGCCAGTTTATAGTTCTGAAAATTGTATGACACAGTCATTTAGAAAATAGTCAAACTATAGATTAAGTTGATAATAAATTCTAGACTACATTGATAATAATAAAATTGTGGTAGAAACAGATTTATGAAATACTCTGAAATATCCTAACTCTCGTAAGTATGCAAATTCCTAATTTCTATAATTAGAAAGTAGTTGCTTTGTAGAATTAATAGAGATGAATAGACATAATTCTAAAACATTTCTTTATGTTTTTCTTGCAGAACTCGATTGATGTTAAAGTGCTTTTGCTCACCAAGCTAGGGTGTTTCATAAAGGCAAAATAAATAGTTTCTTCTACACCACATTTTATCTGAGTTAGAGTTAGGATATCCCATTCTCTTAAAATCAATGAATATTTATTGACTATCTGCTAAGGCTAAGGCACTGTGCCAGGCAGAATAATCTGGTAGCAAACAAGACAGAGTCCCTGCTCTATCCTGGCCTTGGGGAATACAGATGCAGCAGCAGACTCTTCATATCCAGACTTATAAATGCTGTAATAAGGATTAGTGTTCAGGGAGTTAGGACAGAATTTCTGGAGGAAGTGAATTTTAAGATAGCTAAACGATTAAGAGTTAATCATATTAATGAACAACAAATAATACTCCAGAGAAGAAACTGTTTTTAAGGGGACCTGAGGTTGAGACAGAAAGCAAAATACTGTGGACAAACAGAAGGTCATTAGTCCCATGTAGATGGATAGGAATGAGTAAAAAGGAAATTCTGAACCAGCTTGCTCAGAATTTGCACGCCTTGTGAGTAAGTATTGCAGACACCATCCTGAAGACATGGACCAGTGGTGCACATGTAAATTCACTGGAAGGGTACTGTGGCTGTGGATGGCAGGAGGAGCCGTGGAAAGATTAGAAGCAGGTGCTATAAAGGGGACACAGAACCTGATTGGCATATGATGTTGACCTGAAATAGTGACAGGGGTGGGGCAGATAGAAAGCTGTTAATAGAGTTGAGAGACAGTGAAGGGTTCAGATTCAAGCAGATTTTGCTATCAATTTTCCTATTAAGGGTAGAAGGAAGAAAGTGGGTCAAATTAGTGTCATCTGGACTTGCAGGAGAATTTGGGTGAGGAAGGGAACCTTCACTGTTTTAGTCCACTAATGTTTGGGGCTATTTGTTATTTCAGGATGGCAAAGACCTTTCTAACTGATACAAACCATGAAGAATAATATATAATCTCCCCCCACAGCCCTTCACCAATAACTGTTATTAAGTAGCTACAGCATGCATTTCTGAAAATCAACAACAATAATAGTGCTACTGAATTTCTAGGTAAGTTTACACAGGGAGGGGAAAGACTTGGGCAGTAGAACACCAAGAAGCAGTTGTACCCCTTCTCCAGCAACATGAGCAACGTGAGATCCTAGAGGGATAGGGGGTAACGGAAAGTGTGTATATAGTCTTTCTGATTTCTGGAGATAGTTCATCAATAAAGGTGCTTCCCATGGTGAATAACCCCCTCCCCCCAAAAAAAGCCCAGCTGAGTTTCTAGTTACATATGTGTAAGGTATATATAAATAAATGTATGTACAAATAGTATATAAATGAGATATAGGTATACACATATTTGCATTATGGAGGGTATATTTATACATAACAATACAGTTATTACGTGGCTGTGGTTGCCTCAAGGCAGGTGGACAGGCAGAGATGGGCTGTGTAGCCCTTATGGGCAGGTCTGAGAGCAGAGCCACTGGCCAGACTTCTGGTCAGCAGCAAAGCCACCAGCACGTTAAGCCTGAGTGAACTTAATGGGATGAAGCGAAGGCTTTCTTTTCTTGCCATCATGACGAGGGTGCACATTTACACCAACACTTTTTCTGCACGCCTATCTTCAATCCAACAAGGCCAGTGAAGCTGCTACTGCATTCCACCCTCTCAGCAACTGGCCTTTCTCTCTCCCGTCCCATTTTCTATCCCAGTCTTGCTCTTATTCTGCACAATGATACTGCAACTGCCACCAACCAGAAGTTACAGTCAACCCTGCAACTGTCGCAAGCAGGACCTGGGGACCATAGGCACTGTCAGGGATAGTAAATCATTTCCTGGGAAGAGTTGGTGAAGCTTCCTTCAGAGGAGTCCCCATGTCCTCATGTACTTGGTGTCCATGAGCCAAAAGGATATGCAAAGATGCTTCCACATTTCAAGGCTGGTTTCTTGGTTCGTATTCAACTTAGGTGCTTAGGAACCTAAGTTGAATACTGATGCCCAAGGGCAAAAAGCCCCATCTCCCTTAAGGAAGGGGGTATGCTTGACCATTATGCCCAGTAAGGTGCAACCCTAGACTTTCTGTTTTTCATGCTTTTATTCCTTTTTTGTTGTTGACCTTGTGCCGGGTTTGTTTACAGATGATGTATTTTGTTTAACTGAATACAAAAAATGGAAAACTCTATACATAAAAAGGAAAACAGAAGAAAAGAAACATGGGGAGAGAGGGCTGAGGTGCAGGTGCTGGGTGAGACAGGGCACAGTCTGGATGGCCGCCTCCCAGGCTCATGGCTCAGCACGGGGGTTGGGGTCTTGATGAGCCCCACAAGACACATATTTTTGCAATTCATAAGTAAAATTGATTTTATTAATAAGGATCTTTCCACATGTCTGGAGCAAATAAGTAATGAATTCCAAGGAAAAAACCCACACACAGTGAAATGGAAAGTATCCCAGGATGACAAAAATATATATAAATATGTACACCTGTAATCACTGCTGCCTCAGAGAACCGTTTTTCCTTCTGATCTTTCTTAGATATCCTCTTCTGCTTCCTGATAGGATTCTGGTCCTCATCAGGATGAGGGGTTCTTCCTGCCAAAGCACTGATGTCACTGAAGTGAGTGGAAGACTATTACATGCTCTTTTTTAAAGGATTTTATTTATTTATTTGACAGAGAGAGAGATAGCGACAGCAGGAACACAAGCAGGGGGAGTGGGAGAGGGAGAAGCAAGTTTCTCGCTGAGCAGGAAGCCTGATGCGGAGCTCGACCCCGGGACCCCGGGATCGTGACCTGAGCTGAAGGCAGACGCTTAACCGACTGAGCCACCCAGCCATCACTATTATGTGATTTAATAAGAAGAATCTGAAAAAACACTGAGGTGAATGTGAATTTGAAGTCGGTTTGTTCTCCATATAAGCTATGATGTTGTCTTAATCCATGTTAGATGATGACAAAGCTAATGTTTGTGGGCTTTTTTTTTTTTTAGGAAAATAAAGTCAATAAAATTCCTTTTAATTTATAAATGAAGATGTCTTATGGATCCAGCTACAGCCTACGGAGGGAAAACACCGCTCTCCCTGTCCATTTCGAGAGTGGAAGTGGGTTGGCTTGCACGATGCCCACTCTTGATGAGGGCAATGAATCACAACCAGGATATTCCTTGTACTTTACTTCTATGAAACATACATGGGAATCAGCTATTTTTGACTTTCATTTGCAAATAAAATATGACATTTTAACATTGCCAATAATGAATCTTTCTGAAAGCTATAACGTAATCTGAAGGGTCACTGACAACCAGTTTTCTTGTCAAATTCAGTGAAATTAAACTGAAAAAAAAATCACTATTTTAAAGGAAAGTAATGAAGAAATGCAGCAGTGTAACAGTGAAATTAAACCGAACTTTACTGTTTTGGGGACATTATTTGCATTGACTGTCTCCTCCTCCTAGATATGTAACTTGCCTCCCTTTCTGTTCTGTGTTCTCCCACTTAGTGAGAGAATGGATCCTCACGGTGAATACTTCATAGGAATCTGATTTTTCTTTAGGATTTGGACTTATTTTTCTTCTGGCTTATTTACAGCTTTCACTGGTGATAAAATATGTTAGGATTGGACATACAGTAGGTAAAGCAGTCTCTCCCAGCTCTTGGCAGTCTGATAAAATGAGTTCAATTTTCCTGCTGGTTTCTTTCTAGAGACAGGCAGCACCAACTCTGTTTTCAACTAGCAGAGGGATAATTGGTACCCAAAGACTGGTCCAGTCATGATGATGCTAAAAAAATTAGAATAAACAATGATAGAAAATCTATTTACTGTGGGGATATGAAATATTAGAACAGAAATCTGGGTAATTTAACATACTGTTCACTGTTAGATAATGGAAAAAAAAAACCCTAAAAAAATTCTATTCACACAACTAACAGTAATGTATGTTAAAGGCTTGCATGGATTTTTCCTAATATGGCACAATTTCAAAGCGAAGAAGAGAAAAACCCCATATGGTGCTGAAGATGGAGGGGTGAATTCCTAAGTTATCATTTAAAAGATAAGCCATGTGAGGCCCATGGGAGCTTTATCCCCTTTAACCACATATATGTGAGTGGTTATTATAGTGTGGTCTTGTCAAGGGAACTTAGCAACGAGATAAAATAACAGCTGTATATTTTGTCGTGAAGTTTGCTTAGGAAGGCAGTTGCCATGGGAACGCCTGGCAATAGCGATTTGATTTTGTGTTGTATGAAAGTGATGAGTTTACTTTGTCTAGATTAGGTTCCTCGCGCTGGCAACTTCTGGAGGAAAAAAAAGAAAGAAAAAATAGTCTTTTCCAGACATTTGCATATTAAAAAACGATCCACGTCAATTTTGAGTAGACGTGGCACAGACGTTACTGACAAGCTTCTTCATCAATGAATCACATACTTATGCCAAAAAATATACATTGTGTAAATTTACTGTATTTCCAAAGAGCTCTGGCTCTTTGTGCTGTGGCCCCCCCTTATTCAAATGAGTCACATTCAATTATAAGTCCTCAGAAAATTGCCTAAAATAGTTGCAGCTGGGAGATGTAAAAAAAATCTTATGAATGAGCAAAAAATGAAGTGAATTATACTCCATGGGGAAGTCTCTCAATGAAAAATCTGGTCAACAGGCTCTTGGGTTGCGGGGGGTGGGGACGGGAAACAGATGCTGACTGATAAGAATTTGCTTATTTTAACAGGGAGACACCAGTGTATGTGCTGGGGTTCGAATGAATGAGGAATCGGCTGAACTGTTTTCTCTCTGCAGGTGGCTGGGCTTCAGCGAACTGAAATACCCTGATCAAAAGACGAAACGCATTTCACCTCGGAAACTGGCAACACGCATTCCTTTCATTCAGATGTAGGGATTCAAGATGGCCAGGACCTGCAGGCGCCTACAGAATATGAAATTTGTCGCCCAGTCCTAGAAAGTCTGCCAGGGCCACGGCCACGGCCACAGCGTGTCACCAAGGAGTGAACAAGAGGCACATTCACACACCCTTCCAAATGCACCCCTTCCCCACTTGGCTTCCACAGCAAGTCTTGGTGAGAAAAACTGTTTTGCAGATGCCTGGACAGAGCTGGATTGGATCTGACATATCGAGGGTTGATCCATCATGTCCTGAGTTTAGGAAAAGATCTCCTCTCCACCAAGACTGAAAATCTTTTTGTTAAAGGGAAACTCAGGGGCGCCTGGGTGGCTCAGTTGGTTAAGCAACTGCCTTCGGCTCAGGTCATGATCCTGGAGTCCCTGGATCGAGTCCCGCATCGGGCTCCCTGCTCAGCGGGGAGTCTGCTTCTCCCTCTGACCCTCCCCCCTCTCATGTGCTCTCTCTCTCTCAGTCTCTCTCTCTCAAATAAATAAATAAAATCTTTAAAAAAAAAGAAAATTAAAAAAAAAAGGGAAACTCAGAAAGGTTATGGAAAGACGACAGATGAAGAAGCAGATTTTTGAATGTAAAGTCACTGTAAGATCTAGGACACTTTATTACTGACCTTAATTACTTTAGCAAAATCTACCTTCCAGGATGTGTCTTTTTTGAAAAGCAACGGGGTATGATTAGTTTTGCTGTCTCAGCTTGGTTTTTCCTTGGAGATTGGAAGAGTGAGCCATACATTTATCTTCCCTTTATCCTTCCTTATTTGTTTCCTGGACTTAGTCAAAAATTTGAAAGCTCCTTGAATTCTTTTGTTGGACGTCGACTCCTTATGTTTTTCAGGGCTTGCTTGGACAATTTAAGGTCATTTTATATGAAACTGCATCCATTTGATCAGGGGTGTTAGCAACTGATGTGGGAAACGAAGGCAGAAGAAAAATTATCAAATTTCCTACTACTTACAGCCCACTGACAAGTCCTTGAAAGAAGCAGAGTGACATTCCTCTAGGAATTCAGCTGCCTCAACGTTCATACTTTGCTAAGGGCAAAAGGCAATCTTAGCCCAACCCCCAGGATCCTGTAAGTCTATTTTAACATATAAAAATTCCTTTGGCAACCTCCTTTATCTCTACCCTCCAAGATACGTGTTGGCAATCATCCCCTCAAGCATATAACCCACTGATATACATCTTTTTATTTTGTTCGTTTGTTTGTTTTTGTTTTTTGGTCTTTCTTTCTCTTTTTTTTTTAATATGTTATGTTAGTCACCATACAGTATATCATTAGTTTTTGATGTAATATTCCATGATTCATTGTTTGCGTATAACACCAATATACATCTGAAGGGTCTCATGACTCAGGTTTTATTAGACAGTAATAAATGAACTTTCCCAACAATAGCTAGCACCCTCAGGATCCTGGAAACCTTGTTTCCAAAAATACCTGGGTGTCGTACGCTATCCCTAACCCCCTCCCAACTTGAACGTATATAATGGGCCATTCCTCATGACCCCAGTACAGCTCTCTCTGCCCACAGGTCCTGTCCCCATGCTTATAAAATCACCTTTTTGCACCAGAGATGTCTCAAGAATTCTTTCTTGGCCATCGGCTTCGAACCCTAACGTCTCTCCTACATCAACAATTACAACAGGTAATATTTCTCCCACACGCATGTGTGTCTTACACTGGGATTTCTAAGTCCTGCTTCACTGCATGACTTAGTGAATGACAGCAAAGCCAGGACTATTACAATCTCCACTTTATGGAAGAGCAGACTGAGGTAAAGAGGCCGTGTCACTTCCTTAAGATGGATTTATGTTGGAGCTGGAACTTGAGTCAGGCTGCTGGACTCCTGAGCCTAACTACACTGCAAGGTGTCCTCACCTTCCACAGCTCAGAGGACCTTTTGGACCATCCTCCATACCTAAATAATCACCTCCTCCTGCCTCTGAAGAGGACAGCTGTGGGTTATAGCCAAAGAGTTCTGGAGCAAATCACAGCTCACTCTCCAAACCATATTTTTCCATACACTTCTTATTACTTAATTTTGCTATTAATCCGGAAACTACTCAGCTATTTGGAAATGACTTGAAAGTCCCAATGTATTCAAGATATCACAACTTAATTTGACTGTTGTCAACTGCACATGATGGAATGAACACTGGATGTTATATGCAACTGATGAATCACTAAATTCTACCTCTGAAACTAATAATAGGGTATATGTTAACTAAATTGAATTCAAATAAAAATGCTAAAAAAATTAAATAAAATTGTTCCCATACGAAGTCCTTAAGATACACTTGAAATACACAAAATTAGGGATACATAAAAATGGAATAAAGGACTATAAGAATATAATTATAGAAATTAAAGTCCAACCAGAGTCCTCTTACTTTCAGAAAATTTATGTATGGATGTAGTAACAAGCTATTATTTTATCTTTACTTTGGAAGTAAAAAGGAAAAATTGATTTATCTTGGAATAGAAATCACACAAGCTATATAATGAAGGGTGTTCTGCTGATGCTTTGCAAGCCCAGAGTTTTGCCAGGAATTTAGTAACAGAAATTCCTTCTGTGGTAAATCTTCCAAAAAAAGCTCCTGTTTTGAAGATATAACTCAAAATGCACGGCTTAGGGTCAAAAAGGATCAGGATAGATGATTCTGTAATTTTATGATTTTGGAGTTCTACAAATTTATTTCAATATCTGCAAGTATTATAATCTGACACGTTTTTTTTTTTTTTCCATTTCCTCTTATTTAACAGCTTTTTATCAGGCGCTGGAAAATAATTTGACATTTCCAGAAATACAATATTGCTTCTTAATACTATACTTTTTTTTTTTAAAAGATTTTATTTATTTATTTGACACAGAGAGAGACAGCGAGAGAGGGAACACAAGCAGGGGGAGTGGGAGAGGGAGAAGCAGGCTTCCCGCTGAGCAGGGAGCCCGATGCGGGACTCGATCCCGGGACCCTGGGATCATGACCTGAGCCAAAGGCAGACGCTTAACGACTGAGCCACCCAGGCGCCCCTTCTTAATACTATATTAAAACAAAAAAAAATTAACTGAAATACCAATATAATGAAATATCTACTCCAATTTGAAAATAGACAAATTAAAATTATATAAATGTGAATAAATGTAGAGTATTGGTTTTAGCAACAATGGCTAACATGATTTTAAGGGAAGTTTTCTTTTCTTATTTTGTTGTCTTGGTTTCACTTGTTCTCCTACCCGCCCCCCACACACACTTCACGGGGTGTGAAAAAATAAAAGGAAATGCTTCAGATTCCGTAGGATTTCAGAGCCCAAGAGGACAAAGTCAACAGGAGCCAATGCTGAAAATGGCATCCACCTGCGATGGTGCATATGCCTAGGAAACCCGTGTAACTTTTCTGCCCAGAAACACCATTCACAGAAATGTCTTAGCTGTACTAACACAGATGTTGCACCCTGTCTAGGTCCGACTAGATTCAACCCAGGATGCTCTATGCCTGAGGTCTAGAAAGAATCCACTTTCTCATATGGTGGAGGTGAGGTGTTCCTATAGATGCTTGAGACACTCAAACAAGGATGTGAGCACCAAAAACATCACTCACAACTGAGGAAGTCATCCCCGTACAAAGCTCTTTTAGAAATAATGCCAGACTTGCTTCATGCGGGGAGCGGGGGACGCTGCACTCTGGAATGAATTAGAGACAGTTATGAGCATGCATGCTGAGATTTTAGGAAACTCAGAGCTCTAGCACTGTTGCCAAATCCAGACCAATTCTGACATTTATTATTTCCCAAGTCCCCCCTACATGACTACCTTTCTTCTGTATCCCACAACATAGACGTTTATTGTAAAAGTTCAATCGAAATGTTGCTTTCTGTTGAGACAGAAAGGAATGGAAAGACAGAACTGACTGACTTGTATGGTATGAACTTCAGGGTCACCAAATCCAATATTTATTTAATTTCTTGCAGAATTTTGAGGTTGTACCACAGGTATACTTGAATTTGAAATTAACTTTAGCTCTGAATAAAATATAAACTTGGAGATGTTATGCCCCCCATAAGGATCTACGTTTAATACAAATAAAAATTTGAATATGCTATTAAAAAGGTGTTTTAATTAATCAGACATGTTTTCATAATTATTAATGTTGTGTTCCATTATAATTATAGTGAGCGACTGTTGGATTATTTGCCTGCTCCCCTCCCCCTGGCCTCTTACTAAGAACTGACCCTTCCACAAATCCACGTGGTCACATGGGTGACTCCCAGCACCCATAATGGTCTCGTTTTTAGGCTACAATCATCTGAAATGGGATCCACCTAACTTAGACCAGGCTACCCACAAGTTCATTTTCAAGGAATCAGAACTGGGACTAAGAGACTTATCTAATTTCTTTACCATAGGCTGGATCCTTACCACGTTTGAAGCTTTTGGCAACCCTGATCTCTATCATGTGAATGAGTGAAACAGAAGAAGACAGCGGCAAAGATGTACGCAAGAAGCAGACCCACAGAGGATATCTTTTGCCAAGACCTTTCATTCCAGATGGGTCTTTGAAATAACTCAAAGCATCTGCTTCTTCTCCAAGTACTTCATTCTGAAAATAAATAAATGTATCTAAAAAATGTGTAAGTGTAACACAAAAGGGTTTTATGACATGAAGAATTATCATAGACTCATGAGTGCAAATTACCAGAATGATCAGTTAGTAAAGCCACATTGTAAATTATCCTCAAAAGAATTCATGTATGCCATAATGAATAGCACAACGACGACTGTTCAGGAAAGCAAACTTATAGTCGACGAAAACATCAAAACTAGTGATTCAAAATATGACGTAAGTATACTAAGAGGACAGGAGAAGCTGGAAGAGGCTCATGGGGTTCATGGAGGAAATATTTCCCTCTATTTGCTCAAAGCACTAATAGCTTTAGAATATCCAGTAACACATTTCTGGTGGACTAAGCAACATCTTTATCAAATAATTTTTCCTATCTAAAAGTGACTGTGAATTAGTATTTGATGGTAGGAGAGAGGGAAAGTGTGCACTTGTCATGCGTATCCCCAAGCTATGGGAAATTGCTCACTTTTGTCATCTGATGCACCACTGAAGCCACCATATTTCCCCCCTATTACCTGTGACAGACTATAGCACACCTCTGTTGCTCACAACAGTTTTAAATGCATTCATAGTCCTTTTCATATCTTGCTTCCATGGAGCATGTGAGCTTTTGCATGTTGAAGTGTTCACACAAGATAGCCTCAAGGAACAAAAATGACAAGACATTCTATCAAGATTCCTGTTAAAGAACTTCCATCAGAATAGTCAATTTTTCAACTTTCATCCAACATGTAACAAATGCCTACCAAACGTAGGTCTAATCTTGCCTGCCCTTTATCAGACAGCTCACACCCAGGGCATCCCCAGACTTATGAAATACAAAGTTGAAAATCAAGGTATCTAATCCTATTACTACTTTGGGTTAGTTGCCTTGGACTAGAATAAATTACCTTGCTTTTAAAATTGACCTTTTGATAAACACAAGTTTCCACTGTTTTCAAAAATATTTTTTTACCTGTCTGATAAAAGATCTTTATTATATATTCAATTTCTTGTCTGGATAATTTGTAACCTATAAATAATTTTCAATGTAAAGATATTTGTAAGACTAGAACAAAGAATCTTTTTTTTTCCTGAGCCTTTTGGAAATAAGTTGCCAACATGATGTCTCACCACATGTAAACATTTTAGTCTGTAATTCTTACAAACAAGAACATTCTCTTACATAACCAAAATGGAAACGTCAAAATCAAGAAATTAACATTATACATTATCACCATCTAATCTAGGGACTCATTAAAGTTTTGCCAGTTGTTCCAATAATATACTCTGGGAAACCAGAAGATCCAATTCAGATGATATGCTGCATTAAACTGTCCTGCCTCTTTAGTCTCCTCTAATCTGAATTAGACTTTCCTTGTCTTTCCTGACCTTGAAGGTTTTGAAGATTACAGGACAGTAATTTTCACAAATCTCCTTGAATCACAAGAGTCTCTGATGGAATCCTGAAAGAAATGGTAAAGTTTTTGCCTACTGCTTCTCTTTTTCCTTTTCCTGCTCCTCAAATGAAAAATTATAAAATAATTTTAGGTAAAAATATTTCAGTTTTATCTCAGTTGTCTACTAAATATGAATAAAATTCACAGACATATAATTAAAATTCAATTCGTAAAATGACAATCTGGAAATGAAGACTCCTAAGGAAATATGAAAATCCTAAAAGCATTCAAAACAGGAATACCCAGTGGATTTCCCTGATGACCAAAAAATCTCAGACCTTGGCATAACCTCATTGTCAAAACTGACATGAAACTAAAAGCAATGAGACAAGATAGGCTTCAATTATAACCAAAGATAAATGAAAAAAATTCTTATTCTCATCCCCTTTCAAAATTGTCATGAGACTCAGAACTGCCTAAACTGAGCTTAGAAGAAAAATCTGCTTTTAATTTCTTTGGTTTCAATTTCTATAACTGGCTGAATTTATTGTGTATACCATTTATAAAAGTTATAGAAATGTATTAAAAATATTACAGCAATTATATGTGCTTCCATATGCAGTCGGGTAGTTTTATAAAATAGTCATTGGATAAATGAATTACATTTTAAGTACCTGGAAATAGTAAGTTAACATGGAGTTTCTACATAAAAAAAAAATCTCTTCAAAAAGACAAGGATATTTTATAAAAAAAACTGATGCTTGAGATGTGCTTTAGTAGACTGAGTCACTCACACCCATTAGAATGGTTATTATGGAAAACAAAACAGGAAATAAGTGTTACCAAGAACGTAGAGGAGGTAAAATCCTTGCCCTGTTGGCAGGAGTATAAAATGATGTAGCAACTGTGGAAAACAGTACGGTCATTCTCAAAAAATTAAAAATAGCTTTGCTATAGGATTCAGCAATTCCCCCAAACTGTCTTCCAAAGTGGCTACACCATTTTGCATTCCCACCAGTGACAAATGAGAGAGTTCCTGTTGTGCCACATCCTCACCAGCATTTGGGGTTGCGAGTGGTCTGGATTTCACCATTCTGGAAGGTGGGTAGTCTTACCTCACTGTTGTTTTAATTTGCAATTCCCTGATGGCATAAGAGCATCTTTCCGTGTGCTTATTTGCCATCTGTATGTCTTCTTTGGCGAGGTATCTGCTTAGATCTTCTGCCCATTTTTAACCATTTTGTTTTCTTATTGTTGAGTTTTAAGAGTTGTTTTATATATCGGATAGTGGTCCTTTATCACATTTTTTTGTTTTTGCCAATATTTTCCCCCAATTTGTGGGTTGTCTTCTTACTAGTTTTGTTTTGTTTTTTTTTGGTAACCAAATTTAACGTCTTATGCAAAAGCAGAACTTACCGGGAGGGAGAGGGTCAAAAGCACTAAAATTAAACCGGTATTATGGTACTGTTGATGTCTTTTAAGTATGTGCTTTTGTTTCTTCTATTAATATGAGTTACAAATTAAAGTGCATTTCCTTTTTTTTAAAGATTTTATTTGTTTGAGATACATAGAGAAAGAACGAGCACAAGTGCAGGTGAGACGCAGAGGGAGAGGGAGAAGCAGACTCCCCACTGAGCAGGGAGTGAGCCCCGATGCGGGGCTCAATCCCAGGACCCCGGGATCATGACCTGAGCTGAAGGCAGATGCTTAACCAGCTGAGTCACCTATGCGCCCCTAAAGTGCATTTCTGAATTTTTTTTTTTATTCTACATTTATGTGATTAGATTAACTTTGTAAGTGAAAGGTCACAGGAGACTCATTCTGCTATCATTGATATCAACATGCTGGTTGACATGAACTCTTCCTAGGCTCTTGACTATGCCTTTGAGCCCACCCGCCCCTGCTTACCTTTCATTTAGCTGAACGACAAGGGACCAAATGAAAATCTACGGCCTTTATTTTAAACTGGGAGACTAGATCAGCTAAGAGGTCGTTTGCATCATGTATAAAGGTCATGGATTAAAGAAAATTTTCAGTTTAATATGTTTTACTTTACTTTCAATGTACTGACCACAGGAAAGAGAAGAACACTCATTCTCCAGTCTCCACGGAGAGTTAGGAATTCCTCCCAATACCCTCCCATGGGTTTGTCTAAATACAGCAATAATAATTAGCTACTCATCTCACCAGTCAATTCGGCGAAACTACTTGCTTTACATTTTTTCTTTCCCTACTATGACTGGAAAACCGCCTGTACTCCTTCAGTTCTTTGAATTAACATAGCGTTACCTTCCCCCAAGAAGTTCACAAACCTGCATTCACTGTTATTTTTTTAAAAATTTGTTTGTTTTGTTTTGTTTTGATAACCATGACTATTTGCATGTTTTGTGTTTCGCCAACAAGCCAAACAGTGAACTGGATCATCTTTTTCCAACCCAAGAGTTCGGCCAGCCTATGGAATGCAGTATTTCACTGTAAAGGAATAGTTTTGATCATTTTGTGTTAGATTTGTGGTTGTAGACATAGTATCTGGCATCCACAGGAAAAGAAAATGCGAGTTAAATCAGTCTCCCCATGGCAGGGTGGGGGAGTGGGGGCCTCTAGGGTTTTGTGGAGGTAGCTAAAGGGACAGGGGCAGCAAGCTGGTCTGTACTTAAGTTTCAGGCTTGTCATGCGTTGTTGGAAAACGTTAGGCTTACATTGATAAGAAAAATAATTAAGATAAGGCTTCCTAAAATAGAGATATTTTTGTGTTCTCCTCTGGACTCAGGACATAACTCCCAGAACCCCTGCTGTATGTAGTTCAGACTAATTTAATCTTCGGTGTTCAGGAGCTGCTTACACAGCCATCCACAGAGCATCGGTTAAAGAGGGAAGACTTGATAGGAGGCAGTTATCCAGGAGCCCAGCTCCCCAGCTCCGGGCAGTTTCCAGAGTAAAGAGGTGCTCCCTTGTTGTCACTGATTTGTAAGGACAGATTCATACGTTTCTGCAAGAAATTGTCCTTATTTCTCTGTTTTTTAGCATGGTGAGTATATATAAGCAAAGAAAATAATGGTATAAAATTCATTGCGGAATTTAAATCACCACACAGCAAAGAAAGTTTTGATCTTTTGCTCAATAAAAAGGAATCTGCAAACTTGAGATCCTGGTAGATACTGAGAGGTGGTTCTAATAGATATAATACCTTTTAAAGGATATTGAGAAAAAAAATATCCTGAGGTTCCCAATGACCTATTAAGAATCGATCAAAGGAAATAAAAGATTATATTTTTAAAAGTAAATTTCTACCTGAATAATGAAAATAGTAAATATTACATCTCACAGGAGAAACTTTAAAAAAAATAAATATTGCATCAGAATTCTTACCATCTCTAGGATCTTAATGCCTGGCAATTAGTATTACATATAGAAAAAGTGATCATGATGTAACAAATTTGGAATTTGCCCAAAAAGACAATGAAACATAAAGAGGCATACAGACTGAAACATTTTTCAACAATAAACAGAAACATTACCTAAGTCCTTAAGAGTTTTATGCAATCAAAAAGATATGAATTTTTTTTAATTTAAAATAAGGGAAAAAAGTAATAACTTCAATATTTTGCCCATAAATAGCATTTTTTGAAATATATATAGTATTCTGCTAACTAATGGAAAATACAAAGAAATACCTGTGACTATAACATTTGAAAAGCAAGTGAGTTTATGTAGTAGGAAATAAAATGAAATAAACCAAAGGAACTTATTTTGAATTGAAAAGTACAATTATATCAAAATATACGGAGTTATAATTCAAAGCAGAACATTGGAGACATTCCCTCATTTTTACAGTAATCAGCTAGAAGCAGATAATAATGAGTTTGAAGACAATCACACAAAGGTACAGTGTTATTGATTGATTCAGAAAGATATCGATAGCTCGCATCTAGTGATCATGCTCTATATGAATCCAAGAGATAATGTGCTTGGAAATGTGGACACAGACAAAACTTGGGATCTTCAAGATCATAAATATTCAATAACTCACCCAAATATGCAAAGACAGGAAATTTATAAAAATAAACACTAAATACACATTTAATTACAATATGGCAAACCTTGGGAACTGCAGAAGCAACCCGTATGCCATTAGCAAGAACTATTTTGTGCATATATGCAGATGGTATTCATTTACAATCAGAAATACTACATTATTTATTTTCTTAGAAATTTGCTTATATAAAAAGTTCTGCAATTAGTTTCAAGTGAATTTTCCAGGCCAGTTATGGCTACATGTGGCCCTTTGTCTTACCTGTATTCATACTATCCACCTCCAAACCATGGCTCTAGCATCTGAAACCTGTAGCACTGATATGCCTATTGCTGACAGAAATGAAAGAAATGGGAAGCTAAGTGTCAGAAGGGACTAGAGAGTGGATGTTGGCTTCTCCTCCCTGAGGGTCTCCCAGCTGCTGCCTAATGTCCACAGCAGCAAGAAAACACACCTCCATGACAGATGAAGCATTTCTTCCATTTCCTAATAAATATTATATATATTTTAAAACAGATCTTCCTGTATCCAAAATATATAAAGAAGTTATACAACTCAACACCAAAAAACCCCCAAATTATCCAGTTAAAAAATGACCAGAGGACAAAGAGACATTTCTCCAAAGATGACATCTAGATGGCCAACAGACACATGAAAAGATGCTCAACATCACTCGTCATCAGGGAAATGCAAATCAAAACCACAATGAGATATCACCTCACACCTGTCAGAATGCCTAAAATCAACAAGAGAAGAAACAACAGATGTTAGCGAGGATGTGGAGAAAAAGGAACCCTTGTGCACTGTTGGTGGGAATGCAAACTGGTGCAGCCACTGTGGAAAACAGTATGGAAGTTCCTCAAAAAATTAAAAATAGAACTATCCTATGATCCAGTAATTGTACTACTGGGAATTTACCCAAAGAATACAAAAACACTAATTCAAAAAATATTTGCACCCCTATGTTTATAGTAGCATTATCAATAATAGCCAAAATATGGAAAGAGCCCAAGTGTCCATTGACAGATGAATGGATAAAGAAGATGTGGTCTACATACACCATATTATTCAGCCATAAAAAAGAATGAGATCTTGCCATTTGCAACAACATGAATGGAAGTAGAGTATAATGCTAAGTGAAGTAAGTCAGTCAGAGAAAGACAAATACCATATGATTTCGCTCATATGTGGAATTTAGGAAACAGAACAAATGAACAAAGTAAAAAAAAAGAGACAAACCAAAACATAGACCCTTAGCTATAGAGAACAGACTGGTGGTTTGGGGGTTGGGTGAAATAGGTGATGGGGATTAAAGAAGACAGTTATGATGAACACTGAATAATGTACATATGGTATACCTGAAACTAACATAGCACTGTATGTTAACTATACTGGAATTTAATAATAATAGCAATAATAATAATAATAATAATAATAATAATAATAATACAGACCTTTCTTATATTGAGGGAAATTCCCTTTTGTCTTCGCGATATTCAGGGAGGCTCCAGGAGACCTGCCACAGCAAAGGGACCAGAGTGGAAGTTTCATCCTAGACATGACCTGGCTGTGCGCCAGAGGAAAGACAGGCTGCATGAGCCAAAATAGAATCATTCCAGAAGGCAGGGGCCACTCCAGCTCCCTGTGAAGGGATGTTAGGGGACAGCACAACTAACATAGTAAATTCAGTCAGTTGCTAATTTCTTCATTTACAGTTTTGGAAAGGAGAGATCAGAGAGTTTGGAGAGTGGCCGACTAAGTCTGAGAGTGATTTAAGAAGCCAGAATCACGTGTTATCATATTGTGAATATCATGTTACCAAATATGAAGTAGCAGTGACGTGGGGCCACGGCATTCTTGCTGCTCTCGCTGCAGTTAGGAGGGACACTGAAGTGCTGTGGTTAAAATGGTGAGGCAGAAGGTAACTGCCTCCTACACAATATCTATTCTCTGCCTCTACAGAACCTCACGTTTATTCTGGGCAGGGTGTACACATCCAGAAGATTAAACGTCTGTCTCTTTTTCATCCAGTCATGGCATGTGGCCACATTCTGGCCAACGAGGTGCAAGCAGAAATGTGTGGGAATTTCTGGAAGACTCTAAAGGGAGGGGGATCAGCCTTTTCCTTCCTCCATCCTGCTGCCTGGAATGCTTAGGTGATGAGTCTGGCAGTCATACTGGACCATGAAGATGAGAGCCACGCTAAAGGGACTATAGCACAGAAAGCACAGAGGCTTCGAGTCTTTGGGGAGTAGCCATATCACCTCCAAATGGCCAGATGATGGGCTTCCTTTCTCATGAGAGATGAAAACATCCTCCCCTCCTCTGGGGGTCCATGTGAATCGCCAGGGGAGAGGTGTGAAAACTTTATCCCTCTCCCAGTCCTTTCCAGTGCAACAACACACCCTAAGGGGGCTCATGTTGTCTTAGAGTCTTCACACCTGTTCTCTCAGTCCTTCTGCATACAATATGACCTTGAGCTTTCTACCTCTGCTGACTCAATGTCACCAGTTTGCTGACATTGCCCATACAGGTCACTGTTCAGAAGTAGTCCAGGTGTGGGGCGCCTGGGTGGCTCAGTTGGTTAAGCGACTGCCTTCAGCTCAGGTCATGATCCTGGAGTCCCTGGATCGAGTCCCACATCGGGCTCCTTGCTCGGCGGGGAGTCTGCTTCTCCCTCTGACCCTCCTCCCTCTCCTGCTCTCTGTCTCTCATTCTCTCTGTCTCAAATAAATAAATAAAATCTTTAAAAAAAAAAAAGAAGTAGTCCAGGTGTAATCTGATCCACAGAGATTTGTGGAAGGACAGGAGTCCCAGCCCACCTGGAACGGAGGTGAACAGGGAATGACTCAGAATGCCACACAACCAGCCCACTCACCACAGGGCTCCAGAGGGGAGCTGTACGTATGGAGAAGATGCTCAAGAGATTCCAACAATGGAGAAGCAGTAAAGAAGATGAAATACTATTCAGCCACGGGGAAGAAGGGAGTCCTGCCATTTATGATGATATGAATGAGCCTGGGGGGCATTATGCTGCACGAGAGAAGTCAGACAGAGAAAGACCAAGACTACATGGTGTCACCTAAATGTGGAATCTAAAGGGAAAAAAAAGTCATTTATAGAAACAGAAAGTAGAAAAGTGGTTGCCAGGGGCTCAGGGGTGGGGCAAAATAGGAAGAGGTTGGTAAAAGGGGTACAGACTTTTCAGCTATAAGATGAATAAAGTCTGAGGATCTAATATACAATCTGGGACTATAGTTGATAACATGGTATTGTAAAACTGAAACTTACCAAGAGAGTAGAACTTAACTGTTCTCATCAAAGGGGGGGGAGGAATAAACATAGGAGGTCATATATATATTCATTAATTGACTGGTAAGATTCCTTTCATGTATATGTGTATCACATCACCGTGATGTATATTTTAAATGTATTACAATTTTATTTGTCAGTTACACCTCGATAAATCTGAAAATAATGACAACAAACAGCTTAAAAAAAAAACCACACAGTGGTTATAACTATGCGTTCAGTGACCACGAGAGGCAATTCTACTGGTGGTGGCAGCTGTGGGAACAAAGCCACGTGGGGGGCAATGCAACTATGTCACTTCAGGCATGTGGACATGTCTTCAACGATTTATAACCCTGGAAGCCAGAGCATGAAGATTTCATCCTTTGGTTCTCACACTGCACCCAAAATACAGTATAGGAACACAGCTAAAATTAAACACATGCACACAGTTTAGCAAATATTTTCTTAATGCTCGTTCTACATAAGAGAAGTGAAATAAGTAATCGAAAAGCAATTAAAGAGGTTATTAAAGCAAAAAAAGGGCGCCTGGGTGGCTCAGTTGGTTAAGCGACTGCCTTCGGCTCGGGTCATGATCCTGGAGTCCCTGGATCGAGTCCCGCATCGGGCTCCCTGCAGCGAGGAGTCTGCTTCTCCCTCTGACCCTCCCCCACTCTCATGTGCTCTCTCTCTCAAATAAATAAATAAAATCTTTAAAAAAAAAAAAAAGCGGGGCTCAAAAGAATCCTATCCTTGATTCAAAGGCACAGTTTTTCAGTGTGGTTGGGCAGATAATTGCCCCATTTCTGTACTCCGCTTTGTGAGCACAGATATTTCCTTAAATTGGCGTGCTTTTTATTCATACACCAAAGGAGTGAATGTCGCCCTCCCAAACATGTTATTGCTTCCTCCTAGAGTAAAATTCTGTGTGCTGCCATTGCCCTGGGACGACAGGTCTGAAATATCTACGCCATCTGGAGCAAATGGTTTGGCTTCCAGCTGTATTCACTTAGCTCTTCATCTTGTCTAAGTGGAAAAGCTGAGTGTCTAAGCAAGAGCTTCTTTTGGACAGAGCAAAAGGAGGTTTAATCTGTACTCTGTATATACACAGAAAGACTAGACTTTGAGCAAAAGGCATTTCCCCCATGCCCAATGTAATCATTTCTCATTTTTTCCCAGTAGGATTGCTTGAATTTATGGGCCAGCTATGGCCATCCGTCTCAGAAGGGATCACATTGCTGTGGGGCTTCAGAATTTCTGAAATGCTTTGATCATTCAAATCTATGGCATGAGGCTAACTGTAAGGCCATGCTGCACAGATTAGTAGAAAAGAAATCATACTGGGATGGTAAACTGCCGAGAAGAAAACACTGATTTCGATTCTTATGAATTTTTTTCCTTCAACATTTAGAGACAGAGTTTATTTTCCTATTGTTGGCTAGCGAGGCAGCAGAGTATTCCAGATGGGAGTCTAGTGCCTGCACCCCAGTCCTGCCGCTTACCAGCTCTGCAGCTGTAGGCACCTCTTCTCACATTGTACCTCACTGTCTCTTCTGTAAAATGGGGACACGATTAATATCTATCTCATAGGGATACTTGCAGGGTTAAAAAGATTATGTACTATAAAACATTTGGAACAATAACTGGCTAAAAAATAAGCACTCTATGGATATTTATTAATATTAGGGAAGCTGCTTTTTTTTTCATATTGTGTTATTCCAGAAAGAGTTAATCGACACAGACTCTCAATATACATCCATAACTAAAAGAAGTAAGGGAGTGAGAAATTGAAATTTTTGAACATAGTACAGTTAGCTGTTTTATCTTTTCTCTCCTTATTTAAGTCTCTCAACATCCTATGATGGAGGTATTTTTAGTCCCATTTCTACATAAAGCAACTAAGGAATATGCAACTCATGAGGAGTGATCTACATGCTATATACTATCTATATACTATATGAGGTTAAATGCAATTAAAAGAGCATTATCAATCATCCATTTAACCATGTATACATACTATTTGGCATTTTTAAATGAAATAAATCAAATCAAAATAAAAAATTAAACTATTAAAATAATTGACTTTATATTCTTGTGACTTTCACTGGTAAAAATTTAATTGGGCCTTTTTTAAAATCCAGTTATTTTTCATCTTAAAAAGAGTTAAACTGTCAGGTCTGAATATATGGCAAAAATAGCTCAGAGTCAAAATTACTCTTTATAAAGCCCTAAGTAGCTCCTAAAACATAGTCAAAATATCTCACTTAGGGTATTCCATTCTGTGAAGTGTTCTTTTGGAATACCAGAGTTTGAGCTGGAGAATGGGAGAAAGAGAAATTCTACAAGTGGGTAACTGACTTCTTAAACCACTATGCCTTTGTGGTAATTAAGATTTGGAGCCCGGGATTAGAAGTGGTTTTAAAATCTAAGCTAATTCTAATATTGTCTATACCATTCATACAAGGTAACAAATTTGTTAGTTACAGAAAGCATTCAAAGAGCTACTAAGTAATACCTTGAAATAGAGGGCATTATGTTCTACATTCTGGGCATATATTAAGTACTCCTATGATAGGATTCATTTTTTCCCTCATATTTCAGGCATGTTGCATTTATTAACCCACTCCTTAAATATAAATTTAATATTTCCAAGAAAATTTTGTCTTAAAATTGTTATTTGATTTTCAATTTGCCAATTTTACCCTGTTGTTATTTGATATTTATTTCACGATAGTACTATGTTTTACATTATGTGACTATCTGGCATACAATGGAGTGTATTTAGATTGCGGAGCTAAACGCTGCATTATTATTATTGTTCCCCGTTTCCACACTATGCTTTGATAAGACCCACATGATCTGGGTCTAGGGAGATGTCTCCCGTTTGTTGTGGGCCTTTTGGCAATTTCGTATTTTATTTGCCAGCATCCATTTGTGCCGGCTCAGCTTCTGGGGGCACAGGTGGCTGATTGAAGAAGCAATTAGCTGATGGCACTGCTGCTTGAGGGTGTGTGCAGAAATTTCATGACCACCTCCAGATGCAGACACCAAGGTTGTGTGCCAAAAGAGGTCTGGATGAGGCTTTATGGAAATCTAGAACAAGCTTTTCAAGACTGATGCTTATAAATAAATAGATGGAATTCACACATCATGCACACATTTTATGGGACATGTTCTACAAAAAAGTAGAAGATGAGATTTTTAAAGAATTTAGAGCCCTTAATCATATTTTTAGGAAAAAAAAACAATTTAAGATGTATTTAAATTCTGTTTGACTCATGCAATGACCATATTGATTATCGGTGCTGGGCTAGCTATTAAGGGGTAACAGGATAACTGGAGGTCATTCATTCTTTCAAACTGGTCTCAATTTAGTGGGAGTATACCCAGGATTGCCTAAAAACTAAGAATCAAAATACTCAAATAAAGCAAACATAAATAAAATACTACGGCCAGCCAAATTGGCTATGTATTCCATGGGTGCAAACATTCGAGGTTTGTTTCAAGCCCCGCATTGGTCCTCATTCCCTACCATTTGTATAGTGCTCATGCAGCATCCTTCTAAGACAACACACTTATTTTATTTAAGAGCAAGAAATACTTTGTGTTCAATAATTAATTTAAAGTAAACAGTTTTGAGCATAATACAAAGAGTATACTATAATCATGCTTTCCTTGTAAAATGGCATTTGACGATTTCCTGTCTTGTATAAATCAATGATTACTACTAACACCAGAGTTTTTACTGGCATATATGTGAACTCCACATTGAGTAAAACTCGGGAGCCAGTCTATAGATTTTGACTTTAATATGTATGGTGAGTATGCTCTAGAGCAGCTTTGTGAAAAACAAATTTTGTAAGACTAATGTAATTCTCCCCAGTATTGTACCATTCAGAACCATAAACAAAACTAGTGGGAGCCATGAGGCTTGTGTCTGATTTCCAAGGACTGGAGGTAACACGACGTGAGAGGGTTCATCAGCGTGGTTGGGTGCAGTCCTCGGAGGGAAGATACCTGGTTTTGGGCAACGCTGGAAATGTGGAGAGACCTCAAGAGGAAGCCAAGGAAAAGGCTGATGGCAGAAAAAGGGAGTGGGACAAAATAATTCTTCAATAGGAAGAGCCTGGTGGGTGGTTTCATTATAAAAATAATTGATCAGATGACCCAGAATGAGCCATTTTCTTTTGTTTATTGAGAACTAAATGAGGGCAAAATGTAAAATTTTTAAGAAAACACATTGGTTGATGTAAAAATTCATCCAAACTGTGATGGTTAATTAGTTCAAAACAGTCTAATGGAAATTCTTCTTTTTCATGAAAAGGTGTGAAGAATGAACAGCCATCTTTCTGCTGATTTGGCTTTATACTTGTTTGAAGGCATGGATAAATATACCTATTTGAGGATCCTTCTTGTGACTTTCGTCTAATGTATGGGCTGGAGATTGAGGATATTTATGACCAAGTACTTTGGTGCTCTGATAAGAAAAATACTCAATAGTGATTCGTAATTCCTACAGAGTTTGAAAATGAAGCCCATTTAAATAGAAGCTTTATCAATTTGTAAGAAATAGAATGAGCCTTGGAATTGGAGAGGATATATATTAAAACTGAATATTAGACATTATGTCTAATTTCACATAATTTTATGTATTGTGGCATTTAATGGACTATGAAAAGCCTGCCATGGGTTTGATTTTCTCAATGAATCAACCACACTGAATAGTTACATTATTTCATTAGTTTCTTGTCAAAACATGATAGTGACTTTCTCCATGTTATACAGATATTTAAAACCTGTAAAGATATTTTAAGATACAATGATTACAGAAATTTACATTTAGAAAGTGTAGTGTATTAACTTTAATAATTAGTCAAGAGTGAAGAAGAAATTGGGGCAATTAAAGACAGAATTTGCCACTGGAAACATGAATGGATGTTGGGCTCCGTTCTTCAATCTCACAGTTCAGTGACTGAATATTAATTGGAATCCCCTGGTTTCATCCCCTGGGTCAAAATTTATAGACTGGCTCCCGAGTTTTACTCAATGTGGAGTTCACATACATGCCAGTAAAAACTCTGGTGTTAGTAGTAATCATTGATTTATACAAGACAGGAAATCGTCAAATGCCATTTTACAAGGAAAGCATGATTATAGTATACTCTTTGTATTATGTTCAAAACTGTTTACTTTAAATTAATTATTGAACACAAAGTATTTCTTGCTCTTAAATAAAATAAGTGTGTTGTCTTAGAAGGATGCTGCATGAGCACTATACATCCCCAAGGTTCATAGCATGCTGCCAGGACCAGCAAGCTATTCCAAGGAAGCCAAGAACAACAGGCAGATAATAGTATTTCTTTAGACTAAAATTTAGAAACTTAAAATTGTTTTCTAACAAAAGAGTTATTTTTAACCCACATTGAGAAAATAAAGAACTTGGTCAGACTTAATGTCATTCCTACTCAAAAAGCAAGTCCCACTTTGATTTCAATGTCTGCCAGATACAGCATAAGAGACAACCACATGGATTTTAAGTACTGATATGTAAACAGATAAAGTAGAAACATGGATATGCATTGCCTGAATTAGTAGTGTTGTGATCACGCCAGAAGCTAATTCTTTTTTTTTTTATTTTATTTTTATTTTTTTTAATTTTTTTTTATTCTTATGTTAATCCCCATACATTACATCATTAGTTTTAGATGAAGTGTTCCATGATTCATTATTTGTGCACAACACCCAGCGCTCCATGCAGAACGTGCCCTCCTCAATACCCACCACCAGGCCAACCCATCCTCCCACCCCCCTCCCCTCTAGAACCCTCAGTTTGTTTTTCAGAGTCCATCGTCTCTCATGGTTCGTCTACCCCTCCGATTTCCCCCGCTTCATTCTTCCCCTCCTGCTATCTTCTTCTTCTTTTTTTTTTCTTAACATATATTGCATTATTTGTTTCAGAGGTACAGATCTGAG